>NC_135353.1:9415334-10157103 GCF_023851605.1 Tamandua tetradactyla
CTTCCAGTCTATGATTTGTCTGAAAATGAAAATTCTCTGAAAAGTGTCTTTTTGTAGAGGTAATTTTTGTAAAAGTTATAAGGGCTGTTGTTTAGCTTTGTTGTGCGTGTAGATGTCTAATTGTTCTAGCACTATCTATTTAGAAGATGTTCCTTTCTCCATTGAATTTCCTCTTGCTTCTTTGTCAAAGATTAGTTGCCTGTATTGTTTGGGTCTCTTTCTGGGCTTTCTATTCTATTCTGTTGATATATTTGTCAATTCTTTCCCCAAAACCAGTGTCCTGATTAGTACGGCTTTATAGTAAGTCTTAAAGTTGGATTATTTCAGCCCTCCAACTTTGTTCTTCTAAATATTGTGTTGGCTATTTTGGGTATTTCATCTTTCCATATAAACAAAAATCAGCTTGTTGCTATCCATAAAATACCTTCCTGGTATTTTGATCAAAAAGAATTGACAGCTTAACAATATTAAGATCTTCACTGATTTCTTTCATCAGAGTTTTGTAGTTTGCTTCATATAGAGCCTATATACATTTTGTTGGATTTCTATTTATTTTATTTTTTGTGCTAATGTAAATTTTGTGGTGCTTTGAATTTCAAGTTGCAGTTTTTCATTTCTGATACATAAATTTCCCTCTAAGCACTGCTTTTGCTGTATCCCATAAATTTTGATATGTTGTGTTTTTATTTTCATTTAGTTCAAAATATTTAAAAATTTCTCTTGAAATTTCCCCTTTAACCTATGTGCTATTTAGAAATGTGTTGTTTAGTCTCCAAATATTTTGAGCTATTTATCTATGCTTCTGTTATTGAGTTCTAATTTAATTCCATTGTGTCTGAGAGCATACTTTGTATGATTTCTTTTTTGTTTAATTTTAAGGTGTTTTTTTTTTTTTGTCCCAAAATGTGGTCTACCTTGGTGATTGTTCCATGTGAGCTTGATAAGCCTGTGTATTCTGCTGTGGTTGGATGAAGTACTCTGTAAATGTCAATAAGATTCTGTTGATTTATGGTGCTGCTAAGATCACCTATATCCCTACTGATTTTCTGCCTGCTGGAGCTGTCACTTACTGACAGAGGGGTATTGTATACTCCAACTACAATAGTGAATTCGTCTAATTCTCCTTGCAGTTCTATTAGGTTTTTAATGCAATTTTATTGAGATACTCTTATATGCCATATAATCATCAAAAGAACACAATCAGTGGTTCACAGTAACATCTTATAGTTTGTGCATTCATCACCACAATCAATTCTATAGTTTTTGTTTGTTTGTTTTTGGCATGGGCAGGCTCCAGGAATCAAACCCAGGTCTCCAGCATGGCAAGTGAAAATTCTGCCACTGAGCCACCATTGCACCACCCTCCATTAGTTTTTGCCTCAGATATTTTGATGCTCTGTTGTTAGGTACATACACATATTGTTATGCCTTCTTGGAGAACTGATTCCTTTATCATATCTTGATAATTTTCCTTGTTCTGAATTCAACTTTGTCTTAAATTAACATAGCTACTACAGCTTTCTTTTGTTCAGCATTAGTACGGCATATCTTTCTCCATTCCTTTATTTTTAATCTAGCTGTGTCTTTATATGTAAAATGGGTTTTTGTATAAACACTATATAGTTGGTTCTTTTCTATATGCTTGGACAGTCTCTGACTTTTAATTCATTTATTTAGACCACTCACATTTAACAGGATTATTGATATAATTGTAATCATATCTAACACATTTGTAACTGTTTTCTATTCATTGCCCTTGTTCTTTATTTCTTAATTTTTGTCTTCCACTCTTTTTCTTCTTTTTGCCTTCTCTGGTTTTAATTGAGCCTTTTATATGATCCCATTTCCTCTCCTTTCTTAGTGTATCAGTTTACTTAAAAAATTTCTTTTAGTGGTTGCTCTAAATTTCACAATATATATTTACAACTAATCCAAGTTTACCCGCTTCATGGGTAGTGCAGATACCTCATAACAGAATGTTTCCAATTCCTCCCCCTTTCCTGTCTAACATTTTTGGCACTCATTTCACTTATCCATAAGTTATAAACATCCAATACATTGTTGCTATCATTAACTTGAAGAAACAATTGTATCTATGAGATCAATTAAGATAAAAAAAAATATTTCACACCACTCTCTTCTTTCTTGCGTAGTTTCTGATGAGAAGTCTGATGTAATTCTTATCCTTTTTCCAGTGTTATAAGGAGATCTCTTCCCTCCCTCCCCGCTGCTTGGTTTCTTCCAAGGCTTCTCTTTGTATTTGATTTTCTGAAGTTTCAATATGATATGCCTAGCTGTGAATTTTTGGGGGGAATTTATCCTTCCTGAGCTTCTTGAAACCATGGTTTGGTGTCTGTATTTAATTTTAGAAAATTATCAGCCTTTATTACTACAAATATTTCTTCTTTTCTCCATTTGTTCTCCTTCTGGTATTCCCATTATGTGTTGGTCACAGCTTTTGTAATTGGCCCACAGTTCTTGGATATTCTGTTCTATTTTCCCCATTTTTTTTCTCTTTGCATTTCAGTTTGAGAAGTTTCTATCAACATACTTCAAACTCACTGCTTCATTTCTCAGCCATGTCCAGTCTACTGATAAGCACATCAAAGACATTCTTCACTTCCATTACAGGCTTTTTTTGTTCTATAATTTCCTTTTGCTTCCTTCTGAGAATTTTCATCTCTCTGCTTGCATCGTCTATCTTTTTTTTTCATGTTATCTATTTTTTTCCATTAAAGCCCTTAATATATTAATCATACTGATTTTAAATTTCCTGTATAATAATTCCAACATCTATGTCATATCTGACTCTGGTAGTGATGCTTGCTTTGTGTTTTCATACTTTTTTTTCTAGACTTTTGGTATGCCTTGTAATTTTTTTGTTGAAAGCCAGACATGATGTATCTGGTAATAGAAACTGAGGTAATCAAGCTTTTAGTGTGAGGATTTATGTTAATTTGCCTAGAAGTTGAGCTGAATTTAATGTTTGCTGTAGGTGTATGTGACAGAGGCAACACTTTCCTCTAGTGTCCTTGTTTTTGTCTCCCCTATTGTCTTTGGAGTTCCCTAAGACTCCTCTTTCGATAGAGTCTGTGTGTTTCAGTTCTCAGCTGTAATCCACTGCTATACTTGAGCCCTGTTGATGTGGTGGTAAAGTGGTTAGGAGGGGAAGCGTTTGATAATCTTATCTGTTTTATTGTGTCTGTGTAGGCCTGAGTCCCTTGGTTGTGACCTTCAGAAGCACTTTTTACCCTCTTTCCCTTTTCCTTGGACAAGACAGGAAGGTAGAGGGAACAAGAGCTGGCCTATTGTCGCAACCCCAGGTCAGAAAAGGCTCTGGTAAGGTAGTCCTTGGTTATGGAGAACACTCTGGGTGTATTTCAAAATGGTTAGATTTCCCCTGGAATTATCTCAGAATGGTAGTGACCTCCCCCTCAAGACTTGGCCTCCAATAGTTTCCAACTCTCAAACTATTCTGTACCCAGCCTCTAACAATTCGTCAATACTACCCTTTAAAGTGTTTCTACCAGTCCCTGTCTCCAGGCGCTTCTTCTTCAGGTAAGATGATCTCAGCTATGAGTCTCTGTATTTTCCTGTCCCTCCAGAATTTGGAGTGGCAGTTTGCCTTGTGACTTCAATTCTCTGATGGGGCCCAGAAAAGTCATTGCTTTGCTGTCTGATCAATGTTTTCCTTTTTTTGAGGATGAGAATGACAGCTTCCAAGCTCTTTTCATGTCAGAGCTCAGTCTTAGAAATCTGAGTTGGAACTTCTCTTGTAGCTTGAGTTCTAATGTCAGGACTCATATTTATAGCCAAAGTGTCATTAATAAGTCTGCACAAGTAGAAGTATTAACCTTCAAGATGGTAGTTTCACAGTTCAGGATCTATTTCACTATGAGATAACCACATTACGTCCTCTTTATTCTTTGAGAATAAATAAGCATGCAATCTGTGGCAGACACTAGGTTAGCTAACTCAACCTCCAAATTCCCAACCTCATTCCCTTGCCCACTTCTACTCTACATGCTGAAATCTAAATATACATGTTCCCAGCTACCATAACAACTAAAGTGGTCATGTGATATAGTTTTTAAAAACTTTTTAAATCATTAAATGTAACATATATACAAACAAAAGAAAGAAAAAGCAATGGTTTTCAAAGTATACTTCAACAAGTAGTTACAGAGCAGATTTCAGAGTTTGTTCTAGGTTACCATTCCACTATTTCAGAGTTTTCCTTCTAGCTGCTCCAAAACACTGGAGGCTAGAAGAAATAGGTTTTATCTTTTTTGTGAAAAATAACCTATATACAAAAAAGCAATAAATTTCAAAGCACATCACAACAATTAGTCATAGAACAGATTTCAGAGTTTGGTGTGGATCACAATTCCACACTTTTGCATTTTTACTTCTAACTGCTCTAAGATCATGGAGACTAAAAGAGATATCAATATATTGATTCCTCAACCATATTCATTTGTTAAACCCTACCTTCTCTGAATAACTCCACCATCACCTTTGATATTTCTCCCACTCTTTGGGGGTATTTGGGCTATGCCCATTCGAAGTTTTTCATGTTGGAAAGAGCTATGACACAGTTTTTGCAAATGAGATGTAAATATAAGTTTACTGGGAGGTTTCTGGAAAAGCTTTTGCTTTCTTGAGAAAAGGTATGAACCTGGCTGATATTGCCTCTTACCTCTGTAATTCTTGCTTTGATTGTGGATATGATGGCTAAAGCTAAGGAAACCTTGAGGAAATGACCAAGAGAATCACAGTGGTATCAGTGAGCTGATGCCTGCAGCCATGTGCATTTCTAACTGACAGAAAGCCTGATCTAATCAATATGAAATTGAGGTACAAAGCTCAGAAATCAGACTAAAAACACAAAGAAGAGCAGGAGTAAATTTGGTCTCAATGAAAGAGTAATGCTGAGACCCACCTATTGAAAAAACTGCATCAAAGCTTCGTCTCATTGTTGCTGAAATATCAAGCTTTGCTAACTGCCACTGGTTAAGTATGTTAGTTAAGATATAGAGGGGAGGGCGGGCAACTGTGGGTCAGTGGCAGAGTTTTTGCCTGCCATGCTGGAGACCTGGGTTCGGTTCCCGGAGCCTCCCCATGTCAAAAAAAAAAAAAAAAAAAAGATATAGAGAGAATGTTGACTCGGTGTAAGTTCAAGGTGGCAGTAGCAAGTAGCATGAGAAAAGGACAATTTTCCAGGAGGTAAGAGCTGTAGCAGTCTTTGGGTGCAGCACAGATGGAACCAGCCAAAGGATAGCATGGTAGGTTGAATTATGCACCCCAATGTAGACATGTTCTTAATCGTAATCCATGTCCCTGTGATGTGAACCCATTGTAAATCGGATCTCTTGAAGATGTTATTTTAGTTTAGGTGTGGCCCAACTGAATGTGGCTAGGCCTTAATCCGAATTACTGGAGTCCTTTATAAGCAGAAAAAATCCAATAGAGTCAGGAAAAGCCACAGGGAGGATCCAGAAGTCAGAAGTCAATGGAACCAGGAAGAGAAAGGAGGAAACATTGCCATGTGATGGGAAAGCCAAGGATTTCCAGCTACCAGAATATTACCAACCCAGAGAGGTAGCAAGCCTTCTAGCCAATGCTGTGATTTCAACTTCTGGCCTCTCAAACTGTGAGTATTGGATAGTATTTGTTATAGCAACTTTGGAAAATTAAGACAGTTTTATAAAGTTTTCTAAACTAAGAATAAGAGGCCCTTGCTTAGCCAACTTTCTTGGACAAGTGACTTGATCTCTCTATTCTTCAGTTTTCTTACCTGTAAAATGGGGATAATAGAGGTACACACTTTATCAAGTATTTTGGATATTAAATAATCTATGTAAAGAGCTACCTAGTGTCTGTATGTAATATGGCTTGTATCAACAATGTTAGAACTGGATTGAGAAACTAACCCTGTGCATATGTTGTCCTCATCTACAAACCTATGCAGAACTTTTCCTCACCCTAGGGTGCAGTACACACAACTGGCTTATTCACTGCACGTCAAGGAGAGCTCCAAGAAGAGCTATTTATACCAGGACAGAGGAATTTTTCAAAAGTGCAATGCATCTTAGTTTGATCATTCATTTGGGCTCAATGAACAGAAGTTAAGTGAACTTTTACCAAATGTCAATAAGCAAAGCTTTTTGGAAGTGTAAATCTGTTCAGTAAGAACCGCTTTTTAGAATTTTTCCAGTAATCAACTAAACTCAGAGGTGTGTATGTCCTTTTTGAACTGTGGAATATTCTCTATATTGTCTGGAATTTTTCTCATCCTCCTTGATTCCTCAGAAATTATTTAAAATTGTTACTGACGGTTACTCTCTACAGCATGTACTGGGTCAGCACAAATTGCAAGTCTTTGGTATGACTACATTTAATCACATCTCATTAAGACCCAACAAGTGTGGACCTAAAACAAGGGGTTTATTTTATTTTAGTATTATTTTAAATTTTATGTTATTATTCTCATGAAGCAGGAAGTCTGGAGACAAGCAGTACAGGGCTGTATGACAGCCCTTTCTGTTTCCCACTCACTGTCCTTGATGTACAGTCCTTGCCCTAATGCTCACAAGCTGACTGCTCCTTCTTTAGGCCTTGAGTTTACATTTTACACAGGAAAAGGGGGGAAAAAACGAGTGCAAAAGGCACATGCCAGCTGTTCTTTTTTTGTTTGTTTGTTTAATCAGGAAAATAATAGCTCTCTCAGAAGCCTCATCAGATAACTTCTGCTTCCATTTCATTGGCTGGGATGATGTTACATGGCCATACTGCAAGGAAGCCAGAGGACTGTCACGTTTTAGCCAGGCACATTGCTGTCTTAAACAACGCTGTGTTTCGTTCGGAAGGAGAAGATGAGAATGGTATCAAGGATGCAGCTAGCAGAGAGTCGTGTCTGTGAAACAGGTCTAAGAGGGTCAGCATTAGCTGCAGAATCCCTGGCTCACAATCGCAAACTAGTCAACAGAGTGGAGGATGTAGTAAAGTGAGGAGATATTTGCTCCTGGCATTTGTGAAAATATTGCCTCTTTTGAGGAAGTCAAGAAAAGTCCAACCTTAGAAATAAAATTTCTGATTATTGTATTGTATAGGTGCATTCTAGAGCTTTCTTGCTCCTCTTTGACAAGTATGCCTTCTCAGAATCAATGGGGAGACATATTTTCCTTTAATACCTAGGCAGACCCTTCCTCTACAACTGACATAGAAATATATCAACCATTTAAAAACTAAGATGACAAGGAAAGACCCAAGAATTGTCACAGTCCAGAGAAGACTAAGGAAATGTTATGACAAAATGCAATGTGGAATCCTGGATGGATCCTGGAAGAAAAAAAAGGACAGTAGAGGAAAAACTAGTGAACTCTGGATAAAGTCTGTAGTTTCATTAATAGTAGCATGCTGATGCTGTGACAAATGTACCAAGGTGAGATAAAATGTTAACATTAGGTGAAATTATCTTTGGAACTCTTCTGTAAATCTAAAAGTATTCCAAAATTAAAAGTGCATTAAAAATATTAAGGGGATATTGGAAGAAAAAATTGTCACTTGACAAAATACTTGTTCACATTAATTTCGGCAACTACAAAATTAGATTGAGTGGGTTCCACATGTACTGGTATGTGCCAAAGGTATTTTTAACAGCTGGCATTTAGGCCTGGCCAGAAGACTGATGGAGAAAAGGCCCATTATGAGTCTGTTTTGCATGAGGCATGAGAAGCTTACTAGGAAAGATCGTAGTTGAAGTAGAAAGACTAAACACATGTAGTTCAAGGACAGAAGCCAGCATGAGTACGTACCATACCAATCACTCGGACTGTGTCCCAATTCCAGAACCCATGGCATTATGCTTGAGTTCTAGGTACAAGAGAAGTAGTCAAAAAGCTCCTAAAGCTGGAAAATGATGGATAAGAGGCATCAACTGCATTGGGCCCAAGAGCTTCTCTGAATAATTGAGAGGACACCAACTGCTTTAGCAGTGATGGGAGGACGCCTCTCTAGTTCGTTCATTGCAGTACCTTCAGCAATGGACCTGAGCATCCATGCCGATGCTCGTGGACACCAGGAGGGCAGAGACATTGGCAGGGGTGTTTGTGTTTGTCAGCTGCAGCATAGTTTTAGTGATAGGAGATATCATACAGGTGAAGAGAGATAAAGGAAATGCCGCAATAGTCAAGAAGGCTGATTTTAGGCGAACAAGTGAAGCACAGCAGGGGAGCCCATCAGAAGCATTTTTGAGAAACTGAAGAGGCCAAGGTTTCCTCAGAATAGTGCAGAAGCCGACTCATAGAAATTCTAGGATCTGAGTGCTATTGTGACTTTTTATCTAGGTTGTTCTGACCCGAGAATCAGTTTTATACAGAAATGATGTATTTTGAAAAGCCTTATTGTTGAACTAATTGCTGTTTGCTGGATTCTTTTAGTGCAGGAAATCTCACTTATGAATGCTGACCAAAATGCAACATGATAGAAAAAGAAATGAAACTCAGTTTGGCTTAAAAGATATGTCTTTGAAAATGCTATTTTATGCAAGTAAATGGTGATATTGTCTTGTAAGAAAGAAAATAACAAGCCACATTTTTTTCTTTGCGGATAAAATTGCTTTTTTAATTAAATTATTTTAATTCAAGAAGTTGTAGGTTTACAGAAAAATCATGTAAAAAATACAGCATTCCCATATACCCCACCCTCTTGTAATTAATGCTTTACATTAGTGTGGTATCTTTGCTACAGTTGATAAAAGAATATTATAATTGTACTATTAACCATAGTCCTTAGTGTACATTAGGGTGTATTCTTTTGTCCAACATACTGCCCTGTCATTAACATCTTGCATTAGTGTGTTATAATTCATGAAAGGACGTATTTATAATTGTGCTATTAACTATAGTCCATCATTTACAATAGGGTTCGCTATTTTGTACAGTCCTATGTTTTATCTTTTAATTTTTATTCTAGTAACATATATATGACCTAAAATTTTCCCTTTTAACCACATTCACATATATAATGAACAGGCTGTTATTATTAGTTGAGATTGAGCAAATAATGTCTCAAGAGAAATTAATTATTTAATACTACATTTTCGGGCCAGTATTTATCGGATTGCTGACACCAGCGTGGCACAAATTTGCACATTTTTTTAAATTAGAGGTTTCTTTACCATAATGAATTTCTGAAAATGCTTATTATACACCCAAAAGAAAATCAGGCACAGTTTCAAAATGGGGAGTCAAGTTATAGCTTGATGTATCAAATCCCCTAATATTAGTTGAATTAGAAAGTCTTGGAAGTGGAGAGGGAGACTTTGGGAATATGAATCCCAATTCCATTCTCTCTATCTCTCTATAGACAGATGTCTATTGGAGCCTCTGAGCTGTTGGGTGAAAATGAGGCCTTGGGCTTGGTGGGAGCTCCAGTGGAGAGAGCTGGTGTAGGGCTTTCTCTTCCGTGAGCTGTAGGAACACCTGGAGACCAGCTGCTAGGAGTCCTGGTGTGAGGAGGAGAATGCAGTGCATCCTGGGAAAAGCTTAGTGATGGGAGCAAATGGGAGATATGTCTAGTGCCAGCTCAGTAGGAGACTGGCAACCCACCTCCTTCCATACCATTCATCTGTGGGGCTAGGTCATCTTCACTTTCCTCTACCTGCAAGACTGTCTCAACTTAGAGCTCTCTAAAATCCAGAACTGAGCCCCAAGGAGAAAACAAAGGAAAGTTTAACTGCCATCTCAGGGGGCCCAGCAACCAGAGAGAGGAAGATCTGCTAGGATGCATACATGTAAACAGACATGCTAGAAGAAATAGGACAACTTGAATAGAAAATAGCAAAAACATTTGAGGAGATTCAAGAGAAGTATGAAGAATTCTGAAGCTGTTTAACACAATTTCCCAGCTAAACAATACAGTGGATGAGCTGAAGAAGAGAACAGCCACTGTTTAGATCCAAATTTGTGGCCTGGAAGATCAACTCAAAATACTTGAAAAAAATATAAACTGTGAGAGAAAAGAAAGGATAGTTGGAAGACAGACGAACAAAATGCACAAATTGATAGGAGTTCCAGGAGGAGAAAAAGAAACAGATGGAGGAGAATAGAGAGTAAAGAAATGATAGAAGAAAATGTCCCTGAGTGAAACAAAGAGCAGAGTCTGTAGAATGAAAAAGTTCATCAGTTTTCTGGCTGGGTTAGTGAAAAGAGTTACCAAAGGGAGATGGACATTCCAGGACCACAGAAAGGTAGGGAATGAGGTACTTCCCAGGGACAGCTGGTGACAGACTCTGCTCCTTGCCCCTAAAGGGGATGTAGCCCACTGGTGCTAAGTTTGGCTCAAAAAGTAGGGAGTATTGTTTTTTTTTAAAGTGCCCTAAACCAAAGCTTTCAGATTATTCGAGTTGTCCAGAATGGCGATGTAAACATGAGAAAAGCAGGGCAGTGGTGTAACAAAATTCAGTGGCTTTCTCTGGTCTGGGGGACCCTACCTGCATGGAGAGTGCCACTGACAGCTGCACCTCCATATGGAACTTAGACAAAAGGGAAAATATGTGTAAGTTATGCAGCAGCAGTGCCAGTGTTAGATAGCTTTGGTGCTGTTTATCATGTGTGCCAGTTTGAAAGTATTATGTACCCCAGAAAAGCCATATTTTAATCTTGATCCAATCTGTGGAGCCAGTTGTCTCTTTTAATTCCAATTCAGTATTGTAGGTTGGAATCTTTTGATTAGTTTATCTCCATGGAGATGTGGCACACCTAGTTGTGGGTATTGACATTTGATTAGAGGTAGATGTGACTCCACCCATTCCAGGTGGGTCTTGATTGGTTTTCTGGAGTCCTTTAAAAGAGGAAACATTTTCGAGAGAGACAGAAACGTGAGAAACGATGAGCCTCAGAGCTGACAGAAATTTCACAGCAGAACTGACACAGATGCGGACATGTGGAGAACAGACACCCAGATGTTTTGAGATGCTTGGAGCCCAGCAGACATTGTCATGGGATGATAAGCAAGCCAGAACCGAGAGAGAGCCAAGGGAAGGCGAGAGGTGATGCCCAGCCCCAGAAAAGCAAAGTGAGGAATCCCCAAGGAACAGAGACTGAAAGCAATGGAGCCCAGGAGGAAGGGACCAGCTGATGCCAGCCACGTGACTTCCCAGCTGACAGAGGTTCCAGACCCATCAGCCTTTCCTGAGTGAAGATAATCTCTTGTTGGTGCCTTAATTTGTACATTGTTATAGGCTTGTAACTGTAAACTTGTAACTTATTAAATTCCTCTATTTAAAAGCCGTTCCAGTTCTGGTATATCACATTCCGGCAGCTTGCAAACTAACACGTCAAGTATTTCTGCTCCCCAGTTCTGGGAACATGATGGTATCTTATTTCCCTGCCCTCTTTTCTATTTTATTCAATTTTATTTTGTAACAGCTTTATTGAGATATAATTCACATACCCTATGATTCACATATTTAATGCATACAGTTAATTGTTTTTTAGTATTTTCACAGAGTTGCGCAACCATTACCACTATCTAATTCCAGAATATTTTCATTACTCAAAAAAAAAAAGAAACTTGATACCCATTAGCAGTCACTCCCCATTCCCCCCTCTCTCCAGCTCCTGGCAACCACTAACCTACTTTCTGTCTCTATGGATTTGCCTATTCAGGACATTTCATATAAATGGAATCATGGCCTTTTGTGTCTGCCTTCTTTCAATTAGTATTTTGTTTTTGAGGTTCATCCATGTTGTAGCATGTACTTCATTCCTTTTATGGTTGAATAATATTCCATTGTATGAATATACAGTGTTTTGCATATCCAGTCATCAGCTGGTGGACATTTTGCTATGTTTCCACATTTTTCTGTTATGAATAATACAGCTAGGAACATTTGTGTACAACTTGTGTACATGCGTTTTCCTTGCCCTTGGGTATATACTAACACTTGGTCCTACTGTGCATGACGGGTATGCACCTCACACCACAGGAAGCTTGCCATGTGAGTCTATCTCAGAGTGGCCCGCTCCCTGTTCAGCAAGGTGAATCCATTGATATGTATTGGATGTTGTGACAATGGCAAATTGCTCTGGGTTTCTAAATGTTTTTTTTTCCATTTCTGTACCAATCCTACCATCGACCAGTAACAAACAGTTCATGGACCAGCATCGGTCAGTGGTCCACTAGCCCACCCTGAGTAGAACAGTACCCTACATCTGTTATGTCCTACATTCTTGGTTATATAAGTCAGGAATTTATAGTACGTGTGTGAAGGTATCATTTATTTTCACCAAGCTATGCCCCTAAATGGCAAGGCTGCCTTTGGGGTCGAATGTAGAAATGAATGTCGATCACCCCTGCCATCACTCTGCCTGGGTTTTGGAAGGTGTGTAACAGGCTGAGGGAACTAGATACAGGAACTAAATAACACACAGCATGAGAACATTGGATTTTGAAGGAGGCTTTTGAGGGTGTGTTTGCTCATGCATCTCTATCTGGTTTGGAGTGGGGAATAACTAAATAGGATAAAGACAAAGCATTGTGGCCCTGAGTGCAATTCTTGGCTTCTGCTAAACGTATTAGCCAGCACAGTTGGGGATAATAATAATAACAATGACATCCTGCTCTTACATAAAACTTACTACATACCAGCACTATTCTAAGTGTGTTACATGTATAATCCCCCCAACAACCCTCTGAGGTCAATACAGTTATTATCCCATTTTTTTGAGACTTTTATTTTAGGTTTTGGACTTGGTACAGGATAGCAAATCTTTTGTTTTTGATTTAGGTAAAATTCACATAACATAAAATAAACTATTAACAATTTTTAAGTGTATCGTTCAGTGGCATTTAGGGTATTCACAAGTTGTGCAACAACCATTACCACCATCTAGTTCCAAATGGAACATCAGCCCAAAGAGAAACCCCAAACCCATTAAGCAGCCACTCTCCATCATTCCTTACCCACTGCTGGTCATCCATAGCCCCTGGAAGCCACTAACCTACATTCAGTCTCAATGGATTTGCCTATTCTGGTTATTTCATATAAATGGAATCATACAATATGTGGACTTTTGTGTCTGCTTCTTCCACTCAGCATAATATTTCCAAGGCCAATCCATGTTGTAGCATGTATCAGAACTTCATTCCTTTTTATGACTGAGAAATATTCTGTTGTTCAGCTATATCACATTTCGATTATTCATCATCCGTTGATGGAAATTGGGGTTGTTTTCATCCGCTGGTTATTGTGAATAGTGCTGTTATGTACTCTCCTTTTTATAGATGCAGAAACTGAAGCACAGAGAAGTGGAAAACACCCCTAGTGTTGCACAGTAGGAGTTCTGCACTGGGAGTTCCACAGTGGGGTAATCACAGATCTCCAAATATAGGGAGGTAGTAGGTATGAAATTACAAATGGGACTTGAAACCCTGAAAGGAGAGCAAGACTGAGTGAGATTCAGGCAGTGGCCCAGGTCTCTCAAATAGCTGCCCCAGGCCCTGATGCAAGAGATGGAAACACAGGAAACCAGGGAAGTCTTGAAGACTGCCCCACGACCTTAACAGGTGGGCAATCAGTAACTATTCAGGCAGGGATTTTATCACAGCCAGGGCTTTTTGAAGGGGGAATCGGTGACAGTAGAGATGAAAATGCTTTAACTTTCACAGAGCTAACTGTCCTTGTAGAAATGGTCTGAAATACAGCGATTGAAAAAGCAAAGGATATAAAAGATCCCCAAAGTTTTACATGTAGGAAGGCATAACAGTAACACCAATAAAGTTTAAAAAGCTTTGTTTTTATCGGCCTTTCCTGAAGAAGTAGCTAAGGGAGGAAGTGAGCTCCAAGTTAAAGTTGTAAGTCTTATAAAATATGCCTGAAACCTTTCCCTTTTACAGGCAGCTGGAATTTTCAAGTTCATGATTGATGTAAGCAAATTCTCCTGTTTTTTAATGATGTTCAGAGGATAGGGATACAGAAATTATGTTCATCATGAAATGGAATGGGACCCTCTAAGAAAAATAAAGTCAATATAAATTGGATAGGAAACTTCTATTAGCTAATGGTACAAGGAAACATTTTATGATTGAAATTTTGCTTAAAAAATTGGAGGAGTGTTTTGAGCAGGTAGATCAGATAAAATTGGGACTTTTAATGGATTGGAGCAATTATCTCTGAATTTCAGCATTTCCAAGATGATCCGTTTTTCCCACCCTTATTGAGCTGAAATGATCTATCGACAATTTACTAAAGGATTAAACTAAATATAACTTTTTAAAAATTATACAGTTTATTTATTTTACTTCAGGCCTGATTTTATTTAAGGGAGAAGATGACCTTGCTGGACTGGGCGCGTGTTGTTTGTGTGCCCAAACAGCTGTTATTGAATAGTTCCTCTCCAAAGCCACAAGCCTTCGGGAAAGAAGAGTTTATTTGCTTTCCTTTTGTTTTCATCCTCTAAGAAAGTTGTAAAATCTTAGCATGAGGCTTTGGCATCTGAGCTGGCAAGTGAATACTTTGAACTGTCCCTTTAATAAAAGTTAGGGAAGTGCAGATAGTAAAAATACATGATGGGGGGGGGGTGGTGAGGTGGGTTGGGGAGGGACGTGTGCTACCCAGATAGTTTTGAACAGAAGGGAAATCTGTCCCCAAGTCAGACTGAGGATGAAACCAAGGTGTCCCGGCTTCTACATCCTTAGAGACCACAGGCTACAAGTGATGTCGAAAGCAGGTGCTAATTGGACGCACCAAATGAGAACTGCTAGCTAGTATTACCAGCCCTAAGGAAAGCAGTTTCTTTTTTATAACTAAAATAAGCAATTATATTCCTGAGGATTGCTCAGGCAGGGTCCACCACAACGTTTAAGAATATAATACAGGCCCTGGTCTTACCCAAGCCCAAGCAGTAATTTCAAATGCTGGTTGGTCTGTTTAGGTTCTGCCAAAACCATACCCCATACTTGAGGATCTATTCAGCAGATTACTTGGAAGGACTTCTTAGTGCTTTTTCACTGTGTTAATCATCAAGTAATCATAGAGTGCAAAATTGGATTCTTTCGTTTCTTTGTTTATTGTTTAATTGAGGTATAATTTATGTAAGGCACAAATTTACGCTTTTTGGCGTATGGGTCTATCTGTTTTGATAAATGGGCACAGTTGTGTAACCTCTACCCTCCCCTAACACACCCAGCCCCTAGCAACCACTGCTCCGCTTTCTGTCCCTGTAGCTTTGCCTTCTCCAGAAAGTCGTATTAATGGAATTAAACAGTACATGTGCCTTTTGAGTCTTTTTGCACTCAGCAAAATGCACTTGAAATAGACCCACGTTGTCGCATGTATCAGTAGTTCCTTTCTTTGTACTGCTGATTAGTATTCATTATATGCATGCACATGTATCTATTCACCAGCCGAAGGACATTTGGGTTGTTTCCTGTTTTCATACACAGGTATTTATATGAACACAAGTCTTTGTTTCTCTTGGGCAAACATCTAGAGTGGGATTGCTGAAATTGCCACTTCGAAAGTGGCTGTACTATTTTTCATTTCTACCAGCAATGTATGATGCTCAGTATTTTTGTCAGCACTTAATATTGTCATTTTTAAAGTATAGCCTTTTTAATAGGTATATAGTGGCATCTCATTTTGTTTTAATTTTGTATTTCGCTGATGAGAAGTCATGTTGAGCCCCTTTTCATGTATTTATGATTCATTCATGTATCATATTTGGCAAAGTGTCTCTAAATATTTTACTCATTTTTAAATTAGGTCCTTTGTTTTGCTTATTATTCTGGATATAGGTTTTTTGCTAGATATGTATTTTGCAAATATTTTCTCTTGGTCTGTAGCTTGTCTTTTTATTTTCTTCGTGCAACTTTCAAAGAACAATTTTTAATTTTGATGAAGTCTAATTTATTCTTTATGGATTGGGCTTTGTGTGTTCTAACTAAAAATATCTTTGCTTACCCCCATGTAGCAAAGCTTTTTTCCTGTTATTTTCTGAAAATTGTTATAGTTTCGACTTTTAGGTCTAGTTCTCTGATCCATTTCAATTTAACTTTTGTATAAGGAAAGAAGTAGGGGCTGGACTTCATTTATTTTTACAGATGGATATCAAATATTGCATGTACCAAATGTAGGAGTTAGGCTGGAAGATGGAAGATGAGAGGAAATAAAAGCCTCTCAAAGGATAAGAAGAGGGTAGGGTAGAGTGAAATTTATTCATCTGGCTGGCATGGGAAAAGTGGTGGAGAAAATGGAGCATTTGATGGAAGTAAGACTTGATATCTTGGTTTAAGTAAAGAGTAAGGAAATATGTGTGATAAAGGAAAGGAAAAACAGCAAACAGCAATATAAAATGAATAGTAAACATGAAGCAAGATGCAAAACACAAAATCAGGTATATTAAACTGTGTACTCTATTTGAATGGATAGATCTCATTACAGACTATCAACTAGATTAAGAAGTATACAAATAAAATGATAAAAAAGGTTGAAATTAAGGGTGTGTGAAAAAAAATCAGGCTAAAAAAAAGAATGCAGGAGAAATTTAAAGTTAAAAGCACTAAAAAGGACAAAGAGAATCATTATATCATTATGAAAGGGAAGGTTAAAATGAACATTAACACAAATCTATATGCAGAAAGCCACATAGTTACTCAATACAGAAGGTGGGTGCAGCTACTGACTTGTAAACAGAAATCATTGGTTGGGGTTTCTAGGCAAGCCCTTTAGATAAGGTTACTTAGATGGAAGATCTATTTTGTTCCTTTCTTTTCCTCCTTCTTCCTGGAATGTTGGATGTGATGGCTGGAACTGCAACAGTAATATTGTTGACACGAAGCAACTTTGAGGATGGAAGGCAAAACTCAAAATTGCAAAACAGAAAGATTAAAAGGAAACCAGGCTTTAATAACACCAGGGAGCGCCTGTGTCAATTTGGGCTATATGCTGCCAGATTTTCTGTGTGTTGGTTCTGTTTCTAGCAGCTGAGCATAATCCCTTTCTGATACATAGAAGACCTGAATGCATAATCAATAAATTTGAGTTAACAGCTGTTATGAGGATTATAGAGCATACTATTTTGTGTGGAAGGGGAAGTGTTTTAGTTTCCTTGGCTGCTCAAAATATCATGCATCTCTCAACCCCAAAATGACATGATCCTTCTACATGCACAATACATTCATTTCATCACAACATCCCGAAAGCTTTATGTCATTTCAAAAACAATGCTAAGTACAGAGTCTCATAAAAATTGGTCATGGGTATGGTCTGTCCTTCGGCATAATTCCCTCTCTCTGTGGATGTGTGAAATCTAGAAAACAAGTTATCTGCTTCCAATATAAAATGGAAGGATAGACATAGGATAGACATTCCCATTCTCAAAGGAGGAAATTAGAAGGAAAACCGGGGTCACAGGTCCATAACAATTCTAAAACCCAGCTGGGCAAACTCCATTAGATTTCAAGGTCTGAAAGTTATCAATTTATCAATCGTTTGTCCTTTAGGACTGATGAGTGCAAACCCACCCACTCCAAGCACTTGTGCAGCAGCCGTGCTCTCCCCAAACATTGGGGTAAAGGCTCCATCCTATCTAAGCATCAGGATGGCAGTCAGGCACTCCTCAAATACCAGGACATAAACCCCACCTTCTGTGAGCACTGGGGTGGCACCAGGCTATTCATGAATACTGGGGCATGGGCCCCACCATCCCTGAGCATTGGGGTGGCAAAACTCTCCCTGAATAATGGGGTGGAAGGCCCACCCTCTCCTGGGGTAGACTTGTCCTTTCCACAGACACAGGTAACCCACTCTTTTGGCCCAAGAAGATCCCTTTGGCCAAGACCTCTGCTCCTATAGTTCTGCAGTCATTCTTTTTTCAATTCATCCCTTCTTTGTCCTTTTCTGTTCAGGCTGGCAGTGGGTTCTGTTCACACAAATCTCAAAAAAAAAAAAAAAATTATCAATTTGCATGTAGTTCACAGGAATCCAAATCATTAAAGAGTAGAACTTTCCACAGATCCTTCATAACTGCATTTGCAATCCTGACTTCTCCTGAAATCAGGCCTTGGTGCACATTGTCTGGATAAGGTCAGAATTTTCCAAACCATCAATTTCTGGTTTCTTTGAGCCCAGGAGTTCAGTTCACAGCTTATCCCTTTCCTGTCGCATTTCATTATAAGCTGGGAGGAGGACCCAGGCTGCGCTTTCCACATTTTAGTTTGGAAATCTCCTTAGGTAAATTACCAATGCCTCCCATCTGACATCAGAGCTCAGTTTTGCCAAGTTCTCTGTCATTTAAGACAAGGATCACCTTTCATCCAGTTACCAATAATACATTTGCATTTTCTGTTAAGGCCTCATCGGGAGTTCATTTAGCATCCATATCTCTATAACAGTCTCTTCAGAGCAGTTCTGGCCTCTCCTAGTAAGCACCTCACTTACCCAATTCCAAAGCCATTTCCACACTTTTTGGTATTTGCAATGGCAGCACCCCACTCTTGCAGTGCTAAAATGTGTTTTTGTTTCCTGGGCTGCTCAAGCAAGTACGATGAAATGAGTCAGGTTAAACAATGGGAATGTATTTGCTTACGGTTTTGAGGTTAGGAAAAAAGTTCAAACCAAGGCATCATCAAGGCGATACTTTCTCCCTGAAGACTGTGGCATTCTGGGGGCAGCTGCCAGCGATTCTTGGTCCTTACCTTGTCACATGGCAAGGCAGATGGCTGCACCACCTGATTTCTCCCCTCTCTTCCGGATTCCATTGGTCTTTGGTTGCCGGCTGCCCCCTCTATGGCTTTCTCTCTCTCTGACTGAATTTCATTCTGCTTATCAAGGACTCCAGTAATAGAATTAACAACCCATCTTGATTGAGGTGGGCCATACTTTAACTGAAGTAACCTCATCAAAAGGTCCTATGTACAATGGGTTCCACACCCACAGAAATGGATTAAACTTAAGAACATGTTTTTCTAGGGTATATACTCCAAACCATCACAGGTAGTAATGCAACTTTTGCAAAAATCAATCACGAGCTTAGTCAAAAAGAAAATTGAAATAAAATTTTAAAAATTATTCCTTTACAGATTATATTTGCTGATCTTATTTTAATAACATATAATATAAAGGTGATCCTTATCTACTTAGATATTTAAAAATATGCTTCTAAACCAACTTTGGATTAAAGAAAAAAAAAGAAAATTGAAAATCGTCTAGAAAGCCATGAAAATAATTCATACCAAAACACATACTCCCAGAGGAAAATTCTTAGCCTTAAATACTTTCATCTTATAGAAGAAGATGAAAAATAAAGTAAGTATTCTTCTAAAACTTAGAAAAAGAATAGTGAAAGAAACCAGAAAGAATGAAAAAAAAGCAATTTATAAATATAAAAGGTAAAATTAATGAATTAGGAAATATGAATGTTAATAGGGTAAAATTTGAAAGCTTCTTTGAAAATACCTATAAATTAGAGAAACATAAGAATGATGATCAAGGAATGAAAATTAGAGAAAGCAAAAATTGACAAGATTGGCAGGCAGAAAGGAGATATACACTCAGATATAATATGTAATGTTTGAGTTATAAAATAATATTGCATGCAGATGTATGGCAGCAGATCTGAAAATATAGAAAGATGGTTTTCTTTTAGTATATCATGACTGAAATTGACCCAGGTAAAAGTGGAAAACTGGAAAAGACAGATTTCATAGAAGAGATTGGAAAAGTGATTTAAGATCTACCATGGCAAAAGCCACCAAGAGATGTAAGAGAAACTATAACAAGGATCCTTTCAAAAGCATATCTGAACTCAAAAGAAAGTAAGGAATATTCCCAGGGAACAAACTCAATGGAGCTGTAAATCAGAGGGGTAAGTTGAGGCTGAAGCTATGATTGCCCTGTAGATAAACCCACAGGATTGCATAACATGGTCGCTGAACTGAGACCCACATATAAATCTAGGACACTCTAAATGGAAAGGTGAGTTAGAAAAATTGCATCTTCCAAGAAAGGGAAGAGAACAAGAAAACTTGTTCATTTCAGCAAGGGTCACATGTGCATCCACTTGCATTTCCTTTCCTTACCTTATCCTTAAGCTTTTCCCCAGGGGTAACTAGTATTCTCAATTTTGTGTTTGTGTTTATACAAATTCTGCTTGTTTCTGAGCTTTGTAAAAATGACATACTGTAAAATTCATTCATGTTGTTGCATGTAGTTATAGTGAATTCATTGTCTCCGCTGCATAGATACCACCATTTGTCTGTGTTAGTTTGTAAGCTGCCAGAATGCAATATACCAGAACTAGAGCAGCTTTTAAAAAGGGGAATTTAATAAGTTACAAGCTCACGGTTATAAGCCTATAGAAATGTCCAAATTAAGGCATCAATAAGAGATTACCTTCACTCAAGAAAAGCTGTTGGGTCTGGAACCTATGTCAGTTGGGAAGTCATGTGGCTGGCATCTGCTGGTCCCTTGCTCCTGGGCTCTGTTGCTTTCAGTCTCTGCTCCTGTGGGGATTTCTCACTTTGCTTCTCTAGGGCTGGCTTTAATTTCTTGGCTTCCCTTGGCTCTCTCCAGGTTCTGGCTTGCTTAACACCTCATGGCAATGTCTGCTGGGCTCCAAGCATCTCCAAACATCCCTGTCTCTGTTCTCCATGTGCCTGCATTTGTGTCAGTTCTGCTCTGAGGTTTCTATTGGCTCTGAGGCTTCTGTTGTTTCTGTTGCCTCTGTCATTTCCAATTCTCTCCAAAATGTTTTCTTTTTTAAAGGATTCCAGTAAACTAATGAAGACCCACCTGGAGTGGGTGGAGTCACATCTCCACTCAATCAAAGGTCACATCCACAATTCCTTGAGTCACATCTTCATGGAGATAATCTAATCAAAAGCTTCTACATGCAATTTTGAATCTGGACTAAAATAAACAGTTGTTCCCACAGGATTGGATCAGGATTAAAACATGGCTTTTCTAGGGTGCATAATACTTTCAAACCAGCATATTCTACCCTCTGGACCTTAAAAAAGACATGTTTTTTCCATATGCAAAATACATTCACTTCATCATAATATCACAGAAGCCTTAAACATTTCAGTAACACCACAAATAAAATACAAAGTTAAAACCAGTACAGAATCTTCACAATGGGGTAGTGTGGGTGGCTCAGTGACAGAATTCTTGCCTGCCATGCCGGAGACCCGGTTTTAATTCCTGGTGCTTGCCCATTCAAAAAAAAAAAACAAAAAACTCATCAATAGCAACTACAGGTGTGGTCTGTTCTAAGGCAAAATTTTCTTCTCTCTGGACCTGTGAAACCTAGAGCAAGTTATCTGCTGCCAGTATACAAAGTAGGAACAGCTATAGGATACATGTTCCCATTTCTATAGGGAGAAATCGGAAGGAACACAGGGGTCACTGGACCCATACAGTTCTTAAAACCTGCAAGGCAAACACCATTGGATTTCAAAGTCTGAGAATCATTGATCCTCAGCGCTTTAGAAAGCGGCAGTTCCATCCTTCCCAAGGGTCTATGCAGTGGCCCACCTCTCACTCCAAATGCTGGGGTGTGTTGCAACACTGGAGCTCGTTGGGGTGATGACCTTTTACTCAGTTCCACCCTCTCTATATGTTGAGGCCTCACCAAGGATCTCTACTCTCTCCGGGGCACATATTCCACCCCTCCAGAACAATACGGTGGCAGCCAGGCTCCCCGCAATCCCCCGCTTATGCGCTCCACGGCCTCTGAGGCCTGAGTGGCACAACTGTTCCTGAATAAGGAAGCAGAAAGCCCACCCTATGCTTCCAGGCAAACTCACCCTTTCCACATGTATGGGCCTGTCTACTCTCCTGGTTCGAGGTTTCCAGAACTTAGCCTCCATGGTTCTGTCTCTAAAGACATTTTTCCTTCACTCTGCCCCTTTTCTTTCCATTTTAGCTCAGACTGGCAGGGGTTCTGTCTATACATGCATAGAAAACTACAATGCTCTTGTTGGTTTTCTATGCAATATTCTGGGATGATGCCTGTGCCAGTTTGAAAGGATTATGTACTTTGGAAAAACCATGTCTTAATCCTGATCCATCTTGTGGAGGCAGCCATTTCTTTTAATCCCTATTCAGCACTGTAGATTGGAAACTTGATAGATTATCTCCACGGAGATGTGACATGCCCAATTGTGGGTATTAACCTTTGTTTAGAGGGAGATGTGACTCCACCCATTCCAGGTGGGTCTTCTTAGTTTACTGGAATCATTTTAAAGAGCAAACGCTTTGAAGACAGCAAGAGAGCCACGAGAACCACAGGAGGCCATGCAGCCAGAGACCTTTGGAGATGAAGAAGGAGAATGCCTCTGGGGGAACTTCGTGAAACAAGAAGCCAGGAGAGAAAGCTAGCAGACGTCATCATGTTCGCCAGACTGTTCCTGTGGGGATTCCTTGCTTTGCTTCTCTGGGGCTGGGCTTCATCTCTTGGCTTCCCTTGGCTCTCTCCAGGTCCTAGCAATGTCTGCTGGGCTCTAAGCGTCTCCAAACATCCGTGTCTCTGTTCTCCATGTGTCGGCTTCTACATCAGCTCTGCTGTGAAGTTTCTATTTGCTCTGAGACTTCTGTTATTTCTGTAGGCTCTGTCATTTCTGACTCAAAAATGTTTCCCGGGCGGGCCACAGTGGCTCAGCGGCAAGAACGCTTGCCTGCCATGCCAGACGACCCGGGTTCGATTCCCGGTGCCTGCCCATGTAAAAAAAAAAAAAATGTTTCCCCTTTTAAAGAATTCCTGTAAACTAATCAAGACCCATCTGGAATGGGAAGAGTCACATCTCTGTGGAGATAATCTACTCAAAGGTTTCTGCCTTATAGTATTGAATTAGGATTAAAAGAAATGGCTGCTCCCACAAGATTGGATCAGTATTAAAACATGGCTTTTGTAAAGTGCATAATACTTTCAAACTAGCACAGTCCATATTCACCTGCTATTGGACATTAGATTTTTTTCTTTTTTTTCTATTATTAACTGTGTCATTATGAGAATGGTGTATGTATGTAAGAACATATATGCATCTATAACCCGGGCTATATTCCTAGAAGTGAAACTGATGGCTCATAAGTGTATGAATGTTGTACTTTACAGGATATTATCAAATTGTTTTCTTAAGTGTTTATTCCTATTTATATTCCCACTATCAGCTACCAACGATCTGTATCCTGATAAACACTTGGCTTTATCAGACTTCCTAATTTTTGACACTCTAAAGGATATAGAGTATAATTTGTATTTCTCTGATTAGTGAGGTGAACATCTTTTTACATGTTTATGCACCATTCATTCTTTCTCTTCTCTAAAATGTCTATTCATGTCTTTTGCCCAGTTTTCTATTGGGTTATTTGTCTTTTCTTATTGATTTGAGGGAGTTCTTTATCTGTTCTGGATATTAATATTTTGTCAGGCATATTTGTTGCAAATATCATCTCCAGGATTATAGCTTCTCTTTTCACTTTCATTTTTGGATTCTTTGGATGAATAATATTTAGTAACTTTAATGGAGTTGAATTTCCCATTATTTTCTTTTATTGTCATTACTTTATTTGTCTTAAGAAATACTTTGAGTTTATGATGATATTCTCCGATATTCTAACCATTTTAAAGTTTTTTTCATACTGAAGTTTTAATCCATCAGGAGCTGATGTGTTAGTATGGCATGTGGTAGGGGAACTAACTCTTCCAGCACTATTTGCCTCTTGTGCAATACCACTTCTGACACTTATCATTTCTGTACATGCATGGGTCTGTTTCTCCACACTGTATTCTGTTCCGTTTCCCAGTTGTTTATCTGTATACCAGTATCACACTAACATTGCTTTATAATAATTTTTGATATTTGATATCTGAATTTTGGCTATTCCTGAGCATATATACTTTAGAGTGCACTTGTTGAATTCCTTATAAACATCGGTTGGTGCTTTAATTGGAATTACATTGAAATATGGATTCTTCAACCATGAACAAGGCATCTTTCTCCATTTTAAGGTTTTCTTTAATGTCTTAAGAATATCAGAAGGGTAACAGCAGGCAGAGCCCTTCTAAGCATTGGGCCCTGTGTTACTGTGCAGGCTGCACACACCATAAAGCCGGCCTGTCCACCTCCCACCTTCTACATTGTCAAGATTGCTCATATTTACATTCCGTCCGAGAGATACTATCAAAAGTTGCTAGTACTAGAAATTGAGCTTTAAGTACAGCATTTAAAGTTACCAAGGTAACCAAAGAGAACTAAAAATAACAAAGATAAAAAATCAGGAAGAGGAGAGAGGGCCAGAGCGATTGTGTGAAATAAGTCCTTGTCTTTCATATCAGGGAATCGAAGATATTAATCAAAATCAGAGGTGTATGCTTAGCATCTGTACTTCCAGGGGGCTGAAAAGAGAAAGTGTGAAAATGGATTGCTTTTAAGGAGTGTTGGGGAGAGGTGAGATGTGCCAGGGAGTCTGTGGCCTCTTGTCATAGGATTTTCTGTACCCTTTGATTTGTTACCATTTACATTCATTACTTTGATAAAAATAAAGACCAGGAAAGCTGCTCTTTGTTATGTATTGTTGATAAGCCAATATGCATGAATTACCATAATTCATTCTGAGCTGATTGTGGACAGAGACAATTTGATTGCTCTTTGAATATGGAAATACGATTATTTTCAGAGATACTAGTTTGTAATGATTAATTGTAGCCAGCTGTTTTCTTATTCTCATGAACTGGAGATTTATAACAATGAAATGTCCTTATATTTTACATTCTTAAAAGTGGTTTGATCTTAATAGATGTTTACAGATTGGAATGAGATTTTAGTTTATTAGGTGGCTTGTATTTCCAATGTTTATGTTAAGTTAAGTGTGGCTCTCTGACAGATAAGATAAACTGAGATTTTTTAAAGACGATCATCCATTTCCCAGAGGGCACTAGGGAGAGGTGATTAAGACTGTGGGATCAGACTGCTGGTGGCTCAGATCCTGGCTCTTCTGAGCTGTGAGGCCCCGGGCAAGTTACTTAACCTATGCCTCTGTTTCCTCATTTCTAAAAGGCAAATAATAATATTGCAGTAGTTACCACATAGGATTATGGGACAATTTAGTGAGAAAAAATGTGTAAGATACTCAAAAGCCCATCCTGGAACATAGATTGCAAGTGTCTAGTTTCTATAGAGAATAGGAAAAGTGTGCTTTAAAATACATTTCTTTGTACCTAAGACATGGTGACAGAAGCCAGTAATTTCATGTATTTTAACTCCTTTGAAAGTCAATTTCTGTGAGTCATGGTCTGGTAATTAGAATATTGTTTGGTTTTTAAGTCCCTTGAAAAATCCTAGTTGACTGGAAATCTTCTGATGGTGAGTAACATAAATAAACAAACCCAAACATCTTGACCAAGTATTTTGGCCGCGCTAAATCCGCTTAAAGTGACCTTAGATATGGCTAGTGATGCACATTTTATTTGATTCTTCATTCTGGAAACTTCCTTCCTTCCTTCCTTCTGTCCATCTGTCCATCAGTATGTCCATAAAGGAAAATGTAAAAACAGGAGTACCAAAATAGAACCTCACTAAACTGAGTTCTGTATAATCTCATGGTTTACAAACATTTCTTTCTTTTAATTATGAAAATATACCTTGAGGAAGATACCTATTTACAGACTATGAATAGTAGATTATAATAATTGTAAAAAAATAATGTTTGGAAAGTTTAGGAGATTCTAAAAGATCTGTGAAATTAAGCATTTCAGAATTATAAAGTCCTTTTATCATGTCTTCAGCTATACCACATATTTTAGAGGTCAAATTTAGGATATAGCCATTACTGAAAATAACACTGCTTTTATTAGAATTAACTTTTTGCACATCCATCACTAACACTGAATTCTAGATACCAGATTTTTTGGGAGACTAATGAGATAGCTCTCTATTCCCTTAAAAGACCCCATTGAAGTCAGAGTAAATGCTAGGGGTAGAAGCCTTTATGGTTCCTTACTTGAATTTTTTTGAGTATCCGAGAATGTTTGCTATGCTCAGAAACTGACAAAGTTAGCATAGCATATTCTGGGTGATTACTGTCTTATATGGCTAATCAATGTAATGAATTATTTAATTAGCCTGGACTCTGGGTTTTCAGTGACAGAAACTTATCTCAAATGGACTTAAGCAAAACAGGAAATCCAATGGCTTACTTAACCTTGGATGGCCAAGGGTGGCACTAGTTCCAGGCATTAAAACAGTATCATCTGAACTCTGTTCTCTTTCTGTCTCTTGGCTTTATATTCCTTCTTGTTGGTTTCATTCTCAAGCAGGCCTCTCGCACTTGCCTGCAAAGACAGCTCCTGGCAGCTCCAGGCCTACTTTGTCTCTCTTATTTACAACCTCAGAAGGGGCCCTTTCATAACCAATGTTTATAGCAATCCCTGAAAAAGAAGCAGGCTGTGCCTTATTTGTAAAATGTGTCCATTCCTGAACAGACCAGCATGTTCAGAAGTCTGAAGCTGGTGATAGACCTGGGGCAAGTGTACATTCCTGAAGCAGGAAAAGCAGGAGCTATATGACCATGGATAGTCTTGCTAGTGGGAGGAGGGCCCCAGAGAGAAAAGATGTACGGGCAGTTAAAAATTAACAGAAGCTTGTAGGATCTTCACTTTGATCTCAGCGTTCTGAAATTTCTCTATGGGTGACTTTGTGTGATTCTGTTTTCATCCGTTGGATTGGACAAGAAACTGGAAACTCATGTCCTGCAGTTCTGGGAGATTGCTTGTGTTTTAATGTTTCTTTGATGCATCCCCCCTGTAGCACATTATATTTTCCACAGATGACCACATCAATACGCATTTCATCCCCCATACTCTTCCTACTAAATGATGCCCCCATTCCCTCCACTTGAACATGGCTAAACGGTGGTAACTGCCTCAACCAATAGAATGTGGCAAAAGTAGTCTTGTACATTATCCAAGGCCAGGACACAAAAGGAAATATGATTTCTGCCTGGATTTCCACCCCCCCCCCCCTTTCTCTCTCAGAACACATATTCTTGGAATTCAGCCTCTATGTTGTGATAAATTGCAGACCACATGGGTGTGCCGGTCGACAGGCCCAGCTAGACCTTCAGTCAACAGATAGTATCAACCACTAGACACATGAATGAACCTTCAGATGATTCCAGCCCCCAGCTGTCTTTGGAGTCTTCCATCTGAGGACGCAGACATTGTGGCACAGACGCAAACTGTCCCCACTGTGCCCTGCCTGATCTCGTCCCATGGAAACCACAAGAGATAATAGATGGTGATTGTTGTTTAAGCCAGTAAGTTTTGGGGCAATTTGTTATGGAACAATAGGTAACTAAAACATCTCCCCTGCATTTTCTCCCTATTCTTTCTATTGAACTCTATGATTTGAGGACTGTATCTCCTGGATTTGTCTTATTGTCTTCTTATCTTTTCTCTCTGCTATTTGGTTTCCTTCATCTTTTTTTTTTTTTTTCATTTGTTTCCTTCATCTTTTTGCTTTCCTTTCTGGGAGACTTTTCTCAATTTTATATCTGATCCTCACTGAGTTTTAAAAATTACTATATTGTGATTAATTATCAGGGTCTCTTTTTATGTTTTGATTTTTTGAATGATCCTCGTTTTATAGCATTATGTTTGTATTCCATATGTGTGTGTGTGTGTGTGTGTGTGTGTGTGTGTGACTATCTTCTTTTAAGTCTCTGAGCATATTGATTATACAATTGCTATAATAGGTTAAGACATAATTCACATACCGTAAAATTCACCCTTTTCTTTTTTTAACCGCTTTTTAGTTGTAAAATATAGCATATATATACAAAGAAGAGAAAGAAAAAAAACTATAAGCAGTTGTAGTAATATTAGATAAAATAAATTCCTGAAATCAAAGATTTGAAAATATTTAGTAACACAGCTCACTACTATAGCAAAGTTGATATTTGTAATAAGTTTTTACTTGGTATTTTGAGAATGCTCACAGTTTTAATAATTAATCAAATGGTATTTAAGATACTGTTTAATATTTAGAATTCAAGTAACTGATGTCTGTATTTATAGATTTTTTTCCTTCCTTGCTTCAATTTTAAGTTGGTTTATGAAAACATATTGTTCAAACAGGCTTCATGATGATTACTTAGATTTTTTAAAAATTTGCCTATGGATAAGCTAACTAAAATATCCATTTTCAGTGGTTAAGATTTCCATATGTTAATTATTAAAATATTTGTATCTTCATATTTTCCTGAAATCAGGAATATATTTAGTAACTTAGGTCATTACTATAGTAATGCTGATATTTGTAAGAACTTTCTACATGATATTTTGAGAACATTCACAGTTTTGACAGCTGGAATACTTAGAATTTAAGAACTTTGCTATCTGAATATGTGGATTTTTTCCTTGTTGCTTCCATTTTAAATTGGTTTATGAAACTTACTGCCCAAACACAGGCTTTACAATGATTATATGGATACATTATTTAAATATACCTATGATTAAGCTAAGATATTAATTTTTGATGGTTCTAGGTGTATTGTCTGTTTTCTTAAATTTAAAAAAATGGGAAAAAAAGAATGCAGATCATTCGTTCAATATATATGGTGCCTTTATTAACAAGACCCTACTTAACTACATGTGCTGATATAAGGCAACCCCAAGGTAGATTATTAAATACAAAAAATAAAGCACAAAAAAATTCACCCTTTACATGTCAGTAGATTTTAGTATATTCAAAGAGTTATGCAACCATCATTACTATCTAATTCCAGAACATTTTCATCACCACAAAAAGAAATCCTCTACCCATTAACAGTCACTCTGTTCCCCAATTCCCCCCAGCCCCTGGCAACCACTAATCTACTTTCTGTCTCTATGATCTGCCTATTCTGTACATTTTATTCAAATAGAGTCATACAATATGTGATCCTTTCTGTCTGGCTTCTTTCACTCTGTATAATGTTTTCAAAATTCCTCCATGTCGTAATGTGGATTAGTGATTTAGAAGTGTTTTTTTTTTTTTTTCCTTCTTGAATAGTCCCTATTTTTTGTTTTTGAGTTTATTTTTCCTGTTTGTTTGCTTTGGATTCTAACTTACATGTCAGAAGTGTTTCACAGATGTCTGATAATGTTTAAAAGTGGGAGACCAAATGTCATTTGGAAGCTCAGAGGGTGTGGGTGGGCCTTGTAAGTTTGCAGGTTCACTGCAGGGTGGTATGGCTGGGCCACCTTGGGGGGATGATTGGGTTGGACCCTTAGGTCTCTCTTCTTGGGCTGATCTGATTTCTTCCAACCCCCTTCCTGGAGGATATAAACTTGGCCGCCACAGCTTTGGGAGCTGAGTAGGGGGAGAGAGCTGGGCATCTCAACATTAGCTGAATTTGCCTGCTTTCAGTATAGTACCCATAGCCCACAACAGTGACTGGTGACCCCCTTTCTGGAGACCCTCTGTTTTATCCTCTCTGGAGCATAAACTTCTGGCTTCTGCTGGGGGTTGGGGAAAGAATCTGCAATTGTAATTGCTTCCTAAGTAAATTTCCAAGTGCCCTTTTCTTTTAGCCATTCTTTCCAGAGGTACTTACTTCACCAATTAGATTATCATCAGGGGTAGGGTTTGTGTTATAAATTAGGTTATTTCTTAGTTTTCCCTACTGTCAGTTTAGGATTCAACTTCCTTGGTTCTATAAGACAATTACTCCTCTAATGCTTTACAGGTTCCAAAATTGTGTTGCTGTTTCTTCGTCTCCCATTATTTTTGTCCTTGTCATTTTGTACCTTTAAAAAATCCTTTTATTGTTGTTACAGTGGGGGTTGCAGGAGGAAGTAAAAGCAAATGTGGGAGTTCCAACCATCATCTTTACTCGGAAGTCCCACGCATTTAATGAGCTCAATGTATACAGACTGTTCTGTAATCTGCTTTTATCATTAAACTAATTCTAATGAATATTTATATTTTTTCTATGTTGGGAAATACAAGTCTATATCGGTGACTCTCCAGCTTGACTGCACATTAGAACCACCCGGTGGTGGTACTGGTGGTGGGGATTAAAAAGTTCTGATTTAATGTATATGAGTTATTGCAGACCTTGGGAATTGTAGAATCTCCTCAGGTGATTAAAAAATGCAACCAAGTTTAAAAGCCACTGATTTACAGTGGCTTTTTTTTTTGTATGCCTATGCAGTATCCACTGAATAGATAGACCAAAATGCATTTAAACAAGCCCCTATTCCTTGAACTTTAGATGGTTTCAAGTTATTTGTTACTATAAGCAATGCTGTTGTGGATATCATTGGACATAAAGACATTGCTCATATTTCTGTGTATTTTATTGGCCAATTTCCTAGAAGAATCACTGTGTTAAAGGACTTGGATATTTATACGATTTTGGGATATAATTTATGATATTTCTCTCTAAAGTGGTTTGGCCAATTTAGACTCCCGCCAGTAGTGTGTGAGAATCCTTGTTTCTTCACATTTAGAAACACTATGAAATATCCTTAACAAAATGATGTTTAAAAAATGAGGCTTCCGGGGTGTGAGGGTAGTTCCTGCCATGCGGGAGACCAGGGTTCGATTCCTGGCCCATGTACTTCCCCAAAACAAACAGACTAGCAAACAAACAAGCAAAAACCAAACAAAAACGATTTCAACAAATGGTGCTGTAGTAAGGGGATACTCACATGGAAAAATAATGAAATGTGACCCCTGCCATACAGCATGCAAAGAAAAAAAAAAGGAGAACCAGTTTTATAATTGAAAAGTAGTATCAAACAGGTATTTTATTTTAAATTTATGTTATTATTTGTAAGGTGAAACAATATTTATGCTTACTGTCCCTCTGTATCGTACTTTTTGTGTGTGGATTGTTTGCTCATGTGAGGAACGTTTTTGGCTTGAACTATCTAAAATCCTCTTTAAATGTGGCTTAAACTACTAAGGGTTTATTTTTATTTCACACAAACAGGAGTCTGTAAGTAAGCAGTTGCTGGTATTTGTTCAGCAGTTCAATGATAAGTAAGCTTGAAGATGAGTGTCCCAGCTGCAGTCATCCCATCCTTTTCCAAGGCAAGAAGAATGTGGGAAGGACTTTGCATGACCTTGCTCCTTTTTTATCAAGAATATAAGCTTCTTAGAAATGCCCCCTTCCCCGGCAGATGCTTGCTTGCAAGATTGTGTCACACTGCTAACCCTAGTTGCCAGTGCATGCCAAAATGTCCTTTGCCTATTTGTCTAATAGAATGCTTGTCTTTTTTTTCTTATTGATTTGTAAATGGTCTTTGTATATTAAAATCTAAACCCCCTTTTGGGGGTCACATATGTTTGTCAAATATATTTTCTTCAGCTTCTTGTTTGCCATTTAATTTTGTTGCAATACACAGAAGATTGACATTTTTACATTGTTAGGACCCTACATCTTTTATTTTATGGTTTCTTCTTCTGTTCTTGTGCTTGTAAAAACCTGGCCCATCCTGAGAAAAGCTTTTCTTCTTGATCTTCCGTGGCTTCATTTTGATTTAAAATGGCTAGAATGTTTGATATCTTACCTGAGACCTGAGGAGTAAGTGTTTCAGGGAGGTGGATGCAAAGGAATAAAAGAGGAGGATGCAAAGGGAGATGATGTGAAACAAATAAAGACTCTGGTTCCATTTCAAAAGTAAGAGGTGAGTATGAATATACAAATGGAACAACAACACAGGGATGGATTTTACAAGTAGTTATGCTATGGAAAACCCTGTAGGCATGATGTAGAGTTCCATGATTGCTGAAGGAGAACTCCCAGAGAGGTTCACCTGGAACTGCCCTCTTAGCCCATTGGTCAAAAGCAGCTTTTATGAAGGTTAGTGAAAAAAGCCCTGTTTAGTGAAGATACCGTCTATGTTCTGCACTGTTCCTCCAGTGGGATTAACCTAGGCTAGATACTTTCTGCGTCTCAGAGGAAATTACTTTGAGGTGACAGCCAAGGGAGAGCCCAACCCTGTAAAATACTGAAAAATATACAAATATACAAGTCATTTTAAGCTTAGAAAAAATATCTTCCCATATGTTTGCATCTAATCCCATCTGTCTTTGCTATAGAAAGGTGACAAACTGAAATTGGGAATGAACTTCCAAAATTATTTTTCTGTACTCCAAATAGAAACTAAAGAATGGCTTAAAGAATAATCTATAAATTCACCCGCATGCACATGCATGCACACACATACACACAACCATGGAAAATGAGATATCATGCTATTTCTCAGTTATCCTGAATCCACAAGGCTAAATGCAGGAAAATAATTACATGACTATGCAATATTTCTCCATCTTTAAATTGTCTTCTCTGTATTGGCTCAACTATTGGGTGCAGAGACTTACAAATGCTTTGAAATAAATGAACAGATTTGATGAAAATTAGACTTGGAAGCAAACTGCATATTCAATCACATTTTACTGAACTCTACTCATTATTGTTTGCACAAGATAGCTATTCTTTAAGACTTCCATTCATTTTGGAGGTTTTTGTTCATCAAGGCAAAGAGAAAACTACAAAAACAAATAAGTGGTGGCTTGGAGATATGTGCCTTAGAGAAGCATGTTCTTAAACTTAATCCATTCCCATCACTGTGAACTTGTATAAAGAGGATCTTTTGATGCGGTTACTTTAGTTAGGGTGTGGCCCAACTGACTCAGGATGAGTCTTAATCCTATTACTAAAAGCCTTATAGGGAAGGCCACAGAGAGAGAGAGAGAGAACCTGTTGGAGCATCCAGAAGCTGGAAGTCAACAGAACCTGGAAGAGAAGGGAGAAGCCAGGAGAGGCCGCCATATGCATTGCCAAGTGAAAAGCTAAGGACCAAAGATTGCTGACAGCCAGTGCCAGAACACCAGTCTTCTTCTGGAGAAAGCATCACCTTGGTGATGCCTTGATTTTGGACTACTCTAGCCTCAAAATTGTGAGCCAGTATATACCCATTATTTAAGCCAACTCAATGCGTGGTATTTACTTGACCAATGAGGAAACCAAGACAATCTGTTCAATCAATTATTTCTCCCAGCTGGTCTGTCTCGATACTCAATTTTTCCTCAAGTGTGGGGTTGTATTTCTTCCCATTTTTAATCGAATATATTCCTGACTATGGATCTGGCTTCTTTAATTTCACGTCTTTTCATTAAACCTCATGACTTGAGATTTTGTTCATAACTTCCAACCTTTGGATTCACACATCCACGAAAACAGATTCATAGCGTTTTTCTTAGTGCAATAGTCTTTGAAAAGATGGATTAATTTAACATCATATCATGTACCCATCTTATTACATTTGGTTCTCCCACAGGGTGCTATTAGTGACTAATGTTACTGGCTTTGCATAAGCTGTTTCATTCTGTCTTTTTCCTAACAGTTCTTTTGATTGCAGCTACAGCCAAACAACAACTGACTTCAGGTGCTTTGTTCTTTTTTCAAAAACATGTTATTACCATCTGTATGCAAGGGAGACTAATGCACTTTAAAAATGAGCAAATAATAGGAAAAAAGGGCTAATGATTCAAAAGGGTATTAGCAACAGGTCTCCTTTTGTCTGGTCTCTACCAAACACCTCAGCAGTTTCTTTAGGTCACTCTTCTGCCTTGGTAAATCATGATATGCACATGTTGTGGCTTTTACCTTTACCAGGCCTTTTCAATAGGGGGCTGTGCCGGTTTGAAAGGATAAAAAAAAGTCATGTTTTAACCCTGATTCATTTTGTGGAGGCAACCATTTCTTTTAATCCTTATTCAGCACTACAGGTTGGAAACTTGATTAGATTATCTCCACTGAGATGTGACTCGTCCAGTTGTGGGTATTAACCTTTGATTAGAGGGAGATGTGACTCCATCCATTCCAGGTGGGTCTTAATTAGCTTTCTTGAATTCTTTAAAAGAGGAAACATTTTTGAAAGAGCCATGAGAGAGCCACGAGAACCATGAGAGCCCATGCAGCAAGAGACCTTTGGAGATGAAGAGGGAGAACGTCTCCAGGGGAGCTTTGTGAAACAGGAACCCTAGAGAGAAAGCTAACAGATGTTGCCATGTTCACCATGTGCCTTTTCAGTTGAGAGAGAAACCTGGAACATCATTGGCCTTCTTGAACCAAGGTGTCTTTCCCTGGATGCCTTAGATTGAACATTTCTATACCCTTGCTTTAATTGAGACATTCTCAGGGTCTTAAAACTGTAAACTTGCAACTTAATAAATTCCCCCTTTTAACAGCCATTCTGTTTCTGATATATTATATTCCAGCAGATAGCAAACTAGAACAGGGGCTTTGGGCTTTGTTGGATCAAATGGCACCAAAAGAGCGTATGTGCACAGTAAGTGCACATTTCCCATGCACGCTGTCCTTATGCACTCCATTTTACAAGAACTCTTCTGCATTCATTATATCTGCAAGCTCTGGATCTAGCTGTCTTTTGCTGGATAGGGACCTCTGGAATGGATGGAGCTACTGTTTGTTGATGCTTCAAACAGGCATCAGCTCCACACTACTTATAGACATAATTTGTATTGTTGGCTTGTAAACCACAACGTTGGGCCTGAAATGACCTTATGCTATTAACAATCATGCCTTGACAATGGAGAAGCAGCCTTTTCTTTTTCTGGAGAACTGGTCACTCAGACTGTTGCTCTATGTAACAGGTCATCTAGTAAGGAGATCACAATTGCATGGCATATCTGTGAGGTGGTTAAAGAATTCAGATACTTACGAAGAAGAATGCTGCATTCCTTTGAGTCTCCATTTGCACTTATGACTTCCTTTGCAAAGATGATATTGAACTGCTGCAATGTTACAACACTAAGCTTCCTGATGATGGATGGACACTTCAAGATGAAAGGCATGCCAAGCCTTGTTTGGGAGCTTTTCTTCTTTATGGATCCGTTGTCTCCAGACTCAGTTGTTGTTGGTGCTGAGCTCAAGGATAAAAAAAGGTAAGAGGAGAGGGAAGAGGAAGTTTGAGGGACAGATTAGTGCCCTAGTCCAAGTTTCACTACGTTCATTCCCCAAAGCTCTAATGCAGGGAAATAGTAAATAAATGCTGAAGTACACCACTTAATCACAATTATGTTAAAAAATGTGCATTGCAGACAAAGGGAAAAATAAGACAAGATGTTAACTGCTGTCATCCTGTGGGTGGGAATAGAGTTGACTGGCTTTTTAAATAGTCTTTTCTGCATTTCCTTTCATTACCTACTATGCAACATTTTATAATGGAGAAATAATTTTATAAGTTAAAAATAAAAAGAAAAAACTTCCACATGCTGAGATAGATTTACCTCTGTGCTGCATGATAAATATATTATACCATGAAATGTGATCACTAAATATTTTTTCCCTGTTGCTGGGGGTAACTAACATGAACTCTTGGTTTTGCTCAGCACCTTTGGATGAATATACATTTAAAACAAACAAAGAAGCCAAAACACATAATTGACTATAACTCCAATGCCGATAATGTTTTATAAGTAATTTTGAAAATTTGTTAGCAAAAAAAATAATGAATGTCAAAGATTTGTCAGATGTATTGGTTGAGGAAAAATCATATCTGCCCACATTTCAGCTTTACTGAGATAAAATTCATATACCATACAAATTCACCAACTTAAAGTGTACAATTCAGTGGGTTTTAGGGTATTCAGACTTGTACAACTACCACCACATTCCATTTTAGAACATTTTCATCAGTCCCAAAAGAAGCCCATATCTATTAACAGTCACTCTTCATTTCCCCCCAACTTCCCCCAGCCCTTAGCAACGACTAAGTCACTTTCTGTTTCTATAGATTTTCCTGTTCTGGACATTTCTTATCAATGAAATCATATAGTGTGTCTTTTGTATCTGAATATTTTCTCTTAGTTTATGCTTTTGAAGTTCATCCATGTTCTCATATGTATCAATATTTCATTCCTTTTTATGTCTGAATACAATTCCATTTTATGGATATACCACGTTTTGTTTATTCATTCATCAGCTGATGGACATTTGGGTTGTTTCTACATTTTGGCTATTGTGAATAATGCTGCTATGAAAATTCATGCACAATTTTTTGTTTGGATATTTGTTTTCATTCTTTTTGGGTATATACTAAGGAGTGTAATTGCTGGGTCTAATTCTTGTTCTTTTTGATTTTTAATTTAATTTTTATTTTTCTGTTTTTTGTATGCTGTGTGGTAGGGGTCACATTTCATTCTTTTTCAATATGACTATCAGTTACTGCAGCACCATTTGTGGGGGAGCAGGGAGTGCAAGGGCCGGGAATCAAACCTGGGTCTCCCACATGGCAGGCGAGAATTATACCACTGAACTACACTTGCACCCCCCCATATGGTAATTCTTTTTTGTTTGCATGGGCCCGCGTCTCCAGCATGGCAGAGCCACTGAGCCACCATCCATCGCGCCGCCCGGTAATTATTTTATTTAATGTTTTGTTGAATTGCCAAGCTTTTTTCACAGTGGCTGCACAATTTTACTTTACTTTCTCAACAGCAATATATGAGGGTTACAATTTCTCCACATTCTTGTCAATATTATTTTCCCTTTTACGTGAAGTGATATTTCATTGTCGTTTTTGATTTCTACTTCTGTAGTGGCTAATGATATTGAGTGTCTATTCATGTGCTTATTGGCCATGTGTGTATCTTTTTTGGAGAAATGTCTTTTCAAATACTTTGCCCTTTTTTTCTTTTTGTATGTTGTATTTCGGGGGTCACATTTCGTTCTTTTACCATTATTGCAGCACTATTTGCTGAATTTTTTTTGTTGTTGTTGTTGTTGTTTGCTTGTTTATTTTGATTTTGGGAAGTGCCTGGGCCAGGAATTGAACCTGGGTTTCCTGCATGGCAGGCAGGAATTCTACCACTGAACTGCCCTTGCACCCCCAACGTTGCCCATTTTTAAATTACTTTTTTATCATTGAGTTGTATGAATTCTTAATAAAATCCTAAATCTTTGTTGAAATGTTGACATTAAAGATGACAAAATAAAAAAGTACATTTCTTTTTCCAAAATTGTCAACCAGCTTTAAGTGACAAAGACATTCTTTTCTGGTCTAAATAGATGAAGGATTAGGAAAAACTCAAGAGAGCCAAGCAGGTTCAGAGTAGAGGTGTAAGCATACCCTAAGCCAATTCTTTCTCAACTTCAGTGTGCTTATGAATCCATGGGTCTTGATAAAGTATAGATTCTTAGTTAGCAGGACTGAGATGAGGCCTGAAACTCTGCATTTCTAACAAACTCCTGGGGGATGTTGCCGTTCCAGGGACTACACTTTGAGTAGTGAGTATATGGGCCATGCAGGGGACAATCTGAGTTATAACTTGTGTTGATCGAAGATGTACACCTGAAAGCAGGGTCAACCTGAAATCACTTCGGATTGTTTCGCTAGATGGCTTGACCTAAGTTGCTGGGGGTCGAGGGGAGGCGTGTAGCACCATAAGACACTTCATGGTTGCAGTGTGGAGTGAGAATGGGCAGTGATCAGAGTGTTGGGGTGGGGGCTGCAGGTCCAGAGAGCATTGGGTGGGTGGCCCATTTAAAACCATGGTGACACAATACAAACTAATTTGAGATTTGGGACAATTGGTTTAGCTGGGCCAGCCAGCTACGTTATCTTTCACGGAACAAGTAAGTTTAGGATAGTAAGAATTGCTCTTTGCTTCCATGGGGCGTGTTTCATTTATAGTTTAATGTATTTTTCCCTTCTTGGACCTCTGAAAAAGGTTCAAATAAAACACTTCTGGGGACTATAATAGAGGCCATCTGGTTTTATGCTTAAGAAAGCAACATCTATATTCAAATTGGTTTCTTTTTCCTTAAAATGCTCTTTATGGAGACACATTTATCAGTGTTATATATGTACAATTTTCACAAATGGATAACTTGTGGAAGCCTTATTCTGTTAAACGTTAAAAATGTCATACATTCTTTTTGACCAAGGCTGTAGTTGGAATTGGCTTTTTTCATTTTTTGTTCTTCTCTTTTTGTCGTTATTGTGATTAAGACTCTCAGTTTTTGTCATTTTGTGGATTATAAATATACTGAATAATGGTGCTCATGTAAACACATAGATACTTCTTTTATGAGGCAATGTGAATAGCGGAAAAGGTTGGGGGTCCAGCAATCTCGGGTTTGAACCTGAGATCACTGAGGGTCTGATTATCTGAGTGAAGGTGGTCAGTAAGAGACAACCACCCTCATTCTTTATCAGCCAGCTCTATAAGGAATGAGGTGTTCTCTATGAAGGAATGGGGTCTTTTCTGTGCAGGAATTGGGTATTCTCTGGGAAGGAATGGGATATTCTCTGTGACTGCATTTTTCACATAACCGAAGTTTGCCCCTTTAGTTGCCTAAAGTTGGAAATTTTCTAAACCGCCTTATGTACTTTCTGTGCTTTATTCAACGGAGAAATTCTTCCCTCTGTTTGAGGTTCATATTTCTGTGAACCTACTTCTCACAGTGCTCTTCCTCCACCTCTTCATTGTTTCTAATCTGACTGTACTTTTAGTTAGAATTGAAGGTTACCAGGGGAAACCAGATGCGAAAATCGGTTAAATATAACACATAATGCAAAAATAATAGTCTCTAGTGCAAAGGCCAGAAAGTAGCTCTCCTACATACTACATAATAAAGTGCATGGCCTTTACTGGTGTTTCATTACAGGCTTAGATTCATCTTCACTTATTTTTAAGGTTTAATTTGAGCTTTGGTTTGTGAAGGTTGCGGAAAATTATACCACTGGGCAAGTGAACTATTACAATAAAAATACCAAATTTTACATAATATTTGACTTTAGAAAATACACTATCTAAACAGACTTTCAAAACCTGCCTTAAGGGAAGACATCTCTATTCTTGGCTTAGCAATGGCAAATATTACCTTCAAAGTACCCTTTTTAGGCACTTGTGGCAACTGACAGCATCTTTGTTGAAAATTAGCTATCCCATCCAAATTGATTTGTTTATTCTTTCTTTGTATGCAACCTGCAGAAAAGACTTAAGAAAAAAAACAAAGCAAAACATTAAACTGGTTTCGGTGGAGGGTTGGGACTCCAGTTGACATGAAAGGGTTAACTGTGCTGGATGGGGCCCACTATGTGCCCTGAGGAAGCTTAGGCCTGGGGACTGGATTGGCCTGCAGGTGCCTGGCTGTGGCCGATACTACACTGTACTGTTTATCTGTTCAAAATATTTTTCGAGGATTACAGGATTATGTTTTTGGTCATGAGAAACCAGCTTAAACATTTTCTGACAGTTTTAGTAGATGTGGAGTTTAATAAACAAGGCAATGGAATGCAAAAGAACTTCAGCCTGGGATCTTTGCTAAAACTACAGAACCAGGTGTCATATCCCCTGGGGGAAACCGTGACCTACAGGGTTAATTGCTGGCACCAGCTTGCCTGGAGTGAGTTCAGCTGCAGACAGGAGGTGGCTGAAGTGGCCCCACAGCTGAAATCCTGACCCACCACAGAGAAAGCTGCGGAGGGAGCAGTATCTGTTGGGATGGCTTTCTTGCTGTGAAGGTCATTTGGGAACCTAGTTTTTTCCAGAAGTCCATGCCCCAGCATAGAAGGCACACTTGTTCTAGGTTTCAGCTTTATCTATCCTGCCTGATTCCACAGGACATCACTCAGGCCCTTTCACATCAAGAAACATTAAAATAGTGGGTTAGGTCTCAATTCTGGTTTGGGGGTTGTGTTGTTTTATTTTGTTTTTTGACCCCCCTTTTAGCCCTATTTTGCATAGCTCACTGGTACTTGCTTGTGGATATTCGGGGCTCCCAGATTCCCTCTGCATTTGCCCGGGGTCTATAATAACAAAGCCAAGCCACATGTTTTATCTGCTTGTTCTCTGCTGCTGCTGCTCCAACCGCTCTTGTGACCACCGCTGTTTCCACTGCTTTCTCTTAGCCTCTGCACATTTGTGTTCTGGTGCTGTCTTTCGGGCTCTCTCAAATGCTGCACTGTCCCCAAAAAGGTGGACTGTAGGTCTCCTGATTCTCCTGAACAACTCCACCCCTTGGTGCCTGACCATAGGGTGGCCCCCTGGCTGGGAACACTGCTTCCTGCTTGGCCTGACAGCCCTGGCTCTCGGCTGCCCTGCCCAGGTGCCATTGCCTGAGCAGTGTGGCCTCCTGGTATGTCTGGCTCTCATACCGGACATCCCAGCTTTGCAAACTGCTGACTTCCACGAAGCTCTGTTTCCCACCACAATTCGGCTCTGTTTGTTGGACTCCGCTTTTCATCTTCCCTGTGGCCTCAGCCAGGAAGGAATAGCAGCTTCTGGGCAGCATGCCACGAGAAAGACTATTCCCCCAGGAGCAGCACTTTCCGCTTCTCATTTTCAAGTGTTTCTGCTCTAAATCTTCCTTTTCTTTGCCACCTCTGCATGCGGGTTACACTAAGGTCTCCTTTTAGCTCTACAATCTAGAACAGAAACAAGCTAGTACATGTTTACCACAAAAGGAAAATTTTCTAAGAGACGTAAAGATAGTAGAACTGCTGCATTGGGTAAAATATTAAAAAGAAAAACAAAGACAAAAACCAATGGTGTGTGGAAAGTATTTTCCCAGAGTTTCTGATAACCTTGACTTAGAAGTAGTTATGCTGAAATGTATTTGTGTACTCATGAAAAAAATCACCCAGAAATTAATCTGCAATCATGAAATAAATGGCAATGCTTCATTGATGAAACCAGCAAGTATTTATTCAGTGAAACTAACTTAAATTCTCCTCGGGGATGAGAACTTTCTGTAGTGTATTTATTGGAAAGCTTCCAATGGAAAGATTTTACTTTTACCTTTTGCAAAGCGGGTTTTTAGTCCAAATAACTGTTACAATTAATGAATACACATAGCAACCAGTGGTGACTTACAATTGGGAACTATTAAATTCAGCCAAGCCTCACTTTACAAAACATGTGTGTTCCTGAAAAGCTTTGTTTAGATACAATTTTGGAAAATCCAGTCACATCCTAAGGGCACTGAGGGAGCAAGCTATTTAAGAGAACTCAGCATGTAGGATTTTTTTTTTTTTGTGATGTGGATATTCTACATATACGTATTTTGTGAGTTTCAGTATTGTTAAAGCATGGTGCCCCTACATTTTTCTTTTATCTCAATAATTTTATGGGAGAAAGTTTAGAGACCCGAGATTCAAGTTTTAATGATTTGTTGATTGTTCTATAAGCTTTAAAAAGCCTGTGGACAGCCTGAAGGAACAGACATCTAATTGAATCCATCAATGGCAGAACTTGATGTGGAGTTTTCTCTTAAGTGTTTAGACAGTTTAGTCAACTTTTTTGAAAGCCTCAAGCCACTTTTGACTGCTCCTAAAAATCTTTTCCTTTAGTATCTGAAGTATTTGACCTTTTCCCCCCTTTGGCTGCAGAAAAATTCTTTACTAAAAGGTTTTAAATGACCACAATGTTCTTTTTTTTGAGCAAAAAGAGTCTAGGCAGAAATGAAGTATGACTTTTTTTTCATGGGCAGGCACTGGGACTTGAGCCTGGGTCTCCAGCATGGCAGCGAGAACTCTGCCACTGAGCCACCTTTGCACCGTCCACAGTATACCTTTTTAAAAAACACACATGGACACATGGACACACACAGACACTCTTTCCCAAAATGTCAGCACTCTTCTCTCTGGATTGAGAAATGTTAAAGCAGGGTCTGTAAGAAATGGGAAGTCAGTGATCAAAATGTTCATTCCTTAATTCATTCAAGAAATATTTATTCAACATCTACTAAGAATCAGACACTGGTTATTCAACCTTTTCCACCTCCCATAGTGGGCTATAAGAACGCAGATTAGGTTAGAGGTCAGTTCTTAGAAGGTTAAAGTTTGAAAAGAGCTTTTGAAATCCCCAGCTCAAAGAAAGCTTCCATTTTACAGAGGGATAAACTGAAGCATAGAACCAGGAAATAGTTTATTCAAGGTCACACGGTAAGAAAGTGGTGGAGCCAGAGCAAAAACTCATAAACTCAATACTCATATCACTCATCTCAGAGGACTGTTAAGAGGATTAAATGAGCTTAATATTTGTAAAGGGCTTAGAATGGTGTTTGGGACTTAGTAAGCATGATATTAGTATTTGTTAAAAAATAGTAATAAAAAATACGGTGCTGCATCTCAAGCAGATCCTATCCTACCTACTTCATTCCTTCTGACGCCATCAGAGAGATTTAACCAAGGCTTTCAGAAGCTTGGAGGCCCAGGGAGGGAGCTCACACCCCATTTTTATGGAGTCCAACTAGTCTTGGGGGGAGGGATAAGATACATTGCATTAGGATCAGAATCTGGAAGCATGGAAGGACACAGGTAAGAGAATCACAACCACACATTCTGAATTATGTGGGCCATTCTTTGGTTGTAATATTTAAAACTGTACTGTGGTGACACAGTTTGCCATTTTAACCATTTTCATGTGTACAATTCAGTGGTATTAACTGCATTCACAATTTTGTGCTACCATCATACCATCCATAACCAAAACTTTCTTCTCATCCCAAACAGAAATTCTGTCCCTATTAAGAAATAACTCCTGAGTCCCACACCGCCCCCTCCACTGGCCCCTGGCAACCTCTAATCTACTTTCTGTCTCTATGACTTTGCTTGTCCTAGGTATTTTATGTAAGTGGAATAGAAAGCTATCTGTCCCTTTGTGTTTGGCTTATTTCAGTCAACATGATGTCTTCAAGGTTCTTTCATGTTATAGATGCAGGCCGTTCTTGATTTTACCTTATGGCTTGCTGACTCTGGTAAGTACATTTACCCTTTTCAAATCAACATGTAATGCTTTTTTGAAAATTGACTCCCTCCCATTATTGCTAAGTACTTTGGATGATTCATAGTCCTTATTTTACTGACCTCTGGGAAGCATTTGACTGTTTTGATTATACCCTCAACTTTCAAGAATGGTTTTTGTGATTCCATGTTCTTTACATTTTCCTTCCATTTCTCTGAGTGCACACACACTCTCTCTCTCTCTCCCCCTCTAAATCTCTGCTTTTCTTCCTCCTTCCCTCCCTCTCTCCTCCTGTCCTTTATACCTCTTTCTCTCCCTCCTTCTTTTTCCTTCTTATTATTGGAAACTCAAAATAATTGTGCTGGTTTGAAGCTGTATATTCCTCAGGAAAACATGTTTTTAAATTTAACCCATTCCTGTGGCTGTGAACCCATTGTAAGTAGGCCCTATTGATGAGGTTACGGCAGGTAAGGTGTAGCCCACCTCATTTAGGATGAGTCTTAATCTTAGTACTGGAGGCCTTTATAAACCGAATGAGATTCATACATACAGAGAAAGCACAGAAGGAGCAGCCAGAAGCTGAAATGGAACCCGGAAGAGAAGGAAGAGACCAGGAGATGTTACCATGTGCCTTGCCATGTGCTAGAAGATCACTGGCAGCCAGCCTCAGGGTGCCACAGCTATTTGGGGAAAGTATTTCCTTGAGGATGATGCCTTCATTTAGACATTTTCCTGGCTTCAAAACTGCGAGCAAATAAATTCCCATTATTTAACCCAACCTATTTCATGGTTTTTGCTTGAGCAGCCTAGGAAAATACAACAATAATATAGCTCCTCTCTGTGAGGTTATGCTACCTACTCTGTATACAGTTAAGTTCACTCACTTTGTTTTGTTCTTTATTTTTACAAGCGTTTTAAAATTTAATTTTGTCTTATAATTATGTAGTCCCCAAATCAAATCTACAAAACAAGGCATATTCAAAGAAGTGCAGATTCTATCCTTGTTGGTCCCACCAACATGTTATCTCTTTCTCTCCTTCACTATAAGTAACCATTTGGTTTTTAGTTTTCAGTTCATCCTTCCATTTAAAAGATGCATTTAGTAATATGCAGGTTGTACCCTCATCTTTAAACCTGTGTTTACATTGTTTTACCTCCCTCTTCTAGTGTGCTATTCCTCTAGTATGTGTTTGTACGGGTGGTGAATGTGTTTGTCTGTGTATCCCTCTCCAGCCTAATTTATTGCCTTTACTTCCATCTTTACAGCTATGTTTATATCTGCCGCCCTGCTCTCCCACTATACTACACTTCAATAATATTGAATCATTTGAAGGGCTCTTTAAATACTGTGGTTTCTATTGCCTCAAACCTCCTTAAATGCTGTCCTTTCACGCAAACTCCTGATTGGAAAGAGACCAAGGGAGTATGGGATGAAAGGCTGTAGGGAAACAGAGAGATACATTGCTAGTGGGATGCATAATAGTGTAACCTCTATAAAGGGCTATACCTCCAAACTTCATTTCTTCTGGGACCCCATTCATCAGTTACACCTCCTCGTGTACAAAATTATATATTTTTAAATTGTGGTATTGTTTGTAAAAGAGCCCAAGTGTTCTTAAATTGTAAGATATTTAAAATATGTTTCATCCACAGAATAGAACACGCTGCAGCTGAAAAACCAAGGAGAATGATCTCTGTGCAGTGATATAGAAAGCTCTCTTTTACATTGCTAAGTGTCAAAAGTCATAAAAAAAATGGATTACGGATACATGCTACAACATGGATGAGCCTTGAAAATATTATGCTAAGTGAAAGAAGCCAAACACAAAAAGACCTCTGTCTTAGTTTCCTGTCTACTAAAACAAATATCATACAATGTGTTGACTTAAACAATAGGGATTTTGGGCTCATGGTTTTGAGGCAAGGAGAAGACAAAAATCAAGGTGTCAACAAGACAATTCTTTCTCCCTAAAGACTGTAGTATTATGAGGCTGGCTGCCTGAGCCTTGGGGTTCCCACCACATGGCGATGTCTTCTACTTTCTCTTTTGGGCTCTGTTGGATTCCAGCTACTTGTTTCTCCTGGAATTCTCTATTCTATGCCAAATTTCCTTTCTTATAAGGGCTTCATCCATATTAGATTGCCTCATTCAGATCAGGTACACCTTAACTAATAACATCTTCAAAGGTCTAATTTACAAATGAGTTTATACCCAAAGGACCAGGGGTTGAGACATGCACATGCTTTCTATAGGGGACATTACTCAATCCCCAATAGACACATACTGTATGATTCTGTTAAGGGCTGGTGGGAGGGGTGAATGGAGAGTGATTGCTAATGAGTTCAGGTTTCCATTTGGGGTGACAAAAAAGTTCTGGAACTAGATAGAGGTGATGATTGCACAACATTGTGAATGTACTGAATGCAGCTGAATTGCAGTCTTTAAAATAGCTAAGACGGTTAAAGTTTTGTTATGTATATTTTACCATGATTTAAGAAAAGAAAAAAAAGGCGATGTACAGAATGATCCATGTTACCTTTGGACAGGGTGGGGAAGACAAGACTTTGTACTCATAAATGCTTTCATTTTCATAAAGAAACCCTGGGAAGAGAATGAATAAAATAGTACACCTAATTGCTTACAATGAGTTAGGAGAGTTGGGAAAAGGGTAGATGAGGCATTCATAGTTAATAAAAATCTGAAAAAAGAAGGAAGAGGACCTGCCTTGATCAAGATGGCAGGGAAGATTCAGGGTTCTGTCCCTCCATAGAAGCTTTGACCAACCAGCAAGAACTGGCAGAAACATTTTTCTCAAAGCTTCAGAAAACAGTTAAACGAGTGCAGTAACAGGCCAAGCACCTGAAAGTGGTAGGACTTCATGGCATCCTGGCTAGTCCCTTCTCCATCCCCTTACCAGCTCAGCAAGGAGCCTGCCTGTGACAGCAGTGCAAGTCTCTGGACCTGGGTTCAGGAAGGAGCAGAGTAACCCTTGAGCATATACTAGGAGCATGGATGTTTGGCTCAATCAGTCTGGTTGTGGCCTCTCAGACTCGCTGTCCCACAACCTGCCCTGCATGTGGAAAGCAGCTCAAAGAGCTTTCCTACAGAATGCTGAAAGAGAGAAGTCGAGTCATGGTTGCCTGAAGCAAAAAATTGCTGGCTGTGGGACAAATAGTGCAGTGTCTGGGACAATGAGGAAACTCTCTTTTAGGGGAGAAAAGATGTTTGTATCAGTCCTTTGCAAATGGGGTGGGGGGATTCCCAGAACCATGCGCACATAATCAAAACAAGATACATGTGAAAAAAAGATCAGGGTGGTCCCTATGCTTTGGCTTCAAACAATTCTCTAAACTCATTCTATGGATAAACTCTAAAGGAGAAAACTCAGATGATATCATGTTAATGTGTGAATTCTCAGAACCTCATGAGCATGCTCAAGACAAAATGCATGTGCAGAAGTGATCATGGTGTCCATTTCCCTTCAGCCTAAAGCTACTCTCTAAACTCATTATATGGAAAAGCTTTGAAGGACAGAAATCAATCAGGTCTATCTGAAAAGACTGGGAAAGATGTTTTTTTCCTTCTATCTTTTCAATTAATTTCTGACAATCAAAGAAAATTCCATCATAGCACTGGCTGGATACAAGCTTAAGGAAAAAATGCCTTAGAGTATAAATTCTAATGATAACACATTAACATATCAAAATGTCCAGGTTTCAACAAAAAATCATGAAATATACAGAGAAAACAGAAAGCGATGATCTAGGCAAAGGAGAAGATTAAAGTATTAGAAACTATCCACGAGGAGGACCAGATCTAGGATATACCAGACAAAGACTTAAAAAATTGGTCCTAAATATGGTCATAAAACTAAAGAAAACGTGGATAAAGAACTAAAGGAAATCAGCAAAATTACAGATGACTACAGGGAGAATATCAATAGAGAGATGGAAATTATGAAAATGAACCAAACAGTACTAAAGACCATAGTAACAGAAATTTAAAATTCCCTAGAGGGTTTCAACAGCTGATTGGAGCTGGCAGAAGAATAAGTTAATTTGAAGACATGACAATTGCAATCATCCTTTATGAGAAATAGAGAGAAGAAATACTGAAGAAAAGTGAACAGAGCCTGAGGAACATGCAGGACCATCAAACATACAAAAATACATATTGTGGTAGTCAAAAAAGTAGAAGAATGAGAGAAAGAGGCAGAGAGGATATTTAAAGAAGTTATGGCTGAACACTTCCCACATTTAGCACATCCAAGATGCTCAATGAACTCCTAACAGGATAAACCCAAAGAGATCCACAGTATGACATACTATAATCCAACTGCCGAATGCCAAAGGTAAAGACAGAATTCTGAAAGCCAAAAGGAAGAAGTAACTTGTCACGTATAAGGAGCCTCAGAAAGGTTAATTACTTATTTCTCATTGGAAACCATGGATGCAAGAAGACAGAAGGATACCATACTTAAAGTGCTTAATGTAAAATTGCCAACCAAGAATTCTCTAGCCAGCAAAATTCTTTAAAAAATTAGGAGAATGGTATACATGATCCTGGATGGGACCTACGAAGGGAGGAGAAAAGGCTCAAAGTGACATTATTTGTATATATGAAAAAATTGGATCATAAAATGTAAGCTTTATATTGAAGCTAATTTTTAACAGTGTTAATTTTTAATTTGATAACTGCACCTAATGTGGTTATTAAAGTGAATAGTCTTGTTCTTTGGAAATGTACATGGCAATATTAAGAATCCAGGAGGCACGAGGAATGTAATTTGCGCTCTAGGGTTCATGAGATAGATTGATAGATGGACAGACAGACAGATGGATAGACGGATGGGTAGATAGATGGGTTGATAGGCAAATGTGGCAAAATGTTAAAATTGGTGGATTTGGGTATCTGAGGGTATAGGGATGTGTTGGAGTACTCTGTATGGTGTTTGCATTGTTTTTGTAACTTCCTGTAAGTTTGGAAGTGGTTAAAAATAAAAAGTGATAAAAAAAAAATCCAGAAAGATAAGAGGAAAAGTAATTGGAATTATAAGGAGAGGAGTTTGTGAGACTATTGACAACCCTTTGGGGAGTTTTGCTGCAAAGCAGTTATAAAGCTGCATTCACAAAAGGAAGCTTAAAATTCTCATTATGTTCTTTAAATTCAATATTTAATTTCTTCCCTAATACTTGTTATTTCACTTTCATTAATATATTTTCATCACTATATAATATAAAAAATGTAATTCAGGGAATGGTGGGCACAGGCTTGGTTGCTGGAGAGGTTGTGGTGGATGTGCTGCCCTACTTTTTTTTTCAAATGTAATTTTATTGAGATATGTTCATATACCATACAACCCATCCATAGTATACAATCAATGATTCAGAGTATCATCACATGGTTGTGTTTTCATTGCCATCATCAATCTTAGAACATTTGCATCAGTCCATAAAAAGAAATAAAAAGAAAAAAGAGACCCTCAAACATTCCATACCCTTTAACTCCACCCTTATTGACCCCTACTGCTGCATTCCATCCAATTTAAAGACTTACAATAAAGTAAGTAACTAAGATAGTGAGTATTGTCAGAGATGGACATATAGATCCAACAGAACAAAGTATCCAGAAGTAGATCTATACAAACATGGGTAACCAACTTTTTTGTTTTTGGTAGTATAGCTATACAATTATTAGCTACCTTTCTTTTTTTTTTTTTACTTTTTAAAAAATTTATTATTATTTTTTGCATGGGCAGGCACCGGGAATCGAACCCAGGTCTCTGGCATTATCTACCCTATTTTGATCAAGGTTTATGATGTACCTGGTGTGCAGAAAGCAGCTGCAGTGCTGGTGGAGGAAGAAACTCACAGATACTGACCTACTAAGAATTACTTGAGCTACCTCACAGCCCTGGATTATTCTGTTTTTGAAACCGATATAATGAAAAATGAATTTGAAAGACTGGCTGCCCTACAACCAATTGAATTGCTCAGTATGAAAAGATGCAAACTTTCAGCGCCTTCCTTAGGTCAGAAAAATGATTACTACTGGATGCCAAGAATGTGTAATCAATTCTATGGTCCAGTTAGAGCATCAGGCTGTTTGAATTGAAAATCTGGAGCTAATGTCACAGCATGGATGCAACGCCTGGAAAGTATATAAGGAAAATCTAGCTCATATGATTGAACCTGCCCAGAAAGAGCTCCAGAAGTTAAGAAAACACATTCAAGATTTAAACCGGCAGCAAAAGAACAGGCAACTAACAGCTGGATCTAAAGTGAAAGAAATGGAGTCAACTTGTGTATCCCTGGTTAGTAAGAAGTATGAGATTGAACGGATTCTTGTACAACTACAAAATGAAATCTGTCAAATTAAGCAGCAACATAGACAGGCACATAAAGAAAAACATCCGGCTAGACTTCCAAAAAGAAAATTTAATTTAGGTTGAAAGGAGGGAAAGTTGGACTTTCACAGAATTTCAAGCATCTGAACTATTTCTGAACTCTGAAGTATAAACGCCTCTTCCGGAAACCATCAGTGGTAAGTGTTCAGAAACCACAGAATGTGCGGACTGCTGTATTAATTCCATTTGTACATTTTAGCAAAATAAAAATTTTCCATTTGGCGAAATATTTATAGCCATTTTTAAACAACACTAGACTTTCTAAAGTATTAAGACTAATAATTTGTTACAGAATTAATTTTGGGCCACTTGGACGATATTTCTCATCCAAGAAATCTTTATTCAGAATTCTCAGCATATACAAGAAGTTGGATACTTTTGTCTAAAAATACATGGTTCTAAACTTCTTGATTACTGAACAAGATTCAGAAATACAGTGATTATATTTTGTCAATTGTCATCATCACAATGGGCAACGGTTGTATAAAGCTTAATATATGCTGAACACTTTTCCAAATACTTTAGGCAGATGAACTAAAACTACATGAATAAAAATTATTTGATCCTCACAAAAGCCCAAGGAGGTAGATATTGTTATTCACTTTACAGACATGTAATAGACACCACTAAAGTAATTTGCTACACTTTTATAGCTAGAAAGTGTCAGAGCCAGATTTTGAATCCAGCTAGTCTAGCACCAAAATTTGAGTTGTTACCCTTCTAATTCTTCAGGAATTAAAAACTATAAAAGATTCCTGCCCAATTGAGAAAAAAAAACATTTGCAGCATATCAAAGGATATGTAGAATTAAAATACAAACATTTTTTACAGATCAATGAGAGATGAACACCCTACAAGGAAAACATGTAAAGATTTTAACATTCATAATACAAAATAAAGTGGAACTTTTTAACATAAAAAATGTAGTACATTTTTGGGGGTTAATTTTTTTAATAGTTCCCATATATACCCCCCACAGTTTTCCCTATTTCCTTATTATTCTCTATTATTATTATTATTGCCCCAATAGTGTGGTACCTTTGTAACAATTGATGAAACAATATTATTAAAATTATACAATTACGTATCATCCATAGTTTACATTAAGGTTCACTGTTTGTGTTGTACAATCCTACGTGTGTTTTTTTTTTACATTTTTATTCTGGTAACTTAAATCCAACATAAAATTTCCCATTTGAATCACTTTCCAATATACATTTCAGTGATCACTGTAAACCTCAACATTCATAACTTGGGTTGATAGCATGACTTGATATGCTGTGATGAGAATGGCACTTTAACTTTGTGATCTTCCTTCCCCAAACTAACCCCAGTCTAATCAAGAGAAAAATATCAGACAAGTCACAATTTGAACGGTCATTGTACAAAATACCTGACTAGTTCTTCTTAAAAGTTCAAGGTCATAAAAAACAACGAAAGCCTGAGAAACAGTTTCATTTCCTGAGAAGTCACAGTAAAGCCCTGGGAGGCATGAGGGGGCAGAAAAGGGGCTGGGCACTGTGGCAGCCTCGACATTTGCTGAGCACCTACCCGGGGCCACAACTTGCACCAAATACCTTATAAGGTGAGATGATTCTTTCTTTATGGAAGGGGAAATCACAGTCCCGTTTCCTTCTGGACTTCTTGCCTCCTGTTCTGAACATTTTTTCTCTTTTCTTCATAGGCCCAGGAATTTTCTTTTAGCCAATCATTGAAGGAATCAAGGTTTTGTGTTTGAAAAGCTCCTAGCAATTCCTGATCTAGACTTTTTACAAGATCGTCTCCTAATTCTTGATACTCAACATTGATGAGAAACTTGATTCAAAATGCAAAACCATTGTTTACATTTCAAAATGTACAAAAGTTGAAACCATATGAAAGAATTCAACACCTTTATTTCATTGATTGATAGAATAGTCATTTTTTGGAATAAATATGTGGATTTTTGCATCCGGTTGAAGTTTTTCCCTCAAGTTATTTAAATGATACAGAACGTGTACACATTGTTAGAGGAATTTGACTGCAGCTAGCTTGGACATCACTAAAAGCTGAGATCAGCAACGAGTGGACAGAAATATCCAATAATGTGAGCACAGAGATTGGGCCCAATGCTTTAAGAATCCAGAAGCCCTGCCTGGACACTGCTTTGCTCCCAGCCTCTGCTATCCTGAGTGCAGAGAGGGGGTGGCAATACATCTCATTGCATAGCTGCATCTTTTTCCTGAGCACAGTTGGGAAGCTGGGCTATTAGAGATGAAGTTGAACTACAATGAAGATTAGACCTGACTGTGACCCCAGCTGAGGGCACGATATCCCATTTATAGATTATCTCTGCTAACCAGGTTGTCCAGTAGCGACTCATTAACGTTTAAAGGCTCTGTCCAAAAATGTCCAAATGAAATATAACGTCGTTCAATTGAAATATAACATTAGGCACATATATAATTTAAAATTATCTACTAGCCAATTCAGGAAGGTAAAAAGAAATTAGTGAGGAAATCTTAATATTATATTTGATTTAAAGCAATATATCCAAAATGTATCAATATGTAGTCAATACAAAATATTAATGAGATAGTGTACATTTTTCTTTTTCATACCGAGCATTTGGAACCTGGTGTGTATTTTATACTCACACAACATCTCAATTAGGATGCTAATTTTTTCCACAAAGTGAAATGTAGTCCTACCAATGTAGTACCAATAGTACAAATGTGTTTCATAGAAAAAATATCTTACACTGCTTCAGTTTTTAAAGTTAATTTAATTAGAAAAAAAATTGTTACATAAAAACAAAAGGAAAATCAGAGTCTTGGGAAAAGCAAATTGTATTATACTTTTTTTTCTTTAGGCAAACAAAGAAGCACCCTGTATAGTAGGGATAGATTAACTTTTCCGCTCTTACTTACAACACTCTGAACACATGATGCCAAACCTAACATCACACATATTGAGAATACGTAAAAAATATTTGCTATAAAGCCTATGAATTCGAGAAATCTTTAAAGCACAAGCTTCATCTACTAAATGATTTGAGTATGAAGTTTTAGAAGGTATGTAGGAAGTCTGAATTTCCAAACAAGGCCTTCCAGGAGTTGATTAAATCAATTTGCTTTTTAAAAAACTGTTCTCCCTTTATTTTGGGAGAAAATGAAGCACGTATCTGAATTATACATAAAAAATAAAGTTTAGACCTGTGGATCAGGGGTTATTTTTAAAAATTAGGTATCAGTCTGGTTTCAGAAGATGGTGACTTATTTCTTAGAGTATAAGTGAAGAAAGTTGCAAATTCAAAAAAAAGTTAATGTAATTAAAATCAAATACAGTGAAACAGAATAAAAAATGTAGTTCCTCAGTTGCACTCAATGGCCACATGTAGCCGGTGGCTGGCTTATTGGACAGCACAGATGTAGAGGTACGGTACCTATCACTGAAAATCAGTTCTAAGTGTTACATGGAAGATGGATGCGTCATGTACCATTTCTCTGCTATTGACATAATCATTTAAAAAAGTGATCAAAAAAAGAAAAGCTACCCAAAAGATTGTAATGTCTAGCAAAGTTTTGGAGCCACTATCTTAGGCCCTTTTTGCTGTATCATGTTGTGTTAAGAAAGAATTTCACATCAAAATCTCTTTTTGTTTAATTAAAAAAAGTGATTCAACAAAATACCTTTCTCGATAACATATTTCTCAGACTAAAATATCCCTCAGACTACAGGTTTTTAATGACTTTTTGTGTCTTCATAATTCACTTTTTGAAAAGCTCAAAACTGATACAAATCAAAGAATTTAAACTGTAGTAGTTGAATTGTACCACAAGAGGACCTGAAAAGCCAAAATGAGCTCAAATTCCAATCATGCTTATGTTATTAAACTGAAGTATGATTGTGAAACATCTCACTGTCAATAGTGGTATTGGCTCATCTGCTTAATTAAAATCTAAAAAGGTAATCTATTTTAAACTAATTTTAAATGAGTGCATGGTATGGGGGCTATAATTGGTAACTTTAGGCCACCCAAAGTAATATTTTGACAAGAATTAGGAGATAGTATATAGTGGTTAAGAGCATCGCTATGAAGTCATACAGGCTGGGGTCAAGAGCTGACTTGACATTGGGCAAGTTACTTCATCCTAAAATAGGGCTAATATTAGTGCCTGCATTATAGGAATGTTAAATAACAACATAGATGTGAAGTGCTGAACATGGTTCACATAAGTACTCTATAAATATTAGTTATTGTTATGGTTATTAGTTGTTATCAGCTCATGGCCCCCTTTCCAGATTTAAAACATTTTCTTGGAAGAGAAAGAACTCTGCTTTAAACCTACCATACTCTTTAATGTTGCTTCTTATCAATTGTGACTGGAAGGCCAACTGTGATAGGTGAATGAGCGGTCCAGAGCTGCCAGGTTCCAGCCTGCACTCCCTCTTCCCAGCCTTAGATTGGAATCATGTTCCTTGACACCTTCCAAGTACTGATTTCTGTCTTGGGACCAACTTTCCTAGCTGCTAAGTGTCGAATTCATACTCTTATTTTCATTGGAGCATCATCTTTTTCAAGCTTCATGCTTGATACCATTTTCCGTGCTTGGACTTTGACCTTACCCTTTCGCTTCTTCCCCTTAGCCTGTCTCAGATAAACATCTCTTCCAGTTAGATCTAGCATCCTTTTAGCAATGCTCCCACCCTCCTCCTCGATGAGCAAGAATTTGCAGAGAGACCAAAAATAACTGCAGAATGTCCATAAAGTCACTTTAACTCATTTATAAAGAAATCTATTTAATTGAAAAATAGTCATATGCCTTCAATATTGATTGTTACGCATTTGGATCCGTGACATTCTATTAAATGTATAATATTTAACTTAATATAAACATGTACATCTTTATACTGACAAAGAAATTGCTACTAAAAATTTAAAAAACTTTAAAAATCATTTATTCTATTTTTTCTCCTCTATAATAATATATCATATGTGCAGTTTTAGTTATAGGGAAAAGAAAACAACTATTACTATCCTCAGGGACATTAAATAATTTCCCTATTGTCACGAGGCTATTACTTGGAGGGCTAAGCCTAGAATCCACGTTTTATGAATTCAATTCTTGTACTCATTCCCTGAAACCAGGATACTTCCATTCCCCTCCCACTCCCCACCCCTGAAATGACACGGGTGAGTTGGATAACTCCTAAAATATTTAGGGTCTGAAACTCTAGGTCTAGAGGACAGGGACTACATCTTACTTCCTGGGGAGACATGGCAGAAATCAAGTTTCCCTGTGTTTGACCTTTATTATATAGACGTAATCAATTCTTTGTGCATCCAGTCTTCCATTCTTCTGAGATGGGCTTGTTTCATCTAATACTGTGTTTCTGAGATTCATCCATGTTGATGCATTTAGCTGTAGTCGTTCATTTCACAACTATTGTTTGGTGTGAATACAACACAATACAGTGATTCATTAAGCTATTGATGGACATTCCAAAAAATGCTCCTGACAACACTTCTGTAAATGTCTTTTGGTACACATGTGCAAGTTTCTCTTATAGGTAATAATGCTGATAGTCAATAGGTCCACCCTAGTGTTAAGTATAGGCTGACATCCATTCTGATTGGTGAGACGTATGACTTACTAATTTTTAGACAGTTTTCACTGTTACTTCCAAATATATCTAAGAAAAGAATTGTTGCCCTAAAAAGTACGCACATATGAAGTAGGTAATGCCAAATTATTTTCCAAAGTGGTTATAGCAATTTTTACTCTTACCAGCAGTTTATAAACTTTCATTAGTTCCACATAGTCATCATCTCATAGCACCAGCAGACACTTTAATTTTGACCATTGTGCTAGGAGAGAAATTGCATGTTATTGTGATTTTAATTTGTATTACCCTGGTTAATAATGCAGTTCAGTATTTCGCATTGGCCATTCTCTTTTCCTTTTCTATGAAATGTCTGTGCATATCATTTGCCCATTTTTCTTTACTTTTCCTTATAGATTTGTAGATGTTTCTTATATTTGTGGATAAGATACTGTGCTGGTTTGAAAGGATGTATGTTCCCTAGAAAAGCCATGTTTTAAACCTAATCCCATTTTGTAAAGGCAGCCGTTTCTTCTAATCCTTATTCAGCATTGTATGTTTGAAACAGTAATTAGATCATCTCCCTGGAGATGTGATGTAATCGAGAGTGGTTGTTAAACTGGATTAGGTGACAACATGTCTCCACCCATTTGGGTGGGTCTTGATAAGTTTCTGGAGTCCTATAAAAGAGGAAACATTTTGGAGAATGAAGGAGATTCGGAGAGAGCAGAGAACAACGCAGCCATCAGAAGCAGAGTCTACCAGCCAGCGACCTTTGGAGATGAAGAAGGAAAATGCGTCCCCGGGGAGCTTCATGAAATAGGAAGCCAGGAGAAGAAGCTAGCAGATGACGCCATGCTCTCCATGTGCCCTTCCAGATGAGAGAGGAACCCTGACTGTGTTCGCCATGTGCCCTTCCACTTAAGAGAGAAACCCTGAACTTCATCGGCCTTCTTGAACCAAGGTATCTTTCCCTGGATACCTCTGATTGGACATTTCTATAGACTTGTTTTAATTGGACATTTTCTCAGCCTTAGAACTGTAAACTAGCAACTTACTAAATTCCCCTTTTTAAAAGCCATTCTGTTTCTGGTATATTGCATTCTGGCAGCTAGCAAACTAGAACAGATACTAATCCTTTGTCAGTTTAATGTTTTGGGAATATCTTATCTCAGTTTGTAGATTGTTTTATCAATGTCTTTTCAATCTCTTTATAGTGTCCTTTTTTTTTTTGCCAGACATTCTTCATTTTAGAATAGTCAATTTTTTCAATCTTTTCTGTTTTGTTTAATAGATTTTTGATTACCCCCAAATCATAATTGTTTCTATATTATTTCTAAAAGATTTAAACTTGGCCTTTTCATATTCAAGTTCTTGAAGTATCTGGAAATGATTTTTATATGGTGTGAGGTAGAGATTAATTTCATTTTTTTCCATGTGGATAACAAATTATCCTAGCACCACTTAGGGAATAGTATATTTTTTTCACCACCATCATGAATGCTGTAATCAAGTTTCCACACATACATAGGTCTGTTTCTGTCCTCTTTATAGAATACAGTTGATAAACTTGTTTAAATTTGTGTCAATACCTAACTACCTTAATTACTATGACTCTATAACAGGTCTTGATATCTGGGAGAAAAAATTCTGCTGCCTGTGAACCAAATTCTTTTGGCAATGTTTTGAAAGTGGATGAATTGGAAGAATGGAACCAAGTTCAATAAGATGCCCAAGTCATTTTAAATGATAAAAAGTTATCACTGAAACATTCATTCATGCCAGAAACCAAAATATCAATGTTTAGCAGTGTTAATACTTATAAATAACCATGGAACACAGTACTTTAAAACATTTTGAGAAGAAATATAATCTAATAATTTGCTTTGTGTATTAATTCATCTCTTCATTCCTTCTTTTAATCATTTAATAAGTATGTACTGAGCTCATCCCATGTACACAGTAATGCTCTATATTTAAATATAGATATGAAAATAAGTATATACTATTCACTCTAGAATTTTAATAACCATGTAATAGTATAGGCATCTATATAATACAAAGATCATCTTGTGCATATGAAGTTGTGCTGGTTTGAATTTATTACATACCCCAGAAAAGCCATGCTTTAATCCTGATCCAATCTTGTGGGTTTCTTTCAATCCTTATTCAATACTGTAAACTGGAAACTTTAGATTATCTCCACAGAGATGTGACACACCCATTTGTCAGTGTGACCTTTTGATTAGATGGAGATGTGACCCCACCCATTCCAGGTGGGTCTTGACTACTTTAGTGGAATCCTTTAAAAGAGGAAACATTTTGGAGAGAGCTCTGCACAGAGCTGACACAGATGTGGAAACTTGGAGAACAGAGACATAGATGTTTGGAGATGCTTGGAGCCCAGCAGATGTCGCCGTATGTTAAGCAAACCATAACCTAGAGAGAGCCAAGGGAAACCAAGAGATAAAAACCAGACCCAGAGAAGCAAAGTGAGGAAGCCCCACAGGAACAGAGGCTGAAAGCAACGGAGCCCAGGAGCAAGGGAGCAGTGTATTTTCCCAGTTGACAGAGGTGTTGCAGACGCATCAGCTTTCCTTGAATCTAGGGTTTCTTTCCCTAGATGCCTAAGTTTGGACTTTTCCACAGGATTAGAACTATAAATTTGTAACTTATTAAATTCCCCCTTTAAAAAAGCCATTCCAGTTCTGGTATATCACATGCCAGCAGCTAGCAAACTAATACAATGAGTTTTTAAATTTTCAAAAATTCCATTTCTATTATAGTAATGTTGAGAAGAGTTTAATGAAGTGAATTAAGTACAGAAGCATTTCAGACAGATTTGAGGGGTTATCCTGGAGGTTATTCCTATGCATTATATAGATGTTCCTTTTTAGTTTATGATGTATTGGAGTGACTAAAGTGAAATACCTGAAACTGTTGAGCTGTGTTCCAGTAGCCTTGATTCTTGAAGAGGACTGTATAATGATATAGCTTTTACAGTGTGACAGTGTGATTGTGAGAACCTTGTATCTGATGCTCCTTTTACCCAAGGTATGGATAGATGAGTACAAAAATGAGGACAAAGGTAAATAAATAAATAATAGTGGGGGATAAGGGGTAAAAAAATTGGTGGATTGAGATACTGATGTTTGGTGAGAGAGAGGGGTGAGGAGTATGGGATGTTTGAGTTTTTTGTTTTCTCTTTTTGTTTCTTTTTCTGGAGTGATGCAAATGTTTTAGGGGTGATTATGGTGATGAGTGCACAGCTGTGTGGTGATATTGTGCTATGGATGGACTGTATGTGTGTGAAGATTTCTCAGTTAAAATATTTTAAAAAAATAGATGCATTTTAGAGATAAAAAGCTGAGGGCTAAATAAGTAATTTGAATAAGGTCAGCTAATCAGTGCAAACTATAACAATGAATCAACAGCCAAGGATCACTGGAGAATTGCATAAAATAGAAGAATCAATGTGAAAAAAGAGAACTCATTCCAGAGTAAATACAGATAATGTAGGCAACAGATGAAGGATTGAACAATAACAAAATTAAAAACTTTTTTTCCAGAGGAATTTAAAAACATATTGCATTCATAGAGCAAAATAGGCTTCACTGCAAAAGAAGCAAACAAGGAAGACTTCTTAAAAATGACATTTTTATCAAAATAAGGAAAATACAACAAAATAGTTGAATAATAGAATGTAAATGACTCAATTAGTGCTCTGAAAAATAAACCATGGATTAAAAAATTAGGAACTGAGTTCAGGGAAGATGGCAGGGTAGGGTAGATTGGATTCACCCCTGTGCCTTAGGACAAGATAGGTGACAGGGCAAAAATGACCAGGACTGAACCTGGGGAGTGAGTGATTGAAAGGGTCTTCTAATAGTTCATAGGAAGGACACAGGCAGGGGATCAGGACAGGGAGAGCAGGGTGGGCAATGGTACCCACCGATGGTGGGTGGGTGGCAGTGGTGCCCAGGGAAGTGTGGATGTGAAGGAACAGTCTGTCCCTCCTCCCCAGCCTGCCTCAGCTGCTGGCTGGAGAGGTCTCCCAGAGTGGCTTGCAGCTGACATTGCCTGAGGGGACCCTGGAGGTGTGCCACGCTATCCATCCCGAAAAGTCGCTACCCTGGGCACAGGGAGCAATCACCTGGGTAGGCACCACAAATAGCCTGTCAGGTGTGCTCAATGGTAGATCCACCGGGTGCCAAGTGCTGTGGATCACCTACTCCCCGAGGTGCAGTGATTGGCTTCCCCATCCCGTGCACTGGTATAGCTGTCCTGCTGCTGGGCTGGGATGAGACCCCTAACGTGTACACCATCTTCCCAGCTGACAGCTGCCATAGGGGAGGGGCAGGCCTAAGGGGAGGAGGTGCCTCACGAGTGCCACCTGCTGCTGAGAAGGACTAAGTGCAAGCAGCTGCTGCAGTAGGGGAGGGGTGGACCTAAGAGGAGGAGGTGCCTGCAAATGCCACCTGCTGGTGAGAAGTGCTAAGTGCAACCAGCCTCTGCAGTAGGAGCGGGTGGGTCTGAGAGGAGGAGGTGCCTGCGAATGCCACCTGCTGGTGAGAAGGTGTGCTCATTTGAACCTGTGGTGTACCCCAGGAAAGCCATGTCCTTTAATCCTCATTCGATATTGCTGGGTGGGAACTTGATTAGGTTATCTCCATGGAGATGTGACTCACCCAATTGTCAGTATTAAACTTTTATGGGAGGGAAATGTGACTCCACCCATTCCAGTGGATCTTCATTACTTTACTGGAATCCTTTAAAAGAGGAGACATTTTTGGATAAAAGCTTGAGAGCAACAGAGCCAAGAGAACCACGAGAGCTCATGCAGCCTTTGGAGATGAAGGAGATTGCCCCCAGGGGAGCTTCATGAACCAAAAAGCCTCGAGGGAAAGCGAGCATGTTCACCATGTGCCTTTCCAGTTGAGAGAGAAATACTGTACATCATAGGCCTTCCTGAACCAAGGTATCTTTCCTTGGATGCCTTAGATTGGACATTTCTCAAGCCTTGCTTTAATTTGGGCAGTATCCAGGCTTAGAACTGTAAACACGCAACTTAATACATTACCCTTTTAAGAAAGCCATTCCATTTCTGGTATATCGCATTATGGCAGCTTGCAAACTAACACAAAAGAAGTAAGTGCAGGCCAGCTGCTGCAGTAGCGGCGGGGGTCCTGAGGGTAGGAGGTGCCTCAGGAGTGCCATATGCTGGTTATAAGGGTACATATAGGGGGTACAGGCCAGTCAGTGCAGTAGGGGAGGGGGGCTTGAGGGGAGGAGGTACCTCAGGAGAGCCACCTCCTGGCTAGAAGGAAATAGTGTATGACAGCCACTGCAGTAGGGGAGGGGGAGGCTTGAGGGCAGGAGGTGCCTCAGGAGCACACCTGCTGGTGAGAAGGGGTAAATGCAGGCCGGAAAATTTTATCTATCTGCCTAGATTTAAAAATTGTAATATTACAATTGTAATATTTTTCTATATATTATTATTATTTTATTTATATATTCTTTTATGTATCTATATTTGCATTGATTTTTATTTTTTATTTCTTATTTTTTATTATTTTAAAATTTTCTCTCCCTTCTGTGGGCACAAGTCTGAGTTCATTCCCAATATATCTTGCAGTGTCTCCTTCTGACTTTCAGTCCTACTACTGCTAAGGTGTGTTTTAAAAATTTAGTTATTGTTATTTATTTTTTTGAGGGGGGACATGGGCCAGGAATTAAGCCCATTGGGTGGCTGGTGGGTGGTCTGTGACTGAACTACCTGTGCATGCCTATCTAGCTTTTCGTAGACCCTCAAGTTAAATTGTACCCCCTATATGAGATCCAGGCCTTGGTTTAGCAGGGAATCAAGGGCAAACCAAGCCCAGTAAATACAAAACTTTAGATGAGTAATCAAAACCATCTTGCAAAATACTTTATTAAGATAACCAAATGCCCTGGACACAACAAAAAATCACAAAGCACATGAAGCTCCAAGCAGAAATGGCCCAGCCGAACAACCAACTCAAAACACCAGAGGGGACACAGAATACGGAAAAACTACTCGAGGATAGTTGGATATTGTTCTGGTTTACTGGCTACCAGAATGCAATGTACCAGAAATGGAATGGTTTTTAAAAAGAGGAATTTATTAAGATGCAAGTTATAGTTCTAAGCCCATGATTATGTCCACATTAAAGCAAGTCTATAAAAATGTCCAAATTAAGGCACCAACAAGAGGTTACTTTCACCCAAGAAAGGCTGATGAAGTTTAAGGTTTCTCTCTCAACTGGAAAGACACAAGGTGAACATGGCTACCTTGACATTCTGAAGCTTTCTCCAAAAATGCTTCCTCTTTTAAAGGATTCCAGTAAACTAATCAAGACCATGTGGAATGGGCCACATCTCCATGGAGATAATCTAATCAAATTTCCAACATACAGTTTTGAATAGGGTTTAAAAGAAACAGTTACTTCCACAAGATTGATTAGGATTAAAAAATGGATCTCCTAGGGTACAGAATCCTTTCAAACCAGCACAGATATTTACAAAGAAATAAAGGATATCAAGAAGACATTTGAAGAGCATAAAGAAGAATTTGAAAGATTAAATAGAAAAATAGCAGATCTCACAGAGATGAAAGATATAGTAGACCAAATTAGAAATATTCCTAATTAGAATTCCTATTAGAATTCCTAATAATTCCTATTAGAAATTATTCTACTATTTCTAATAACATATGATAACAGACGCAAAGAAGAATAAGGAAATATAAGCGAGCTAGAAGATTGAACAATTGAACTAGAGCACACAAAAGAAAAATGGCAAGAAAGATGGAAAAAATGATACTGGATCTTAGGGAAATGTTGTACAACAAAAGGTACACAGATATAAAAATCACTGATGAAGGAGAAGAGAAAAGTAAAGGTCTAGGAGAGTTAGTTGAAAATATAATTGGGAAAAAATTCCCAATCCTTATAAAAGACATACATATGAAAATAAAAGAGGCCCAGTGAACCCCATATAGAATAAATCCAAATAGACCTGCTCAGTTTATCGATTCAAGCTGTCAAATGTTGAAGAGAAGCAGAAAGCAGCATGAGAAAAGCGATCTGCTATATACAAGGGAAAACACATAGGAAATGTATCTTACATTGATACAAGCTATTATCCTCTAAGAAGATATAATGTAAACTTTTCTGTACTTATCAGCCTCATTCTGTAATATGTTGAGGAAATACTGTTAGACAAATAAGAAGCTTCAACATATCTAAGAAATTAATAGAGCAAGTAGACAAATCATAATTTAGAACACAGGGGTTTGACCAGAGTTTAAAAGTGCGAACACATACACACACACACCAACACACACATACACTTAGAAAGAAGAACTTCACATTATTTTCAAACTAGTATAAAGCATTTTCAAAAATAGAGGATGAATTAGGCTGCCAGGAAAAAAATAAATTTCCCAAAGCAAAAGTTAAAGCTGTTTTCTATTAGTACAATATAGCAACATAATAATCTAACAAAAAGACAGCTGAAGATTATTCATCTGGAAATTAAAGTAAACCCTTCTAAATAACTCTTGGGTAAGAGAAGAACTCAGAACTGAAATTCCAATTTATTTACAAGTGAAAAACAGTATATTATGATATCTAAACCTATGGGATGCTCCAGAGTTATACTCACAGAACGAGGTATAGCCTTCAAATTATCTATCAGAAAGCAAGAGAGATTGGGAAAAATGAAGTAAGTGTTCAACTCAAGATGGTAGAAAATGATGAGAAGATTAAGCCCGAAGAAACGAGAAGGAATTGATAAAGACAGTAACAGGTAATGCAATAGAAAACAGCAATGCATGAAAATAAATCAGTAACATTGAAATCTGGTTTTGGTAAGAGCAATCACACAAGTAATACTAGGAATGAAAAGCAGACAATTAAAGATACAGAGGACATTTTAAAATGTATAAGACAAATTCTATGTGCAATTTTACACTTGTACATTAAAAACTTAGAAACTGGATTATTACCAAAATTAACTCAAGAAGTAGTAGAAAACTTGAATAGAAAAATAGTCATATAAGAATCAGAAAAGTTATTAAAAAATTTTACCCTCATGATGTGCCTGAATCAGGTGATTTTACAGTTGAGTTCGCCCAAACCTTCACCAGACCTTATTTATTATGTTATGCAAGTTGTGCCCGTCACAACAAAAATGAAAAGCTTTCTAATTCATTCGATGTGTCCATTGCCTGCACTCCCCACACAAGCACACTTCTTATTTTTCCATTTCTCTCTCCTTTCTATTTATAGGTTAGACCAGTAGTGAGTGCTCACATTATCATGATTCCATGGATATTAATTTTTTTGAAGTTTTCTTCTCCCTGCATAGGCTTCGTATCTTTCAGGGATTTTTTTTCTCCTTCTTTTCTTGTTTGGGGCCCTCTTTCTCATGTTAGCTTTCTCACATGTCTGTAATCCTTGTGCATCTATTCTTACTCAAGAGGGAGGCATCAAAAACATGCCTGGAGGCTCTCAGAGTGTGGGGCAGGGCTTGCTGGGTTTCACTGCAGTGGTCTGGTTGAACCGTTTCAGTGGGGAACCGCTGCCTGTCAGTAGCTTCAGATACAGTACCTTTGGATTTTTCCTCTTGGGCTAGTTATATTCTGCTGAGAGAAATCCCGCTAAATTCTGCCTGGAGTGTAGAAGCTGGCTGTTGGCATTCTGGGAATCGAGTTGGGAAAGAAGACTGAGTTTCAATACTAAGTAAGGGACCCTTACTGAGTCCAAGTTGTCAGTTTTGTATCCCCGCTCTCATCTGCGCTCAGCGTCCTTCAGTCCAGACACTACTCTATTTTATCCTTTCCATGAATTAAACCTTTGGTCCTCTGATTAGGTGGGGGAACAGTGGCCAGTCACTCACACACGTGGAGTATGGGAGTACAGAACTGGGGTCTCTAGTTGCATCATAAACAGATTTTCAACCACTTCTCGCATTCAGGCTGCTTCTCAGTTTCTCCTACTATCTGCTTACAATTTAGATTTCTTGGATTTGTCAAATCGGTTACCACCTGTTCCTCTGCTTTCCCTATTGAAAATTTTGATCCTCTTGTCTTTTCCTTCTGTGAGTGTATGATTTAGTCTTTTACTCTCATTTTCTTAGCGTTTCACAAAGGAGTGGAGGCATATCATGCCTTCTGTCTACCATCTTTTTTCCAAATGTATGCTCTTTATCACTAGGTAATACAGTCTTGAAAACCAGGCTGAAGAGTTAGTTGAAAGCATTGGAAACTCATGATGAAATTGCTGTTTTAGAAAAGTTTTTCCAGCAACAATGTACAGGACAGATGGGAAGGGGGAGAAAACAGAAGCAGTCAGTCTGTGCCCTTTTATCTAGTATCCTTCCTCTTCCTTCTCAGTTATCTAAACTCAGACGACTCTCAAGGTTTGTCACACAAAGACCCCTGACATTTGGCCCTCTGCAAAACTAAAAAAAAAATCTACCTTTATACCTTTTCAGCACCATTCATTGAAAACCTCATAACATGAAAAGGCCTGTTCAAAAAATAACTATTAAGAAAGATGGGCAAGGGGTATCTTTAATTATAGGTCATATAATGGTGGGGGATAGATCTCTGAGATATTAAGCTATGTTTTTTCTCCTCTCTGGATATTTACCTCTTTCTTATTTTCCTTTGCAAGCACACAGTTTTCTCTATGTTCATTATATCAAGGGAGGGATATGAATGGCAGAAAGCAGAAAAAATCCACTCTGGTGTTTGTGTTTCAAAAGCCTAAGCCCTGAAGGGATTTTTTGGGGGGAAGAGAGGTAGGAAAAAGAAAGAAATGGGGGCTTTCCTTGACCAGACTGGAAAGAGATTCCTCCAGGCTTGAAGGAAGAATAAATGGAGGGAACTTGATTAGAGCAAAATGCTGGTAGGCCCAGCAGAGAGGGATCTTGCATGCCATTTCTTCTTCCCTGGCAGAGCCCCAGACAGGCAGCAAGGAAAAGGCTGAGTGAAGTGTCCACAGAGAGAGGTCCACAGATAGCCTCACTGAGTTTCTTGCCTTAGTAGCACAGAAGTTGCAGAAACACTCTTATACAGTTCAGAAACGGAAGAAGGCTTTGAGACCTTAAAGGAACAAAAGATACCACACGAGTTGTGTGTTTGGCTCCAGGGCTGGAATCCACCCCACCCCCACCCCCTGTGCCTTGCCATTTCAGAAGTTCCATAGAATGTAGTCATAACCCCGGAGACATAGAGGGACCTGAATTGACTGGAATTATGTTCTTGCCATCTAGTGAAATGAAGTTCAAAAAAGCAATGAATTTGCACTGTAGAAAAACAAAGAAAGTGATATTTCTTGCCCATTTGACATTGTGGACTGAGATCAGTGCCTGGCATATGATCACTATTTGATCAGTTATCAACTAATTCTAACAGTCCACTTGTGCAGGTTAGAAAGAGTTCAGCACATCTTTCTTGGAAGGAAAAAAAAACAAGAGACAAGTAAGTATATTTTATATAAATCTTTTAGGAAAAGGCAGGTTGAGACTGTTTTTTAGACACTTAGATGACCATATGCAAATCCAATTGCTGTTGAACTACAGTCCAGCATCATTCATTTGAATTTATTGGAAACAAACTTGTTTGAATTAATGAAGCTTCAGAATTTCAAATAATTTTCCTATATGAACTTGAAGTTGATTGTAAAGCCTATCAGTTACAAACAGTGTGGACTTGAATAGATTTATTTAAGGTCTCCGAGCCTACTTCCTCAGTTCTGGAGGTGATAAAATGATCCCTACATTCTATGGTTGTTGTGAGAATTAAATAAGGGAAAGTTTATAGTGGTAACTGGCATGAAACAATCATTCAATAACTGTTAGTTCCCTTTTCACCTTTTCCTGAATGTGAAATTGATAGAAATGCATTGGTTTCTCTGAAAGCTCAAACTAACCCTCAAATTTCTTGAAATTCTCTCCCTCTTCAACATCCAGGATATCAGTCTCTTATTCTCCTCCTATAGTTTTCCTGCTATTTAAAAAACAGTCCTCCTCAGTCTCATTCAATGGCTCTTTCTTCATCCTTGCCCATCTCTTATACACAGATTTTCCTTAGGATTTTAGCCTTCATGATAACATCTTCTCTCCCAAGGTGAATTTATTCAATCCTATGATTCTAATTTCCAATCCTCAGTCAGACTCTCTTCCTGAGTTTTAAATTCTATTGGCAGAGGCTCTTTGATAGAAGATTCACTAGGAAGTGGCTGAGACAAACTGCCCTACAAATTGCTCACTATAAAAATTAGGAGATGATGGTCACCCCCACTGAATTCTACCACATAAAATATATCACAGTGTGAGACAGGTCAAGAGGCTGAGGGAATCAAACTGCTTCCATGTTGTGGCTTGCCCTCCTGTGTTTCAAAGTTACACTGACAGGTTTACAGGACATCCGCAACTGGAAACACATTGTACACTAGTCTGGGATGGATGGAAGGGCCACAATCACAGTGCAGAAATGCCCCCAATCTGTGAAGACTGGCGCCCCGCCCTGACATGCTGCTGGAGACACTTTCTGGTGGGGGAAAAAAGCAGGCTGTATTAGGAGCAAGGGAAAGGAGCTCAATGAAGCTCCAATTGTGGTTTTAATTAAGAAATTTGGACTGCTGAATACAGGCTCCAAGCACAGATAAACCCAAAGAAAGCAGGAAAGTAACCCTGAGGCTTCTCTCTCCTGGCAGAGAGGAAGGGGCTGACAAACAAAAGAAAGAAAGAAACAAACAAACAAATAAAACGGAGGCTTCTGGAGTTGGCTGGATTCTGAATACTGGAAAAGGGTTTGGGCCCCTTTATAGCGTTGGGTACCAACTCTGGCTCATGACTGGTGAACCTTGGGGACCAGGGACTGGCACTGAAGAGGGACTTTATTTTATTTTTCTCTCTCCCTTTTTTTTTTTAAAAATTTATATAAAAGAGAAAGCCTCGGGCATTTTCAATTGCGAGCACTGACCCTGGCAAGGGTGGAGTTAAGATAACAAGTCAAGTGAAGGAGAGAATTCCCTAAAGTACATATCTTCCCCAAGAAAAGGGTCAGCGGGGCCTAGCTCAAGTGGAGGCCCTCCTTAACGGTACTCACATCCCAGGGGCTGGGAACCAGAAACAGCTTAAACTTGCCTTACACCTCAACCTGTCTCAACCACACCCCTCACAGGCTGAGAATTAAAGGCACCACAACACTTAACACCAGTGGGGAGCTGGGGACTCATAAGCTCCACCTGCTGGGTAGGATAAGAAAAGCATAGACTCTGGAGGCTCCAGAGGAAAGTTAGACAAAGTGCTGGGTCTCAACCTCAGGGAAACTTGATACTGATCACACCCTCCTCCAGGAGACCTGGGCCTACGTGGACTGGGAAAATCTGATTGGGGTCAATCATATCTGGAGAGACCCTCCTCAAAAAAAAGTTCCCATATGGGCAAGGCAAAAACCAGAAAAATAAGAGCTGAAAAATTCTAAACAGTTAATTAGAAGCTTCGCTAGAGGTCTAGAATAAGTTGAACTGAATACCAAAAAGTAGATAGAGAACAAGGCCAGCCAACAAGAAAACCCTAGGTAAAAGAGTGAAAATGACCACCAGAATAAACTAATCAGGAAATCAGATGCCTAGACACCAGCAAAAAATTACTAGTCTTCTAGGAAAAATGAAAATATGGCCCAAAGGAACAAAATGAATACTTCAAATGAGATACAGGAGTTGAAACAACTAATTACTGTTAATCAAACATGCTGAATCAAGTTGAAAATCAAATCAACTAGCTGAGGAAAGATACGGCAAAAGAATGAAGGATAAAGAAGATATGAGAGGTGGTGGTACAAGGGTAGTTCAGTGGTAGAATTCTTGCCTGCCACGTGGGAGACTTGGGTTTGATTTCTGACGTTTGCACTTCTCAAAAACAAACAAGAAAAAACAGAACAATAAAAGTTCAACAAATGGAGCTGCAAAAAATGGGATAGTCACATGGAAAAAAGAATGAAATGTGACCTCCACTATACAACATATATTTTTTAAAAAGAAGAAGATATTGGGTAATTTTTAAGAAGAATTCAAAAATTAGAAAAATCAAATGGCAGAACTTATGGGAATGAAAGGCCCAACAGAAGAAATGAAAAACACAATGGAGACTTAAAACAGCAGATTTAAAGAGACAGATGAAAAGATTACCGAACTAGACAACAGGACATCTTAAATCATACACACAAAACAACATATAGGGAAAAGAATGGAAAAATATGAGCAGGACCTCAGGGGATTAAATGGCAATATGAAGCGCACAAATATATGTGCTATGGGTGTCTGAGAAGGAGAAGAGAAGGGAAAAGGGGAAGAAGAAATAATGGAGGAAATTACCACTGAAAAATTTCCATCTCTTATGAAGGACATAAAATTACAGATCCAGAAAAACAGAATAGATACACACAAACCTTCTCTAAGACACTTACCAATCAGATTGTCAAATGTCAAAGACAAAGAGAGAATTCTGAAAGCAGCAAGAGAAAAGCAATCCATCACATACAAGGGAAGCTCAGTAAGAGTAGGTGTGGATATCCCTACAGAAACCATGGAGGCAAGAAGGTAGTGGTATGATACATTTAAGATACTGAAAGAGAAAAACTTCCATCCAGTAATTATATATTCAGCAAAACTGTCCTTAAAAAATGAGGGAGAGTCTAAAATATTTTCAGACACTTACTGAGAGAATTTGTGCATAAGAGACCAGCTCTACAAGAAATACTAAAGGGAGCACTACAGGCAGATAGGAAAAGACAGGAGACAGTGGTTTATAGAAGAATGTAGAAATGAAGACTATCATTAAAGGTAAAGAGAGGAAAAAAGATACGACATATAAAATCCAAAAGACAAAATGGTAGCAGTACTGTCTTTTCAGTAATAACATTAACTGTTAATGGATTAAACTCCCCAATCAAAAGGCATAGACTGGCAGACTGGATTAAAAAACAGGACCCGTCTATACACTCTCTACAAGAGGCTGACTTTAGACCCAAAGACAAAAATAGTTTGAAAGTGAAAGGTAAGAAAAAGATATTTCATGCAAGCTACAACCAGAATAGAGTGGGGGTTAGCTTTACTAATATCTGAAAAATTAGACTTCAAATGTAAAACAATTAAAAGAGACAAAGAAAGACACTATGTGTTAATAAAAGAAATAATTCTGCAAGAAGACTTAAGAATCATAAATATTCATGCACTGAGCCAGGGTGCCTCAAAGTAGATGGGACATACATTGACAACATCGAGGATTCACATTTTTTCTCAAGTGCTCAAGGATCATTCTCCAGAATAGACCACATGTTGGGTCACAAGCAAGTCTCAATAAATTTAAAAAGACTGAAATCATACAAAACATTTTCTCAGATCATAATGGAATGATGTTGGAAATCATTAACAAGCGGAGAGATGGAAAATTCACAAATATTATGGAGGCTAAATGACACATTCCTAAACAACCAGTGGGTTAAGGAAGAAATTCCAAGAGATATTAGTATATATCTCCTGGCAAATGAAAATGAAAACACAACATATCAAAACTTACGGGATGCAGCAAAGGCGGTGCTGAAGGTGAAACTTATTGCCCTAAATGCCTATATTAAAAAAGGTGATCATAAGGGCCTGTTCATTCCTGTGCTGCCTTTGTCACAATTCAACCATCACAATTAGTCTCTCTAATCCTGGTATGGGGAGCGGTGAGGGGACTGGCTGGGTCTTACTGCCCAGGGCATCAGTGGATGGGACTTTGCCCAGTCCCAGTGACCAAGTGCTGTTCGGGAGCAGCAGTCAGCCCTCTGCCACCAAAGGCTCTTTCTCTGGCAGGCTGCTCCTGGAGCTGGTGTAGTGTGGGGAGTAAACCATCTTATTCTTCCCATATTCTATTAAGTCTAGGTGTGCCACCTTCCCCTGCCCAAGCAAGGTACTGACTCCAACACACACACACACGCACAGCACGTGGGGGGGCACCAAGCAAAAGGACCAGGGAAAACCAAAGGATCCCATCTTCCTTTCTTCTTCTAAACCAGAGGACCCCAGCCTGCCCCAGTGCCCTGTGTCCTGATCCTGTCCCTGTCCTCCGCCCAAGCTCCACCTCGCCTCGCGTCCCTCACCTGGCCCTGACTCCCTCTCCCTCCGCAAGCTCTTCAGCTGCTCCATTTCAGAACAGCGCAGCCCCGGGGCTGGTGGCACTTCGTCTTACCCGCGGCCGCTACCCCGCGGCGCAGGGCGCCGGGAGTCCCGTGAAGCCCGCGTGGTTGGAGCAGGTGGAGGGGCTGGGGCTGGGGGCGGGGGCGGGACCCCAACAGGGGACCCCTCCTCCCCGTCCTCAAGTCTCCCAGTCTCTCCATCCCGCACAAGCCCAAGGAGGTAGCTTCGTGGTGCGCAGCGTGAGCGTGCACAGCCGCTCGCTTGCACTGTGGCCGCTGACCCCGGCCGCCCCCGGACTCGGCGCTCCTGGCCACCCCCTCTTCCAGCAGAAGCCGCTGTATCTCTGGAGCAAATTCGATGTGAGCAACTGGCTGAAGAGCATCCACCTGGGCGGACACCGCAACCGCTTCCAGGACCATGAGATCAAGGGCGCGCACCTGCCGGGCTCACCCAGGATCACTTTCGTGGAGCAGGGAGTCACGCGCATGGGCCACCGCGGGAACGTCGAGCGCCCGATTAGGCAGCTGGACCGCAGCTGAGGCTCCCCAACCCTCGGCCGCTCCCTGCTGGCGCCGCCCCCGACCCAGGCCGCGGGTTCAGCCAGCCAGCCCCCAAGACGGCGCCCGGGCCGGGAATATTGCAGGAATCGTCCTGTTTGCGGTTGCTCAGAGACTTGCCCTGTACATTGCTTAGTGCACTCCCCGGCCGCCGACCCCACCCGGCATATGGCCAGGAGTGGCACGGTCCAGGGAGGCCGGGGCGGGAGGAGGGTCCGGACCTGGGGAGTGGTGCACTGTCCTGACCACCCCGCCGCACATTCCCTAGGGGGTCACGCTTCCAGAGGTGGGGGCCTAGCTCAGCATGCGCGGGCAGGATGCGCCTTGGTGACTCGCAGGGTGGGGGGAGCGATTGGGGTTCTCCGTTGGGGGCTAAGGACCACCCCGGTTTTGCATATTTTAACCCTCTCTGTTTGGAACGAGCAAAGGACCAAATATTTTTGTTTGTAATCACTCCTGTCCCCCTACCCCACAGACCCTTTCTCCATCTCCCAGACCCCTCCTCCACCTCCCAGAGTCTTCCCATCTCTTGCTGGGTCCCGCAGCAAGCCCGGTGCCTCACTAACGCTGGGAGGCCCGCACGCAGTGCGCGATGTTGCAGCTGGTCTGGGGTAGGCCAAGGTCCTCGAGACCCAACGTGGGGCCCGAGAACTGTAGTTTGTCTCACCGGCACTTAAGGTCCTGCGCAGGGTGTGGGGGTGGGGGTGGGAAGGGGCGGTTGGCACCCAGCAGGGACAGCTTGCCTGGGAGACCATCGCCTCGGCTCGGATCAGCAGGGTCCTGGTGGGCCAACCCCAGCTATCTCCCTCACAGGGTCTCTCCTGGTCGTAGGGTCCCGCCTTGGTCTCCACGCTCTCCGGCACCTGCAGCAGAGAAACCTCCCTGCCTCTGACCTCAGACTCTCCTGTTTCTGTCCTGCAGGGTCAGTTTCACTTCACCCCTCCTTTTGTATGGAGTTCCATCCAGTGGTTTCACCCCTGCCCCAGCCCTGAGGCCTCCTGACCCTGAGGTTGTGATACACCTCACGGAGATTTATGTTTCTTGTATTATTATTATTGACAATAATTGTTATGCAATAAATTTATAAGAAATGAAGAAAAGGGTGAAAGCAAAAATCGAGGAATTAACGGTTCACCTCGAGGAACTGGAGAAAGAAAAGCAAACTAACCCTAAAGCAAATAGAAGGAAAGAAATAATGAAGATTAGAGTAGAAATAAATGAAATTGAGAACATTAAAACAATAGAAACAATCAAAAGAACAAGAAGTTGGTTCTTTGAAAAAATCAATACAACTGATGGACACTTAGTGAGGCTGACAAAAAGAATAGAGAGAGGATGAAAAAAAATTAGATCAGAAATGAAACAGGGGGCATAATCACTGACCCCACAGAGATAAAGGAGGTAATGAGAGGATACTATGAGTAGCTTTATGCTACTAAACTAGACAATGTAGTTGAAATGGACAACTTCCTTGAAAAGCATGAATGACCAGCCTTGACTTGAGAAGGAGTTGACGACCTCAACAAACCAACCACAAGTAAAGAGAATGAATCAATCTTCAAGAAGCTTCCCCCCAAAATAGTCCAGGACCAGATGGCGTCACAGTGGAAGTTCCACCAAGTATTCAAGAAAGAACTAGTATGAATCCTGGCTCAAACTCTTCAAACATTTGAAGAGAAGGAAAAGCTACCTAACTCATCTATGAAGCCAGCATTACATTAATACCAAAGTCCGACAAAGATACTTTTATTTCAGAAAAGAAAATTACAAACCAATCTCTTTAATGAATATAGATGCAAAAATTCTCAACAGAAATACCTGCAAATTGAATCCAGCTGCATGTTGAAAGAATTATAAACCATAAACAAGTGGGATTTATTCCAGGTATGCAAGGCTGATTCAACACAAGAAAATGAATTAATGTAATATACCACATTAATAAACCAAAGTGGAAAAATCACATGATCATCTCAATTGATGTAGAAAAGGCATTTGTCAAAATTAAACACCCTTTCTTGATGAAAACACTTCAAAGGATAGAAATGCAAAGGAGTTTCCTCAACATGGTAAAGAGAATATATGAAAAACCTATAGCTAACATCATACACAATGGGGAAAGACTGAACGCTTTCTCTCTAAGATCATGAACAAGACAATGATGTCCACTGTCACCATTGTTATTCAACATTGCTCAGGAAGTTCTAGCTAGAGGAGTTAGACAAGAAAAAGAAATAAAACGCATCCAAAGGAAAGGAAGAAGTAAAACTTTCGCTGTCTGAAGATGACATGACACTATTTGTTTAAAATCCCCAAAAATCTACACCAAAGCTTCTGGAGCTAATAAAAGTAAAGCAAAGTGGCAGGTACAAGATCAACACCCCTAAATCAGTAGTGTTTTATACACTAGTAATGAATATACTGAGGAGGAAATCATGAGAAAAATCCATTTACAACAGCAAACAAAAGAATAAAATATTCAGGAATAAATTTAACCAAGGTGACAAAAGATGTAGTCTTTTGTCCTGGCATATAGTGTTGTATAATGTAAATTTATTTCTCCAAATCGAGAGTGATTTTTAAAAAATTTTTTTATCTTTATATGGTTTCAGAGGTATGAACCAGCTTTCTTTTTATTATTGTGAAAAACATTTTGTTTTATAACATAATTGTTGACTCTGTCAATATGGACAAGCTAGGATTTTGGATCGCTTTCAATTGAAGTCAGGGTATTTGTGCATAATAGAAAGTATTGGACTGAGATATTTGGTTACCATGGAGGCCAATGCTTTTTCCATCTTATTAAATGTGATGTGACTTTTTTCTTTGTACAGAAGAGTACTGTATTTTTGAATAGCCTACTCCCAAGTAAAAGCAAATCTGTATGATAACATTTTTTTCTCTGGACATAAGACATAATAACAGTAACATGATGTACATTTACAAGCGGCCTTATGTACATTTCCCAACAATCTTTTTAAGGCAAAATTGTGACCATATGTGTATAATTAAAATCGTTTTTAATCCTTCGCCTATGAAAATATTTTGGAAAAAAAACTTGCTTTGTATATTCAGTTTCTGAAAGATAAAGATAAGTGCTTTGTAAAAAAAAAAAACAAAAAAAAACACAAAAGATGTATACACAGACTACTATAATAAATTGCTAAGAGGAATCAAAGAAATCCAAAATAAATGGAAGGACGTATCATGTTCATGGATTGGAAGCCTAAATATAGTTAAGATGTTAATTCTACCCAAATAGATTCAATGCATTACCAATTAAAATCCCAACAACTTACTTTGCAAAAATAGAAAAACAAATAAGTGAATTTATTTGAAAGGGCAGGGTGCCCTGAATACCTGAGAATACCTTGAGAAAGAGGAATGAAGTGGGAGGTCTCATACTACCTGACCTTAAAGCGTATTGCAAAGCTACAGTGGTCAAATTAATATGGTACTGGAATAAGGATAGATATACTGACCAGTGGAATTGTATAGAGTGTCATGAAATAGACCCTCTCATCTATGGACAATTGATCTTTGAAAAATTTTTTTAAAAGCAGTTTTATTGAGATACATTCACAACCTATACAAACCATACAAAGTGTATAATCTGTGGCTTTTAGTATAAACACAGAGTTTTGCATTCAACACCACAGACAATTTTAGGACATTTTCATTACTCTGAAAAGAAAAACCATACCCCTCAGGATTCACCTTTCAATCCCTCTATCCTTCCCCATCCCTACATAACCATTAGCCTAATTCTGTCTCTATAGATATGCTTTTAATTGCATTTTTCTTTTATTAATTTATCATCACAACTGACTTTTTTATTTTTTTGTGAAAAATAACATGTATACAAAAAAGTAATACATTTCAAAGCACATTACAACAATTAGTTGTAGAACAGATTTCAGAGTTTGGTATGGGTTACAATTATACAATTTTAGGTTTTTACTTCTAGCTACTCTAAGATCCTGGAGACTAAAAGAAATATCAATATAATGATTCAGCAGTCATACTCATTTGCTAAGCCCTACCTTCTCTGTATTACTCCACCATTACTTTTGATGTTTCTCCCACTCTTTAAGGGTGTTTGGGCTATGCCCATTCTAAATTTTTCATGTTGGAAGGGGTTTTCACTAATTTGGGGTAGGGAGATGGAACTGACTGATGTTCTGGAAAGGCTGGCCCGTATAGGTTTCAGGATTTATCTAGACCAGGGACCCATCTGGAGGTTGTAGGTTTCTGCAAAGTTACCCTAGTGCATGGAACATTTGTAGAATCTTATATAATGCCCTAGGTGTTCTTACAGGATTGGCAGGAATGGTTTTGGTTGGGGTTTTGGAAGCTATGATGGGTAGCAATGTCTAACTGAAGCTTTTATAAAAGTGACCTCCAGAGTAGCCTCTCAACACTGTTTAAACTCTCTCTGCCACTGATACTTTGTTGATCCCATGGTGCCAGGGCCAGACTCATCCCTGGGAGTCATCTCCCACTTCGCCAGGGAGACTTTCACCCCTGGATGTCATGTCCCATGTACTGGAGAGGGCAATGATTTCGCTTCAGAGTTGGGCTTAGAGAGAGTGAGGCCACATCTGAGCAACAAAAACTGTCCTCTGGAGGTGACTCTTAGGCACACCTATAGGTAGGCTAAACGTCTCTGCTATGTACATAAGCTTCAAAAGAGCAAGCCTCAATTTCAAGGGCTTGGCCTATTGATTTCAGTGTCCCTAATGTTTGTCACAGTAGCAGGGTTTCCCTGGTAGTAAAGTTTAATATTTCCATATTTTTTCCCCATCCCTCAAGGAATTTTCCCAATACGTTTTGATTATCTGCTTAATACATGCTGGGATGTGTCCAGGAATTAGACCCTCATTCTTATTCTGGACTCCCTGTGTTTGAATTGTTGAAATAGTCTGTGCAGACAGGGTGAGTTAGATTATGTGTTACAGAAAATTTAGGTTCTGGACAAAATAAACCTTTCTTCCTTTGGTCTCAAACAGTAGACGAAATTCTAAAAATACAGACAATGTCTTCCTTACACCTGTATTCTCAATTACCTTAATCCCGATCTGATTGGCTCCATTCTTATCTCTAAATACCAGGTTATACATATATAAAACAGCCTCTCAAAATCCACATATAACAATTACCACTCTGGGCTAAATGCACTTGCTATAAGAGCTTACAATCTAGGCCCCTGTTTTTTTTTATAATTATTTTCTAAATGAAACCATACGACTTTTGATCTCTTGTTTATGGCTTGTTTTGCCTCACCAAATGTTCCATAGGTTCATTCACAACATTGCATGACTCACAACTTCGTTTGTTTTTGTAGCAGCACAATATTAGGTCATATGTGTACACAATTGATCACCAATCTACTTCCTAGTCATGCACTCTGATGTTTATAGCAGCATTATTCACAATTTCCAAGAAATAGAAGCAGACCAAATTGTTCATCAATGGACAAGTGGCTAAACAAGCTGTGGCATATAAATAAAATGGAATATTACACAGCTGTAAGACAGGATAAAGTCATGAAGCATGCAACAACGTAGATGAATCTTGAGGACAATATGCTGAGTGAAATTGTCCAGAAATAAAAGGACAGGTCCTGTATGGTCTCACTAATATGAAATAACATTAATGAGTGAACTTTAGGAGAGTTAAAGTTAAGGACACAATTTATCAGGAGATAGAAAGAGGGTAGAGATTTGGCATTTGGTGCTGAAGGAATACAGAGTGTGCAACAGGACTGATTGTAAAAATTCAGAAATGAACAGCACAATACTACCTGACTGTAGCACAATATTTTAAGTACACCGAAAGAGTCTGAGTGTGAATATTGTTGGGGGAGGAGGGCAGGGTGAATGTATGACACCAGAAGGAAAGAGAGGATAAAGAGTACAATAAGACTGATTGAATGTACAAATATAAGAATGTTTTTACATGAGGGAGAACAAATAAATGTCAAAATTGCAAGGTGTGGAAAATGGGATGGTATATGGGGAAAATACATTCAATGCAAACTAGGGTTTATAGTTAACAGTAATATTGTAATATGCTTCCATTGAATGTAACAAAGGCATTATGCCAAAGCTGCGTATCAATAAGTGGGGGATATGAGGGAGGAGTATGGGATTCTTTGCGGAAGGAATAGAAATGTCCTTGTATAGATTATTGTGGTGAAATCATGGTTATATGATTATACCAGGAACCATCGATTTTTCACTTAGGTTGGATTGTATGATGTGTGAATAAAACTGTTGAAAAATAGTTCTGTTTTTAAAACTGTTGAAAACCAGAGAGATACAAATGCTGGGGAAAATGTGGGTAAAGAGATGTACCTATTCACTGTTGATGGGTAAGCTGAGAGCATGGCCCCTCTGGATGGTAGTGTGGCGGCTGCGCAGTAGACTAGGGGTGGCGTTGTCATATGTCATATCTGGTTGCCAGGTATATACCTAGAGGAACTGAGAGCAGGGCCATGAATAGACATTTACACACTGATGTTTATGGTGGCAGTGTTCATGATTCACAATGGATGGTGGGGGTCTAAGGGTACAAGGACTGAGGAATGGAAAGGGAAACTGGGATATTTACATACAATGGACTATTGAGTGGCTGCAATGAGGAATGAAGTTGTGAGGCATGCAACTAGGTAGTGAATGAACCTTGAGGACAGTATGTCACATGACATGTCAGTAACAAAAAAACAAATATCATGCCTCACTCATATGGACGAAATAAAATGTCCAAACACTGAGAATTGAATTTGAGGGCATAGATTATCAGATGAAGGCCTATTGTAAATGTTACTAGATTGTAAACCGTCACAACTGTACTGGCATTGTAACAGTTATTTCTAAATTCTGAGATGCTCAGCTTTTTGTGTATAACCTGGTTGTTTCCTGGATCTTCAGGTATTTGTGTGACACCTGAGAATCAGAGCTAGAGTTCTGCAATTACAAAAGTCAGCATTACCCCATAGAGCAACTGTTAAAAACACTGAAAAAGAGACCAGATTTCAAATAGAGATATGAATGAAACTGATCTTGGTAGGACTTAGGTAAATCAGATTAAAGGGTAAAAGATGATTTTAACTGTATTTAAAACTTCAACTTCTGTGACAGACCAAAGGAAGAGATGTTTATTTGGTGCAAGATTTATTTTTTAGGTAGCACTCTATCATCTAGTTTAACTTGTATGGTCAGCTTATTCAAACACCATAATTACAAGGAATCTTGATAGGGAGTGAGATCTTGTTGGTTTGTACAGTTTTCGTGATGCCCCAAATAATCTGGGGAGAAGATTAAAAAGGATTGTTCAAGTTGCCTTTAGGGACTTGGGAAAAAGGTGGAAATATTAAACTTCCCCACCTGGGGAAGACCTGATATTCTCACAATCATTTGGTACTGCCGATTTGATGGGACAGGCCCTTGATCTTGGGGCTTGTCTTTATGAGGAGAAGCCAAGCCTACTTATGATTATGCCTAAGAGTCACCCCAGAGAACCTCTCTTGTTGCTCAGATGTGGCCTCTCTAAGCCAACTCGACAGGTGAACTCACTGCCTTCATCCTTATGTGGGACATGACTCTCAGGGGGTGTAAATCTCCCTGGCAACGTGGGTCATGACTCCCAGGGATGAGCTTGGACCTGGCAATGTGGAAGTGAGAAAACCCTCTGGACAAAAAGGGGAAAGAGAATGTAACAAAATAAAGTTTCAATGGCTGAGAGATTTCAAGTAGAACCAAGATGTCTTTCTGGAGATTATTCTTATGCAATATATAGATACCCTTTTTTCAGTTTTTGGTGTATTTGAGTAGCTAGAGGGAAACACCTGACACTGTTAAACTGTATTCCAATAGCCTTGATTCTTGAAGATGATTGACTAACTATAGAGCTTTTAAGGTGATTGCATGATTGTCAAAACCTTGTCACTGATACTCCCTTTATCCAGTGTATGGACAGAGGGGTAAGAAAAAAAAGAGAGAAGAAATAAACAATAGGGGGAGGTGGGGTGTATGGGATGTTTTGGGTTTTCTTTTTTACTTTCCTTTTTAATTTTTATTCTTACATTCTTATTTTAATTTCTTTTGAAGTAATGAAAATATTCAAAAATCATTTGTGATGATGAATGCACAGCTATATGACGATACTATGAACCACTGATTGTACACCTTGGTTGGTTATATGGTATGTGAATACATAATATGTTTCAATAAAAATTTTAAAAAAACTGAATTGGCTACTGGAATTCTTCCAAAGGGTAGTTTAAAAAGGACTCTCATCTGTGAAATCTTCTGACTCTCCAAGTGGATATATTTTCTTTTTCTTTTGAATCCATCCCATTTGCCTGCACCCCTTATGTGAAGTTAATGACATCAAATTTTGTCCTGTAGCTGTTTGTGTACTTGTCTTACTTCCTTGCCATTCGTATCTTTGTATTTTCTTTAGAACTTAATACAGTGTCATGCACATGATTTGGTATCAATATTTATTTAGTTTAATCTATTTTCACTATGAAATGAAGTTTTTTGATGCCATCTTCTTGAATTTCTCCTTAATTAATTGATAGTTTGATGGGCACTTGTCCTTCGGTACAGATGCCTCATAATTTTGGCTTTCCTTATTGCTACTCTTCACTCAATATTTCTTTTTGTATGAATGTAATGTAACTACATAATTTTAATATTTGTATTTGTTTCATGTCTACTGTACTGTTAATAGGTATGTTTTAGTTCAGATTTGTTATCTAATGCTGTAAGTTCTTAGAGGGTAGGGGTGAGTCTGCTTAGCTCAATTTGAAAAACTGTTATTTTAGGATAATTTGAAATGTGCACTTAATAAGCAGAAATGCCTTTGATGATGATTCAACACCATCTACTGGTCTTTGATCTGAATACATCAGTCTTTAAAGTCTATGGTGATTTATAAGCAATACTATACCCTACATTCTTTTGATCTGAACCAAATTGATATGACTTTGAAACTATAGCTAATTGATATCTTGCATCATATGGAAAACTTAGAATGTGGTGGAAAGAGTGTGCTGAGTCACACATAAATAAATGCAATGCAACAAGGCAAAATATGTCTGTTTTCATGATGGCAATAGCAACATGCTTTCTCAAAGGAAGTAGGTGTTGCATGTGGCCCAGTGAGTTTAGGAAAAACTTCATGAAGGAGTTTAGATTTGATACAGTCTGATTTGCATTTTAGATGGGGTTCTCTCGACTGAAATGTGGAAGATGAATCAGAATACGAGAATTAAAATGGATGCTAATGACAAAGAAAAGAAGAATAAAATAGAGACCCTGCTCTCTTGAAGCTGGCTCAGGACCCTCAGCTAGTCCATGTTCTTCTGTTGTTGGATATCAGTAGTCTCACAGAACAGAAGCATCAGACAAGGTTACTCTGAGACCATGAAGAGTGAAACAGAACAAAGCACCTTTGTAATTTTGTCTAGGTACAGACAGATACAAGGTCGCTGTGCCGCTCACAAAATTCCAAACATCCTCTCTGTGCTGGGCTGAAATTTTTAGGTACCCCAGAAAAGCCACGTTCTTTTAATCCAATCTTGTGGGTGCAGAACTATTGTTTGTTGGGATCTTTAAAATATTTTTATTGACACATTTTTCACACATACATTCCATACATAATGTACAATTGGTGGTTCACAATATCATATAGCTGTGTATTCATCACCACGATCATTTTTTAGAACATTTGCATCACTCCAGAAAAGAAATAAAAAGAAAAAAGAAAAAAACTCATGTATCTCATATGCCTTACCCCTTTCTCTCATTGACCACTAGTATTTCCATTTTGGGTGGGATCTTTTGATTAGGTTGTTTCCAGGGACAGTGTCTCCTTCCACTCACGGTGGGTCTTAATCAGTTTACTAGAGTCCTTTAAGAGGTAAATATTTTGGACAAAGCTCAGACACAGACATTTGGAGATGCAGAAGAAAAACGTCCCAGTAGATGTCAGAAGTTGAGAGAGCCATTTGGACCTCTCAGGAAAAGAGGGCCCGCAGTCATTGTTATATGACTTCCCACATGATAGGGGAACCTCAGACGTGATTGGCATTTCCTGACTGAAGATATCCTCTTGTTGGTGCCTTAATTTGGACATTTTTAAGGCCTTGGAATTTTAACTTGTAACTTAAATAATTCTTCTTTTTAAAAGCCAAGCCATTTCTGATACACTGCATTCCAGCAGCTTTAGCAAACCCAAACACTCTCTATTAAAATAAGTGATTGAAACTTCTTTACCAATTATAGCTTCATCCTATTCTATTTAATATATCCTCCCTATGGATAAGATTTATTGAGATACCCAATAATAAATTTTTCCTACTTTCTTACAGCATCCAGTCCAGAGTCAAGCCTCACCTCCTTAGACCAACTAAAGCCCAAATATTATGATAGATTCCTTTGACACTCTTTTACTAAGATGACCCCCTCTCCTGTTCCCCATGGTGTGTGCTCTCCCTCACTGCAACAAGTAATAAACCCAACGTTTTCAACTACACCTGTGTTCCTGGTCATTTTTGACTGGAGGGCATTGACACTAATAAGAAGTTCCAGCAGTATATACAAGTGATGGTAAGTGTACGAAATAAATAGTGGTAGCAAGGATGGTGAAGAGTGAGCAGATTCTAGAAACATTTAAAAGGCAAAATTGGTGATATTTGGCTGATTAGATTTGGAGATCAAGAAAATAGTAAGGTCCAAGCAAAATCTTATTCTCTGGTCTGGGTAACTAGGTGAATAGTGGTGCCATTCATGGACAAGGGGTAAAAAGAAAGTAGAATTTTAGGGAAGAAGATTTTGAATATCTATTATTGAATTGCCTTGCCTGTGAGATATCCAGGTGGATAGGTCCAGCATGCAGTTGGATATATAGAAGTTGTCTGATCTAATAGCAAAATCCAAAAGAGGGGATGAGATCACCCTGGAAATGTGAAAAATGAGGCAAAGATTAGTTTGAAAATTAAATCTTTTGGTTTACCATTTAAAGAGTATGTGGAAGAAAAAGAGATGAATAAGGAGAATCAAGGGAGCTGGGTGTCATGGAAACAAGGGAGCTGAAAGTTTTAAAATGTGGAGAGCTATGGACAGCACCAAATGCAGTTGAGTAATGAAGTCTGTTAAGTTTGGAAATTATGGAATCATTGGCGGCCAGAGAGAGAGAGAGCAGTTTAAGAGCAGTGGAGGGTGTGGATGCACATAGCAGTGGGTTGAAGATTGAATGGAAAAGGAGGAAGTAGAGGCAGTGAATATGAGCAACTCTTTTGAGATGATTAGATAAGAAGAATAGATGGACCCTTCCAGGGTCAGGGTGGAAGCTGGGTGGAGATGTGGGGCTGACAGGAAGGGATAAGATAAAAATACCATTAGAAAGGAAACAGCACAGACAGCTTTCTATTTTTATCTGTCTTGTTCACTGATACATCACCAGTGACTACTATAGAGCTTGTCATGTACATAGCCATTGAATAAATATGTGTTGAATGAATGACAGGGAATAATTAGTACAAAACCTTCTAGGTGATGTAGTAGTGGTTTGCCTTAGTTTGCTGGGGCCCCTGTAGCAAAGCACCACAGACTAGTTGGCCTACTTAACAGAAATGTATTGTCTTATAGTTCTGGAATGAAGAAGTCCGTATGAAGGCGCTGGTAGGCCTGTGCTTCCTCTGAAGTTTGCTGGTGGCCTGCCAGCAATCTGTGGTATCACTCAATCTGTCTCTGTCTCTGTCTCTGTCTCTTTCCTACTGTGTCCATGTTTCTTCTCCTCATAAGGATACCAGTCATACTGGATTAAGAGACACCTTATCCAGTTTGGTCTCCTGTTAACTAATGACATCTTCAAAGATCTTACTTCCAAATAAGCTCACATTCACAGGATTTTGGGTTCCAACTCAAACTCGTCTTTTGGGGGATACACAATTCAATCCATAACGAGGTTGGAGTCAGAGGATCAAACTGGTAAGGTTGTTGTTAACAGAGGTTACATGTCTTCCTTTGCAGTAAATTAAAAAATATTATCCCAAATAATCTTAAGATCCTTCCCTAGAAGTCTTTACTTTTGTCCTCTCTTGCATAGTTTCATGTAGCTCAATACCCGAAACATTATTACCATAGATTTCTTTTGGTAATGGGGAGAAACATCATTTAGAGAAAGTTTGGGAATTGATTTATTTCAAATTGTCATAACTATTTTAATGTGTCCCCTTGTGGAACATTTCCTATTTATGAAGCTTTCATGATTTCAGAATTTTGTATAATGAAGAATTTTACAACAGTCCAAAATGACTACTGACAGATTGGGTTGCCCTAGAATGTACTGGTTTTCTCATCGCTCTGTGTGTATGTGTGTGTGTGTGTGTGTGTGTGTGTGTGTGTGTGGGTGGGTGATTTGGAATAAAGTAGTTGGAATACAGGTCTCATATAGGAGTTGAGTTAGATAACTTCTAAAAATTCATTCAGCGCATCTATGATTCTGCTATTGAACGGCCAAATAAAATCATTTGTCATTTCAAAAACAATTGTGTTTCTAAAGTTGCCATATCATAGTTTTGATTTCTTGATATTGGAGAACAAATCTTTAACTTTGGTAACTGTACCATTTGCAAGAAAGTTTATATTATGAAACTTAGTAATCTTGTCTAAGATTATGTGTGTGTGTGAGAGAGAGAGAGAGAGAGAGAGAGAGAGAGAATATGAACTTATTTACTGCAAGTTATGATTTCATTTCTCCATCAGAGTAATCCATCAGAGTGATTCCAGACTAATTAAGGATTGTTTATTGTTTTTAATTTGTTTGTTATTTATTTCAAAGGAAGAGAGAGCTACTGTCAGGAAGTTATAGATGTATTTTTTTCCAGGGAGCATAAAACTGTGGCTGTTCTCTTGAGGTCCCTTACAGATTTACATTTCAGGAGCCTGAATTGTCAATTCCACTAAATAGTTTTGCCAATGAAAACTGACTGGCTTTCCAGAAAATCCTGTTGTCTCCTAGCTGCCAGGTGTCTAGTGATGAGAACAGCATGAGGCTGGTGTGACAGAAAAATAAAGTGATGGAGGGAAGGTGGTGAGAAGGGCTATCCTTTAGATATCAGCCCCCTCCCCCAATTCTGGCAGTCTCAATCTAGCTCTAGCTCAGAACACAATCTTTCTCAAAAGCCATGAGCTTGGTCCCTGGACGAAATCTGGAGGAAGAATTGATGTAAAATCAGGGATCTTATGATTTCTGTCTCAAATATGGAGTCAATGTGATGGTGCTTCATCAATTCGGCATCTCCCTTTGTCTTTCTTCTGAATCCTTCAAGGCTGTTTGGGTAAGTCTAGACCTTATAAAGACTTAGCTCCTAACACCTTTTCCTCTCTAGCATTCTGAGACTTTGTGACTCTCGCTACAGCACACAATAATGTATGGTCACTATTGTTTATTGAGAGCCTAAACACAGCAACCACTCCATAAACTATTCTCATACTAATCAGGCAGTGCTGGTACCATTGTTGCCATTTTACAGATGAGTAAGCTGATGCTCATGTTGAATGACTTGTCCAAAACCACACAGATATTAACTAGAAGAGCTAAGATTTGAATCCAGGTTCTTTTCATTCCAGAATGAAACCTTTCACCACATTCTGTGTTTCCAAGTTAATTGATGATGGTTCTAAGTCATTTGCTTTTACATTTAAATCACCAGGTTTGGTTTTCTTCATTGGTTAAATTGACTAGATAATTTTCTAGCATGGTATAAGCCTACTAAATATGAAAGGCGTATAATCTCATGTAGGTGAAAAATAGAAATCCACAATAAAGAGAGTTTTTAATCTAACAATATCTTTTGTAGAAATGCAGCAAGAGATAGCACTGGTTGCATTTCAGCTTGTGATAAAATATAATTAACATTAGTGTTGGCCCATTGGTTCCCTGAAACAAAAAATACACAAAGCAGAACTCTGATTGGGTCCCAGGTTGTCAGGCTCTCAGCATCTTCGAACTCCTGAACTCTCGCTCCTGTCCCCATTACTCTCTCCCTTCCAGGGCTACCTTACATGGTTGCACAGGTTGGACACTGAACAAGTGTAGTGGGCACCATTTTTATCGTAGTCTATGCTAGTGGCTTGTACCCTCTTCTCTCCTTTACTTCTATTTTAAAACACACTTACTTTGTTTAGAGTGTGTTTGTGAATGAGGGTGTGTGCATATGTAGAAAAGAGGATCATCTGAAAAGAAAACTGATAAAGGGACAAGTGGCAATGAATACAACATTGATTAAGAGTTGTATTGTTCAATAATACAGGAAGAATGGCACCTGAAAGTTTAAACTGACACTAAACACACCTCAGGGCTAGAAATCAACAAAAATGAAAAAAAAATTACAAATTCTCTTGGATATTCTGTTCCTGAAAATCCAGACCCAGATGTATCTAGTCAGGTCAGCAGTTTGTGTCTGATACTGAGTAACATGTTTTAAAATTTAAATGTGCCAGAAGAAAGGGAAGGGTAAGTAAAAGCTGATTAAAGTGTTCCCTTTGACCTAATTACAAACAAATTTCTAGTAATAAATGGCTTCCCGATCTGAAGAGCTGCAAAGCCTTCCTTCTGGAAGGCGTTTTAAATTAGGTCACTGAGACAGAATCTAGAAGTTGAGCAACTGTACATATAACTATTGCCACCAGTGGAGTTTTTGCAGGTGAGTTATTGGATTCCCTAAAGATATAATGCTGTCTGTCCAAAATGGAGAGGGCAGTGAAAATGATAAAGACCAAGTGGAAGGAGCAGAAGGCCAAGAAATAGCATTAATGGAAATCTTAGGTAATGTAAAAGAAAGAAATTAATGCTGGGCTTGGATTTGAGAGGTTTTCTCCATGTTAGGTACATAAATGAAGACTTCTCCATTTTTCATTTCTTCCTTGAAAAGCTCATATGCATTTCTTTGATTTGAAGCTATAGATCAAACATAAAAGAGAATGGAAGAGAAGAAATACTTCATTTGCGATTCAAATTGTATTTAGATACTGTTTTTGGAAAGTCACCTATACTCAGCAGATGAAGGCAGGCACAACCTTGCAGGGCTTGGGACAAGAGTACAAATGGATGCCTGCATATCATTTATCTAAACATTTAAATTTATAAACCACATTAATAGACCATTAAAGGAAATATGTTCCGTACTCCTTCCTTGGCAAATCTACTTTCATAACATTCTTGAAGGCCAGGATGCAACTGAAATCTGTCAGATTGCTTGGGGTTCTGGGCCAGAAGGTGATGGTGACTTCTCCCATCCTGGTTCAGAGCACTGCCCTCCCCCCTTTGGGGGAGACATCATGTAGAAGTATATGGATACCCCATTCCACATAGTCAAGTCACTTTTATGTTCCTCGGGCAAATGGCCATACTTTGGCGACCCCTCAGACCTAGTGAGGCACACACCTTGGTGTGGTCTGCCCTAGGAGGACAGATTTCAAGAAAAGGCCTTGGAATCAGGCTGAGACCATTTGTGAAGGGAATTCTTGAACCTTGGGTGTTCAGACTGGGGTGAAAAAGGCTGGGCTTGGGCTCCAAGTGGGTACATTCTGTTAATTCTATGGACTTTTCACCCCTCAGGAAGGGGTATAGCCAGAGGAGGGCCAGAGCAGAATTTGCTACATAAATCAAGGTGGTTTAATGGAAAAGGCACTGGGAAAATAGACTGGAGCTCTGCTCCTCATGAACCATAAGAACCTAAAGAACTCCCTTTCTCTCTTTGGGCCTAAAGGTGCCCCCACTTGTTCTGGTTTAAAGGCTAACCTATCAAGTGGAATGCAAATGTCCAAACTAGAGATATTTGCATCACCTCCTGATGAAGAAACCAAAAGTAACCAACTGAGAACAGATGAGTCCTGAAAGGGTTTGCGGATTGCATGAAGAACTCTCGCTGTCTCTAGGGTCTTTTCCTATAGAGTGGCCCTTGACTTTACACAGAAGGACCCACTGGAACTCATCCCAGATAGTGCTGTGTTGTCCTAATGGAAGAGTGGGCCCTGAATGCAGCTGGGGAAAGGTAATTGCAACAAAGAGAAAGAATTAGCCAAGTGTGACTCCAGCCACCCTGGTCAAGGGAGGCAGGCACTGTGAGTTCCAAAGATAAGTATTCTGCTCCCAGGGTGTTCTTGTCAGTGGAGTGGGGGTGATTAGTTCTCATGCTCTTATCCCAGCCTGGAAACAATGGCCCAGAAACTAGACCCATCCCTTTGCTCCAATTCTGTACTAGAAAAGTGACCTTCTGAAACTTCTGATTTCCCAGAAATTTCTTTTTAATCATAAGGTTGCACATATCAGTCACTTACAAGAAACTGTTTTCTCCACAGAACATAAATCCATTGGGTTCTGCTTTATCAATAAACTTCCTTGGTCTGAATCAGGTCCTTAGGAGATGATTGACTTTGAGAAAATGTAGTTCCCCAGTGAACAAAACAGAGGGAGTGCCCCTGTGAAGCCCAGCCTCTGCTTTTCCCTCTGCTGCCCTGCCTTTTCTCTTGACTTCTCCTTTTCTTTCTCCCTACTCTCTTACCCTCATCCTTTCTCCGTTATGCTCTTTTTTCTCTCTCCTCTCTTCTCTAAGACTCTATCCTCCTTTCTTTCTCTCTCTCTCTTCTTTATTTCTTTCTGCCTTCTTTCAGTCTCCTTCTTTCCTTTTTTCTCCTCCCTCTTGTTCTTTCTTCTCTTGCTCTTTTCTCTCTCCCTTTCCCTCATTCTTATCCTCTCCCTGCCTCCTCCTAGATTCCTTCCCCTTCTTTCGTCTTCTCTCTCTTCCCCTTTATAAATCTTGCCTAAGTCAATAGACTGTCAACTTTTTAAATGTTGGAACCTGTAGGTCATTAATGTTTCACCAGAATTCAACTTTTTTTCAACCATGTTGTTAAAAAAAGAGAAAAAGATATTTTCAAAGAAGCATTAAATCAAAGGCAACTGCTCGTATGCTTTCACCCATCTCACGCTTACTCTTATCTTGAGATTCAGGGGACAAATTCACTGTGATATTGTAGACCAAAAATTCTGTTTCAATCTATATTAATATCTGTTTTTGTGCTCAGTTCTAGATGAGTCCTCATGGGGGAGCTGCTATCTCACTCTAGATAAGAGTTTACCGTTGTTCCCAACAAGGACTGACCTTTACAGATTGGAATGAAGCCTGTTTTTTGCTACAGAGAAAAATGTTCTCCATTGTTATTTTACTGCAGGTGTCTTTATTTCGTTTCCCACAAAAGCCAAAAGACACTTTATAATCAACTTTAGAGCTCAGTTTTGCCTTACCAAAATATGCTCTCAAAATGAAAAATTAAACATTCATTGTGGAAAGATTTTACTTGTTGAGCATTTAAATTAAAGTTAATTTCAAGAATATTTTTTTCTCCCTCACAGAGGGGTTTCACATGTAACATCCTCAGAGAAAGAATTGATAATACATTAATTTTTATCATATCTATACCATACATGGAAATAAATAACTAAGATAAGAAAATTAGGATGACTCCTGTGGGCATAACTTGCAAATTAATATACAAACACAAATATGATCAATTTTTAAAAGTAAAATTCAAGGAGAGAGCAAATAAAAGGTAATTTGATGTTTCGTATTGCTGCAAAAATGGACTTATCTGCCATTCAGTGAGTTGGAAATTTCTACCAATCCACACTTCTGTAGAGCTCCAGTACAGTGAGGATTGATATTCCTACTGATGAGCCACAGACACCAAAGATCCTGAGTGTTTCCTGAATCATCAGAAAAGAATGAGTTTTGCCTAGCAGAGCCTTAGTACTAAGAAGATTTTTTTCTGGTTCTATATTTTTAAAAAATTGATTAGCCCAGAATTTTTTACAAGATTGCAGTTGCCTAGCCCATTTCCCCCACTTTGCAACTGAGGAAATTGGAGCTGAGGAACGGAAAGGCTATCCTCCACAGTTATCTGGTTGTGGTTCTTTCCCAACTGTGTTCCATGGGGTCCTAGTGGACGCTGGGCAGACCTTCAGGGCCATCAGTGAGAGAGAGAGGTATGGGTTGGCCCTGTCCTGGGCCCATTCTCCTGTTTCAAAAGAGTATCTCTGTTTTTAATCTGTGTGATTTTTGGACTATTAATCCAGTTTACTTCCTTCCTTCCTAATCTCTAGTTCCTACTCATCTCAAGGTTTCTGAATCTAAAGCTGTGCCTATACAACACAGACCATGGATTTTCTCCCATAATATGTTAAGGTTACTGCTTCCATCATTAAAGCTGAGTCATTAGCTTTAGTGCCTAGGAAAAATTAGTTGGCTATGACATGAGGAAAGTCCCTTTCAGAAAGGAAAAAGAAGGGAAAGAAGGCTTCTTTCTTTTTTCTTTTGCTTTCCAGGAAGAGAAAGGAGGTTGATTTAGTGGAAACTCATGTGACACATGAGACCTGACTCTATCTATAGGCTTGAGTCTTTGATTTGGGAGACCTGTTATATGAGGAAAAGCTAAAAGCAGAGGAATTCTTGCCTCATTCTATGTTCAGAGTTCTGGGGCTTAGGGAGAAAGTGATAGTCCATCAATGAGAGAGGAAAGTGGCTAGATAAATGACTTGGCCCTCCACGCCCTGCACATGATATGCAGCAGATCTTGAAATTTCCATATGCCTCACAGATGGGAAGGTCAACGGAAGTCTGGGGTCACACCAGAGAAGTTGTTGCAAGATCATGAAAAATTGGCTCCAGGGTTGAGTTATCAACCCAAAAGGCCAGATGGGACCCACGACATCTTGGTGGTCACTAATTCCAGGACCAGATTAGTGCAGCCACTGCTTTGTCAAGAACAAAGTGGCATCAGAACACCCAGGGAAATTTGAGGTCCCACTTCTCTCCTTTTACTGTGAGATGTAGTGAGTCACCCCTTCTCATTAGAAAGAGAATCAAAGGACGATGAAGCAATATGAAAGAATGAGCATTTTCCCTAAAGATACTGCCATCTAAAAAGACTGTTTAAACCTCCAGTTTGGGAGAAGGGTTGACAAAAGCCCCAGGGCTTGCAGGACCCCACTCCTGCCATTTCTTCTTCCTTTGTTCTTTTTCAAATATGAATATGTTCAGTATTAAGCCACTCAGAGTTAATAGAACACAAGGCAGCTTGAGGAAGTAGAAGAAACGTGGGAAAACCAGGTGAGCTGAGCTTAAGTAATGACTCTGCAGTTAAGTCCTGATGACTCTGAGCAAGTCACATAACTTTTTCAGACTGCAGACTCTACAGCTATGAAATCAGGTTGAGGAGACCCAGAGATCCCTCTCAGCATTTGTATTTAGTGCCTTAGAAATCCAAATGTTTCTTTTGGTGGAGTCTAAGAGCCCTTTCCAAATTCCTACTTTGGAAGTTAGGAGAAAAGTTCAAGAGGAGCAGCTTCACGGGGTGAGGCTTTTGTGGGGTTACTATAACTCCAGGTCTGGTTCCCAGCCTTACCAGTTCAGGACTTTGGTTGGGTCAATGAATACACAGAGAACCAAAGTGTAGGGGGCTGGCCCAATTAACCAAATTCACAAGAGATTGAAGAAGTTGCCAAACTTTTCAGCTATCCTGACTCTTGAGGTCTAAAGGAAGCTTACAAGGAAGCAAATACTTGCTTGGTTTCCTAGCTTCTTCAGAGGCTCTGTTGATGTTATGGTGCCTTTAGCATCATGAAAGTTGGGGGTTAATGTTTCCCACCTAACTCCAAAATGATACTTATATTTAAAAATACAATGATATTTTTCCAGGGTACTCTTGGCAACTCTTGTGATGTTCTACCCATGAGGACCTAAGGATTGGAGCTTTATTAGTCACCTTGGTGATTGACATGGGCCCTTCCTCCTTGTCCAGCACCAATAAATCAGTCAAATTTCCAGAATTTCAGAACTCCTGAGTATCAACCAGAGGTAAGGGAAACTATTTTGTGATGAATTAACCACAAAGAATCACTGAATGGCACTGCTTTTTTACATAGGGAAGTGTAGGAGTCCAGGACAACAATAGGGGAGAAATAGTAACTCTTATGGCTTTTAGTCAGGCTCCTTGAGGATGAACTGTGGAGCCCGAAACAGAAACCTGATTCTTGCTGAGGAGCTCCAAACAGTAAAGACCATGATGCAAAGATGTAATTTAAACTGGGAAATATACCCCCGTCCTCTGCCTTTTAGGAAAAAATACACAGGGAATCTTTGCTTCCTTATCAGGAGGTAACTTGATAAGGATAGACTCAAAGCAGAGGAAACCTGATGACCTCCATGGCCAGTGTCATCAGCTGTCATATCCTGGTGAATCTAGAGCTGAGATGAGGATTATTGTTATTTTTTGGACAACCAGAGGCCCTGGGCCTGGACAAAGCTGCAGATCAAGGATTCAGTTCAACTCTTTGTCTTGACTGCCACGTGATTGCTTCAGACAATCAAGTCACCATGCAATTAAGTTGCTGTTTCACATTAGTTACATTCTAGTCTCCATGATATAGTTTGCACTTTCCATGGAAGCTTTAGAAATCCCCAAAGCTGCAAGCAAGATGTTTCTTCTCCTTGAGTCTTATCTCCTCTATGGCATGCTGATTTGTACTAACCTCAACTTCAAAGAATGAAGCTTTGTTCTCCTGTGACTCCCTGTACATAAAAATGTAGCTAGCCCTGTCTTTCTACCTCCTAGCAACAGCTACCCCAAAGGTTCCTTTTATTTATTGCATTCAAGAAGAGTGCATCTTGTCAGGGTGATGGCATGTGTTTCCGGTGGAAAATAGTCTAAGGAATCCACTTTGCTCTGCTGGAAATATGAATAAATATAAGATCTGATTATAAAGAGTACTGTCTAGGTACAAGACACTTCATATACTCCTTCCTTTTAGCCTCATAACAGGCTTGCAATGTAGATAACTATTATATCCATTTTTTTTTTTTTTTTTTTTTTTTTTTAAAGGAAAGACAGAGAGAAGGAAGGAAGGATAGAAGGAAGGAAGGAAGGAAGAAAGGGAAACATTTTTTAAACATTTTCTTGTTTTATTGTATTCTGTTTCTCCGTTTTTGTTACATGGGCTGGGGCCGGGAATCGAACCGAGGTCCTCCGGCATAGCAGGCAAGCACTTTGCCCGCTGAGCCACCGCGGCCCGCCCTATTATATCCATTTTATAAATAGAAAACCTAGGTTCAGAAAGTTTAGATAGTTATCTTAGGCTACTTTTTATTGTTGACTTATGACAGGTCCTTTTCTACTTGGGAGAATTGTCTTTGACCTACTGCTGGAGCAGTAGAGTGGAAAAGGAAGAAGGGGATGTCAGACCAACCAGATCTGACTACCCTGGAGTGACAAAAAGTGGCCAATGGAGTGACGAAAAGTACAGCCAGCTCCAGCTCACCTTTAAGGCTGTAAGCGACTGGAACCCAGGTCTGCCTGAAACCAAAGCCCAAGCTCACTATACCATCCCACACTGCTACATTCATTCTTTGGTCTAACCATTCACTACTTTTCTTGGCAACTGGGACTGGGACTTCACTTTGTTGCACAGGATGCCACTCTTAACATGGGCTGGAGGCAGCCTTAGCTGTCTCACTAAGTAACTTGTTGCAGGCTGGAGTCACTCCATTGGTTACCAGGATAAAACAGTCAAATTTGGTTGGCCAGGTTTCCCTTTCCTCCTTTTCTGCCTATTTGCGCCTGTGGGAACACCTACCAAGAGGTCACAGAAGAGATTTCTTCCAGATAAAAGAAGTCCATTAATTGATGGGAAAGACTATGATGTGGCTAAACAGGACAGTGTCCCTATCTGGTTCCGAAGTGACTGAGTAGGCTGAGGCTGAGGTTGATGTGAGGGGAATGGTGAGGAAGGTGGCTAAGACCCTTCACCAGGTTTGGGATTGAAAACTGGATTCTAGGGAATATGAGAGGACTTGGGTAAATAACACCCGAGCAGAGGGGCAGAAAAGGTCAGAGAAGCCAGGCTTTCAGGGGCTACCTTCAGCAGGAGGGTTTCCACCAACTGTTTATCCACCACATAGCAGAGTCCTCTTTCAACCTGGATCCTGGCCCAACTCCTGGCCCACCTTGTCTTGGCGGGAGAATGGAGCTTGACAGGACTTTTTCTTACCAAATAAGACTAATAGCATTGTGTTCTAAAGCTTATATGCCCCCATCTTCCAGATCCCATGATGCAGCTTTGGAAAGAGGGTTGGTGAAAACAGTCTTAGCTTGGGAACACCACAATTCTCCCTTCCCTGCTCTTCCTGGTAACTCCTATGCAGCCTTCAAATCTCAGTTCAGAAGTCACTTGCTCCTCTGAGGAAGTCAAGCCTCTGTTACATACTCTTATAGTATTTGTTTCTATAGTATTTCCTATTTCTTTCTGTTATAACAATGATCACAATTGTAATTATGCATGTGTATGTTTGTTTGATCACCTCCTTCTACCTCCCAGCCTCAATCTAATTTGTAAACTTCATTTTGATCAAGAGCTACATTGTGTGTTTTCCATCAGGGTGTCCCCCATGCCCAGCATAGGACTTGTTAGGTAGGAAGCACCCAATAAATGTTTGAGAAAATCATGAATTTTGTTCTTTTCACTTTTCAAGATTCAGCATAGTGTAGTATGGTCTGGGCCTTGCAGTAAGACAAACCTGTGATGGATTTTTGGATCCACCACATGATAACTAAATGCTTTTGAGCAAGTTTCTTCACTTTTAAAACCCAGATTCTTCATTTGAAAAATTTAATAAGTTCACAGAGTTATTTTTCAAAAAAAACATGAATTTATGCATGTCAAGTGGCTGGCAGAAAATTAAGGTGTTAATAAGCATTAGATATTTTCCTTTTCCTTCTCTCCTTTTGTTAGCAAATACATGTTTCCTTCGTTCACAAGGCTGCTTGGTTGCTGTATCAATTTCCTATTGCTGTTGTAACATATTACCACAAACTTAGTGGATTGAAACAATGCAAATTTATTATCTTTCAGTTCTGAAGGTCAGAAGTCTGGAATGGGTCTCACTGAGCTGGAGTCAAGGTTTCAGCAGGACTGAAACCCTTTTCCGATCTTTAGAGGAAGCCTGCATTCCTTGGCTTATGATCCCTTCTTTGCATCACTCTAGATTCTTGCTTCCAACATTACATCTTCTACTGTTACTTTGATTTTTCCTGTCTCCCAAGTTATTTTATAAGAACCATTGTGACTCCACTGAGCCCACTCAGATAATCTAGGATAATCTTCCCATCTCAGGATTTTTTACTTAATCATACCTGCAAAGTTCCTTTTGCCATGCATTCTAACATATTCAGAGGTTCTGGAAATTAGGACTTGGACATCTTTGGTGAGCAGCTGGGACATTACTCTGCCTACCACAGATGCTTTAGAAAAGGCATAGGTTTAATGAGACCTGCTTTCAGACTCACAGTGGGAGCTGGGGAGAGACAGTCCCTCACTGAAGCCAAAGGCATGTTTTCCACTGAAGTTCTTGAGAAGAATGGACAAGTAGCAGGGGCAGCTGGACCAGGACATAAGCTTCAGGGGCAGAGTGTTGGCAAGCAGAGTGGGATAGCATATTTTCACTCATATTTTATTTTGAAATAGTTTCGAAAACACAGAGGGATTTCAAGAACATTTGCTGAACTAGAAAGATCCAGATGTTTGGCCTTAAAAGATAGACTGTCACGATCTGGCCCTTCAGAGTTTACAATGTCATCTTCCAGGGAAACTAAAGGACAGAGCAAGACGAGATAATAGATGAGAGCCAGCAAAAGGTGGTCCTTTGGGATTCAGTCCTCCCCACTCTGGTTGGGTTTGGGTTCTCTGCCAAAGGTGAGGGTATTTGCCTTGCATACATTTTCCCAGTCAAGGTTCAGGGATCACTTGAAATGCCTGCCTCAGTCTGGTCCTGGGCTTCTTACATATTTGCAGAAAATTCTTTTACCAGCATCATAGCCCAAGAGCCAAAATGTGAACTTTCACTTTGTCCCTGGCTTCTGCATCTTTTGTTTTGTCCTGAGCAAACCTGGCTTTAGGACTCACTTTTCATCCTGTTCTCCCAAAGAATCTACTTCTGCAAACACAGGAGCAAGCTATGAGGACTTTAGTGAAGATTTCACAGCAAACATGGAAGAAGGGATTAATTGCCAGAAAAGCCTGTGTTCTCTTAGTGCATCCCCCTGGCGGCAGACCTATTGTTGGGTGGGACCTTTTGAATAGGTTGTTTCTATAGACATGTGGCCCCACCTGTTCTAGATCGGTGATAATCTGCTCGCTGGGGTCCTTTAAGTGAGAGACATTTTGGAGACAGCTCAGAGCCGAGAGTTTAAAGAAGTTAAGAAAAAAACACCCCAGGAGAACCTAAGAGCGAAAGAAACACCCAGAAACATATTGGAAACAGCCATTAAACCCAGAGCCAGGAGAGAAGAGCCAGCAGACCTTGCCACATGCCATCCCATTGACAGAGGAACCCCGGATGCCAGCAGCCATTCCTCTGAGAAAGTATCTTCCACTTGTTGCCTTAATTTGGACATCTTTATGGTCTCAGAACTGTACATTTGTAACCTTATAAATCCCCTTTGAAAAAGCATATATTGCATTCCAGCAGCTTTAGCAAACCAAAATATATCCCCTTCATTTTCTTATAAGGACACTTGTCATTAGATTTAGGGCCCACTTGGATAATCCTAAATGATCTGCTCTTGAGATCCTTAATTTAATTATATCTGCAAAGGACCATTTTCCAAATAAGGTCACATTCACAGTTCTGGGATGTGGATATATCTTTTGGGAGCCACCATTCCACTCACTACATGTGGGTTTTTTTTAATTAATCCCTTCTTCCATGTTTGCTGTGAAATCTTCACTAAAGTCCTCATAGCTTGCTCCTGTGTTTGCAGAAGTAGATTCTTTGGGAGAACAGGATGAAAAGTGAGTCCTAAAGCCAGGTTTGCTCAGGACAAAACAAAAGATGCAGAAGCCAGGGACAAAGTGAAAGTTCACATTTTGGCTCTTGGGCTATGATGCTGGTAAAAGAATTTTCTGCAAATATGTAAGAAGCCCAGGACCAGACTGAGGCAGGCATTTCAAGTGATCCCTGAACCTTGACTGGGAAAATGTATGCAAGATTCAAATGAACACAGGCTATTTGAGACACTGTGAAGATAGAAGCAGATATTGGAGTGATTTGGCCACAGGCAAGGAAGACCTGGGCTCACCAGAAGCTGGAAGAGGCAAAGAAGAATTCTCTCCTAGAGCCTCCCAAGAGAATGTGGCCCTGCCACCTGGATTTTGGACTTCTGGCCTCAAGAACTGTAAGAGAATACGTTTCTCTAGTTTTAAGCCTTTCAGTTTGAGGTCATTTGTTGCAGCAGCCACAGGAAACTAATCCACCATAGGAAAACATGGAGCAATTGCTACTTGCCATATCTGCTCTCTCAATATCCCCACCTCCTTGCCTTGCTACCTGTGGGGATACACTATCTAGCTCCATCTTTTCTCACACACTTCCTACAACTTATCTAAAGTCAGAGGAATCATGAACAGGGCAGCCTTCAACGGGAACCCTGAGCAAACTTATCTCCAGCACTAGTCTAATTCTATCAAATGGCATAATCAATCCTTTGTTCTCTGAATTTCCATTTGTGAGACGGAGGACCTGGATAAGGTTGAACACTTTTAATTTCCCTTGAATGCCTCTTCCCTTTATATTTTTGTTGAGGAACTCTGCTTGTAAGTGGAATGGTAGAAGTCAGCTGATTAAGGAAGTTGTAGAGGAGTGAGAATCTCCTGGACACCACCACTAGCAGCCTTGTGTGGTTCAAGCAGTTTCCAGTGCTCATCTGCAGAGAGAAAGCTCCTCATCAATCACTCATAAACAATAACCAGACAACAGACTAAATGAAACCTTCCTTGATTTTCTTGAGCTGAACATGGGAATTGGACTCTCCTCATTCTTGGTGCTAGAAAGAAACAAAGAAGAGGGATGGCTTAATTACCTTACCTATAAATGCATGCATAGTAAGATGAGGAGTACCCCCAAATTCAATGCCACTGTGGCATGAAAATATATTGGGGGTCTGGGAGGCACAAGTTATGATGTGGGCAGCAGGTGGAGCAGACAACTAAATTGTGGCTTTGGGGGTCACTGCCTCCTTGACACCTTCTCCCCAGCCAACCATTAGATCTCAGTGCATGTTCAAGCAGGAGGAGGCTTGTAACCTCTTCCCAAGCTGTCACTCGGAAGCCTAGACTTCATGCTTTGTCCAGGCAAAGTGACTAAGGTGAAGAATCTGGGTCAAGGATCAACACATTAATTTCTGTTTCTGACCTGTCCCTGAATGTGTATGTGTATTTAAAAAAAATTAAAACATAAAACGGCTTTCATGATAGCTGCTAAAATATGTGAACAACAAATTATGGAAATTTTAATCATGGTTCCTAAGACAGCAATTTGACAACGGCACTTAACGGAATCAAAGGAGGAGCCACTCTCCATCAACCCACAATCACACTTTGAAAACATTTACCCTAAACTGTATCACTGTGCCCTAAAAGAGTCAGCTCATCAACTTCATTATGCTTGGTCCATCCAAAATTTCTTCATCAAGAGCATGCAGTACATTATGTTTTTAACAACACTTTAGGGAAAAATGTTTTGCTAAAGAGAGAGAGGTAAATTTATTCCTTCAAAATAGAAAGCACTATGGCAACCAAAATCACGATTTGTAATGAACCTGGTAACTATAATTCTTAGCAATAACAGTAGATAAACATTTTGTGGTGCATTTAGTAGATTTGAACATTACTATGTATCTACCGCAACATTTTTTTTTCAGTTTTAGCTATTATTTTGTACATGTGTTTTTTTTTAATTATTAATTAACGGAAAAAAAAGAAATTAACCCAACATTTAGAAATCATACCATGCTACATATGCAATCAGTAATTCTTAACATCATCACATAGATGCATGATCATCGTTTCTTAGTACATTTGCATCGGTTTAGAGGAACTAGCAACACAACAGAAAAAGATATAGAATGTTAATATAGAGTCCAGCAGGAGTTAGAAACAGGGTAAGATAATGGGTCATTGGAGCTGAAGGGATACAGACTGTGCAACAGGACTAGATACAAAAACTCAAAAATGGACAGCACAATAATACCTAAGTGTAAAGTAATCATGTTAAAACACTGAATGAAGCTGCACCTCAACATTTTTTAAGAGTGACTCTAGTTTGAGGGAAAACCTTTTACATTTCCTAAAAATGTGTAGTTGAAGGACAAATGAGCAACTTGGCCAAGGTCTTAGATTGAGGTGGTAAACAATCACAAATATTTTTGACTGTGATCTCATAATAACCCATTGCCTTTTGACATTTCAGGCATGTGCCAGTTTGAAAGGATGTATGTACCCTAGAAAAGCCATGTTTTAATCCTAATCCCATTTTATAATGGCGGCCATTTCATCTAATTCTTATTCAGTACTGTATGCTGGAAATTTTACTTAGATTATCTCCCTGGAGCTGTGACTCAATCAAGAGTGGTTGTTAAACTGGATTAGGTGGAGAAGTGTCGCCACCCATTCTGGGTGGGCCTTGATTAGTTTACTGGAATCCTATAAAAGAGGAGACATTTTGGAGAAAGAGGAAGATTTGGAGAGAGCAGAGAAGAATGACAGAGCCATGAGAAAACCGCAACCAAGAATACCACAGAACCACGAAGCAGGAAGTCTACCAGCCAGTGACTTTTGGAGATGAAGAAGGAAAACACCTCCTGGGGAGCTTCCTGAAACAAGAGGCCTGGAGAGAAAGCTAGCAGATGCTGCCATGTTCGCCATGTGCCCTTCCAGCTGAGAGAGAAACGCTGAACATCATCGGCCTTCTTGAACCAAGGTATCTTTCCCTGGATGCCCTAGATTGGACATTTCTATAGACTTGTTTTAATTGGGACATTTTCTCAGCCTTAGAACTATAAACTAGCAACTTATTAAATTCCCTTTTTAAAAAACCATTGCATTTCTGGTATATTGCGTTCTGGCAGTTAGCAAACTAGAACAAGGCATAATATAAATTTTCTACAGAAAAATCTATGTGCAAATTCCAGGGATTGTGGGTAACAGTTTAGTAACAATCACCATTATTATTATTTTTTAACATGGGCAGGAATCTGGAATTGAACCCGGGTCTCCAGCATGGCAGGTGAGAATTCTGCCCCTGAGTCAACATCGCATGGCCCAATAACCACCATTTTGAAAGTCAGTAAATGTTATTTTAAAACATCTCTTCCTGTGCATATAACAGGTAGATATAGGAGTTAGTGAATTAAGGTTGGAATCATATTTTTGCAGCAAAATAATTATACTCTGTGCTTCCTAAGCAAGATTCATTTCTTAGTTAGAGCCCAGGTTGATGAACTGACTCTTTTAGGGCACAGTGGTACAGTTTAGGATAAGGGTTTCCAAAGTATGAATGTGGATTGAGGGAAGGGGCTCCTCCTTTCTCTTGATGCTGCTCCCCATCTACACTTACAGTCGTCAGGTTCCTTGGAGACTGAGCACATGCAGAAGACTTTCCAGCTAAACATATTTTCATGTCTAAGCCATGTTTTTGCCCCAGTGCCCCATTTGCTTTTCTTCCATGGTAAGATGGATGACAATCTATAAGGAAACCGGATGCTTATCTTCTCTATTTTCCAGAGAGCCTTTAGCCAGTTCTGGACATTCAAGTCCCTACTCTCTCTTTTTCTGACCCCACCCTCATCTCTCTTCACTCCTTAGAACCAAAGATACCTCCAAAAATTTGCTCCCATCTTCAACATAAATCTCCTAAGATTGTAACACCCCAAACAAAGCTCAGACATAAAAGAGGGAGACATTCTCCATCCCTTCCTTTTGGGTTTTGAATACGTATTTGCTTCAGTCTTCTCAGGAAAGATTCACTCCAGTTGCCCAGCACTGCGAAGCTCTTCTCTGAGAAGGAGGAGATGAAAGCATGACCCAGTCCTCCCCCCAGGCTTTTTATCACTCCCAAGTTGAATTTCCTTGATGGCTACCATGGTGCTTTCTCCAAAACGTAGCTGGAATGGGATTTACCGGGCATTTTCCAAACCATTCCTAGTAATTATTGCCTTAACATCATCTGTACAGAATTTCTGAATTTCCAAATGGAGAGGAGATTAAGGAGTCTGGAGAGTTTAATATGAGACTGAATTATTAATTAATTAATTCTTACCCTAATTCTGGGAAACGAAGAGGAGCTCTACTCATGCATTTCTCAAAGGGAGTTAAATAAGTACTTTGAAAAATCACATCTTTTAAGTAGTTTCCCCACAATCTTGTTCACCATTAAAACACAGGGAGTATTATAAAACACAGGGAGGGCCACTCAAGCATTAAATAAGGATGGACACTCCAGGGATCAAAATGAAAACCACCAGCTGAGGAATTTCCTTAATGCATAAAAGAAGTCTATGTAAGTACAATCTACTGCCTTGAAGAGGTTGAAACAAAACTGATATTTTGGCTCTATAAATCAGTCTCACTCAACTATGGCCAAGGTCAGCCAAAGATGCACAGCAATGCTTGTCAATGAGAACACATTGTTGTACACAAAATTTCCTAAACTGCGTAGCGTGGTGTGAGGTTAAGGCTTGGACGGAAGACTGATCCAGGGGCCCGCCAGAAGGACATCACTGCCAGGAATGATGTTGGTAGGTCATATCCTTTGGAGTTTTTCAGATATAGTAGCAGGCTTTGGGGATGTTTTTGATCAAATAACCTATGCAATGCAACTTCTTTTAATGCATGGAGGCTTGATAAAAGTCTCATGAATCTCCTGCTCTAATTTCTAAGCCTACTCTTTATATTCCTCCTTCCTAAAGTTCTTCTTGGAGTATTAATCATAAAAATTGGATCAGCAGAAACCTCCAGGTATCAGTGCTGTTTTGCTGCCAGACAGTCCTGCATTTTCTCCCAAAGTTTGTTCAGAATGGACTTGGCTCTAGGTCCTATATCTAACTTACCAAATTCTTTCCACTTTATTTTATTTTCCCTGTGGAAGACAGTCTTGGCTGGTCACCTGGGTTTGATGCAATTTGAATCAACTTAACATCCACCATATTTTCCTTGTTGTGCTACAAGATTAATTCAATTTGAGAGAATTGACCCCACTTTGGTATTCATTGTGCAGGCTTACTTAAACGCAGTCACTATAATGCTTACAATAAAAATCTGTTTTGTGTTCTGTAGGATGTTTCCAAGGGATAAATCTTTCTTTGGGGTGCAAGTGATTATTGGACTCAGATCTATAATTGGAATTGATATTTAACTTTCCACTGAGAATTAGATACGAAGAGCTATGGTGGTTCTTTCTAATTAGATAAAGAGATAAACACTTGGAGAATCCAATCCAACTGCTTGATGTTTAAAAATGTAGTTTGTGAATTTTACTATTTGAGGACTACTTGTGAATGTGTGCCAAATATGGATGCTACGGTTGTTTGTTCTCCAAAGAAATAGATTGTAATGAGTTGGAAATCTTTTTGAATTAATATATCTTGAATGGATTTTCCATTTGATGAGCAATGCTAGAATTTCACACTGAATTTTTTTAGCTTCTGTAGTCTTGGGGGAATCAAGTCTGCTGCCTTTCACAGATAATATTTATGAAAATGCATCAGGTAAAATTATACCTGACAGTATATAAAAAATACATTGCCTTTCATTTTTATAATTTGCAGTTATCTTTGCATATTTTCTATATATTTCTGGCATTCCTAGGATAAGTAAAACTATATTCATATGTAAGGGAAAGCACATTGGAGACATAAGCAGGTGGTAAACAAGGGATTCACAACACAGAAAGGATCACATAATCATGACATCTCACTTCATCTCCTTTTTTGCCCATTATGTTCCATACTTCAAAATTGTGAACTTAGTACTGAACCTGGTATTTAATGTCCTATTTCCATGCTATAGAGGATCAGTCATCAGGTGAAATATTTCAGGTTTATCAAAAACACTGAATTTGTGTTTTAATTTGAGCATTCTGTAGGGTCATGGTTTATGAACCTCACAGATGATTTTTGTCTCTGTTAGGATACTTTTAATTTTTATCCTTGAAAGCATACATCACATCTGATGTCTAATATTCCAAAGCTCTTGAGATGGAGAAACACTGTGGAACAGAGCATTGCAGTAGAGGGAACAGCAAGGAGAAAGGGATAAGATTGGCAAAATATATCCAGAGAACTACCATATATCTACAGTTTGTTTAGAGAATGATCCTTTATGTGTAAAGTAGTGAGCTATAAATTCAAGGTAGTCTTTTAGTGCCAAACTCCTGGATAATGATTTTTTTTTTCTGGCTAGAGCAGGGATTGGCAAACTGTCCTTGGGCCAAATTCTGCTGGCTGACTGTTTTTGTAAATAAAATTTTATTAGAACACAGCCATATTCATTTGTTTACATATTGCTGATGGCTGATTTCATGCTACAACAGGAGAGCTGAGCAGTTGCGACAGAGTCTGTATGGCCCACATACTTAAAATATTTACTCTCTGGCCCTTTATAGAAAATATTTTCTGACTCTCAAGCTAAACAATGGGGAGTTGAAAACTTTTGAACAGAGGTGTGACCAGATCAAAGTGATACCTTACAACAATTGTTCTAAAAGTTGTGGTTAGGAGATTTGAGACTGAATTTGAGGCTTTTGGTAAATCATCTAGATTTTTAAAACTAAGGTAGACCGGAGGAGACACATGTGAGAGAAATTGTACAGGTAGAATCTCTCTACTTGGCAACAGTTGCAATGTAGGAGATGAAGGAAATAGAGTCAGATGATTGAAGTTTTAATCCTGAATCACTAATTGGATGGTGGTATTCTGAACTCCTGAGGGCTCAGGGGAGATGGGGTGCATGGGCACCCATGCTTAGCCCCTCCACGCCTACATCCCCCTCCCTGACCCCTGCAGGCAGTTGCCTGCACATCCAGGCTGCCATGCTCACCTTCATGCCTGAGCCACACCTTCCCCCAGCCCATACAGTCATACCACCCTGCATTGCCTCCCCACCCCAGAGCTCTGTGCACACATACTTCAGTGTCCAGCACCCTTAGATCTGCACACGTGCATGTGTGCATCCCAACCACGCACCCCTAGCTTTGGGCAAGTGCTGACCTGTGCATCCAGGCCACATCCACCCCCAGCCTATGCAGGTAGAACCCCTCCTTGCCCTCCAGACCCAGGGACACCAGGGCCCCGACCCCCAGACCCGCGCATTCGCACAGCCACATCCTTCCCACTTGGCGCCCAAGCATCTGTGCACCAGACACTTGATCCCAGCACCCCAATCCCCTGCCCAGCACATGTGCACACCTTTGTCCAGCCCCTGGCACAAGCATTCTGCTCCCACATCCCACACCTGGCAGGTGCTCATGTATGCATCTGTGCTTCATAGCCCTCGCCCTGCACATGCATAAACCCCTGTCCCAAACGATGTGACCCTGTGAACCCACGCCAGGGCCCCGTTCGCCTGACATCACCCGCCCCTGACCCATGTCATGCAATCCCCATGACCTGTGCCCTGCCTGTACGCACTTGCACATCTGCATCTTGGCCCCCCTAGACCCCTCCCTTTATGTAAGGGCACACTTGTGTCCTGCTATCCTTGTGCCCCCGCCTCTGTGCCCTGTACCCCACACCATGATACACATGACTTCCATGCTCCATGCATCCACCCACATCCAACCTGTCCAACAGTCTGAGTGCATCTGCACAGCCCCCCCATCTGCCTCCTGTTGCACCTTACCTCCGTGTCCACCATGCTGCAGCCTGCTCCAACACTCCAAGACCTGCCTGAGCTGTCCTGACCACATAGCTGCTGTATTGCACCTCCACAAACCTGTGCCTTACACCCCATGCTCACAGGCACCAGCATAATGTCTGTGGCCTGTGCCTATACCTGCATTGCAACCCCTCACTGCACTGTTGTGCCCCACTCCATGCCCTACATCCTGCTCCACATCCATCCTGCAAATACAAAGCTTTAGACCACTCAGAGAAATCAACTTCCAAAGTAAAGCAATCAAGAAATTTATGTGCTTCGAAGGCAACAGATCACTAAGTAAATCAAGCTACAGACAGATATAATCCAGCCTAATGATCAAATTAAAAGACAGGAGGAGACACAGGCTTAGGAACAACTAATCCAAGGTGTTCATATAACTCTAGTAAATAAAATCAATGGGATTGCTGATGACATAAAGGAGACCAAGAAGACACTAGAAGAACATAAAGAGGAATTTGAAAGAACAAAAAGAAAAATAACATATATCACAGAGGTTAAAGGTGCTGTAGAGCAAATGCAAATATACTAAAGATGCATCTAGCAAATTTGAAGAGGGAGAAGAAAGAATAAGTGAAGCAGAGGACAAGACAACTGATTTCAAACACATGAAAGAGTAAATGGCAAAAAAAAAAAGAAAAATTTGAATTGGATCTCAGGGAAATGATGGACAAAACAAAACATACAGATATAAGAATCATTGGTGTCCCAGTAGAAGAAGAGAGGAGTAGAGGGCTAGGAAGATTAGTTCAGGATATAATGGAGGAAAACTTCCCAACCCTTATAAAGGACATAAGTATACAAATCAAAGAAGCCCAAATGAACTCCAAATAGAATAAATCCAAATAAGCCTTCCCCAAGACACATACTATTAGTCTGTCAAATGCTGAAGAGAAGCAGAAAATCCTGAAAGTGGCAAGAGAAAAATAATCTACTACATACAATGGTAACCACATAAGACTGAGCTCAGACTACTCAACTGGCACTATAGAGGTGAGAAGGCAGTGGTATGATATATTTAAGATCCTAAAAGAGAAAGACTTCCAGCCAAGAATTCTGTACCCAGCCAAACTGTCCTTCAAAACTGAGGGAGAGATTAAGATTTCACAGACAAACAAATCCTGAAAGAATTTGTCAACAAGAGACCGGCCCTACAAGAAATACTAAAAAGATTTCTGTCAATTGAGAAAAAAGGACAGGAGAGGGAGGTCTGGGGGAGGTCACAGAATTGAAGAGCTTCAGTAAGGGTAACTTAAAGGATAAAAAGAGAAAGAGGGAAAAGAATATATAGATCTGACAAATAGAATCCAAAGGATAAGATGGTGGATTCAAGAAACGCCTTTACAGTAATAACTTTGAATGTTAATGGACTAATCTTCCCAATTAAAAGATAAATATTGGCAGAATGGATTAAGAAATATAATCCAGCTATATGCTTCTTACAAGAGACTCACCTTAGACACAAGGATACAAATAAATTGAAAGTGAAAGGATGGAAAAAAATGTTCCATGCAAGTTGCAACCAAAAGAAAGCAGGAGTAGCTATACTAATATCAGACAAAATAGACTTTAAATGTAAAGACATCATAAGAGACAAAGAAGGACACTATACATTAATAGAAGGGACAATTAACCAACAAGAAATAACAATCATAAATGTTAATAACCACCAAAGAATGAGAACTTTTACAAATATATGGATATTAAGTAACACATTCTTAAACAACCAGTGGGTCAAAGAAGAAATTGCTGGAGAAATCAGTAGCTATCTGGAGATAAATGAAAATGAGAATACAACATATTAGAACTTATGGGATGTGGCAAAGGCTGTGCTGAGAGGAAAATTTATTGCCCTTAATGTCTATATTTTAAAAAAAGAAAGAACAAAAAATCAAGGACATAATGCTCACCTGGAGGAACTTGAGAAAGAACAGCAAACTAACCTCAAAGCAAACAGAAGAAAAGAAATAACAAAGATTAAAGTGGAATTAAATGAATGGGAGAACAAAAGAACAATAGAGAGAATCAATAAAACCAAAAGTTGGTTCTTTGAGAAAATCAATAAAATCGATGGACCACTAGTAAAGCTGACAAAAAAAGAAAAAGAAAAAGAGAAGATGCAAAAAACAAAATCAGAAATGAGAGGGTGGTCATTATCACAGAGCCTGAAGAAATAAAAGAAATCATAAAAGGATACAATGAGCAACTACATGCCAACAAACTAAGCAACTTAGATGAGATGGACAAATTCCTGTAAACACACAAACACGCTACACTAATTCAGGAAGAAATAGATCTCAACAAACCAATCACAAGTAAAGAGATTCAATCAGTCATCAAAAATCTTCTTACAAAGAAAGGCCCAGGGCCAGATGACTTCACAGGGGAATTTTTTTTTTTTTATATGGGCAGGCACCAGGAATCAAACCCGGGTCCTCTAGCATGGCACCGTGGCCCGCCCTTCACGCGGGAATTTTATCAAACATTCCAAAATGAGCAAACACCAGTCCCGCTCAAAGTTTTCCAAAAAATTGAGGGAAAAGGAACACTCCCTAACTCGTTTTATGAAGCCAATATCACTTTAATCCCCAAACCTGGTAAAGATGCTATAAGAAAGGAAACTCACAGGCCAATCTCCCTAAGGAACATCGATGCAAAAATTCTCAACAAAATACTAGCAAATCGAATCCAATGACACATTAAAAGAATTATACACCATGACCAAGTGGAGTTTGTATTAGGAATGTAAGGATGTTTCAACACAAGAAAATCAATCAACATAATACATCACATTAAAAAATCGAAAAGAAAAAACCACATGATCATCTTGATTGTTGCTAAAAAAACATTCGACAAAATTCAACTTCCTTTTCTGATAAAAACACTTCAAAAGGTATGAATCAAAGGTAACTTCCTCAATACGATAAAGGGCATATATGACAAACCAATAGCTAGCATCGTACTGAATGGTGAGAGACTGAAAATTTTCTCCCTAAGATCGGAAATGAGACAAGGGTACCATTTATCACCACTATTATTCAGCATTGTACTAAAAATTCTAGCTAGAACAATTGGGCAGGAAAAAGAAATAAAAGGCATTCAAATTGGAAAGGAGGAAGTAAAACTTTCATTATTTGCAGATGATATAATAGTATACTTGGAAAATCCTGAGAAATCTACAACAAAGTTACTTGATCTAATAAACAAATTCAGCAAGGTGGCAGGATATAAAATTAATGTGCAAAAATCAGTAATACTCTATACATAAGCAATGACCTAATTGAGGTGTCAATTAAGGAAAAAAATCCATTCAAAATAGCCACTAAAAGAATCAAGTATCTAGGAATGAATTTATTTATCTAGAGACAGAAAGGACTTGTACACAGAAAACTACATAACATTGTTAAAAGAAATCAAAGAAGATCTAAATAAGTGGATAGATGTTCCCTGCTTATGGAAAGGAAGGTTAAATGTAGTTAAGATGTCAGTTCTACTCAAACTGATCTACAGATTCAATGCAGTACCAATAAAAATTCCAACAATTAAGTTGGAAGACTTGGAAAAGCTAGTTACCAAATTCATCTGGAAGGGAAAGAGAACCAGAATAGCTACAAGCATCCTAAAAAGAACGAAGTGGGAGGATTAACACGTTCTGATTTTAAAACTTACTATAAAGCCACAGTGGTCAAAACAGCATGGTACTGACACAAAGAGAAGTACTGACCAATGGAATCTGATCAAGAGCAAAGAAATAGACCACCAAATCAATGTCAATTGATCTTCGCCAAAGCCTCCAAATCCACTAAACTGGGACAAAATAATCTTTTCAATAAATGGGCATGGGAAAATTGGATATCAATAGCCAAAAGAATGAAAGAGGACACTTACCTTACACCCTATACAAAAATTAACTCAAAGTGGATCAAACACCTAAATATAAGAACCAGTACTATAAAGTTCCTAGAAGAAAATGTAGGGAAACATCTTAAGGACCTAGTAATAGGAGGTAGCCTCCTAAACTTTACACCCAGTGCACAAGGAACAAAAGAAAAAATAGATAAATGGGAACTCCTCAAAATCAAATGCTTTTGAGCTCAAAAGACTGTCTAAAAGTGAAGAGGTAGCCAACTCAAAGGGAGAAAATATTTGGAAATCATATATTGGATAAAGGTTTGAAAAATAGTAAAAGATCTCACTTCTTTACTGACTTCCTTTAATTTCGTTACCCTCTCAAAGCCCTTATATGCTAAGAGAAGGAAAAGGGTGGGATTGGAGGGAAGGTGGGAAGATGGCCTAATGGCTGCTTATTGGAGATACTGTAGGTAAAATCCTGCATTGGCTGGGAGAATCAATTGGATGATGACTCTCATTCCCTTCCACTCAGACATTCTGGATTCCATGGTCAAGATAAGGTAGTGTGGCGGTTGCCTTAAATGTCAGTAAGGCATATTTATTGCAGGGCTGCAGACTGCCAGTACTCCATACGTGCACCTGTAGAGGCAGAAACCTCAGCTTGTTAAGGTATCTTTTCGTTTTGGGCTATACAGTTCAAGTGAGAAAGGCAATGGAAAGTGAGTTTGTATAAAAGCAGGGCCCGTCTCTACAGGTATTCTTCACTTTCCCAAGTAACTCCTGCATTCCATGGATCTAGAGGTTCACTCACTTCGCAATATTTTGGAAGTGTTGTTTGGGGGAGTTGCATGAGTATTGTACCTATTGGAAGTTGTTGATTGTCTAGTTTGCCTTGCATAAAGGCCAACTCAGTCAGATTGCATTATAATGATCACTGGAGACCAAGACACCATCATCTGCCATAGAAAAGCAGACAGTTTAAACTGTCATGCAGCATACATTAAAGTTGTAGAAGTTATGAGGAAATGATCACATGGGAGGCATAAGACAGCTGAATTTATATCCTAAACTCAGATATTTTCTTGGCTTGAAAATTGGAATGTCTGAAGAATGTCTGAATATGTCTCCAGAGAGTCAAACCAGGACTGAGGGAGAAAAGTTAGAGGGAAATAGAATTTCAGTTCAACATATGGAAGAGCTTTTAGGTCAATAGGACCCACTGTTCCGGGAATTGTTGTTTAAGCATACAAATTGGAAACCTACTGATGACTTGCTTTTGGGCATGTACATGGAGAATATACACTGAAAAAACACTGCACTGGGAGTAAGGGTCTGTAATCCATTCAGGGTAATGCACCCGGCTCTGGGTCTGTATCTCTGTAAATTGAAGCACTTGAATTAAATGTCCTGGGAGAGTCTTCTAGCTCCAATATTTCAAGATTCAGTTTTCTTATCAAGACGTAGTGGAACAGTGTTTTGTTTTGTTTCTTTTATTTTTTTAGCAGGGCATGGGGGTGGGGTGAAATCTGATATTTCTTTTTTTATCTGATAAGGTTTTCTTTTTTAACTTTTAAAATTGCATAGTATAACATATACACAAAGCAAAGAAATAAAAAGCAATAGTTTTCAATGCACTCTTCAAAAAGTAGTTACAGGGTAAGTCCCAGAGTTTGACATGGGCTACCATACAATCCTCTCAGATTTTTCCTTCTAGCTGCTCCAGAATATAGGAAGCTAGAGGGCTTAAATACTTTTTTATCATCACAATCGACATTTTTTCACTTTTTCTGTGAACAATAACATATATACAAAAAAGCTATAAATTTCAAAGCACAGCACCACAATTTGTTGTAGAACATATTTCAGACTTTGACATGGGTTATCATTTCACAATTTTAGGTTTTTACTTCTTGTTGCTCTAAAATACTGAAGATTAAAAGAGATATCGATTTAATGATGCAGCACTCATCTCCATTAAGTCCTATATTCTATGTATAATTCCACCATGACCTTTGATCTTTCCATACCTCTCTTTGGGGTTGTTTGGGCTATGGCAATTCTAAATTTTTGATATTGGAAGGGTCTGTCACTAATATGGGGTAGGGAGATGGAACTAGCTGATGTTCTGGAGAGGCTGGGCTAGGTTTTGAGACTTATTTGGACCAGGGACCCATCTGGAGGTTGAAGGTTTCTGAAAAGTTACTCTAGTGCCTGAAACCCTTGTGGAATCTTATATATTGCCCTAGGTGTTCTTTAGGATTGGCTGGAATGGTCTTGGTTGGGGATTGGCAGGTTATGACAGGTAGCAAGGTGTACCTGAAGCTTGCATAAGAGCAACCTCCAGAGTAGCCTCTCAACTCTATTTGGATTCTCTCTGCCACTGATACTTTATTAATTACACTTCTTTCCCCCTTTTTGGTCAGGATGGAATTGTTGATCTCACGGTGCCAGGTCTGGATTCATCCCTGGAAGTCATCTCCCATGTCTCCAGGGAGACTTTCACCCCTGGATGTCATGTCCCACGTAGGCGGGATGGCAGTGATTTCACTTGCAGAGTTGGGTTTAGAGAGACTGAGGCCACATCTGAGTAACACCAGAGGTCCTCCAGAAGTAACCCTTAGGCATGCTTGTAGGTAATCTAAGCTTCTCCACTACCTACATAAGTTTCACAAGAGTCAGCCTCAGGATCAATGGCATGGCCTATTGATTTGGGTATCCCTAAAGTTTGACACAGTATCAGCGGATTCCCTGATGGTAAGGTTTAATAGTTCCATATTCTTTCTCCCATTCCTCAGGGGACTTGCATTTAAAGTTTATTTTGTGTGATATTAGTATAGCTACTCCTGTTTCTTTTGTTTACAACTTCATGGAAAATCTTTTTCCATCTTTTCACTTTCAATCTATTTGTATCCTTGTGTCTAAGATGAGTCTCTTGTAAGCAGCATACAGCTGGATTATGTTTCTTAATCCATTCTGCCAATCTGTATCTTTTAATTGGTAAGTTTAGTCAGTAAATATTCAAAGTTATTACTGGAAAGGTGTTTCTTGATTCCACCATTTTATCTTTTTTATTATATTTGTCAGATCTATATATTATTTTCCCTCTTTCTCTTTGTATTCTTTAAATTGCCCTTAGAGGTGCTCTTCAATTCTGTGCCCTCCTCCAGACCTCCCTCTCCTGCGTTTTTTTTTCAGCCGCAGAACTCCTTTTAGTATTTCTTGTAGGGCTGGTCTCTTGTTGAAAAATTCTTTCAGGATTTCTTTGTCTAAGAAAACTTTAATTTCTCCCTCAGTTTTGAAGGACAATTTGGCTGGGTAGAGAATTCTTGACTGGAAGGCTTTCTCTTTCAGGATCTTGAATATATCATACTACTTACTTCTTGCCTCCAGGGTGCTAGTTGAGTAGTCTGAACTCAGTTTTTTATTTGATTTCCCTTGTATATAGTAGATTGTTTTTCTCTTGCCACTTTCAGGATTTTCTGCTTGTCTTCAGCTCTTGAAAGACTGATTAGTATGTGCCTTAGGGAAGGCCTATTTGGAATTATTCTGTTTGGAGTTCTTTGGGTTTCTTTGACGTGTATATTTATGTCCTTTATGAGAGTTGGGAAGTTTTCCCCCATTATATCCTCAATTACTCTTCCTAGCCCTTTACTCCTTTCTTCTCCTTCTGGGACACCAATGATTCTTATATCTGTGCACTTTGTTTTGCCTATCATTTCCCTAAGTTCCCATTCAACTTTTTCTCATCTTTTTGCCATTTGCTGTTTTGAGTCTTCGAAGTTAATTATCTTGTCATGTATATCACTTATTCTTTCTTCTGTCTCTTCAAATCTGGTGTTGTGTGCATCTAGTATGCTTTCTATTTGGTCAACAGCATCTTTAATCTCTGTGATTTCAGTTATTTTTCTATTTATTCTTTCAAATTCCTCTTTGTGCTCTTCTACTTTCTTCTTGATCTCCTTTATATCATTTGCTATCCCACTTATTTCATTAAGTAGAGTTGCATGAACATCTTTGATTAGTGGTTCCAACATCTGTGTCTCCTCTGGTGTTTTAATTTGGTCATTAGGCAGGGCTTTATCTATCTGCATTGTGATATTCTTAGTGATTTCTATGGTCTTTGTGGCATGTAAACATCTTGATTGACTTACTTTGGGAGTTGATTTCTTTCAGTAGTCTAAAGCCTTGTGTTTGCAGGATGGCTGTACAGCAGGGAGCAGGCTACAGGGTGGGGCACTCAGTTTCAGGGCAGGTATGGGTGCTGGTTAGGGATGTTACACTGATGCTTGCGAACGTGGGTGCCCAGTGGCCAGGGAGGATGTAGCTATGTGGGTGCACTGGTCTTGGGGGCATAACCTAAGGCATGGGGCCTTTTGCGCACATGTGTAGAGCTGTGGCAGCAGGTCAGTGTTAAGCCTTCATGGATTGGGGGCAGATGTGACCCGGCTGCGCAGGTTGGCACTTTCTCAGAGCTGGGAAGTAAGGCTGAGGGCTGTGTGTGTGAGCGGTTCTAGGACTGCTGTAAAGTGTGGTTCCCAGAGCTGAATGACGTGATTGTGGGCTGGTGGACATCTGTGGGCCTGGGAGTGTCTTAAAAGGATGCGCTGAACTCAGGGAGGGTGGGGTGAGGCTGTGTGACACTGTGAGACGGAGGGGGGCGGGGTAGCCTAGGTATGGAGGTTAGTGCCCCCAACCTTTGTGCACTGGCAACAATTTGCAGGGAACAGGGAAAGGGAGGTAGTGCTGGGGAGGGGTGCATGAGAGGTGGGTTGGGCTGCACTTGGGGTAGGGGTGGGGGGCAGGTACATGCACTGGGGGCTGCTGGGGCGGAGGCGCCTGGAGCATGCGAAATGGGAGCAGGTGACGGGGGGATGTGGGGTGAATTGCTGGTCACAGGGCTGCGCTGGTGAGGGTAGTGCACCCAAGGAATGTGGCCTGGCTTACTTCCTAGTCCCATGTACCCATCCGTGCACTCCCACAGCTTCTGTGGCTCTGCGCTTCCACGCCAGGCTCCAGCTTTCTGCCTCTCAATTCCTTGGCATGTACAACCAGGGCTGCCACATGTGGTGCAGAAGGCTCTCCCAGGTCAACTGCATTCCTGAATCACTGCTTCAGTTGCTTTCCTGTCCCTTCTCTACCTTTTCTGTGGAGTATGGCTAATCTTGAGCTATTCTAGTTGGCTATCTTCCTGGAAGTCAGTCTGGAATCTGATATTTCAATCATTTTTCTTTTAAGATTAGGCTACATGAGGCAGATCTTAATGTAACTCTCTCTGTTTTCATTCAAGTTTCAGAAAATCCCAGCAATCTTGGATAATGTAGTTTCATTAAAATGAAAACTCTGCCTGCTGCCACCATGGCCCTCCCAAGTCGCTCTCTTTTAATCCAATCTTGTGGGGGCAGACCTATTGTTGAGTGGGGCCCTATAATTAGGTTGTTTCCATGGAGATGTGACCTGCCGAATTGTGGGTGGGACCTTTTGATTAGGCTGGTTCCACGGAGACGTGACCAATTCAATTCAACGTGGCTCTTAATCTGCTTACTGGAGACCTCTATGAAGTCAATAAAAGACAGAAAACAGAGAGAGAGCTCAGAACCAATACAGAGAGCAGAGCAATGAAACCAAGTGAGAGATGCTTGGAGATGTAGACAGAAAAATGCCCCAGAGCACACTAAACTAAGACATGAAATCCATAATTTGCTCCAGAGAAGCTAAGACAGGACACACAGATGCTTAGGGAGAGAAAGCCACTGCAGTCAGAAGCTGAAAGCAACAGAACTGGGATCAAGGACCAATGAATGCCAGCCATGTGCTGTCCCATGTGACAGAGATGTCCCAGATGCTGGCAGCCCTCCATCAGAGCCAAGATATCTTTATCTGGATGCCTTAATTTGGACATTTTCATGGCCTTAGAACTGTAAATTTGTAACCTAATAAATCCCCTTTGTAAATCCATTTCTGGCATATTGTAATCTGGCAGTTTTAGAAAATTAAAACAGAGTGATTTATTTTTAAGGCTATGAAATTTTAGAGGGAGTGCAATGAGTCTACAGAGGACAGGATCATTAATGGCTTCCCAAAACCACCAGAGTTCCAGCACAGCTGATAGGGACACTATCCCGTTCAAGGTAGAGCCAGCCAGGTTTCAGAAGCTTAATTTTGTGCTGCTCATTTATTTGAGAAATGACAGGTTTGCAGAAAAATCATGCATAAAATACAGAATTCCCTTATACCACCCTGTTCTTAACACCTTGCATTAGTGTCATATATTTGTTACAATTCGTGAAGGGACATTTTTTTCATTTGCTCACAACTGTGTCTTGTTCGGGGCAGGAAAATTATCAATAATGAAGGTAACTGGTTGTAAAAATTTAAGGTAAGGCTAATCATGTTGCAAAGAATGAAAAACTATACCTCTACCAAAAAAGCTAAAATGAAACGTACACACACCCTAACTGCATGTGACTACCCAGAACAAATCAGGTAAAGCTCAAAATATGAGGGGAAAAAAGTGATAACCTTGAAGATTAATCTAGTGATTTTCAAATTTTGCTGCACATTAGAATCATTTTGGGAGGTTTTAAAAATCCTGATATCCAGATTGCAGCCCATACTAGTTAAACCAGAATGTCTGACAGTGCAAGCCAAGGAGTTTTTTATTTTTGTTTTTATTTTTTAAGAACCTCAGGTGATCTTTGCTGCACATTCCCTGATTTTAGCTTATCTATACAGAAACTATCATCTTTCAAGACTACTGAAGAGCCTCTGAGGATCTTACTTTACCCTCCAAGGTAGGATTCCTGAATATTCTTGAAAATGGTGGATCTTACCTGAGATCATGAGCTTTCTTACTTGGAAGGTATTTCTTCATTAGATGCAGTTTCAAATAACATGAGATTAAAGTTGCTAGGTAGGGAAGGAGGAATTGCTCCAAAGTTTATAGGAAGAACGACCGATGTGGTTATGGATTATTGTGGCTGTGTCTGCAAGTAACACACAATGTCTAGATTATATGTTTGTTCAGGATAGCTGATAGAGATCAAGAGGGAAGATAGTAGCCATTGTTAGTTGCCATCATAGGGGAGGAAGAGAATTTGCTTTTTTGTGAAGGCAATTTTCAACAAAATAGTGAGATGAGATTGGTTAGCAGTATCTGAAGCCTCTTAAGCACCACCTTCCTTTTTTCTCTATTTATTAGTGTCTTTTCTAAACCCAGTAGCTAGAAACTAAAAATCACTAATAAGTAATGTATAATATGCACAAATGCCGTTTTTAAATTATTTACTACATCAACACAATGCATCAACCAAAAGAAATAACTCATTGAGCAGAATATCAGCAAGCATTGAATAGATGGTGGGGAAGAGTTTGGGTGGGTTCTTATGGGACCATTAAGTCACAATATATGGGCAACTCCATATTTTGCCTGCTCTCCTTATTTAAATCTGTGGTTCTTAAATTTGAGCATATGTTAGAGTCACCTGGAAGGCTCGATATGACATAGATTTCTGGGCCTGACCACGGAGTTTAAGTAGGAATGGGGTATGGCCTCACAGTTTTAATTTCTAGGGACTTCTGAGGGAATGCCTGTGCATTCCAAGGAAAAACAGTTCAAGAACTGCTACATTAGAATGTTGTTTTTTCCCCTTGATACAGTAGGCTACAATAACATTTGAGTTTGAAACAGCCTTCCCAAAGGGTGAAAAGGTGCTATTCCTAGAAGGTAGGTTTGTACAAAGACTCTTTTGTTAACAGTTTAAATGTATTTCTTGATAAAATCTAAGCTAAAAACAACACTTCAGCAATTAACCACATCACTGTAATTAAGTTTCTTTTAAAGAGTCAATATAAAAATCCTCAAACAAGCTAATGGTTACTAAATATGGTCCTACCGGAAACCAACACTTCACTAGCATACACACTTGGGTTAAAAGTACAGCATTTACTGGTTAGTATGAGAGACTATATTTCTACTGCACAGTGATGAAAGCACAGGCCATGCTAACTGGCTTAAAGATTTCATTTGGTTTCTCAGGAAGCTGTTCTAATTAGCTCTCAAGTATTGATAATATACAGTTGTAGTCTTATAGCAGTTACCAAAGTACTTCAATAAATGAACTATGGAAATATATAGGATGCAATAAATTCTATCTGGCACAAAAGTGGGGAGCATTGAAATTCTAATAAGAAAGCACTAGTTTTCAAATCCTTACAGTTTCTTATTTAGCCAACAAGAAAAGCCAAGACATGAGGCTGTAAGCAACTCAGTTACATTTATGCTATTATTCATTGACACATACACTCCCAGCTCACAGCAACTTTCACAGTGTTTCTTTTAGGGTTCTCTTTCCATTTCTGCATCATCATCTTCCTCATCCACTTCTTCCTTTCTAACTAATGCTTGGAAAACTTGAGTCATGTTAGTTTTCAAATGCTTCTCCAGTGAAGCATAGCACTGACTTTAGGATTATACGGTCATGGAAAAGGTACCCCAATTCAAAATGTTCATCAATTTTACCTCTAGCAACTGCACTTAACATTCCAAACTCAGGCACTTCAGGAGTACAAAAGTAATTGATAGAACATGAAGGAACATTTTTATAATTTTATATTAATCATAGCCCATCATTTGCATTAGGGGCCTATAATCCTATAATTTGTGTTCTATAGTCCTATGTTTTTAAAAATTCTTATTATAGTAACATATATACAACCTAAAACTTCCTCCTTTTAAGCACATTTAAATATATAATTCAATACTGTTAATTATATTCAAAATGTGCTACTTCATCACCATCCATTACCAACACTTTTCCATCAACCCAAATAGAAACCCTGTAGAATTTAAGCATTAACTACCAATTCCCTACCCATCCCCCATTCCCCTGGTAAACTACATTCTAGTTTTTGACTCTGTGAATTTGCTTATTCTAATTATTTCACATCAGTGAGATTATACAGTATTTGTGCTTTTGTGTGTGGCCTATTGTATGTTGATCTTAGAGCCTGCAACTTAGATGAACTCACTTATTGGTTTTAGGAGGTTTTTTTTTTTTGGTAGATTCCTTGGGATTTTCTAGGTAGACTATCAGGTCATTTGCAGAAAGGGACAGTTTTAAGTTTTATTTCTTCCTTTAAGATATTGATGTGGTATGAAGCTATGTATCACAGAAAAAACATGTTCTTAAACTTAGTCCATTTTTTGGTTGTGAACCCATTGTAAATAGGACTTTTAATCAGGATATTCAGTTAAGTTGTGGCCCAACTCAATCAGGATGAGTCTTAACCTTCTTACTGAGTCCTTTATAAGTGGAATGAAACTTAGACAGAGAAAGTCACAAAGGGACAGTCAGGAGCAAAAAGTCAATGGAATCTGGAAGAGAAGGGAGAGGCCAGGAGAGGCCATCAAGTGCATTGCCACGTGACTGAAGATTCCAGGACCAAGGATCACTAGCAGCCAGTCCCAGAACCCTAGTCTTCAGGAAGAAAGCAGTTCCTTGATGACACTTTAATTTGGACTTTTCCTAGTCTCAAAACTGTGATAAAATAAACTCACATTGTTTAACCAACCCGTTTCGTGGTATTTGCTTTAACAATGAGGGAACTAAAACAAATATATATGCCCTTTATTTTCTTGCCTGATTGCACTGGCTAGAACTTCCAGCATTATGTAGAATCACAGTCCTTTTATATTTGGGTTTATGTCACCATTCCCAATGTACTGATTCTGTCTACATTTTAAACTTGCCCATTTAAAGAAAGGTTTGGAGATATCTGGCATTTCCTGTCCTCAGGCCAGAACCAGATAATGGATTCTCATATCTGGCTTAAAACTCAGTATCAGGTCTCAGGTATTCCTGAGCAGTTTCTCTGCCTATAGCCCTTTGGTTTTTAGGGAAGCCATTTGACCATAGAAAAAATCATGTAGATCACTTAACATAGTGCCTGGTACAAATAGGCACTGACTAAATGTTAGTTGATATTATTATTACTAATCCAATAAAAAAGACCAGGAATTCTCAGACTTTGATATGCATATGAACTACCAGGGAATCTTGATAAAATTCATCTTCTGATTTAGCAAATCTGGGAAGATTTTAAATTTCTAACAAGCTCTTAGGTGATGCTGAGGCTGCTGGTTTGAGGACTACACTTGGAGAAGCAAGTGTATAGAGGCTACTATTTAGTCTGTTTAGCACCCTCCATTTAAGGAGAAACTAGTCCTCACTTCATAATTATGACTCAGACCTCTGACAGAGACCATATGCCCCTATTCCTCACTGGGCCATCTCACTCCAGATAGTTAAGCAGGAGTCTGGGACCTAGTTTTTATTGGCCTATTGATACCTAAGACTTTCTCAGAGAAGAGGGCATCCAATTGTTGGCTCATTCACTTTATCTTGCACAGGGTGACTGACAGCTAATACAAAGATGCCAAGCTTTGGTGGCCATGCTTCACTGACAAGGGCATTTTAAAGGAAGACATGACACATAAGGTATGACTTTTCTTCCCATTATTAAGATATAATAAGCACATATATAATTTTAAGATTGTCTTATGTAGCATCACTGGAATGAAAATGAGATTATAAACAAACTACAGTAAACTTCTCATTTTCCAAAGTCATCCTTATATACACACATCTGTGCAATGTCTGAGTCCACAGAATGCCATGAGGGAGGCATTATGTCAAACGCTGTGGCTCCTTTAACCCCCCCATCTGCCTCTAGAAGCAAGTTAACCTCTGTGCCCGAGGACAGTTTCAGACCATTCTCATATTCTCAGGTTTGGTGCTGAACTATTTCCTCAACCACTGGATTTTAGCCTACTGTGGTCTTCGTGGTTCTTCACCTTGCCCTTTGCTCTCCATTTCTGCCCTTGTCTTGCCATTACACTTGAAAGGAAATATGTGTTGAATGAATGTCAGTGAGCATTGTTGGGAAAAGGGCTCAGTCCTGGGGCATTATATCTTGGGTCAGACTCAGTGAGAGGCTTCCAAGGAATAAATGGAAGGGAGGTTCAAGAAGGGGGCAGTAGTGAGGTCATCTTCCTTCTAAACACCTAGAGAATAATTGCAAGCACATCCCTTTCCATCCTTATGTCTTGGCTGGATTCAAATACTAGGAGTTAAGAAGAGTGAACTGTGGGTCTGGAGTTCTGGGCTCGAAGTAACGAAACAGTTTTTTATTTAATCACATCTCCTTCATTGGCTTGACTTCCAGGTAAGAAATAGCACGTGGGTTTATCCTGGCTCTATTACATTTACTAATCTGACAGTGTGTCTACCAGGTAATGGATTGATTTGATTTTTTTCTTCCTGAACTTCTATGAAGAGTAATTTAAAGACAAGTGATCTATTGCTCTGTGTATCATCATTCAACAATTACTCTTTCATGGAAAATTGTTAAATTCAAAAACTATTTCTGAAGCTATTTAATTTCTTCCATTAATTCAAATATTGATGTTACTTTCCTTAGAGACATGAAATAGAAAATCCATGCTTTTATCTGAGAGATTTAGAATGCTTTACAGTTTCTCAGTTAGAGCTCTGTCTATTAATTAAAAAGTACTTACACTAAAGTTAGATTAGCATTCATGAAAGGTAAACTCATTCCTGCCTTCCCTCCTTCCCTCCCTCCCTCCTTCCTTCCTTCCTTTTCCTCATATGAAAGGTTGGGTGATGACTAGGTAATAGTGTCCACTTGTTTGGCCAACACTAGCCTACTTTTTACTCTGAAGATGTTCCATAGATAGGTTTTGCATGTTCAATCAGTTGATTGAATCTACAATGAACAAAGGAGATTGCTCTAAGCCATGTGGGTCCAGGGTTCACTCCTAATCAGCCAGAAATAAGGATTTCAGGGGTCAGAAGAATTTCTGCCTCAACTACAGCAGTCTCTTACTGCAATTTCCAGACAAATATTTCCCTTGAAGAATTCGTACTAAGAACTTCAACATCACATTTATCAGAGTTTCCAGGCTGTGACATGCTCTATGGAGTTTGAACTTGCCATATCCTGTGGTCATGTGAGCATTTTCATATATATATCCTGTTGGTTCTGATTATCTGCAGAATGCTGACTTTCTTCCTTCCTTCCTCCCTTTTTGTGTTTCTTTCTTTCTCTCTCTTTCCATCATTATGTCTGTCTTTCTTTTTCTCAATCTCTTGCCCTTATGCACTCTCTCTCATTCTCAATCATTCTCTCCCTCACTGCCTCTTTCACTCACTTTCATACTTCTTTCCTTCATTTCTTCCTTCTGTTCTTCCTCCCATTACTACTTTCTTTGTCCCACCCTCCCTTGATCCCTTATTCATTCATTTCTTCTTCCCTTATTTCTGCCCTTTTCTCCTTCCTTTCTCTCTTCCTACCCTTATTTCCCTTCTGTATCTTTCATGTTTCTGTCCATCTTTCCTTCCTTCATTCCTTGTTTCTTGTGATAGAAGTTTGGATGATGGCTAGGTTATTGTTTCCAATTGTCTGGACAATGCTTAAGCTTTACATATTTCAATGAAGGTTTTGCATAGATAAGATTTGTATCTACTATCCATTTATTGCATCTGCAATCAACCAAGGAGATTTCTGTCAGCAATGTGGGTCCAAGTTCCCCTTTTCATCCAATCAGTTAGAAGTCTTAAATGCCAGATGTGGGGAATTTCAAGAATTTCTCTCTGAATTTCAGCAATGTCTCTTTCACAACTTCAAGCCAGCTACCTTCTCTTGGAGAATTCATACTAAGAACTGCAGCAAAACATTCATCAGTTTTCAGCCTGTGCATTGCTCTATGTAGTTTGGACTTGTGACCTGCTGTGGTTCTATGAGCCAATTCTCAATAATATAGCCAATAGTTCTGTTTATCTAGAGAACACTGACTAATTTTCTTCCTTCCTTCCTTCCTTCCTTCCTTCCTTCCTTCCTTCCTTTCTTCCTTTCTTTTTCTTCCTTCCTTCCTTCCTTCCTTCCTTCCTTCCTTCCTTCCTTCCTTCCTTCCTTCCTTCCTTCCTTCCTTCCTTCCTTCAGGGAGTTTGCTGTTAGCAATGTGGTTCCAGGGTCCACTCCTCATCCAATCATTTGAAGGTTTTGTACACCAGAAGTGTATGCTTTCAAGGTCAAAAGAAGACTCTCCCTCTCAGCTTCAGCATTTTCTATGATTCTAATGTAAAAAAACCAGCCAGCATCTCTTTGAGTATACATACTAAGGACTTCAACTTCACATTTATCAGAAATTCAGCCAAAGACTTCCTCTATGGAATTTGGACATGAAACTCATGTTGCCATCTGAGCAAATTCTTAATAATATATCTTGTTAGTTCTTTTTCTCTAGAGATCTCTGAAAAATATTGCCTCTTTAAAAATTTTTCTTTCAGCCTTTCTTTCTTTGTTTCTTCATATATATTTCCTTTTTCTGTGTTTCTTTCTGTTTGTCTGCCTTTATTTCTTCGTCTCTCTCTTCTTCACACCTTCCAGTCACTTGTTTGCTTCCTTCCTACCTCCTTTCCTTCATTACATCATTCCTGTGTGAGAAGTTGGGTGAATACTAGATTATGGTTTCCAGATGTTTGGATTCATACTTGCCATTTTTTATCCATTTTTTTTTTTTTTTACATCGGCAGACACTGGGAATCTAACCCGGGTCTCTGGCATAGTAGGCAAGAACTCTGCTGCTGAGCCACTGTGGCCTGCCCACTTGCCAAATTTTAACTGTGGTTGTATTCCTTAGATTGGATTTGCACCTAAAATTATTTCATTGCATCCACTATCAACACTTTGGGTTGATGGTACACTCCTCATCCAGTCTAATGGAGGTTTTATATGCCAGAAGCAAGGGATTTCAAGTTCAGAAGCAAAATTTCTGTCTCTACTTCACATTTTCTCTTTGGCAACTTCAAGCCTGCCAGCTGCTCTTGAGGAATTCATACTATGGATTTCAAATTTATATATATCAGAGCTTCAGCCAGTGGCTTCCTCAGCAGAATTTGAATTTGCCATCTCCCATATTCATCTGAGGAAATTCCTATTAATGTATATTGTTGGTTCTGTTTCTCTTAAGACCTCTTGAGATTCCTTCTCATTTTTATCTGTCTTTGTTTTTGCATTTCTGTCTACCTTTCCCTTTCACTCTCACATGCTCTCTCTCCCTTAATCCTCTTCACTCGCTTGCTTCATTCCTCCCTTCCTTTCAGTTTCGTGAAGAGCATATATTCTACCTATACTTGTGGTCAGGTCTTGTGCTGGATGCTTACATGTACATTGAAATATCACAAATATTTGTCAGTGGGACTTGCTTTCAAATGCTTTTCTTCTGAGAAATCTGAGCATCACTAAGGTAAATTGACTCACTCAAGCATATGGCTAGTGAGTCTCCCCCCTCCCCATGCCTGTTCTCTCTAGTGTACCAAACCCAAATCACCCCCCTTCAAGACTAGAACCTGATTCACATATTATGAACAACTCCTACTATGTACATTGTAATTCATAAGAACATTTCCCCTTACTCCCTGTCTTCCTGTAGATATTTGAGTAGCATCTCTGGACATAATGAAGAAAATAAAAATGACCTCTAATCACGCCATGCAAATAACTCCTGCTAATATTTTATTCCTTCCATTATGAAGCACATTCCACATGTCATTTGTGTTTACCAGCAGCCCTGTATGGCAGAATCTCCATTAAGCAATGAGGAAGCTGCAGCTCAGTTAGATAAGGAATTTGCCAAAAATATACAGCTGGAATGTGGTTGAGGCTGAATTCACCCCTAAAGCTGGTTTTACCACATCAGTAATTTCTGTTAAGTGCTAAGAAAAGGGAACTTTTTAGGCATCATTTATCCTCCTATGAAGATATCAGTATTTGGTAAAATGCAAATCTTGTCAGAGTTCCAGCAGTGATTGTATGCCAAGCACTCAAATGAAGTCAACAATCTTTTGCAGTCCTAAAAGGAGAGATAAAATGATAGCTCCTGAAAAGGTGCCTTATTAGTGGTTCCTAATGGACAGAAGGGGCTCTGATGCCTCGTTTGTTCTGCAGCTGTAGGCCAAGGCTGGCAGTACAACTCATGCTCCAACTTGCCACCAGCTTGGGAAGACATCTAGCCTCTTAGGAATTTCCTAAAACAACTGGGGATTGAGTCCTAGCAGTGGTTTCCTCTAGGCATATGTAAATACTCATTTGTCTACTCAGGAGTGGCAGGTACTTGGAAGTACCTCCATAGTCTGATGGCCCAAGAACAGAGGCCCTTTAAAAGTGGACTCCTTAGGGTCAGAGACTACCATTAAGGAAGCCTCAAGCTCAGCAGCCATCTGTGTGGGTAGCTCCTCCAGCTGCCCAAGGAGCCCATGCATCTCCTTCTTCTAGCAACGGACATGGCCCTTTGGGAAAGGGGTCTGAGGGAGTTTGCTGTCTGAGTTAAGCCAAAATAGAAATCATAATTTAAACAGATCTCTGAAATTTTTTAAAAAGTATTTGTTTTTTTGAAAAATAATACAAGGACTACATGTCTATTGCGGAAAGTTTAAACAATGTAGAAATGTATAGAGCTAGAAGAAATCCCATTTTCATTCTGTCCCACTCCCCAATCCAACTCCCTAAGAGTAATATCTGTTGATAATGTAACGTGTACATTTAAAAACTTTTATCAATGCACATTTTAAGTATAAATGTACTTATACAGTGTGTTTTTTGCAACCTTTTATTGATGTATAAAATATGTAAGGAAAATTCCCAAATATTAAATATACAGCTTCATTACATATGCACACACCTGGGTAACCACTACCTTGATCAAGATAGAAATCATTTGTATAGTTTTTCAAAAACTAAAACAGGATACTAGTGTGCAGCTAGTTTGGCAATTTTATTTTATTTTTCTTTCTATCATGTCAGTACATACAGAACTACCGAGTTAGTATACACAACATTACGCAGTGTGGCTGTACCATATTTACTTAATCATTTCTCTTTCGATAGACATTTAGACTAATTTTTCTATTAGTAATAGAAAATTATTAATAATTTTATTATTAGTAGTAATAAAAGACTAATTACTACTTTTTATATTAGTAATAATGTTTCAGTGACTATTCTTATGTGTATGTCTTGGTACACATGGTTTCAAAATTAAGTATTTGAAACAGCAGAAATCATAATCCCTACATATGCACAATGTCTTTTTTTTTTCCAGATTCAAACATGGCTGTAGTTGTTATCAAACGCTCTGAGAGAGAGGCAGGAGGGTTTATGATGATTAACACTTTCTTCATGGAATTAGAGACTGGAATCAGAGATGTTATAAGTGTTTGAACATGACAATTACATGGCCTTGGGTGGAGGAAGGAGCAGAGACCAAGCACAGGAGTGCGACTCCAGATTCCCTTCCATTGCTACCCATCTGTGTCTGCACCCAAGAACCTGACTGGGTTACCAAGTTGTTTCTCTGACCAGGAATGTTAATGCAGTCCAGTACAAAGCATAAGAGAGAGAGGGCTGTGTTGCTAGACTAACTGGGAATGAATCCTAGCTCCACTACCGATTCATTGTGTGATCTGGGACCCGTTCCAAGCCTCTCACTTTCCTTAACTGTAAAATGTAATGAAACATAGCACCTTTTCTACAGTTGTTGTCAGAGTTAAATGGGATAATTCATGGAAATAACTTACTGAAGTCCCAAGATCAAAAGAAGAACTCAATGAGATTTTTGAAATGATTGCTTTATTGAGATATAATTCACATACCACAAAATTCACCACCTAAAGTGTACAATTCAGTGCTTTTTGGTATACTCACAGATTTGTGTAGCTATCATCATGATATAATTTAAAATATTTTCATCATATTCTTTCTGTGCCTATAGATTTGCCTATTCTGGATATTTCATATAAATTGTATCATACAGTATGTGGTCTTTTGTGACTGGCTTCTTGCACTTGGCATAATGTTTTTAAGGTTTCTCCATGTTGTAGCGTGTATCAGAACTCTTTTCATTTTTGTGGCTGAAAAATATTCCATTTTATGGTTATACCACATTTTGTTTATCCATTCATTAGTTGATGGACACTTGGGCTGTTCCCACTTTTTGGCCATTATGAATAATATCCTGTGAATATTCATACGCGAGTCTTTGTCTAGACATGCCTTCACTTCTTTTGGGTACAGACATGGTAGTGGAATTGCTGGGTTATATGGTAACTCTATGTTTGATAGTTTGAGTAACTGCTGTTTTCCACAGCAGCTGTACCATTTTACAGTCCCACCAGCAATGCATGAGGGTTCCAAATTTTCCACTCCTCAGCAACACTTGTTATTATGTTTTTTTAAAATTATAGTTATCCTACTAGGTATGAAGTGATATCTAACTGTGGTTTTGATTCACATTCCTCTAATTACTAATGGTGCTGAGTATGTTTTCACATATTTTCAATAAGATTTGAACTATTATTCTTTATCCAATAGACATTTACTGACCCTTCCTTTGGGCAAATCATCCTTATATATATATATGTTTTTATCTTGTATGTTGTATTGTGGGGGTCACATTTTATTCTTTTTTTTGTTAGCTGTGTTGTGGGGTCACATTTCACTCCTTTTCCATGTGAATATCCTGTTATTGTGGCACCATTTCCTGAATTTTTGTTTGTTGTTTTGCTTTTTTTAATTTTTTTATTTTTGGGGGGCAGTGCATGGGCTGGGAATTGAACCCAGGTCTCCTGCATAGCAGGTGAGAATTCTACCACTGAACTACCCTTGCACCACCAACATTTCATTCTCTTTCCACATGACTATTCCATTATTGCAGCAACATTTGTTGAATTCTTTTTTTGGGGGTGGGGGAGGGCATGGGCTGTGTATAGAACCCGGGTATCCAGCGTGGCAGGCGAGAATTCTACCACTGAAATATCCTTGCATTCCCCATCCTTATAGTTTAAATGGCCTAGAATTCCCCAACTAGATCATGAACCCTGTGAGAAAAAAGACCATGGCGTGTATTATTGTACCTCCAGCGTCAGCCACATCAAAATACCTATCGTAAATGTTGAATAAATAAATGGATGAATCATCATTGGATTTGGGAATTCAGTAGAGAATTCATAAGCAAGTTTTCTTAAGCAACTTTTTAGTGTACCTGGTACCTGTGGTCAGTTTTTAGTGACGGGCAGATTCAAATCTGAAAGTGATTTGCCATGGTCCCATTCATGGCTCTTTTCTACACTCCAACTTTTAACTTTGACAAAGCTCCTCTATGCCTGGAACTAAGTAAGATTTGGTATTACAGCCAAGCATATCATAAGATGAAAAACAAACCCTCCTCTTACCAGGAAATCAATGTGCCCCTTCTGGGAAATACACTGAGGCCTGGGTTATTCCTCACAATTGTGGTCAATATTCACCTGTGTCCTGAAACCCTTGTGGTGACTTCTAATATTAGGTGATCTGAGAGAGTGTTTTTTGTGCTTGAAGTGGTTTCAATACTGCCTAGAATAAGCCTACTCAGTCTTCAATGAATTAGCAAAATGATTCTGGGAATTTTAATCTACATTTATTGAAAATGTATGTATATTTAATATACATTTTCACTGCCCCTTTGGAATATGTAGTCAATCAACATTGATTTATTTGAAAATTTGGATATGTCGAGTGCTTTATTCCAAAGGTCTATATCATGTTGAAAATTGGAAAGAGACTTTATTTACTAAATACATTTCTCCTTTGCTTAAGACACTGTGTTCCTCCCCTGTTTTTCCATTTATTTTATTTTGTAGAAAATTATGCATAGTAGAAAGGCATGGTGGACTCATGGGACAAACAGGAATCTTAGGGCCACATAAACCTTGGCTCACCTCCTGCCTCTGTCACTTGCTAGGTGTATGATTTTGAGTAATGTTGTAGGCCCCCCAAAGTTGTTCATGCCCTAATCCTCAGAACCTGTGAACATGTTATATCACACGGCAAAAGGGACTTTGTAGAAGCAATTAAGGTTACAGGCCTTGAGATGGGGAGAGGAGCCTGGGTGATCCAGGTGGGTTCAATCTAATCACACGAGCCTTTAAAAGCAGTAAATGTTCCCCAGCTGAGGTCAGAGAGGTGCAGGGGAAATGGGAGGCAGGAGACACATGGAAGAAGGGGAATGCAGAGAGATTCAAGGTGTGAGAGAGCTGGACTTGCCATTGCTGGTTTCAAGATGAGGGAGCAAATCAGTGAGGAATTGCGGGGGGCCTTAAGTAGCTGTGAGGCTCCTGGCTGACGGCCAGCAAGGAAACCTGAATCTCAGCCCTCCAATCACAAGGAATGGAATTCTGCCAAAAGCCTGAAGGAGCCTGGAAGCAGATTCTCCTCCAGAATGTCCAATGAGGAACACAGCCCTGCTGACACCGATTTAGACATCGTGAGACTCTAAGCAGAGGTACTGGTTGATACATGCTGTACCTGGCCTTGTGATCTACAGAACGGTGAGATAGTAAATGGATGTTGTACCAATATAATCCATATAAGAAACAGATTCTTATTACTATGGCTTTAATTACTGACAAATAAAAGTTCTATACTTAATTGTGCTAATAATATAATGTGCTAAAGGCATATTCGTTTCTTTCCTGGTCTATTGTTAATTGTGAAGGGTCCCCTATATTAACTGAAAACATTTCTATCTGAGACATCCAGAATGAATGAGTGGACAATCCTCAGTTTCTTTTAGATCCTTTAGCTCTTCAAAAAAAGGATTGTTTTTTTTGGCATGGGCAGGCTCCGGGAATAAATGGATGTTGTTTTAAGCCACCAAATTTGTGGTAATTCATTGCAGCAGCAGTAGGAAACTTATGCAGTAAGTTACTGAGCATCTGTAAAATGGGAATAACAGTACCTACCTTGAAGCATTTTTATAAATATTAGAAATTACATATGTAAATTGTCTTGTGCATAATAGAAGGATAATAAGTGATAGCTTTATATGCAGAAGTGCCAGGCTGAAAAATGGAAAGAGGGGAAGAGACGTTAACAAAAACAAAATAGATCTTTGTTCATATGTGAAATTACTTCTGTATTATGTCAACCTCAGGTGACTTCTATTACATCAATTGGGTATTAGTTGTATGTAGCAGCTTGAGAACACCTGCTTCTACTGCTGAATATTAAAATATATCACATTCCAGTGATAAGTGATGCAAGAAAATGTGGTGAGGCAGTAAATATTTAAATGAACTTTAATCAATCATTGGAGATATTATGCTGGGTAACTGCATCCTTTTCCAACTACTACTAAAATAACTGCTCATTTTCTGTTTCAGTAGTGAAGATAATAGTAGTAGGAAAAAAAATCCATTCATGTTGCACCCTATTGGCATGAATTTCCTCATGAAAGGTACTCAAGTAACAGGGAATGACCCTAAGGAATGAATAATACATTCCCCATAGACACATCAAAGTCCCAGTCCCAAGGAAACAACAATGAAAGATATTATGCCTCTATGGTGCAAGGACAGGGAATTTCCTTGAGTGGGTCCTAAGAATTGAGAAACGAAACACACCAAAAAATGAATGAAACATACCTGTCTCCTATGTGCCCTCTCCTACTGTCCTACCTTGCCTCTAGACACAAAGTAGACATTCCTTGTATATCAGTCAGCTTTGTTGTGGCAGAAACAAACAAACAAACAAACAAAACCCCCCAAACCCAAAGTCTTAGTGCAATGATTTATTTTTTGTTCATGTTGCATGATGGTGACTCTGGGCCTGCTCCTGGTTGTGAGTTGGCTGAGTGTTAGGACTGAGACCGAAGAAGCAGTTCCTGTTTGGGACACACAATTTTGCCTAATACTTCTCAGACATGACATTTTTCATGTCCGCTACATTCCACCAGCCAAGTACAACTTCCGTGGGTTGAGGAAGTATAGACTCTTCCCACAGGAGGGCCAGCAAGTCACATGGGGATATGGGTGGAAATTCGTTCTCCAATCTACCACACCTTGCCCTCAGCTCTCCAGAACCCAGACTACAGACCTGCCTTCCTGCCTGAGTTCCACTAGGCTTGCCTTCACTGCTCTTCCTTGCAGTGTACTTCCCAGGGTTTCTGTCCCGATGTCAGAGGATTTGACCTAGTGCTTGTGGTTTAGAGTTTCTATCCTTAAGTGGAATACAGTCTAATCATACTGCCATGCAGAAAGCAATGCAAATTGTTTCAAGGGGTATAGGGGGTTATTGGAGAATAAAAGAAAGAAAAATATCTTGCTTTTGGGTTGGGTGGGCTTGGCTGGGCAAGTCTTCATGGCTGTAGATAACCCAGGTATCCCAGGCAGTGGCATTTAGGAGTCAGCCTCATGGAAGCTATTTTTTAAAATTTATTTATTAATTTAAAAATAAAGAAACAAAATAAAACAACATACATAATCAGTAATTTACTATATCATCACTTAGTTGCATATTCATCATTTCTTAGAACATATGCATTAATTCAGAAAAAGAAATAAAAAGACAATAGAAAAAGAAATAAAATGAACACAGGAAAGAAAAAAAAAAGATTATACCTACCATACCCCTTACCCCTCACTTTCGTTGATCACTAGCATTTCAAACTAAATTTATTTTAGCATTTGTTCCCTCTATTATTTATTTTTATTCCATACGTTCTACTCCTTTGTTGACAAGGTAGATAAAAGGAGCATCAGACGCAAGGTTTTCACAATCACACAGTCACATTGTGACAGCTGTATCATTATTCAATCATCTTCAAGGAACATGGCTACTGGAACACAGCTCTACATTTTCAGGCAGTTCCCTCCAGCCTCTCCATTACATCTTGAATAACAAGATGATTATCTACTTGATGCATAAGAATAACCTCCAGGATAACCTCTCGACTCTGTTTGGAATCTCTCAGCCATTGACGCTTTGTCTCATTTCCCTCTTCCACCTTTTGGTCGAGAAGGTGTTCTCAATCCCTTGATGCTAAGTCTCAGCTCATTCTAGGGTTTTTCTCAATCCCTTGAAGCTGAGTCTCCACTCATTCCAAGACTTCTGTCCCACCTTGCCAGGGAGGTCCACACCCCTGGGAGTCCTGTCCCACATAGACAGGGGGAAGGTGGTGAGTTTGCTTGTTGTGTTGGCTGGAGAGAGGGAGGCCACATCTGAGCAACAAAAGAGGTTCTCTTGGGGGTGACTCTTAGGTCTAATTTCCTTTTTAAATTTTTATTAATAAAGCCAATCAACATAAAATATGAACATTCTTTTTTTCATCACATAGTTGTATATTCGTCATCATGATCATTTCTTAGAACATTTGCATCAATTCAGAAAGAGAAAACAGAAAAAAAAATTCATTCTTACCATACCCCTTACCCCACATTCATTTTTTTTTTTCTTTACATGGTCAGGCACTGGGAATCGAACCCAGGTCCTCTGGCATGGCAGGCGAGCATTCTTGCCTGCTGAGCCACTGTGGTCTGCCCACCCCCCATTCATTGATCACTAGCATTTCAATCTACTAAATTTATTTTGACATTTGTTCCCCCTATTATTTATGTATTTTTAATCCATATGTTCTACTTGTCTGTCCATAAGGTAGATAAAAGGAGCACCAGACACAAGGTTTTCACAATCACACAGTCACATTGTGAAAGCTATGTCATTATACAATCATCTTCAAGAAACATGGTTACTGGAATACAGCTCTACATTTACAAGCAGTTCCCTCCAGCTTCTCCAATATACCTTAACTAAAATGGTGATATCTATTTAATGCATAAGAATAACCTCCAGGATAAGCGCTCGACTCTGTTTGGAATCTCTCAACCATTGACCCTTTATTTTGTCTCATTTCTCTCTTCCCCCTTTTGGTTGAGAAGATTTTCTCAATCCCTTGATGCTGAGTCTCAGCTCATTTTAGGGTTTCTGTCCCATGTTGCCAGGAAGGTCCACACCCCTGGGAGTCATGTCCCACATAGACAGGGGTAGGGTGGTGAGACTGCTCATTGTGTTGGCTGGAGACAGGCCACATCTGAGCAACAAAAGAGGCTCTCTTGGGGGTGACTCTTAGGCCTAAATTTTAAGTAGGCTTGACCTATCCTTTGCGGGGTTAAGTTTCATATGAACGAACCCCAAGACTGGGGGCTCAGCCTATAGCTTTGGTTGTCCACAATGCTTGTGAGAATATCAAGAATTCAACTTGGGGAAATGAATTTCTCCCTGTTCTCAGCACTCCCCGAAGGAGGATTTGGAAGCTATTTTGATCCAGATACTTTGTGCACAAGGCTATTTTATCTCAAATTGAAAATCAAAGCATCAAAGGAGTAAGCCATGCTGTTTTCCTTGAATTAGAAAGCAATTTATTAGGAAGAATCTTGTCATAATGAACATGTTTGAATTTCATCGAGAAGAGACAGGTTGATCTCACGAAATAGGCACTTTGGAAAAGTAGAAGGACAACTTGCCTAGGCATTATCAAAATTGAATGTTGGATTTCACTGCAACTGGCTCTCGCCTGAAAACAGCTAGCTGATTAAGAACCATGAACTGAGAGTGGCCCCATTCAACAGACCCCATAGTGGATCTTTAAATGAAGACTCTTTTCTGACCACGGAACAATACAACTTATTTTAATCAAACAAGTTCAGGTCTGTGTACTCATTCTATCAGAGCCAGTTTTCACTCCTTTATTAGCAAAGCCATCACAAAACTCCTCTTTATAGCACTTAAAATCTCTTGTTTTACCTCCTCAGAAAATTTTTACTAAATTGTTTTCACTGGTATGTAAGAAAATAAATGCAACTTTTTTTTCTTTCTTTCTTTCTAAGCTCTGGGGGAGGATCTTTGCTGTATTCTCTGCAAGGTAGTCCTAATATAGACAAAGATCCTTGCTAAAACTTTTGGCCCTACATCTTTTACCCCTTAAATAGTTCTTTTCAGTGCAGTCATAGTGCATCTAAAAACTAGCATATATAAAACATACCAGAAATCATATAGATTCCTAAGAACTGGAGAACTTCCACACTGAATCTGTCCCAAAGCTTTAGGCAAGGCCAGTGGATGGTGGCAATGTTACTGCTACTCTTCCTGGTGCACACCCATAGAAGACAGTTAACCAATTACCACTCTCTTTCTGGCTAAGCCTGGAAAAGACCCACACATTTAGGGAATCTCTTTATGGAAGAGAGTTATACCGTCAACTTGGATTGAAAAAAAAAACAATTTAGTATCTTTATTCTCTGCTGGGTATACTACTACTTGCTATTCTATGTTCCTAAAACTACTTCTTCAAAGTTTTAGCCCAGAATAAGAAAGAGGTCCTTTAACCCTATATAATTTTTTTTTTGCATGGGCAGGAACCAGGAATTGAACTCAGGTCTCCCGCATGGCAGGTGAGAACTCTGCCTGCTCAGCCACTGTGGCCACCCAATCCTGTATCATTTAATGTAATGCCTGGATGCATCCTAGAGTATATTAAGCAGATAATCAAAAAATATTGGCGAAGTACCTTGAGGAATGGGAGAAAAAATATGGAACAATTAAGCTTTACCATCAGTGAATCCCCAATACTGTGTCAAACTTTAGGGACACACAAATCAATAGGTAAAGCCCTTGATCTTAAGGCTTACTCTTGTGAAGCCTGTGTAAGTAGTAGAGAAGCTTAGCCTACCTATAGGTATGCTTAAGAATTACTTCTGGAAGACCTCTTTTGTTGCTCAGATGTGGCCTCACTCTCTCTAAGCCCAACTCTGCAAGTAGAATAATCATTGCTCTCCCCTCTACGTGGGACATGACATCCAGGGGTGAAAGTGGGAGATGACTCCCAGGGATGAGTCTGGCTCTGGCACTGTGGGTCAACAATTCCATCCTGGCCAAAAGGGTAAAAGAAGTGTAACTAATAAAGTATCTGTGGCAGAGAGAGTTCAAATAGAGTTGAGAGGCTACTCTGGAGGTTGCTCTTATGCAAGGTTCAGCTTGACACTACTGCCTATCATAACCTGCCAAACCCCAACCAGGACTATTCCAGCTAATCCTAAAGAACACCTATGGCATTATATAAGATTCTACAGAGGTTCCATGCACTAGGGTAACTTTCCAGAAATCTACCACCTCCAATTGGGTCCCTGGACCAGATAAGTCCTGCAATGCAGAGGGGCCAGCTTCTCTAGAACATCAACTAGTCCATCCCCCTATACCATATTATCGACAGCCCCTTCCAATGTGAAAAATTTAGAATGGGCATAGCCCAAACACCCTTAAAGAGTGGGAGAAACATCAAAGGTAATGGTGGAGTAATACAGAGAAGGTAGGGTTTAACAAATGAATATGATTGCTGAATCATTAAATTGATGTCTCTTTTAATCTCCAGTATCTTAGAGTAGCTAGAAGTAAAAACCTATAATTGTGGAATTGTAACCCATGCCAAACTCTGAAATATGTTCTATAACTAATCGTGGTGCTATGCTTTGAAATTTCTTGCTTTTTTTGTATATGTTATTTTTCACACAAAAAAGTCAAGTGTGATGATAAAAAAATATTTATGCCTTCTAGCCTCCTATATTGTGGAGCAGCTAGAAGGAAAAACCTGAGAGGACCATATGGTAGCCCATGACAACCTCTGGGATCTATCTTGTAACTACTTGTCGAAGAGTGCTTTGAAAACTATTGCTTTTCTCTTTCTTTGCTTTGTATATATATATATATATATATATATATATATATATATATATATATATATATATATATCATACAATAAAAAATTTTAAAAATAAAAAAACAATTTAGTATCTTTACTCTCTGCCGGGTATACTACTTCTTGCTATTCTATGTTCCTCAAACTACCTGTTTAAAGTTTTAGTGGTTGGGTAGGAGTGGGGAAGTGGATATTGTCTTGTAATTCTGGTATTGTATGATTTTGTTTCATAATTTGAGTTTATTCTATCTCAATCGCAGTTTTATAGTTTGAACCTATCTCTTCACAATCATCATTTCTCCATTACCAAGGATCTGAAAATGTTTTTTTTATCTGTTCTCATAAGGAAAGCATCCTCCAAGACAAATTCTTTTGATCATTTAAATTACCCTTTTCTATGGCAAACCCAGGTGTTGAATACCATTTTAGAACTATGGAGGTCCAGGTGGAAGAGTGCAAGTGAAGGGCTAAGTAAAGGATTCCATGTACTAGAAAATCAAACATCCCAAACAGTCATGTAGTGCATGTGTCTCCAGGCCTCATGGAGCTGTGACTCCCAGATATTGTCACTTTTTCTTTTCTTTCCTATATTTTTCCAAATTTACAAGGACCCTGAGGCCCTGTCCATACAAGTGCTTAAGCAGTCTGATCATTCTATAAGCTTCCTCTTGGGACTTGTTCCCTTATAAGTTCCCAAATTCTCCGTGGTGTTTAGTCCAAAGGATTAGTCCCATTTATTCATACTTGCTACTGAACATAAGATAAAAAAGCAAACTGCAAAAAGAAATGTTCTAGCCAGTACTGCCTCTGCTGTACCCCAAGTCTATAATCTCCACCGAACAAGTCTATGATCTCCACTATTGGGGCTGTTGCTTCTCCCCACATCAGTGGTTTCTTGGAATAAAAGTTAATGTGCTCCTCTTTCTGGTCTTATGATCAGGCCTGGATGTTCCATGACTTAATTAGTATGGCCATCAAGTAACTTGTGATAATCTATTTCCCTTCTCTCTCTCTCTCTCTTCCTCTCTCTCTCTCTCTCACACAGACACACACGCATGTGCGCACACACACAGAATCAGCTGTTTTTCCCAATGTACAACCATAACACATATACGGTTAAGACAGCAGGAGGTGATAGATCCACTTCTACCTCATTCAAAACTAGCTTATCTTCTAGTGTCACATTTGAGTCACCAGTACTGACTCTCTTCTCCCTCCCAGGACCCCCCTTGCTCATTTGCCGTCTGGCATCAGTTGGGGCCTCCTCAACCATTTACTGTTTTAAACTGCAAGAGGGTGGAGAGTATACTCTACCTTCTGCCGTAATGATCCTTGGCCCCTATGTAAAGTTGTGGCTACAAATCAGTATGTGTGGGAATGATGAGAATGCCAGCACCTACCATCACTCAATAAGAGAATTGAAACCCTAGACTAGTGCCAAGTTCATCTCTTTCACACAACTGCAGTATCCAGTTTCATCCTTATCTGAGAACCATTGTGGAGTACTTGCTTTACATTTACATAATTTAAACTGTTTTAGTTTGCTAGGCCTTCCCATAACAAAGTACATACCACAAACTGTGTGGCTTAAAACTTTAAACAGGTATTTATTATCTCAAAGCTCTGGAAGCTAGAAATCTGAAATACAGGTGTTGGAATGGCCATGCTCTCTCTGAAGTCTATAGGGGTCTGGTGGAAGTTGGCAAGCAACTCATGGGGTTCTTTGGCTTGTGGCATAATTCAGTCTCTGCCTCCATCTTCTCTCTCTGTCTCTCTCCTTATAAGGACACCAGTCGCATTAGATTAGTCCAATTTCGCCTTATCTTAATAACATCTGTAAAGATCCTATTTACAAATACGTTCACATTTACTAGACTGGGGCTTAGGACTTGAATATAACTTTTGGGGAGATACAATTTAATCCTTAACAGTGGTTGTTGCAACAGACCCTAAAATGCATGTAGTAAAAACTGATAGAGCTGAAAGGAGAAAGAGACAAATCCACAATTATAGTTGGGAACTTAAGCACCTCATCTCAGTAACTGATAGAACTGCAAGACAGATAACCATTAAGGATATAGAAGAACTAAACAGCACCATTAACTAATAGGCTCTAATTCACATATATGGAACACTCCATTCCAAAACAGAATACACATTTTTTCAAGGGCCCATAGAACATTCACCAAGTTAAACCATATCTTGAACCATAAAATAAACCTCAACAAATTTAAAATAATTGAAACCATACAGAGAGTTTTCTGATCATAATGGAATCAATAATCCAATAGCCAATTGAATACACAAGGTATATTTATATATTACAGGTTTGCAAGGCTCATCCAACATTGAAGCAATCAATCAGTGTAATCTGCCACATCAACAAACAACAGAAGAAAAATTCATATGATCATATAAATTGACACAGAAAAAACATTTGACAAAATTCTACATCCATTTATGATGGTTCATGGCAACTTAGAAATACAGGGGAATTACGTGAATTTGACAAGGAACATCTAAAAATATCCTACAGCAAACATCAGACTTAATGGTGAAAGACTGAATGCTTTTCCCCCAGGATCTGGACTGAGGAGAGTGTCCACTTTCACCATTCTTATTCAACAATATACAGAAGTTCTAGCCACTGCGCTAAGGCAAGAAACTTAAGTAAAAGGCATACGATTGGAAAGGAAAGATAAAACTGTCCCTATTTGCAGATGACATGATCATCTATGTAAAAAAACCCAAGGAATCTGAAAAAATTTCCTAGAGCTAATAAATGAGTTCAATAAGGTTATAGTTTACAAGATCACTATACAAAAACCAATTACATTTCTATACACAAGCAATGAATATGCAGAAACTGAAATTAAAAGCACAATGTCATTTAATATTGCTCCAAAGAAGATGAAATACTTAGGTATACCCTTGACAAAACATGCACAAGATCTTTAAGTTGAAAATTATAAACTTTTGATGAAAGAAATAAAAAAGACCTAAGTGAATCCATTGGCTGGAAGTCTCAACATAATAAAGATGTTGAGTCTCCCCAAATTTATATACACACATGTAATTCCTATCAAAATTCCAGTAAGATCTATTTGGAGATACATCTATTCTAAAATTTATATGGAGAACATATGGGCCTTAAAATTGCTAAAGCAATCTTGACAGAGAAGAACAAACTAGCTGTAGTAATCAAGACAGTGTCTACTACTGGTGGAAGAATATAAAATATAGATCAATGGAACAGAATGGGGAACCCAGAAATATACCCATACCAAAATGCTTAACTGAAATTTTTTTTGTATGCTGTATGGCAGGGTCACATTTCATTATTTTTCCATGTGGGTATCCCGTTATTGTAGCACAATTTGTTGAAATTTTTTGGAGGGGAAGTGTATCGGCCGGGAATTCAACCTGGGTCCCCTCATTGCAGGCGAGAATTCTACCACTGAACTACCCTTGTACCCCCATAATTGATTTTTGATGAGGTGTAAAAACAATTCAGTGGAAGGACAGCATTTTCAAGAAATGGTGCTGGAATATCCATAAGCAAAAAAAAAAAAGAACCTCAACCTAACCCTCACACATTATATAAAAATTTGCTCAAAGTAGACCATATACTTAAATGTAGTACATAAAACCGATATTTTAGAAAAAAATAGGAGAAAATCTTCTAAGGCAGGAAAGTTCTTATATTTGAAACCAAAAACACGATCCATAAAAGGAAAAATTGATAAATTGGACTGCATCAAAATTTTAAAAATATCTTTCTGGGAAAGACCCCATGAAGATAAAAAGAAAAGCTAAAGATTGTAAAACTTCACATATCTGACAAAGGACTAGTATCTAGAATATATAAAAAACTCTCAAAACTCAAAAACAACAACAAACAATTCAACTTAAAAATGGGCAAAAGACAATTCATTGAAGAGGATATAAAGGTGGTAAATAAGTACATGGAAATGTGCTCAACATCATTAGCCATTAGGAAATGCAAATTAAAACTGATATCATTACACACCTATCATGTTGGCTAAAGTGAAAAATAGTGAAAAGACCAATCATTGGTGAGGATGTGAAGCAACAAGGACTCTGATTCATTGCTGGTAAGAATGTAAAATGGTACAGCCACACTAGAAAAAAAGAGTTTGGCAGTTTCTATAAAAACTAAACATGCAAATACCATATGACCCAGTAATTGTCCTCTTGGCCAATTATCCCAGAGAAATGAAAACTTCATGCAAAAACCTGCACACAAATGTCCATTGCAGCTTTATTTGTAATAGCCCCAAATTGGAAACAGCCCATATATCCTTCAACAGGTGAATGGTGAAACAAACTGTGGTACGTCCATACAGTGGACTACTCAGGAATAAAAAGGACCAAATATTTATGTATAAATATTTGCAACAACCTTGATGAATTTCCAAGGAAGTATGCAGAGCAAAAGAAACCATTCTTAAAAGGTTGCATACCATATGATTCCATTTATATAGCATGTTTGAAATTACAAAGTATATTAAATGAACAGATTAGCTGTTGCCAGGGGTTAGGGACAGTATGGTGGGTAGCAGGAGGGAGGGATCCTTATGGTCTTGGAATGGGTTCGTATCTTGACTATGTTGGTGGATAAAAGATGGTGTTTGCCTTCCTAGCAATCAAATCATTGGAAATTGAAATGGGGTCATTTTGAGCACAAGAATCAAACCTAGTGGAGGAAGATGTCTGAATTCTCTTATCTAGAATGTTTCTTTCTCGTTATGTTCTTTGTAATTCTATCATATTGTCTCACAGACTCCTACATTTCTATGTCTTTGAAGAAAGCTATAGGTGAATTAGCTACCCTTTTGTGTCATATACCCTAAACAGAAGGAAATAATTATTATGTCTGATTTTACGTCACTAAAAAATTTAGTCTGTCAAGGACCTAAGAAGACAGAAACTTGGCTCTCATCCCCTTAGCCTTCAAAGTAGACAAGAGGAAATGGCTGGTAATTGTTAATGAGGCAGGTACTGTCCATCGAAAAATCAGGGGAAGTTAGAAAAACTGGAAACTGCTCTTCCCTTAAAGTTACTAGGAGGCAAAAGCAGATAAGAGAGTCTCATTATTTCTACTTTGCAAAGGAGACAGAAAACTGCCATGAAGCTAAGGCCTGTTGTGAGTGATAGAAAAATGCTGCTGGGGATTAAGTTGGCCATGACAAGAGGCTCAGCCAGTATGAGTCTATGTGCATAGACTTCATTTCCCTTTTGCCATGACATGGCTTCCATCTGTTAAACTTTCTTAGGCCTCATGCGGCAATGAGACATTCCAAATCAATCCACTTTCATAAACATACATTGATGACCAAATCTGTGTGAGAGTGTGTGTGTGTGTGCCTCAGACAGTGGTTCTTAGACATATGTGCTCTTTCGAGGTGACACTGAAAACCATGGCAGAAATAATTCTGTTGCCTCTGCAGTGACTTGATTCTGAGCTCTTTTTGGGCTATATCTTCCTTCTGTACCACTGTTCATATGGTGAAGTGTGGGCTGTCTAAACAACTCAAAGAAACTTTTAGGCTAGGTAAGTAATAAAAGCAGTAAAAACAGAATTAACTTAATAATTGATTCAGAGAACGATGTCTGTCATTGATCAACATAAATAACTTGCAGGTCTTTATATTCATGATTATGAACCTTACGTGGACTCTTAATGCTGCTTAGCAATCATACACTTCTTGAGTCCAGCCACTCGCCTCTTTTTCTGGATGGCTACTTCACACCTTCTCCTCTGTCCTCAAACCTCTTTACATCTCTTCCCTCATCTTTGCTCTCAGCTGATGACCCTACTTCCTATTTCACTGAGAAGATTGAAGCAATCAGAAGAAAACTTCGACAAGTTCTCTGACATTTACATACTCTTTCAGCCATTTAGGAACCTAAAACAGATTATGGTATCAGGAGAGTGAGGTGCTGTTATTGAAAATACCAAAAAATGTGGAAATGGCTTTGTAATAGGGTTATGGGTAGAGGCTGGAAGAATTGTGGGATGCTTGGCAGAAAAGGCCTAGATTCCTTTGAAGAGACTGGAGATTGCAATACAGATGCTGAAGATACTTCTGAAGAGGCCTTAGAAGAAAATGACAAATACACTATTGGAAACTGGAGGATAGGTGATCCTTGTTTTAAAATGACAGAGAACTTGGCAAAATTGAGTTCTGATATTGGATGGAAGGTAGAAATTGAAAGTGATTACCTTGGATATTTAGCAGAGGAGATTTCTAAGCTAACTGTGGAAAGTGCAGCCTGGTTTCTCCTTGCAGCTAATGGTAAAATGTGGAAAGGGATAAGCTGAGAACAGAACTCCTGGGTGTGCGTGTGTGCATGCACGTGCACACACACACACACACACACACACACACACACAACAGAAACTGATGGTTTAGAAGATTCTGAGCTCCCAGAAAGCAAACACTCAAAATAGTGCTCTATATGAGGTTTTAACTAAACATGCATATAGTCAGCCATTTCAGTGAAAGTCGGAATTGGAGGTACAGTTATCCAGGAAGGATCTACGGAAAGTCATACTGTCAGATGGTTTGGACCCCTTTGTAGTATATTCAAAACTGACAAGTTTTTTTGTGTGTGAGATCTGCATGAACAAAATCAGTGTGAACCTGGACCTAAAGGGACAGAAAAGGAACAATTTTAAGAAAAAGTCATGTCAAAGGCAGAAAAATGGAAGCCAAGGGCTGGGCCAAAGGCATCTTCTAGGGTAAAGAGAATGGGTCCATCCATGAATGTGGAAAGGCAGAGTCTGCCTTGCCACTTGGAGAGGCCAGTTTAGGAAGAGTGCTACCGCCTCAGTTGTCTAAGAGGGTGGAGCCTTGCCCCAGTGTTTGGAGAGGACATGGCTGCTATGCAAGCACTTGGAATGGTTGTAGCTGCTATTCTTTTAGGCTCAGAGGATAAAATATCATTCCATAGAGAATTCTCAGATCTTGAAATCTAATGGAGTATGCCCTACAGGGTTTTGGAATTGTTTTGGACAGGTGACTCCTGTTTTCCTTCCAATTTCACCCTATGGGAATGGGATTATTTATGCTATGCCTGTCCCTCCTTTGTATATTGGAAGAAGATAAGTTGTTTTCTAGGTGTCAGGTCCACAGACAGAGGTAAATGTGCCCAAGGACAGACAACACCTATAACCAATTTTGATGAGACTTTATACTTAATATTGTTACTGAAATTTGGGATAATGTGATGGAATGAATGTAGTTTTCATGTAGAAAGAACATGTCTTTTTTGGGGCCAGCAGATGAAGTGTGGTGGTTTGAAACTGTATGTTCCCCAGAAAAACATGTTCTAAAATCTAGTCCATTCCTATAGGTGTGAACTTATTGTAAGTAGGACCTTTTGGTGGGGCTACTTCAGTTAAAGTATGACACATTTCATTTAGGATGGATCTTAATCCTCTTACTGGAGTCCATTATAAACAAAATGAATACAGAGTAAAAAAGCCACAGAAGCAAGAAGCTTAAAGCAATGAAACCCAGAAGACAAGGACAGACCAGCAGATAACACCATGTGCTTTGCCATATGGCAGAGAAGCCAAGAATCACCAGCAGCCAGTGTTCAGGAAGAAAGCATCTATTGCCTTGATGATGCCTTGATTTGGACATTTTGCTGGATTTAGCCTATAAGCTAATAAATTCCCATTGTTTAAATTAAACATTTCATGATTTCTGTGATGCGTAACCTGGGAAACTAAAATTCCCACCTTCCTATATCTATACCCATATACACTGACTTCCCTCCTTATAATACCTATGAATTGTCCAAGCACCCAATCAACCACACTACTTTGTGCACAAGCCCCATCTACTCCCACCTACTCAAAGCTAATGCTTCAGTAATTTTCCTTTCTGTCCCACATCATCAATTTGTCTTCCCCATATGAACATGCTGTGATCTTTCCCTTCCCCATTTGAACATGCTGTGGGCTTCTCCATATTAAAATCCAAACCAAACCAAAACAATATAAAGAAAACTTTTCCATGACCTCACTTTCATTCCCAGCTACGGAACCATTGTTTCGTTGCCCTTCGAAGCAAAATTTTTCTTCAGAGATGATGTTACTTGAAGTCTCCAAGTCCTTGTCTCCTATTCCTCTTAACTGATGTATTGATCGATCCTCAGAAGGATCGATCCTTCTCTTACTCAACCTGTTACCAGACTTGACAGCTGATCTCCCCCTCCTCCTTGACACACTTTCTTCACTTGGCTTTCAGTACACCAACCACACTCTTTTGGTTGTCCTACATCATGCATTGTTCTTTCTCAATATCTTTCAATGGGTTCTCTTCCTCCTGAACTCTTATTATTGATAAGAGTTGTGCCTTTTTTCTTTTCTATCTACATTTACTCCCTTGGCATTTTCATCAAGTCTCATGGTTTTAAATATCATGTATATTTCAATGACTCCCAAATATCTATCTCCAACCTGGATGTCTTTCCAAAATTCCAGACTCAATTTGCTACCTAACATTTCCAAATAGTTGAAAAATAGGCATATCTCGATCTTAACTGAATGTTTCCAGCCTTAATCTTGCTCTTTCAATAGCCCTCCTATTCTCCATTGAAAGCCACTCAATTTTTCCAATCATTCAAATCAAAACTTCATGGTCATCCTTGAATTCTCTTTTGTATGCCGCACTCAGACTTTCAGGAAATCTTATTGGCTCTACCTTCAAAATATGTACAAAATCCCACCATTTTTCACTACCTTCACTGTTAACACCCTGGTTCAACCCACCCTCCTCTTCCACCTGGTTTACTACAATAGCATTTTAACTGGTCTCCTTACTTTCCCTCTTGTTTTTCTTCAATCTATCCTCAATTTAAGAGCCAGAGTTGTCCTTTTAAATGTAAGCCTGATCGTGTCAATCTTCTACTCAGATCCCTCCAATGGCTCATTATTTAACTCAGAATAAAATCCAAATTCCATATAATGGCTTACAAGGGCTTAAGTAACTTGGTCTCTCATTACCCACTGGACCTCCTTCCATTCTTCTGTCCTCCTCATCACTCTGTCCCAGCCATACTGACCTCCTTTGCTATTCCTCGGACACTCCAGATATGCCCCTTTGTATTAGTTAGGGTTCTCTAGAGAAACAGAATCAACGGGAAATATTCATAAATATAAAATTTATAAAAGTGTCTCACATAACCATGGGAATGTAGAGTTCAAAATCTGTTGGGTAGACTGTGAAGCTGATTATTCTGATGGAGGGTCTGGATGAACTCCACAAGAGGGGCTTGCCAGTCAAAGCAGAAAGAGAACCTGTCTCTCCTGAATCCTCCTTAAGAGGCTTCCAGTGATTAGATTAAGCATCACTTACTAAAGAAGACACTCCCCTTGGCTGATTACAAATGGAATCAGCTGTGGATGTAGCCGAAGTGATCATGGTTTAATTCTATGAAATGTCCTCATAGCAACAGACAGGCCAGCACTTGCCCAACCAGATAAACAGGTACCGCCACCTGGCTAAGTTGACACATGAACCTGACCATGACATCCTTCCTCTGCACTGGCTCTTTCCTCTGTCTGTAACTTTCTTCCCTGCATAGCTAACTTCCTTAATGCCTATTATTTGCTGAAATGATACATTGTCAATTAGGCCTACTCAAACTACCCTTTTAAATAATGCAATTGTCTCCACCCTGGCACTCTTCATCCCCCCTTAATCTTCTCAATTAATTTTTCCACAGCATTTATTACCTTTCAATATACTATATAATTTATTTATTGTTTATTCCTTGCCTGCTGCTCCCTGCTAAAATGCAAATTTCCTGAAGGCAGGGATCTTTACTTGTTTTGTTTACCGTTGTAACCCTTGTGTCTAAGCAGAGACTCTTGAATTGTTTGTGCTCAATAAGTACTTATTGAATGAATGAATGAGTGGCTCATATACCTAAGAGTAAAGTTCTGTGACATATCTATGCAGGAGGAATTAGGCATTAAGCAGGAGTTATAATGATAATAATAATTGTTACCATTATTACACATATAATATGTTCCAAGAAGCTTGCTAAGCAAGGATTGTTTGCTTCTAGTCAGATGAGAGATTTTTCCTTATAATAGGTTGATAAGGATTTAGCATCTTTTTAAAGATTCAAATAAAATCCTCTTTATATACAGAAAATATTTTAGCTTCTCTACAAGTAATATTCAGCCTTCTAGTCAATTAAATACTCTGAAAGGTCAATTTATGATTTATTGATTCCATATCCACAACCCCTCTAGCAAGGGAAATGGTAGATATTCAGGAATTATTGGTTAATAGAATGAATGAATGGAACAATCTCTTGATTTATATTCCCATTTACTTTTTCCTCCATCCTCATTGGATTATTTGCCTTTCCCCATGTATTATTTATCCTTACACCTTCCACTCCAGCATTTTGCCTTCCTGACATAGAGTAAGTACTAACAATACATTAGATGGGTAAGTAAATGAATTGATGAGTCACTGATCTACTAAAAATATTCATAAAATTCAGTCAAATCATTGTCTTGCCAACTTCACTTGACCACCTTGTATAGACATAGTCAAACACACCTGCATTGTTGAAGGATTCATGCTGTATCCTTTGCTGTTGGCCTGTACACTTTCATCACTTATGAAAAGAAAGAAGAAAACTTTCCTGGGTTCAACTTGGTTAGCATCTCAGCAGTTTCAGTCTTTTAAAACAATTCAAAAATTCCTAAATTCCTAAATCTTTCATTGTAATTGGTACAAACTCTATTACCTCCTTGGGATTGTTGCCAGCATATTAAAAATAAGATCATAATACTTCCAAGGAAGAGCCTTCCAACATTAACATAAAATATATAAGCATTGACAGAACAATTAGATTAATTCACCTTTTAGAGCTAGCTTGTTCAAAGCTGACTCATCTGAAATGGTGTTAAACTATTCAGTTATACAAAGAATTTATAAAGAGCTGACATAAGATATTAGATTCATTTTTATATTTATCATTGTGTTTTAAGATTATTAGAAGGAAAGCTAAAACATTCTTCATAAAAGCATTTGTATTAATTTAGTTTTATCATTCATGTAATAGCAACATTTAACTTCCAAAAGAATTGTAATGGCTCAAAGACTATTAGGCCTATGCCTTCTGGTTTCGTGATCATATCAGGCAGTGAATTTATAGAGAAAAGGCCATTAGCATTCTTAATTCAAATGAAATAAGATGTCCTGCGAAAGGACATCTTTTACATCAATTCAGATTAGGCTTCACTTTGAGTAAGAAATACGTGAAAGTTAGTACCTTAACGAGATAAAGATTTATTTCAATCTAGAGAGAGGCAGTTTGGGGTTGGGATGGCAGCTCCCTCCATGGCATCAGAGATCAAGTTGCTCTGATTTTGTTCCCCAGCCACGTTGGCTTACATTCCCAAGGTCCCCTCCGAGACCAAGATGACTACAGCCAAATTACATCCACATTCTCTGCAGCAGAAAATAGGAAGAAGTTTATCTCCTCCATGTTTTCTTGAAAGTATCATACCAGACTTCCCTTTACATATTATTGTCTTGAACTTAGCCACCTTGAATTTATGACTACTATTAGGTGTGCAGGAGTCTTGGAAACATACTTTTCTTAGTTAAGTGGTAGTGCGTCCAACTTAAAAATTGGGGTTCTTTTATTTAAAAAGAAGGGAAGAATGGATATAAGAAAGGCAAATAGCCATCTCTGCCTTATCTGAGTGTGGACTGCTGAGGAAGAATGCTTGTCTCATGTTGACCTTCCATGATCCTTTTACTAATCTTTGTCAGAACTACAGCAGATTCTATCGAACTCTAACAATGCCTATGGGTTCGTGGGATTTTTTGCCGCGGTCCAGCCGCAGCAGAGGGAACGGGCTTGAAGGTGTGGAGGGTCGTCGGCGCGAGAAGAACACCAAGAGACAGCTTAGAGAATCTTGAGAAGAGTCGCCTAGATTTATTTTTGCTTAACTGATTTTATACCCTTATTTTTGGCAAAAAAAACAGGTATCACAGGATCATGGTTGTGTCATGGCTTACATTTTAGGTAAAGTTACAGGTTCAGGGAAGCAAAGTGAAAGTACACGTTCTGATTTTCTTAGGAACATTTACACAAGATTTCAATAGCAGCAAGATATTGGCTTAAACCGCAGACATTGTGTTTGCAGTTTTCTGAGTTTAGACTTTCTGTTTCTATTATTCTACAGGTGAGGCTATATGTCAAGACCTATTTTAGTTTGGTTAAGGTTAGCTTGTTTTGATTAAAAGGTTACATTGTTTACTTAGATTTTTTATTGTTTTATAGCAATGGACCGGCGCCGTGGTGGGGAGTAAATTTCTAGGATGGCTCAATGCAGGGTTTTTTAATTATAAATGTTTACTCTCTATGGGGTACTTTTCTGTGACTTGTTCTAAAAGCACTTCTGCCTGCTGCATCTGCAGCATGACTTGCTTAATGGGGGCGTCCCAACCTAATTTTTTCTAAACAGTCATTAACAAGGTTTTGCAATTTGTACAATTTGTATCATTTTTTCCAGCTCTTAATACAAAATTTTTTGCTTTCTGATTTGTTTTGATATAATGCTTGGAGAACAGCCAGCAACAAGAAACACACAATTAGTGTCGTTAATCCCAGTATTTTTCCATTACACCATTTCATGCCTCGTCCTCTTTTGGGGCGTTGAAGGCCTTGCCACCGCCCTTCCTTCCAGGGAACCATGTCAAACCGGGGAGGAAAAAGAGGACGCGGCAATTTTTTCCTATTTTATGGACTCGTGGAGTTTGCCCACTTCTTAGGATTAAATATTTCTCAACAATATTTTTCATGAAAAGATGGCAGCCTTAATGTTCTGATTTCAGAAAGACTTAACTGGTTCTTCTGATTTGGTTTTCTCTTAAGAGGAGTTTAGTCTATTTCTACCTTTCAATTGACCCATTGACTACACAGGACTTCAAAACCTGATAGAGATTGAGTCCCTCACAGCCAGTTTTTTTAAAAAAATGATGACTTCCTCTTCAGTTTCTTCCAAATAAACAATATACAAGAAAGCCATAGAAACAAATACCACTTGATTTGATATTCAGATTTTCCCCATTGGTATAATAATAAAAATCATATTCATACTAATGAGACCAAATTATTTGGTATAGTGCAATATGATTATCAGATCACTGTTTTAGTGGGTAGCTGTTCCTTTCATCTGTCCAGCAATATATCCATACCTTTCTTTGGGGATTTTTTTAAATCCCCTCATTGCAATCCACAGGTGGGTAGGTCATCCAAGCCTAGCTAACCATAATACCTCACACTCCCAGCCACATTGATTGGTGCAGGAGTAAGCCAGAAGGATTAGAATTAGGGACTAATAGTGGCCATAATTCCCATCACAAGGAGGAATTCTACCTGCATTTGGAATGGAGTCAAGCAAAAATGGGTGATCAATGGCAGGAACTGGAGGGGGAGGGACACAGGTGTCATCCCATGAGCATCAAGTTTCCAGTCACACGTCCCTGAGATGTGTTTTTTTCAGCTCTTCTTTTGAATCTGAGAGTCAATACATCCCCCTTCTGTTTAACCTGGTTTGGGTTGGGTTTTTGTTATTTTCAACCAAAAGAGTCCTAAGATCACTTCCTATAGCATTTAACTATGCTCTTCCTTGGGTTCTAGTTATTTGTGTATGCATCTCATCACTTGAGTATTGCTGTGAATCTCTTGAGGAAAGACACCTGGCTGATTTGTTCCTATGACTTGAATCATTCCTAACTGAATACTTCACACTTAGTGGGTACACAATAACCATTTGAACTTGGGGAAAAAATTAAATATTTTTTTTCAAACTGTAGACTCACACTGCTACTCTTTGTTGAATGTTTATTATGTGGTAGGTGCCTTCCTTTTATAGGTTACTTAATCTTTACAACCCATTTGGGAGGTGGATGCTATTGCAACATATTTTACAAATGTGTTAGCTACAGTTTAAAGAGATTAAATTAACTTGTAGAAGGTGACCTAATAAGTGGTGAGTCGTAGATTTGAGCTGGTACTCTTGACTGCAAAGCCCACACCTTTAATTATTGCCTATTAATATTGACCATTTACTCCCTGAAAGTTATATTATTCATAATTCTTCAATCCTCATCCACAATGGGGAGTTTTGTTTCCTTTGAAGAAAGTTCTGATTTTTATGACTTTTATACATGATTACAATTTAATTGAAAACATGCCTCAAAGGTAAAAAAGTCTCTGTTCTCCCCCCAAAATAGGTTGGCTTTAGACAAGTGGGCTTTATATGTCAAAAGACCCTGCCTTCAGAAGGACGATAAACTGGGTGGGTACCCGGTATACTAGATGTCAGGATTGATTTGACCACTAATATTTGGCTTAAGATACATTTTTAGGGGTAGGGTCTTATGTTCATTTCATATCATAATGTAGATCTTGACTAAATGGTATAGAAGTTTTAACTACTTTTGAGAAACATGCTTGTTCCAAGATGATGACTTTATGTAAATTTCACCACTTTCGTTTATTCAAATTTCCTATACTATGTGGTATTTAGTGAATTCAAGGTATTGTCAATGCTATGATTAATTTTAAATAAAAGAAGAAACTGTTGACACTCACATTGTTAATACTAATAATGCAGTAACCCCTGTGAAGATCAGTTGTTGCTTTTAAAGGCCACAGACTTCACAGATACCCTTGTGTTAATGGCTCTGGGAAATAATCTAGGGGGTGCATGGATCATTTAATACAACTCAAAGTGCATATATTCTTATGGGTCATTTATTCTTTCAAATCTATCTATCACCTAATTTGTGCCAGGCACTGTGCTAGGTGCTGGAGGGATCAAAGGATAAATAAGAAATACAGTGTCTATCTTCATGGAACTTGTTCATAGAGACAGACTAAAAAGAATGAAAGAAACAAGAAAATATCAAGTGGTGGTAAGTGCTATGTTAAAAAGAAAAAAAGGATGATATGATTAAAAGTGACTGTGCTCTAATTTGAGAGTTAATTAAGAGAAGGCTCCTCTAAAGAATCAGAGACCTGGACTGACAGAAAGGAACCAGCATGAAAAGATCTCAAAGTGTTGTAGGCAGAGGAAATGGCTACTGTAAAGGTCCTGAGGCAGAAATAAGTTTGGTGCTGTTGAATCTTAGAGAGATGATTCATTAAATGTCATTTTTTTATACAACAGGGTACACAGATATAATGGCCCTGCCATTGTTAATGAGGGGAAAGCCTTACAGCAACTCAAATCATCCCCAGAAACTTTGCAAATATTAACAGTAATAATTCTGGAGCTGGGGAGATTATGGATTTTTTTTGCCTATTTTTATTTACTGATTTCTTGCTTAATGACAAACATAAAAAACCTGTCGAACAAGGTGTAAAGTTCCATGGAAGACATAGAAATACACTTGAAGGTATTACGAAAGGTAGATTTCAGATTGACAATAAAATGAAATGAATTGTAAATTGTAATATAATAAATTGAAAAACATAAATGTGTTTTTTGGTAGAACTGGGGAAGGGAGGTTAAAGGGAAGCCAGGAAAAAAAGAATTAGAAATGAGTAAATGGCAGTATCATGTCACCTGAGCAGGGTAAAGCGTCTTTTATAAAGAGCAGATGATAATGTCTTTCTGGATTTATGTGCTCAGGTACACTCACCCTTATGTTCTTGGTTACTAGGTCCAGGCAGGTGAGCTGGGGTATATTATTTATATACATATAATTGGTTATTCAAACTGGGGTGCAGCCTCCCACAACTGGTCTGATTATTTGTCCTTAGGCTGGATTGGTAGTAGTTCCTATTGCATCAACTGGACAGTGACTAAACCCCATAGAAATGCTTGAAACAAGTCAGAGTAGACAGGAAAAAAGAAAGCACTGGGATGTGAGTACTGTATTCTTGGTTGCCCAATCGGCTACACCTGGGTAGGTTATTTACCAACTTATGGTCTCACATTTTCTCATGTCTAAAAGGAAGGGTTTAAGCTATAACAGCTTTGAGATAATTTCCAGGTCTACATTTATATCTTGACTCTAAACCTATACTATTAAAATTCCTGTGGCTATATTTGCCCTGAAAGGGCATTGACTGATAAGCAACATTTGGGTCAGTGAAGCATCCAAGCTTGCATAGACCAGAAAAGAGAAAACAGTTGATATGCTAATTTTTACTTTCCCTTTCCTTAGCCCTTTTTTCAGAAATGTGATATTCTTAGAGGCCAGGAGCTGGCTAGTAGGCCTTGGTCTCTAGCTTATACCTGGATTTGGGAGGTGGTTTCTTATAAGCCAATGGGTGAAAAGGCCTTTCCAGAATATCCCTGCTCTCCCCTGAAATGACTGATATCACGTCCTGTTGTGCTTGGATAGAAAGGATATTTAGAAGAGAAAAACATGGAATACCTAAAGAGGAGGAGGATTGTCACTGAGAAGCAAAGGGAAGCACCTTCTATTGTGCAGGAATGAATAGAAGCTGTAGGAAGAAGTAGCTTAATTGTGTGAAGCTTCACAGCAATGCAACATGGTAAGAATGTTGCCATTCAATTAAATAATTCATACCAATACATGATTTGAATTTTTTCATTGTTTTAATATTGCTAATGTCATAAAGAGCTTTTATTTTAATAGGATTCACTGACTGTAGTGAGATGGAGAAGTGGAAACCTCTTCTCTTCCCCTTCTATCACAGGGTTGATATGGAATAAAAAGGAATCTAAAATGAGCTTGTGCCACTCTGTGCTGTGAGTTATTGAGCTATTGACAGAAGTAGAGAATGCTGCACCAGGTACAACGTTACTAAAAATATGACCTGGAATAAATTACCACTTCTCTGTGCTTCAATTTCCTTATCTGTAAAGTGGAAACAGAGATGGTAAATTTTGAAGATTTTAAATATAATGTATTAATAATAATTAATGGATTTTAGAGAAATAATTTATGAAATGGTAGCTTAGTGACCTAAGAGTTAAGGCAGTTCCTCAAATAACAAATTCCTTCTTGGGGACTCATTTATTCAGCATGAGATTTGCACTGATCATTCAAATAACAAAAATTATATTATATACACATCCTGTATGCAGGGTAATTGGATATAAACCAGCATGTTTACAGATTTGGATACGGAATTGGAAAACAATCATAAGAAGTGGATGCATCAGTCTATTGGAAACTCAAAGATCTCAAATGAATTTTGGCAGCACGGATTGAATCTCTTTTGAGTGCTGCCAAGTGTTTAGAAATTTGCTGGTGCTAATCAACATAGGGGGATTCTAAGGAACAATTTCTCCAATATATTGTTATTAAAATATATTTCAGCTGGAAACAAGCAATCATGTAAATTGGGAATAACATTTCATGAAGTGTTTCTTGTAGTTTTTGTATCATACAATGAATTTGCTCAATTTGATAGAGGGGCAAAGAGTCTAAATGTATGAATAATAAAATGAGGTCTTGTAGTATGCAAAGCTTGATGACCATTTGGGAATGAACTAAGGACACAGGCAAAATATATTTTCAGCAGTTTGTCCTTGCCCTGACTGAATTAATGATTGAGATGTGAGTTACAAGGGAAGTAAGATGTTCCCAAATAAGGTAACTGTGGGGGCTTCCAGGGAAGGGGAACCTCCCAAGTGTTAGGAAATAAGATACTCTGAATATTTTCATCAAATGCACCAGAACATTTGACAGTCCACTAAACTTTGGCATGCTACCAGCCACATCTTGTTGCCCAATGAACCTACTGCCATTGGCCATAGAGAACCTTCTGTTCTAGGCACCCAAAGCCAAAACTATGTGGCAATAGTAGTTATTTACTGAGTACATATCCCTGGGATGATGGCATACTCATGAAAAAGAGGGTTCCATGCCTTCCTCTTAATGGTATTCGGAAGACTTTCTGTGCACCATATCTTAGCTTTTATTGATGCAATCTTAGAACCCTAACAGGAGACACTTAGAACTCATTTATTGACTGTCCTCATCTTATGACAGAGGACAGTGGAGAATGGACTTGCACAACATGGCTCCTGCTTCCTAGTCTGATGGTCTTATTGCCATATGAAATGGTTCACCCTGGCTTTTGCCCATATTCCTAAAACGTACCACATAGAATATTTGAACAGTAGGTGAGAGAAAATCATTGTAACAACTGTATAGGCTTCCATGGTGTTTACAACCAAAAGAAGAGCAAATTTACTAAGGAGGCTAGTCCGTGTGGTTTATATTTGCCAACACCTTCTTTTTTCTCTATGTCACACTACCTGAGAGGTTTTGAATGATAACTTTCTAGCAAAAGAGAAATGCCAAGGTCTTTTACTGAGTCACATCTAATCTGGGTCTTATCAAATGTTGCATAATACCATTTACACTGTTCAGTACAGGAAGAAAGAATGGTGAGCTCTGCCTGAATTATACTTTGTTTCTTGAACATATTCCTTCTACTACAACAGCTGTGGTGGTCTGGTGGGCTCCAGGGATGAAGGAAAGGACCCATAATGATTTCTTGGCAAAGAAGCTGCTACTGCTTTCCTTGCGTGCTCTTTCCCATTGCCAAATGGTCTTCCTCCTGGGCTTCCCGTGATTGCCCCTATCCCTAACTTGCCCCCTACTCCCGCTACCCGTGAAAGGTGTCTGTTGTCTTACGAAAGTCTACGGTGATAAAGCAACCTGGACCCAGCTCCAAGACAGCTGCTTTGATTCAGGAAATACTTGTCAGAATGCAGACTAGCTCATAGCGATATGGGATGAATGAATTACAGTAGCAAGCTTTCTATTCATTTCCGAAGTTCACAGTCCACAGGAACAAAATACTTTCAAACATGTGTTGCAGGTTAGTTATATGTTATAATCCATCAAGGCTTCATGCCTTCCTTGTAACACATCATTTGTCAAACATTCTTGGAAAATCACCTGCTTCACATAGGTGAATTGTTCTGGTTCCTGGATGCCACACTTTAAGGACCAAAGCTGGGTTTATTTTAGCTTGCTTTATGGACATATTGCTTAAGGGAATTGTTAATCTTCTGCCTCCTACATTGAGCACACTAAACCTAACTGGTCCTTTCTTTAAAATTTCAGAATCAATATGGGCATCAAAGACTTTATTATGCCCTAACACAGTGCTTAGGAACTATTGTGGAGTGTGGGACAACTCATTCCTATACTCAATGGCTTCAGGCTGTTACACTACAGGAATTCTGGTAACTGCTTTGTAAAGCTCTTCCTCTGACATGCTTTCATTACTTAGAGCCACCAGTGTTTCTCTTTGTTGAAATAATCTCTTCCCTTTTACCCCCTCTCTTTGCTTACATTATCCCCCCTCCTCCCACCACTTCACAATGCACATCTTTTAGTTTCCTACGAGCTGGGAAACTATAACTGAGCATGTTAGAATTGTGTATGCAAGAAGAGGAAATGCACAGATTTCATAAAGTCACAAAGAGCAATCGTAAGAGAGAAACGTTGGAGCAGAAGTGTCTGAATGCCAATGCTGATACATCTAAGTTGAATACCAAGGGCTCTTTTTCTTTCCTTCCCAATTCTAGAGCAGTTTTGTTGAAAAAATTTATTCTTACAGGACATCTTCAGAGATGCGAGATGCTGTCAAGAGGTGTGTGTGTATGTGTTGGGGGCACAATAGGTGGTAGAGGGAAGCCAGTATAATATCTCTGGAGTTACTGCCTCCATTTCAATGCAGAAGTATCCTTTCTAATTATTTTATATATTAACATTCCAAGTAAGATTTCATCAATACATACACACAACAAAAACAACTACAAAAATAAAACAGCTTCTGTTTCTTAAAAAAAGGGCATATCTGGATAATTGTGGTAGTATAATTAGGTAAGGTTGAGTTATTCTCTTCCAGAACATGATATATAACCTGTTGTTATCATGTGTTGGGAAGGCAATTAACATTTCTAGGTGTCGGAAAACTATCTAGTGCAGAGTTTAACTTACTGTTGGGGATATATAATACAATTGCAAATATTATTTACATAAATTGTACATTTTCTTTTTTCCTTTTAGGAAAGTGAAGTCCAATAGAAATATAGTGTGAGTCCATGTAATTTTAAATTTTCTTGTAGCTGCATTAACAAAGTAAAAATTAATTTCTTAATTTTAATATTAATATTTTAACTAGAAATTTTAATATTTCAGTTGACCCAATTCATCTACAATATTATCATTTCAACATGTAATCAATTTTAAAATTTACACTGCTTTTGTTTATAAATTTAAATTACTTAGAATTATGTAAAATGAAGAACTCACTTCCTCATTCACACTAGGTATATTTCAGGTGTTCTGCCACATGTATCTAGTGACTACTATATTAAAAAGTACCATTTTGGACAGATTTTGATACATTGAAAATGTCCTACAAAGCTATCACTGCCATGAGAAGAACTTAAAGCAAAATTTCATTAATTTGGGCTCCACTACTTTGGAGTTTATGATAATATTATCAGAGTTCAACTAAAGTTTACAATCTGATCTCTCTGTGGAGAAAGGTTTGGCTAGGCATATTCACCCTATAAATCAGATCACAGGAGGCATGTTTAATCCACTTAAGAGTATTAAGCATTTGGTGGGACTTTAGCACAACATTTATGAATGCAAAAATATTCTGCTTTGTACAGCAGAGTGTCCTATATTCATTAAAGGACACCTAACAGAGTGACCTTTCCTTTGGGACATTTTGTTAGCAGTTAAATCTTCAAAAGATTTATGTGAGTTGAATTTATTCTAAGATTGTCCAAAATACAGTTTGTTAATATTTCAGATAGTTCTTACCTAAATTGAGTAAAACTTCAAAAACATAGTCTATATGGAACTTAAGTATAGCATGGAGCTTTTCTTCAAGGTGATAATATCATCTGTCTCACATGGTGCTGAAGTAAAAATGAGACGTTACCTCCTAAACTGCAAAATGTTTCATGGCTATCATTTATTCATTTAGAAAGTATTTCTGAAACGACTTTTATGAACTAGGGTTGGTGCTAGATGGTAGGAATATACAGATGATCCCTGCCCTCATGGAGTTTATAATTTGGTTGGGTGAGGCAGGCAAATAAACAGGCAATTAAAATAGATTGTGGTAAAGGATATGATAGGGGAAGCACCGGGTGCTAAGAAAACACATAGGAAAGCCACATAACCCAGACTAGTTGGAGGGGATGGCCAGGGAAGCCTTCCTGGAAGAAGTGGCTATGCAGGCTGAAATCTGCAAGATTTGATTAAAACTTTAGCTAGGCAAAGGAGTGGACTGAATGGGAAGAGTCCTCTAAGACTGAGGAAACAACATGTGAAAAATCGAAAGGGTGAAAGTGAGATCATGAAACAGTTCTAGTAGTGAAAGTTGTTCTGTGTAACTGAAAAAGAAAGTACAAACTAAAGAGGGAACCATGAGGAAGCTGGAGAGGCCAGTAGTGACCAGATCACAAAAGACCTAAGGAAGTTGGACTGTATTTTATCCTTAGGGCAATGAGTGGCCTTTGGAGGGCTTCAATGGAGCAGTGACATGATCTGGTTGTGTTTTGGCAAGATCACTTTGGATGCTGTGTGGAGAAGGGGTGGTGGCAGGATGAGGGTGGAAGCTATAGATCAGTGAGGTCCTGGCTGGGGACACTGAGGTCCTGTAATAAGACAGAGGGGGAAGAGCCGTATAATTTGATAGATATTTAGGAGGCAAAAACAATAAGTCTTATTGAAAAATGGGGTGTGAAGGGAGAGGGAAAAGGAGTGGCTCAGCAAACTGAGAGAATGGTGGTACCCGCTAGCAACTAAAATACGAAAAAACTGGAGGTGGAGCAGGTGGTGGTGGTGGGGGGAGTGAGAGCAAGAGTTCAGTTGTGGCCATATTGCAGCTGGCATCTCATGGGCAGTCTCTGAGTGGGGATGGCCTGTGGTCAGTTGGATTTGTGTTTAACTAGGGTCTCCTGAGATACACTGATCTCTGAAGTATAAATGGAAGTGACTCTAATCCAATCCCACATGCAGTGGAAGCCCCACATCCTTCCCAACATCTCTACAGATTCTTGAGGGGCTGGTTAGTATTTTCCCTTATGGTTTCTAGGACTCAATACTGGCCTCTGCTAATTAATTCAATGGGTGATTTTGTCCTGGTTCTGTGCCACATCACCCCTGCCATTGAACTAAGCTATTTTCCTTTAATTATCACACAACCTAAACCAAAAAAATCCCAATCACACAAGGCCATTGCAGGCTTGACTCATGATTGGTGGAGATGAAAGGGGTTTGGTGACAGCTGTGCAAAACAGCTTAAAATGAATAATGGTAACGCATTTGAATGTGGTTAAAAGGGGGAGATTTTAGGTTGTCTATATGTTACTAGAATAAAAATTAATGAAATGAAAGAATGACTATTGTCTTTGTTCTTAAGAAGCCCTTGGCCTTTTATGCCAACTTGAGCTCTAGCTGCCACCTGAATTACTTTGCCTTCTCTTCTTTCCCTCTCTCAGTGTCTCCTAGCAACAAAAGCAAACAAACAAATAAAAAAATCTCTGATTTCATTATACAATTAATTTCTTTCTTGTTTCTTTCCTCAAGTCATCTTACCATATCCAAAGATTCATTAAGGAGCTCTGCTACACAATGGGGTATATATCTATTGGGTTCTTCCCTCGCCTAGATGTCTTTGCATGGAAATGGAGTATAGAGAGTTATTTTGCCTCTGATTTGAATGCTAAGCCCTAGAAGGGCAGTGCCCACAGTTAATTTCAGTTTAAAAATTCTATTTGTTCCCCCTTTGTTGCATCTGAGTCTCATATGAGATCTCTAATAGAAAGTTAACCTAGGTAATTGAGAAAAATTATGAACCCCATTATCGTTCAAACCATTATGTCCAGGATAGTGGTGCTGGTGAGGGGAAGGAAAAATGAAAAGAGCTCATGATGGTGAAAAAGTGGGGATTTCTGGCCCATTGAACCTCCTTTCAACGGGAAACTTCTGGAAAGAGGACTGCCTTTGCAGTTCCAATTCTTCATTACTCATTCTTACCTTAGCCTTTGCAGTCTGATTTCCTCTATTGCTAAAGCTGTTCTTCCCAGAATTTGGCTTGCCCTGTCAATACCTTTTCTTCAGACCTTAGTCTCCTCATTTGACTTGCAGCATTGATACATTAGTCACTTGTTTCCTTCCTTTCATTTACTGATAGACCGCTCAACAGATTCTCATCTTTTTTCTTCACTTTCATATGGAACTTGGTTATTTTACCATGTCCTAACTACAGAATGCCTTTTGAACTCCAGAACTGCATTTTCAACTGTCTTTTGAACATCTAAATGTAAATGGTTATTTTAAAGTGCATATCTAGAAAAATGAGGTCATACTTGTTTGGATCCTAGTTAAAAAAATAACAGGTATAAAAGATGTTATTTATAAAGTTGAGGAAATCTGAATATGTACTAGAAGTGATATTAGAAAATTATTGTAATTTTTCAGATGTGATAATGGAAATGTGGCTATGTAGTGAATGTTCCTATTCTTAGGAGATACATGCTAAGATATTGAGGGTTAAGGTGTCATGATGTCTGAATCTTACTTTTAACTAATTGAGAAAAAATACATCATGCGTGAACACACATACCACACATACACACAAATAAAACAAATCTAGAAAAGCAAAATGCAAACAACTGTTGAATATATATGGTGGTTATACAGCTGATCATTGTACCATTATGCAATTTTTGAATGTTTGAACAATTTAATAATAAATGCTTGGTGGAAAGGCTCATAATATTCCTATCCCTCTCAAACAGGTTCCTCCTGCTTCTTTCCCTATATTGGGGATGGCACCACAGTGCACAATATAGCGGGCACCTATGGGTTGCTTGCCCAGCACTCCTTCCCTAGGAACTACCCCTCTCCCGCTTCTCCACAGGGCTGTACAATGAAGTCCTGCATTGAATGGTTCAAAGCACCTGACCAAATCTTCATTGATGAATTGATTCTTTTAGCTTTTTGGATTTGGCACTCAGAGAGTCACTGAATGGCTGGAGCTGTAAGATGTAAAACTTAGGCTCACTGATTGCCATGCTTTTTGCCATGTGAAGAAAGGTGATTTGCAGTAGAGAAGGCTGAAACAGATGAGCAAAGAAGACCAGAGGTGAGGAATGATGCAGTGTCCTGATGGCATCTTTAATGACCTCTTTTCTATGGGCCATGATATTTTTAAGTGAGAAAGCAAAATCTCCACGGGTACTGCTAAGGTATGTGGTGAGTGCAAAGCAAATTCTGCTAAATGGAAGGTAATCTCAATTCTTTTTTTGTTTTCATATTTGATTTTGTAACCATTTTAATTCAGATATTTTCACAGGTACTGAGTTGTCTCCACTCAGGGAGGATTTCTTCAACAAATATTTTTACAAGACAAAACTTTTCAAATAAGTTATCTGTATTTATGATTCTTTTGAATGCTTGCCAGTTTTGAATTATGCAAAATCATTGGCCTTAAAAATTTCATCCATTATGGTACAGAATATATATTTATCCAATTAAAAATAGGCGCTCCTTGAAAATACTCTTCTCACAAATATGGACAATCCAAAGCACGGTTTAGAATTTAAAAATTAAATTTTGCACATCACAAGCACTTTCATTGTTTGAATTGTTTCAGTTTTCTTGTTTTTATAAGAATATAATTTAATATTTTTTGAGAACTTCATTTTCAATATTTAGAATTTGCTAAAAGTTTCAGAAGGTAAAACATTTGTCAATCCATAAATTAAAGCCTCTGATTAAGATTTAAAATGGTTTTGAAAAAATGCAAGCAAAATTTAGATAACTAATTTACAACAATTTCAGTTTTATTAGACACTTAGGCTGATTTAAAATGCTGTTCTTCAAAGGCTTGAAAATGTCTAAAGCCCAATAGATGATGGTCATCAAAGAGAGAAAGCATGTACTGACATACTTCAGTAATTTTTGGTATTCATATTATCTGCTTGATAAATATGTTGTAGCTGACTTATATAGCTGTGCATATATAAAATATTTGTACATTTTGACAAGTACAGCTTTTATTTCATTTGGGAAATGATCCAAGTCTTTGTGTGCACTTATGAACTCTGTGTACACCACAAGTTAATCAAGTACATTTCTGCTTCACAGCTTTCTTCTTAAATTTGTAAAAGGAATGTTTTTACCATTGAACTGTGTTCCACCTATATCTTTTATTTGTATTGCCACTCCAAAAACAAATACTTTTATCTTCAGTGCTGAAATCTTTTAATTGAATTTTCAGTAGAATTCACAACAAAGTTAGATGTTTCATCAAAGTTAACTTCTGTGCTGATATGAAACTGTTATGTACCCCAGAAAAGCCATGTTCCCATAATCCGAATCCAATCTTAAGGAGCCGATCTATTGTTGGGTGGGACATTTTGATTAGGTAGTTTCCATGGAGATGTGACCCTGCCCACTCAAGATGTGTCGTAATTAGCTTATTGGAATCCTTTAAGAAGGGAACATTTTGGAGAAAGCTCAGACACAGATGACCAGAGATGAAGAAGGAGCTGTGAGAGCCGTTTGAACCCAGAAGCTGGGAGAGAAGGAGAGCAGACATCACTATGTGCCTTCACATGTGACAGCAAAACCCCAGATGTAATAGGCCTTTTTTGCGTGAAGATATCTCCCCTTGTTGGGGCCCTAGTTTGGACATTTTCATTGCCTTAGAACTGTAAATTTGCAACCTAATAAATACCCTTTGAAAAGCCAATCCATTTCTGGTATATTGCATTCTGGCAGCATTAGCAAACCAAAACAACTTCCAAAGTTTTACTTTGATTCCATGAATTGGATGAAAAAAAATCAGAAATATGTGATGACCCAGACACTGGCATTTTTAACTCTTTGGGAAGTTGTATTTTCCCACATGTGAATGTACACCTTCACAGATACAGCTCTACTTTTCTTCTAAGCACTAGAAAATCTAGAATGGAAAAAGAGTCAAATTAATTAAGAAGAGTCACTTCATCTAAATGAAAAATCGTACTTCACTGAATGATATGTAAACCTACCTTCTACAGCTGCACATTTTCTTTCGTCAGATTCCTCCTAAAATAGCTTCAGACTTTTCAAGTAGGTGCTGATGCTTCTTCAGTGTCTTCTTGTTTTCATGTGGTCAGTAATATCACTTTGGCTCCCATTGTGGACAGTAAATGTCAGCAAGCGTTTTGTTCAAGTTCTCCATTCATCATTAACTCTCTTGAGAATTGGAATTTGGTACTTATTCTTTAAAGATGCATTCCTGCTTTCTTAGTTCATTACTGCCCAAAGAGGTTAGTGCAAAATTAAGAAGCATTACCAAACAGTATAATAGAGTACTACATTTGCGCCATACTGGAAATGACAGATTCACTTTAACGAGCAATCAGACAGTTTTCCATACACTCTATGCAGGTAATTTCAATAGCTATTTTATATACACCTAATATATAATGTCTTGCTTTGAGCAACTTGCAGGTTAAGACCTAGGCTACAGAACAACTGACACAACAGAGGCACAGTTCAGCACAACAGGGAAAAATACTTCCACTGTACCACCTGAAAGCAGGAAGAACTAGCTGTCCCTAGCACCTCCTATCAGAGAGCACTTGTTTTAGCAGTGAGTGCTCAGCAGGATGTCTTTGAAAAGCAAGTTTTAGTCAGGGATCAGCAGAGATGAGTAATCACTAGTAATCATTTTTCAGATTTAACAGTGTATTAAAGTGGGAGCTGTGCGCACCGGATATGCCTCTCTCACTACTACCAGAGAAAACCATAGCAGAAGCTGCATGCACAAAGTAGAGTGCACCATACATAGCCCAGCTTTTAAAAATGCAACTATTAATAATTCATTGGAAAAATCATCAGGACAAATATTAAACTAAACAGGATTCTGGGACAATAGGCATATACCAGAACTATCCCAGGAAACTAGGACATATGATTTCTCTATATCCTGGTCAACTTGTGAACACCCACACATTCACAGATAATCTATCACTCCTTTTAACTTGCATCATATTTTGCCATACTTCTTATTTCACTCTTCTCGCTCTATAAGGGCTCTAAGACCCTTGAGAGAATGGACTGTATTTAGTTCCTATTTTTTAAAAGAGTCTATTTGGTCCTTTTTGCCCCTCATACCCAATTTTTCCTCAGCAAACATGACTGACTGGTAGGATGCATGCCAGTATCTTTTGTGCACTAGCACAGTATAATGGAAATAGCACTGATGCAGGCAATAGGAGATTTGAGTTCTTAACCTGGCTATGATACCTTGCGCAATTTGTTTCCCTTTTCTGGAACTTTTTTTTTTAGTAGGGTAGCTATATAGGTCTTCAATCCGTAGCCCAAAAACTTGAGTCCAGACATGAATAAGATTTCAGAGATTTCAGAGTTTTTTTGAATATTAGAAAGGTAATATAGCCTATATTACAAAACACATTCAATAGAGTTTGGGGCAGTGTCCTGTAATCAAATGCACTAACTTTTCTGTAACAAAATGTATCAGCATTTGCACTGAATGGGATAAATAATGACTGTAAGTAGCCTAACGTCAGGACAGATTTTGCCTTTCAGAGGAAGGGACATTTCAGCTGAGAGCTGAATGATGAGATGGAACCTACCATGTGAACATCAGGTGTAACAGAGAATTACCAGTCATGAGATGGGAATGAGTTTGACATATGTGGAACAATGAGGAGGCTAGTGTGGCTGAAGGGCAAGGAGGCATGGTAGAAAGTGGTATAAGAGAGATTGGGGAAGAAGGTAGGAGTCGGATTGCAGAGGGCACTGCTAGTTTGGATAAGGAATTGGAATTTTATTCTAAGTGCAGAAGGCAGATTTTTGAAGCTTCCAAGCAGGGGAATAGCACAATTGGACTTCACTCTGAGAACGTTCTCTCTGCTGTGTGAAGAATGGAGATGAACAGAAGAGGCCAGGTAGTGGGGAGGGAAACCAGGAGCTGTAGCTGAGGAAGTCACAAAAAGAATTTTAAAAAGAAGGGTGTGGCCAAATGAAAACGAAAGAGAGGTCTAGAAAGATGAGAGCCAGAAACCGGCATTGGATTTGACGATGCGGAGGCCTGACTGGAGATGGTTGAAGAGAGAATGTTTCGCTGTTAAGGGGATCAGAGAACTGGGATTGTGGTTCTTCCCCAGAGAACAAGGGGATGGTGGGTGCTATATAACCTAAATGTGAAGCTGCAGTGGGTTTAGGAATGGAACAAAGGTTAGGAAAGTAGTCAGAGTGAGGATAGGTTGGGGGAAATCGCCTAACCTGAACCTGTTATCACAAAAAGTGACCAGCCATAGTTGATGCTGCCAGGATTGCCAAAAATAACTCCTGTCAGCTTGAAAGTCTGCTTGAGACTTTTTCTTGCAAATGTACTGGGAATAGTGATAATTAAAAGCATTTGGGAAAATGTCAATGCCTGAATATAAATGCTCCAAGTTCTTCATTCCCATGAATTTAGCTCTTCCCTTGGCCCTTTCTTATCTGAGGCAATTTATCCGTTATTTAAGAATTCCTGTACTTATCGGAAACCTGGCTGATTTTCTCCTTTGGTTATGGCCTTAAATACATCTTTGTGAAATTGGAATAATCTAGTTCTTCTCAAAGTGAAAGGCAGCTCGCTAGAAGCCCCTACAATTCTTCGTCTGGGAAACATGAAATATCTAAGGCAGCCTAATTTTCTTGGGTACAGTTTAAAAAAGGTAGATCTCTTTATTTCTCAACAGTTTTCTTACAGGGCTTACTATAAACATTTGCTGATGGTGTGTCCAGTGCAAGTCTTCAGAGAGGGTGCCAGTGAGTGAGACTGCACTGTATCACCTTTCAAGGATTTTCAGTTTACTTGGAGAGATGATATTATTTATTATTATTGTTATTATTATTATTATGTTCCAGGAATTCGACTGAGAACTTTCCCCATGTGATCTCCTTAGATCTGTATCTGTGGTGTAGATTCTCTTAATATCTTATTTCAAAGACAAGGAAACTGAGGCTCAGAGAGGTAGAATAACTTGTTGGGATTTGAACCCAGGTCTTTCAGACACTAGAGCAATGCTGTCTAATAGAACTTTGTGGGATAATGGAATTGCTCTATATCTGACCTATCCACATGGTAGCCATTAGCCACAGGTGATTATGGCATACCAGGGATGTTGCTAGTGCATCCAAGGAAGTATATTTTACATTTTAATAGATTTAAATGTAAATAGCTTCATGTGGCTAGTGTCTCCCTTATTGAACAGTGTAAGTGCAGAGTCTGTGTGCTTACTACTCTATCATGCTGGATCATTGTACGAATATTATAACAGGGATGGCCATTACTTCTTTGTTCTCCAGCTTTGGGTGTACTAGCATGCTCTAGTCCATCCATAAAGTAGAGAACATAAGCTCGAGTCCCTAGCACACATAGCAACCAAGGGAAATGATGAACAACACCTCTTTAGTTCCAAATGGAGAGCTGATGTCTGCCTTAGTTAGTGACTATGGTGATTGGCTAGCTTTGTCTCCCATGGCAATCATGAAGTTGAGAATCATAGAGAGTGGTGGATTTCCTAGTTGGGCTACAACCAGGGCTGCAGTACTGAACTACATCCTTCTTGCTGGCTTTTGCTCTTTGCTCAGCATGGTTTTCTACTTGTCCCCCACTCCACTTCCCTCCACAACCAAGTTGTGTCTCTTTCAAGACCTCAGTCTACAGTTCAGGACCAAACAGACTTAAGTGTCCATGCTTTATTGACCCAAGCAATACCCCCCATTCCTCCCTCAGAAACATTTTAGATCTTCTTTTAGACTCTTGAACTCCATAGGACTCACATTTCCAATATATTTTGGTGGGGAAAAATGGCAGGACATAGTCTCTCTCTCTCTCTCTCTCTCTCTCTCTCTCTGATTATCCTTACTTTGTTACTACAAGGTGGTTTGTCCACTTAGAATATAAAATTTTGGTTCTCAAATATTGTTTTAGTATTATATATGTTCCTGGCAAGGATGAAAACAAACATGGATAAATAAATACTCTTCTGAAGTAGAATCTTATGGTACATAAATACTCCTCTTTTAAAATACCATTTTGTATTGCCATCAAAATTTAGAAAGGAATTTAAAATGAAACTATGTTAAATAATCAAGCACATAAAAAATGTGTTTTTTATTCAGAGAAATGACTGAGATGATTTCCTGATATGTTTCTCACTAAAGCAGAGATTGAAAATCGTTTTATATCAATTTCTGACCTCAGTTTGTCTTCAGGGAAGAGTAAGTTAAATAACATTTTTCTCTCCCCATAAATTGTTACATGAGTCAAGTTTACATTGAAAAACTTAAAATAGACCTGCAAGACCCTCCACCTTTTATGGAAAGGTCTAGAAAATTGAACGATAGAACTTAATTTGCCCTCAAGAGAGCCCAGGCCCATGAAAAATCATTTAATTATTTAGTCTTTCTGCTATGATTTGTTCTTCAAAGTGCTAGAGTTTCCTGGCCCTTCTACCTCTAGGGAAAGTAGTGCTGAAAAGCAGAACATTTTCTTACACTAGTTACCATTTCTGAAAGGACAGCTATGTGCCAGATGCTGTGCAAGTTTCAAAATATATGCTATATATAAAATCAACACCTGTACAAGGTAATAAGTACACTGCCATCTTGTATAGATGAGAAAACTGACTAAGAATCTTCCTCAGACACAAAGAAGCACTCAGTGAATAGCCCAGGAATTCAGGGTGCTAGAAGCTCATCACTCAAAGGGTGGACCCTGGACCAGCAGCATTGACACCATCTAGGATTGCATTAGGAATGTGAAATCGCAAATCCCACCCCAGACTTACTGAATCAGAATTTGCATTCTAATAAGATCCACAGGTGATTCACATGCCTGTGAAAATCTGCGAAGCGTGGATCTAGAGCAGAGGTCAGCAACCTTTTTCTGTAAAGAGCCAGATAGTAAATATAGTCCTAGTCTCTGCCACAACTAAACTCTGCTCTTATAGTGCAAAAGCTGCCATGGCCAAAGCAAATGGTTATGGCTGTGTTTCAGTAAAACTTTTATTTTCCAAAACAGGCTGCATTGGGCTATATTTTGTCTTCTATATGGTTCGCGTTTGTTTTTGTTTTTTTTTTGTCTCATCAAATTAGATTGTAAGCTCTTTATGGCCATGGCTGTTGTTTCTTCCATTCATTACATTCTGGTTGATAAGTTGCCTTATTCAGTAAACAGGTACCAGGAGAAAAAAATAATATGTGTGCTTGAGGTGAGGTTGCTTATTCTGACGTAGGAGGGCTCACAACATTTGGCCTCAGTCCAGGGGCCCATCTGTCAGCCTTGCAGAAACAGGGATATGCTTAGTTAGCTCACTGAGATAGGATTCAGGTCCCAGAGCTGGACTCATGGTAACCAAGTTCATAAGACTGATATATAAAACCAGAATGAGCGTTTATTAATGCATGGTGAAAAATAATTATCATAACAACTGGAATACTCACTGGCACGACCAATACATTCTCTCCCTGTAGGACAGCTTTTGTTAATCTGGGATCCTGGGATAACTGAAAATTGTATGCAAAATATGTGTCTATTGCATTTTTCTTGGGAGAAGGTCAATTATTGCATCAGATTCCTAAAGATGTCTAAGAATGATGCAAAGAAATTTTAGAATAAAAATTATAATTTAAAATTCCACCTTCTGACTTTAAAATTAGAACTCTCAATGTTGTAACAAGGTAGTGTTTTTAAGAAAGTAACCTTTGCTTATTTCCCTGGCATTTTCAACTTCTCTCCACTTGGTTTAGTCTGATAGAGATGCACCATTCTTTATCTCAGAAGAAAAGTGAAATATTATAATGGAGAAAACAATTCTTGGCTTTTGGCTCCCAAAAGTCTAGCCCTGGGAAAGGTAATAGGTGGGAAATAAGAAAATAATCAGGGTAATAATTGTGAATACTAGATTTGTCTGTGATGAGAGCAGTTTCTCTGCTCCAGCTAAGGATTTTCTAGACTGAGAGAAAAGAAGTCAGTGAGAAGTCAAAAAGTGTTTAGTCTTTAGTGGGCTCTCTGAGTAAGTGGACTTGTGTCTACTTCCTTAGGTTGAGTCCCAGAGCTGGAGGAGCACAATAATAAGTTCAATTTCAGAGAATTTGAGAGAGAGATAAAATCTGTGCTCCCTGCTCCCCTTTATCAGATGAAGCCCAGAGAAGCAGTGAGATCATAAGGGAGAAATACCTACATGGTGAGTTTAGTAGGTGGGTTTGAGAAAATTCCAAAGTAGTCTAGGAGCTGTAGAATCATTCCTGCGTACCTGAGAACTGCATAGAGGTGAGAACTGCACAGACTTGGCATAGAAAATGGTAAACTTGTAGAGACCTTGTGCTTAGGGCAAAGAGGCTGCAGCAGTGATCTGTGTGGACTGATATTCCTTTGGTCCAGGGAAATGAGGACAGCTCAGTGGATGGGAGGTGACATGAGATCAAGGAAATTCCTGAATCCATCACGCTAATGTCTTCTCATCAACATAAAATATAAAAGCAACCCAGGAAAAAGGGAGGGGGGCCAATATTAAATTCTTCCCATATAGTAGACTGGGACTCAAAACAGAGATTAATTTCTGCTTTGGAGAAAAATATAGTTATTTATCACACTTCTGGAATTCATACCTGCCACCCTGCTGCAGGACCCAAAGCACCCTAAATCTGTAGAACTACACATTCTCTTCCCATGAGCCAATGATTCACAACCTTCTCTGTACAATAGAATTGTCCTGATGCCCAGGCCACTCCTCAGATCAATGAAATCCGAATCTTGGGATAGGTCCCAAGCATCTGTAGTTTTAAAGTTCCTCAGGTGATTTCCATGTGCAAGTAAGGGTGAGGATTGCTGTTATATGTTGATCTCCCTGGGAAGCCAAACCATAATCAGAAGGTTGCATGAAGAATGGAATCAAAACCTGGGGAATGAGTTATATGAATTGAATGCATAATGTCTTCAGGCAAAGATAAAACTGGTTTATCTCATTCATCTTCACCACCACGATGGCCTAGAGGACAAAATGAGAAACCTTTCTCTGATGACAGAGTTTAGATGACACTGCCAGTGTTTGCCTCTGTTACTTGTTATGTATTCTGCTTCCCTAGGTAACTAAGCCTCTTTCTGATGGACACATTCTTTCTTTAGTCATATTAATGGATTCAATCTGGTTATTGTCTAGTCCCGCAGGCTTGGGAGACTTTCAGTCTCTTAAAGGTGATTGCACATACCTGCTCTGATTCATTTTTTTTTTCTGAAAAAACTCCATCTGATTCATTTTTAATAGTTTGTTTATTTTTGCATGGGCAGGCACCAGAGGCACCAGGAATCAAACCCATATCTCCAGCATGGCAGGCGAGAACTCTGCCTGTTGAGCCACCATGGCCTGCAGTCTGATTCATTTTTAAGGTTTACATCTCAGAGTGTGTCCTTATTTACCTCATTCCCAAGTACTCAAGGATATTTTAATGCAACCCTACCCCATCCCAGTACTAACTACAGTCACATCACAAACTACATATCTCTTCAGAAGGGCTATTAACAAATAGTGCTGCTGAAAGCACATCTGCCACTGATTTACAAGGGTATTCCCAGGGAGCACGGGGGGTTCAGTGGGAAAATACTCACCTTCTGTGTGGAAGATCTGGGTTCAATTCCTGGACCATACACCGAAAAAAAAAAAAAACCCAGAAGATTCCCATCAACAAGTTCTTTCAAAGCAGTGTTCGAGGATCATGGCAAGCATTTTCCTGCTGTGTGAGATAGCAAAGATGGAGAAATAGCTTATAAGCATGATCACATAATCCTATGGCAAGTCTTCATGGAACAATATTCTTAAATACAGAGCAGATGAATTTTCCAACAAGCATTTATTGAGCACATATTATGTGTCAAAGATTGTATTAGTGAAAATGAAAAGAAGAATCCTGGGGCCTGGTTGAGGAATGACTTTATCTAGACTATAACCCAATCCTGGCACTATATTTGTTTTAATGTATACACCATAATCATTTATAAATCTCTTGAAAAAAAGTGCTTGCCTTTTGAAAAAGCTAATGGTGGGTTTTGATGATAATCAAAGGCTCATTATCTCTGTCTCTGTCTCACACACACACACACACACATACACACACACACATACACACATATATATTCTCTCTCATTGCTATTCTTTTTGGCCAGGTCTGTGGTGGTAAAGTCTTTGATGATGTTTCTTTCCTTAGTAGACAACTAGGTAATGCAGTTTTTTTCCCTTAGACATTAAGAGGGAAAAAGAAATGTGCATTTTTCCCTTTTGTAATATTAGTCTCTAAATATACAATTATTTTTCTTGCCTTCAATCCACACAGTAGCCAGAGTGATTTATAAATCATTATGCCCTACCCCTATTTGAAAGTTTTAATGACTTCCCACTACCCTTAGGATAAAATCTAATCTTTTAAACATGACATAAATTCTTTCCCATAACTTCTGGCAGGAAGGTTTCCTTAATTCCCCACCAAATCCTAACCCCATTGGGTTAGATATCTTCTTTTTTGGGTTCCTTAGCCATAGCACTTACCATACTTCATTATAATTGTTTATTAAATTGTCCATTTTCCTAATCAACTGTAGGACCAGGTCTAGTTATGTAGCATAGTATCTCAGGCACCTATTCCTGTACTTGGTAAATAGTAGATGCTCAGTAATTATTTGTTTAATAAATATTTGTATGAATAAATACATAAATTAATTAATATTTCCATGTAATCACATGATTTCTGTTTGTCTTCTCTACTAGATAATAGTTTCCTGGAGGTCAAGGGTTGGTCTTTTCCAACACTGGGTCATGGATGCCTGTTATAATACTTGGTATAAAGTAGGTGCTCAATGTCTGTTAAATGGGTGAGCTATTCCCTCTTTGTAGAATGACTCATCATTGTCAGGATTCTTCTCCTTGCTATGGTAGAGAAAGCGTACTCATGAAGACCCTGCTCATATATCACCTCCACATGCGACTTTCTCTGGCCCCTATAGGCAGAGCCAAGTTAGTATCCATGGCTCCCTTAAGAACTACTACTAGGGCTCCAGCTGGAGCTGGCTTAATGGGACAGCTACCTGTGCAGACATACAGGACCCCTGGCTTAGAAGAGGTCCTTACTTGGTTTAATGCTCTGTTATCTCTGCCTTGAAATTCCTAATATTTTTTTTTTTACATAGGCAGGCTCTGGGAAACGAAACCGGGTCGCTGGTATGGCAGGCGAGAATTCTGCCACTGAGCCACCATGGAAGTCCCCCTAATAATTTTTAGCAAGGAGCCCTGCATTTTCATTTTGCACTGGGCCCAGCAAATTATGTAGCCAGTAATGGCCTCAGCACAGTGCATGTCTCCTGACATTGGGTTCAATAAATGATTGTTGAATTGTCCACATTTTTTCAGTCCAGAAAAAGAACTATATAGACATGTTTCTATGAGATTTCTTTACATTTGTTCAACACATTTATCAAAATCTTACTATACTCATAGATCCTTCCTAATTCCAACTTGACATTCCATTCACTAAAACCGCAAAGGAAATGTTTTCATCCTTGAAGAATAAACTCTACTTCAATTTTGCATTCATTTGAATGATGTGATAGAAAATAGAAAGTACTTCATATTTTATCTTCAAGATTAGCTGCTTTGATTTCTTGAGACACTGATGGGAGATAGGAAGGGCAGATGTTCTAATAGCACACCCAGGAATATGTATTTCACCATTCTTCATTTTCCATACACTTAGTAGAAATGCCAGGCTTGGTTTCTAGGGACTGCGGAAAAGCCTTCTCTTTGGGAACAGCTCTAACAGAAGGCTGTCACAATATAGGAAAACATGTTGTGAGACACATTAATTCCCTCTCAACTTGATTTGATATAGAGGCTTCATTCGGTAATTCTGCAGGATAATTCTATTCATTGGTTGTGATTGAAACAGAACTTTGTTCCCAGGAGTGTTTGGAACTCGTCAAGGTCAGCCAAGAATCCTTAATTCTTGAAATTCGATGCACTTGACAGAGTGGATAATACAACTTGTGATTAGAAACGACTTGCCTTTAATATATCATTACGTTTCCATTGACTTGTTTAAAGTAGTACTGGTGCAATGGTTGTATGGCTTTACTTGTTCTTGAGGTCTTAATAAAGAGATGATGAGCATTGCAGGTAGGAAAACTGAGGTTTTGCAGCCAGCTACAGTCATTTGGTTGAGTCAGTAGTATTGCTATCAGGACTACGTTATCACCACCACCACCATAGTAGTAACCATCTACATTACTACTTGGCTTCACAATTTCCAAAGTGCATTTGAATCCACTGCCTGTTACTGTTTTTGCTGACGGAATATTGCGTTTCTAAGGATGGTATGTTTGTCATTTGCTTCTCACACCTACTTAGTGGAGATGTTTTTCTGAGAAATTAAAAGGAAAACTGGAAGAGGTGTCCTCCATCAAGGTGCCCAACCACCCATAAGCACTGATAGTTGGCGCTCACAGGGGAGGAGAGCCTCCAGACACATGACAGCTTCTCTTAGTGGAAAGTTCTTGCCACAATAGTTGTTGGTCTCTGGGTTCCTTTGCTAGTTGATCTAAAAAGTATCTCTCTCCTATTTTTAATAGAAAATAGAGTCTAAACCTATACGAAAGAAAGGATAAGTCCTTACGATGGTGTATGGGAGAATTTAGTTCTTTTAAACCTCACCATTGGCACAAAAAGGCCCCTCTAGCTTTTAATGACAGCTCTCTCTGGGCCATCTGGGGAGTGACCAGCTTAACCCAATTAACTGCTCTTAAGCAGGCTGCATGGGAAAATGATAAAGAGGAGTGGGGATCAAAAGCCTTGCTAAACACTGATTGCAAAAAAAAAAAGGCACTTGAAGATGAAAGTGGTCAGTTGACAATAGGATTTCTCTCATTACAAAACTGATGATAGTTCCTTTAAAATAGTGACCTCTCAAGTGTTTGTTTGTAGGAGACACGGAAGGAGAAACTAAAAGTCACTGCTAAGTAGATGTCAATCAGAAATTGAAATTAAACTTATTCCAAATGAAACTGGTAAATGGGCTTTAGGTGACAGTTTTTACATTTTCCATTTTAATGGAGAGCAAACTAAAATACCAGAGTAGGTTCAATACCAGACCTCTGGCAATCCTTAAGAGCAAGAGAGGGAAAAAGACTGGAGCTTTCAATAGGTTAAATTGCAATTAATGATAGAGATAGTATGTATGAATATATATGTATCCCTGTTAGATTCTAAGTTGTGAGAGGGCAGGAACTGTATTTTGCTCAATTTTAGCCACAGTCTGGAATGAAATAGGGGTACAAGAAATGCTTCCTGACTGAATATAAAATCTAGAGGGAGCTTGGATGGATGGGGCAGCATATTTGGTGGGAAGAGTCAAGAGAGGAGATAAGTCTTGACCTGAGTTTGACAATTTGAGAAACTTTAAAAATTTGCTTGGCATCCCAGTTATGATGCCTGTGTTTTGAAGCATCAGTTTTGTCTCTCTGGGAAGGAGCATTGCTGAAGCATTGTATTCCCTTCTGCTACATAAATAATAGCATAAGATTTAATGGACCAAATTAGGCTGAGGGGCTCCTGGAACTTCTTTTTCACTTCAGTGCTTTATAAAGGGATGAAATTTGTTTCCTTCCTTTCCTCCTCTTCTGTGCTGGTTTGAAACTTTTATGTACCTCAGAAAAAGCCATGTTGTTTTAATACAATCTTGTGGGGGCAGATCTAGTGTTGGGTGGGACCTTTTGATTAGGTTGTTTCCATGGAGATGTGACTCTGCCCATTCAAGGTGGGTCTTAATCTGCTTGCTGGAGTCATTTAAGGGAGACATTTTTGAGAAAGCTCAGAACTGAGAGAAGCTAAGAGAAAAAGAAAATGCCTACAGAGAGATTTTGAAGAGAAGGACCAGCAGACATTACCATGTGCCTTTCCACGGCACATCCCCTTTGTAAAAAGCCAATCCATTTTTGGTATATTGCTTTTCAGCAGCTTTAGCAAATGGAAACACCACCCCAATCCCCTGTCTGAGCCAAGTCATTAAGACTAGATTAAGGAAGGCATGTTGCTATTTCTTTTGTTACCACTTGGGGCTGGTCCAAGGGTAAGTCCTAATATTAAGACAGTCAACTCAATAAATATTTTTTGAATGCCCACTTTCTTAGTTTCTTGGCTGCCATTGAAAAACACAGGAGTTTATTGGCTCGTGGGTTCAGAGGCTAGAAGGCTTCCTTCCTCCTGAGGTTGGTAGCATTCTGACTGACCAGGGATCCTTGGATTCCTTGGCTTTTCTGTCACAAGGTAATGTCCTCTCCTTCCTCTTCTAGGTTCTATTGGTTTCTTTACAGCTTTCTCTATATAAGTCCTCCAGTAATAGGATTAAGACCCTTCCTGATTCAATTGGCCATATCTTAAGGACAAATAACATCTTCAAAAGATCCCATTTACAATGGGTCATACCCAAAGAAATAGGATTAAGACTAAGAATAAGTTTTTCTGGGATACATAATTTAACCTACCACACCCACTATTGCAGGGCTGGAGTTACATAGACCTAAGTGAATAATTGATGATATTGAGAAGATATTTTCCTCTGTAGCATCAATTGAGTGGATATTGGCTTGACAATTCTACCTCCTAAAAGTATCTCAAATCCATCTCCATTTTCAAACTTGTAGTCTAAACTACCCCCATCTTATGGATGATTACTGCAATAGCTTCCACACTGGACTCACTGTTTCCACATTTGCTCTCCATCAGTGCCTTATGCATACGGAAACTGAGGGGTCCTTTAATATCTCCAGTCAAATCATATTATTCTTATGCTAAAAACCCTACAATGGCTTCTGATCTCACGAAGTCTGTCAACATAGTTCACCAATCTCCATTTTACCCCCTACATCTTACTCCTATGCCTGCTGTCCATTCTGTTCTATTTAAACTGGGAACCTCTCAGTTCCTTCGACATGGCAAACTCTTTCTCACCTCAGAGCTTTTGTGGACAAGTTTCTGAAAAGCTCATTTTCTTGCTGTCTCATACCTATCTTTCAAGTCACAGCTCGATTATCCATTCCTTGATCCATTCAATTTAAGTTTCAGAGCACCCTATTGGCTTTCTTAATAACACTTCCTTCAGTTTGTCAACTATATGGTGATTGTTATGACTATAGCTCCCTCAATGCAGCGTAAGCTCCATGATGTCAGCAATCATGCATGCTCTTGCTCACAATTATATTCTAAGAGCCTAGAAATATCTGGTGCATAGCATATGCTCACCAGGAAGCATAAATAGGTATAAATATGTAGAGTTTCTTTTATTTCCAACAAGCCATTATTTAAACTTTCAGTCAGTGAGGTATGAATAAAGTAGATATGGCATGGAAAGTTACCTTAAAGTGAAAGAATAATTGATGTGTCAACAGGACTTGGATATACCTGATAGTTGAGCTGTTGGGGTTGTTACTGCTAGAATCTTATCCAAAGATATCCTGGTGATTGCCATGATGCTCATTGCAAATAAATACACTGTCCTCTGTTTTTATACATTAGGGTCTGTGCATTTACTTGATGTGATTTTGCCTTTGAGAGACAAATGTGTTCCATTTTGAGTAAACAGATGAAAGATACACTCAGATTTCAGAGTTTACAAAATGGAAGCCCAGACAGTCAACCTACATCGGTACTTCATCAAGAATTACCAATGTAGGTTTCCCATTATTTAATAGGATAGGACTCTTCATTGAGGATTCATCCTTGTGCTGTGAGAGTTCAACACATGGAATATCTTTAACATAATTAACTTTAACTGAGGCTCCTCCTGAGTCTTAAATGTATGGCAAACATGCAAAAGGGTACAAAGAAATGACAAACAGAAGAATTTCAAGGGGGAAAGACTTCCTCAAAATTGAGCATAATTAGTAAAAATTATCCCATGTTGCAGTGAAATATATTTATTGCATTCAGTTCATATTACTCCAAATGAGATCACTCCAAGAAAAATAAAATACGTTATTCCTCTTTCATACAACTGTTTTGAAATGCATATTATTCCACTAAATTTCTTTGATCTTGACTTGATAGGTAATTCTTCTTCTATAGTTTTCTTTTTTGCTTTTCTTCCTCATGAGACCTCCCTCTTTCCCTCTTCCATTATCTCGCCTGTTCTCCTGTTTTCTCTTTTCTGCCACTTTCATTCTGAACTGAGGTTACAAGTAAGCAGTCTGAATAGCCACTTATGAAGTAGTATTAGAACAATGCCAACAGGTGCCTTTGCTACCTGACCTTCCAAAGGAAGACATCGTGATCTGGTTATTTGGATACTATGAGCATTTGGATACCAGGCGTGATATTTCAGCTTTACTCTAAAACTTTTCCATCTTTACTTCAAAAAAAAATGTGGGCTTTGTTTTCTTCTTCTTGAGAAAAATAAACTGTTCTCTGATCTTTGTCAGGAAAAGCCTTTAGAGTAGAGGACGGTCTTGTGTTTGGAAATGCTAGTAATGATGCCTAGCTGTGTGGTTCAGCCATCTATTACCGCATAACAAACCACCCCAAAACTTAGTGGCTTGATACAACAATCATTTCATTATTTCTCAGGATTCTGTGTGTTGATTGGGTTCAGTTTGGTGATTCTTCTGATGGTCTTGTTCAGGAAAACAGCTGCAAGCAGATCACAGTTGGGGCAGAAATATACTAGATGCCTTCTCTTACATAGTCTGGCAACTGCTGGGGATGGTTGAAGGTTGGGCTTAGATAGTTGGGATGGCCCTTCTCCATTTGGCTTTTTCAGATGATTTCATCAGCAGGGTTTCTAGACTTCTTACATGATGACTCTGTACATCAGACCACACACAAGCAGAGGCTTCACAGCCTTCTTAAGGCTTTGATCCAGAAGTGGCACAGTGTCTTTTCAGCTATAGTCTGTTGAATATAGCAAGATGCAGAATAGTCCAGATTCAGTAGGAGGGGGCTACACAAAGACATGAATACCATATACCATGAGGCTTTGCTTATTCTGGGCCACCTGTGAAGACTGGCTACTACACTGGGCAATGTGCTTCATGATCCCTCAATTGTTGCTGGACAGCACCTGACCAGCCAGAGACTATATTTTCCAGTTCTTCTCACTTCTGGGTGTGTTATTGAATAACTGTAGAAATGGAATGGGTGTGAAGATGCTATAAATCATTTTGGAGCAAAGGCTTTTATGAAATGGCTGTGGACTTCTATCCTCTTTACATATTCCAGTGGTTGTATTAAAGAATAAATTCCTAGGGATGACAGCATCACAAGTTGGAAGGGGCCTGGGTCCTTGCATCACTCTATGAAGAAAAGCTGCTTACAGAACAGAAACACCCACTTTGCACTATTAAACAAACAATACATCAACTTAAGTTGTATTAAGCTGCTACTAAATTTTGGGGTTTATTTGTTACCACAGCCTTGTGTTACCCTCTGAAATATAAAAATATGACAAGGCTAACTGGCACTGCTCATCTTGATGAATATAAAGATATCAAATACCAAAGGTTTTATATCTACTTTGTGGTGACCCTAAAATACAAATCATAAAAGTTTCAACTATTTAACTCATAGAGGGAATGCAACAGATGTCTCTTTTGACAAAAGGAATTTCCTATTAATCCAAGGTTACAAACAACTAATACTTTTCCTTTTTATTAGCAGTCAATATTTGTGCTTAAATTACTGTTGATATCATGCAAATTGATATGAAAACCACTGGAGAGTTTTGTAAAGGATGTCAGACACTGTAGGTGTATTCAAAACAGAGCTCTGTGTTAGTGTCAAAGCATTACCTCCAACACTAGGATTTATGGAACACAAAAAAATCATCACTTGAAACTTATTTTGTATCAATGAAAAGTTAAGGATAAATTATAATTTGCTATGAATTATAGCATTGGTTATGGAAAAGTACAGTGCATCTAAAATAGCTGGATCAAAAGAGCTACAACAAAATGGCAGGCTCAAATCATCACGTGCCTGCTATAATGCCTGAAATTCCTAGTGTCAAAGCATCACAGGGTTGGACAGGTCCATAGAAGTCATGTAGTTAACATTAGGTCTGGTGTTAAAACTCTAACAGACTCCATTTGGATAAATGCAATTCAAGATGCACTAGAGTGGAGGATAAGCAGGCTTAGATGCTACATCTGGGACTAAAGTTTCTGCAGCTGTGTAAAGCTCCCTTGATTTTGAGGAACAAGGCAGCACTCAAGATGCCTCAATTAATTCAGGCTTGTTGTAAGAATATGCAATAGGAGTTACTTCACTGGTACCGCAAATAGCTGACACTCAGTATTCTAAGGAAGTTGCTCCAAGGGCTGAGTTTTCCTTGGACTGAGAGCAAAGGGACAGCCATTTACTTCAGAACTCTGCCATTAACTGGATTCTGCTACTTTTTCAGCCTTTGCTGATAACAGAAGAGAATTTCTGATGAGCACCCCCCACCACCTCTGTATCTCTGTACATATACTTAGCCTTCTTCCCTGGTACCATGGATGACCTGAACAAGTTTCTAACTAAAGTCACAGCCTCCAGTTGTGCAGCTGATCTCCCCTCTTCTCACCTACCCCAAAACAGCACTCCAACAATTTTCCCGTTTTTCCTTCCATCACTATCTTCATTTTCTAGGTTGCGCAAGCAAATACCGTGAAATGAGTGAAGTTAAACAGTGGGGATTTAGTCACTCAATGTTTGAGACTGGGTAAAAGTTCAAATCAAAGCATCACCAAGGTGATTCTTTCTTCCTGGATTGGTGTTCTGGGGCTAGCTGCTGGCAATTCTTGTTTCTTAGCTTGTCACATGGCAATGTACATGGTGACCTCTTCTGGCCTCTCCCTTCTCTTCTGGACTCCATTGATTTCAGCTTCTGGCTATTCCCTTTGTGGCTTTCTTTGTCTGAATTTCATTCTCTTATAAAGGACTCCAGTAATTGGATTAAAACCCATCCTGATTGAGTTGGACCACACCTTCCTAATTGAAGTAATTTCATCAAAAGGTCCAATTTACAATGGGTCTGTACCCATAGGAATGAATTAGTCTTAAGAATATGTTTTTCTGGGATACAATCAGATTCAAACCATAATTTTGGCTAGTTCAGTTAAGGTGTGACACATCTCATTCAGGATGGCTCTTAATCCTATTACTGGAGTCCTTCATAAGTGGAATGAAGAGCTGGGGGAGGGATAGGAAGAGAATGTATACAGCATACTCCACAGAGGCAAGAGGCTGAAAGCAACAAAACTCAGAAGGGAAAGACCAACAGATGTCACCATGTACCTTCCCAGGTGGCAGAGGACCCAAGGATTGCCAGCATTTGGGAAGAAGGCATCACCTTGATGATGCCTTGATGTGAACATTTTCCCAGACTCTAACTATAAGCAAATAAGTTCCCATTGTTCAAGCTCAACCATTTTATGGTATATTGCTTTAAGTAGCCTAGAAAACTAAAAGGATCAGTATTTCATTTTTACTCTCAAATACGGCTTTACTATGAGCATACTACCATGACATATTTTTTCCATTCTTAAAAATAAAATGAAACAAAAAGAAAAATAAAAAAAAAATGACACCTCGACCCTACTTCCCTCTCCAATCGCTACCCCATTTTCTACTCCCCTTTTATAGTAAAGCTCCTTGAAAAAGTTGCTGTACTCACTGTCTTCATTTCCTCTCTTCATGCTCCTCTTCAATTTACTCAAATCAGGCTTTCAACCTCACCACTCCACTAAGGCAGTCAACAGTCAGTTATGATTCTTATTGATGTTTAACCTATCTGTAGCATTTGAAAAATTTAATCCTTCTTCCCTCCTTAAAATACTTCAACCTGGATCTCAGGACTCCCTGCTCTCCTGGTTTTCCTTCTACCTTACTAGGCTTTTTTTTTTTTTTTTTTTTTAGCTATTTCTTCCATGTCTCCTCCCCTAAACAGTAGGCTGCCCCAGGACTCAGTTCTCAGACCTCTTCTCTTTATAAATGCATTCATTTCGCAATCTTATCCAGTTCCATGGCTTAGAATAACATCTTATACTGATGATTCCCAAATTTGTTTCTCCAGGCCAGACATCTTTCCTAAATGCCAGAATCATATATCAAATTGCAATCTTGACATTTCCACATGACTAGCTAACAGACTTCTTACACTGAGTACATCTAAAACAGCCCATGTTGTTTCCCTCCAAATCTAGTCAATCTTCAGCATTCTCCAAGTCAGAAAATGACAAATACAATATTGTAGTTGCATAGGTCTGAATCGTGGAGTTATTTTTGACTCTTCTTTCTCCACCCTCACATCCCACATCTAGTACATCATCAAATCTGTTGGCTCTAAGGCCAAACTGCAACCAAATCCAATAATTTCTTCCCATCCCTACCATTAGCACTCTGCTCCAAGCCTCCACTACATCCCTCCTAGATTATTTTAATGGTCTCCTGCTGGGGATTGAATTGCGAGCCTGACAAAAGACATGTTCAAGTCTGAATCTACCTTCTTGTGGATATGAACCTATTCGTAACTAGGGTATTTAAAAATGCTACAATTAGATAAGGTGTGGTCAAACCAAATGAGGGTTTGGTCTCCCCCTTTATGGCTGAAGTCTTTATGAGCAAAATAAATTGTACATGGAAGTAGAACCCAGAAGGGTAAGGAGCCAGAGAGAAATTGCCATGAGATGGAGGATCGCCTGAAAACTGTCCCAGAACATGGCAGACTCAGGAGAAAGCATGGTGTTGCTGGACTTGCTGACACCCTGATTTTGGACCTCTGACCTCTAAAACCATAAGCCAATAAACTCCTGTTGCTTAAGCCAACCAATGTGTTGTAGTTTGTCATAACATCCCTGGCAAACTAAGATACCTCTTAAGTTGTCTCCCTTCTTCCACCCTTATCCTCTCTAATATATTCTCACAGTATCCAAGTGATCCTTTAACAATTTGAATGAGATATATAAGCCCCACAGGCTTGTACTTTCAACCTGGAAGTGGCACACACCATTTCTACTCATATTTCATTCACTCAAACTAGTTCGCGTTTCATCCTTAATGTAAGAGGGGTGGGACATGTGCGATTCTATGGACCTAGGAAGAAGTGGATATGGGTGAGCTCCATCAGTCTCTCCCATGCTGGCTATGCTATTATGGGACAGTCATCAATAGGTCACTTAGTTTATGATTAAAGACAATATTTAGGCTCTAGTAAAAATGCATGTATGATTTTGATTACTATTGAAACTCTTCTGTGAAAACTTGCCTTTCCTTGAGGGCTGAAGATAAAATTGCAATATTTTATGAATATGGCTAGTAAGGATATCTTAACTTTCTTTCTAGCATTGCAAATTTGTTTAGGTTGAGAAATGAACAACTAACAAGATAAACTCTGATTTTATTATACTTATAAGTCACACCTTAAAAGTGGTTCAATATGTACATAAAACTCACAACCCTCTATGGAGGCAATGGGACTCTGGATACGTTAGTGGGCCCAACTGACTTTCCAGGGATTGCCTTCCAGTTTTCTAAGTTCCCATTCTCTCTTAGTTTTTGGCCTCTGCATATTCTTTACTTACTTATCAGCTCAATTATACATTTTAAAAGGAATTTTTTCAAATTTTATCCATCCAGTCTTGTTAGTTATTTTCAGTGGAAGGGTCAGTCAGGATTCTAATTCACCATATTGATTGACTGCTAAGAAATCACATAGGTTACAATTCAAAGAATTGTGAGTTCACAGAAGAAAAAAAAAAAAACAGCCCAGCTCACATGCAAAATTAAGGAAATTTGAGCAAAAGCCAGCGGGAGTGACAGAAGATTCAGCAATAAAAGGCTTTAGATATTGGAATTATCAGACACTAACATAAAAGTATATTTATTATAAGGGATTAAAAATGAGCGTATGCTAAAATTATAAAGATCAAGCAGCTTTGAAAAATAATGTAATAATTTCTAGTAATAAAAATATGCTTGACTTTTAAACCTCAGTGTTTGGCTATAAGAGCATATTTAATGAATACATTGGAAGACACAGCTGAAGAAATTATTAGCTTTTCCTTCTGGTAATGATAGATTTGGTAATTCATACTTATCCTGGTTTTGAAGGTTATGTTTATATTTAATCCAATATTTAAAATTTTCTTCTTCCAAGCATAAAATCACTAAGAAGATATTGAAAAATTATCAGGTGAAAATATGAGCGAAGACAGTACAAAGCAGTGAGACTCTTGTCCTGGGGATATTTGCTCCACATTTGATAGAGGTAACTGAGATGCTGAACTCTCTTTTTTAAAGCTTTGCATGTCTAGGGGACAAAATTATGTGTTAGGGTCTGACAGAAGTGAAGTTCTGGTAAACTCCATGCTTTACACTGGGGGTTGGCATATTTTCTCTGAAAAGGGCCAGATTAACATCTTTGAGGGCCACATATGGTCTGTAGCTCATAGTCTTTGATTTTTTTACAACCCTTAAAAAATGTAAAAACATTCTTCGCTAATGGGTCGTGCAAAAAGTAGGCCCCAGGCTGGATTTGGGTAACCAGCCAGGTTTGCCCGAGGACTGTAGTTTGCTGACTCCTTCTTTGGACTGAGAACTTGGAAGCCTACATCCTAGGAGTAATGGTAAACTGGAAGTAGAATCGCACTTGCACAAATTGTACTGGCTTCGTATAATCTGGGCAACCCAGAACATCTCAAGTCCTAAAATTTCATTCATGTGAGCCCAGATTCAAGTGAACCACAGCCCCTGGTAGAAACAAATGAAAAACTTCTCTGGAGGATATCGTCAACCTCCAATAAATAGAGACTACATGTACTTTTTCAAACATCATGTTTTGCACATGATGAAAGATAATTAGACACAGGAAGAAATAAGACAATATGAACAAGAACCAACAGAAAGAACAGAAAACAGAAGCAGGGCTCCCATTTATTACACTTCAGGATGGCTTTTTAACTATACAGATTAATATAGTTAAAGCTTTTGTTCATTGAGATGAGACAAACTTGAAAATCTCTGCAGAGGACCTGAGAGTATAAAAAGTAACATGTTTGAAAGAGTACAAATAGAAATTCTGGAATGAACCAGTAAATAGAATTAAGTCCTAAAAGTGTAGGATGTAACTGTTTAAGAGAGAATTGTTGAGTGAGCCAGATGATATAATTCAGGAGAATCAATCCCAAAGGAAACAAATGAAAAGGGTGGAAAATCTAGAATAGATGTCAGAGAATACAGGGAGAAGCTTGAACATAAATTTAAGACTGATGTCCCACAATGAGAGTAGAATGAGAATAGGACAAAGCAATATGCCAAGAGATAACAGATGAGAGTTTTTCAAAATGTACAAAGAGAATTAAGGCAAAATAAAGACTTCAGACCCCCAAAACCTGAGAGAATTCTCCACCAGCAGATCTACAATAAAGATTGATATTCACACTGAAGGAAAATGATCTTTGGTGGAAGTATGGAGATGCAAGAAAGAATAAAGAGTGATGAAAGTGGAAAATGTGGGAATATCTAAATGAATATTTTAAAGCAACTATAATAAAAATAACTACAACATATTGCATGCATTCGTATATATATAATTACTGAAATACGTGAAAACATTAGTATAAGTTATTAAAAGCTCAAATGAAATTAAATGATTTTAGGGTTCATGAATATTCTCCAAAAAGACAGTAACAATAATACTTTCACAGTAGTAGTATTTCAACAGAGCATACTTTTTAATTTATTATTTTCCAGCTTTTATTGAGATATATCCATTTATCATATATTCCATCCAAATTATATAATCAATATCTTTCAGTATCATCACTTAGTTGTGCAAGAATCATCACACTCAATTTTAGACCATTTCCATTACTCCAAAAAGAAAATTATCAGATACTATTTATTGATAAAAGGGATAATCCACCAAGACAAAACCACAATCATAACTGACTCTGCACCCAATCAAGGAGCTTCAAAGTACATGAGGCGAATGCTGGTGAAACTGAAGGGAGCCATAGACGTTTCTACATTAATAATGGGAGACTTCAACACACCGCTCTCTCCCATAGATAGAACGATGAAACAGAGCCTAATTTTGAGTAACAAAGGTGAGATGCTGAAGAAATATATAGTATGGATCCATTTATAGAGAGTTCAAAACATGTAAAATTACACAAGATGTTGTTTATAAATGTAAGTATGGCTCACCAACAAAGAAATCATGAGAACAATGAGCACAACATCCATGAGAGCAGCAGTTATCTGACAAATTGGAGAACTGACAGGGGAGGGGGCTGTGCTGGTTTGAAAGGATGTATGCCCCCTGGAAAAGTCATGTTTTCATCAAAATCCCATTTCATAAAGGTAGAACAATCCCTATTCAATACTGTATGTTTGAAACTGTAATCAGATCATCTCACTGGATGATGTGATTTAGTCAAGAGTGGTTGTTAAGCTGAATTAGGTGACAACATGTCTCCATCCATTTGGGTGGGTCTTGATTGGTTTATTGGAGTCCTACAAAACAGGAAACATTTTGGAGAATGGGAGATTCGGAGAGAGCAGAGAATGCTGCAGCACCACAAGGCAGAGAGTCCACGAGCCAGCGACCTTTGGAGATAAAAAAGGAAAACGCCTCCCAGGGAGCTTCATGAAACAGGAAACCAGGAGAGAAAGCTAGCAGATGACGCCGTGCTTGCCATGTGCCTTTCCACTTGAGAGAGAAACCTTGAACTTCATCGGCCTTCTTGAACCAAGGAATCTTTTCCTGGATGCCTTAAATTGAACATTTCTATAGACTTGTTTTAATTGGGACACTTTCTCAGCCTTAGAACTGTAAACTAGCAACTTATTAAATTCCCCTTTTTAAAGCCATTCTGTTTCTGGTATATTGCATTCCGGCAGCTAGCAAACTAGAACAGGGGCTAAGAACAGAAAGGGTCAGTAGTAAATAGCAAAGTTACTTTATTAAATCGGGTGTTTATTGACTTGTTATTTATTACATGTTAGTTTCATAAAAGTTTTGTATCTACCCAATATATCAAAACAATGAAAGAGAAAGTAAATTTATAATATCTTATGATATAAAGGAGTAATTTAGAAATAATGAAAATATTAAGAAGAAAAAAATATCCTAGAGTCCCGCTAAAATGACAAGAATACCTATGAGCTTACAGTTAGCAAAAAATAGTTATGCCTGAAGGATAGTATACCTGTTAAGAGGAAGTCACAAGAAGAATATAAATACTGATAAAATAAGATTGTGTTAACACATTAGAAAGCAATTATAAATATCTAGGAACAACTTTTAAAATATTAAAAATTATTTTAGGGTTAGAAATATCATACATAAATGTAGAAAAAATAGAATAATGGAACTCCATATGCCATCACCTAGATTCAAAACTTATCAAATTCTTGCCACATTTTGCCTCATCTATTTCTCTCATCACCTTTTATATTACTGGAGTAAACAGGAGTATTACGATATGGGAATTAAAATTTTGAAATACTGTAAAAGAAATGAAAGAATCCCCCCCAAATTTGGGCAAAGACAGATTTGTTACTGCAGTGGAGAATTCCAGATTCTTTTGACAAATTGGAGAACTGACATTGGCTCTCCTAAAGTTCGTGGAGGGTGATTTTAAAAATATGTTAGATTTTAAAAGAGATTTGGTCAAAGATACTGGAATGGGGGGCAAAGACAATAAGACAAGCTCCTTGCCCTGAAGAAGCTGGCTGTGGATGAAAACAATTCTGCCACGATATGGTGGTACAGTGCACAGTGTGGGTGGTAGGCATTTCATGCTATGGGAACAGAGAGGAAGGCATGGGGAGTCATATCTGGGGTCCAAGAAGCAGCACAGAGGTTATCAGAACTATACCTTGAAGGATGGGCAGAATTTTGCCAAGTTGGAAAAGGCAGGAGAGGCTGATCTGTCAAAACAGAGAATTGAAAATCTCTCCACTCTAAATTCCAGTAAGTCAAATACCATAACCTTTTTCCTCACAAGCCCCAAGTTGTTTAATGCAAAGCATGAGTTACTGAAGCAGATCCAGTGACGGTGACAGGATCTGTGACAGGATATAGACACAGGACAGGTCATTTTGATGAAAGCAGGGTGAGTCTAGAGAATTGAAGTTGAACAAATCTTAGGGTATTTCTGGAGGGTGGCTTTTGGGGTATGTGTGCGGACCCCTCATGAAGAGGTGGGCCAAGAGAAGAAAAAGTGAAAATAAGAAAGCAAGTTTTGATTCTTGACTGCTTCCCCTAGAGCTGTTGTTCTTATTCTTAGCTGCCCATTAGAATTACCCTGGAGCTTTTGAAAAATACCTTTGACCAAACTTTGCCCACAGAAGCTTGATTTAACTGGTTTAGAGCATGGCCCAGGAATCAGCATTTTACAAACTGATTAGGCTATGAGATGTATACATAGGTATGTATCTGCATAGAATTATGAATATGGAAAAATGTGAACAGTTGAATTCTAGGTGGTTTAAGTGGCTTATTCTTCTGTGAGGAGGGGGTAGATCTGGGGATCAATTGGAGGAGAGGAGTGAAAAGGAAGTGGAGAACTAAGTTATAAAAATATCATCATCATAATGGAAATACATTTTGTCTGCATCCTACCCGTCTGACAGTTATCAGATTTAGAATTCTCAAGTATTAATTTCCATTTTGTCATAGCAACAGCCAACTAGTGGAAGGACCATCCTAAGTGAGTTAACATTGGATGATACCTCAAAATATAGACTTCTGATTGGAAGACACTGGCCACATAATGAACTATTAATCACACAAATAAGGGTTATAAATAATAATTGGGATGATAGTTAAACACATTGGAGAAATGCCATCCTCACCAAGAAAATATGTGAAACATGAAAATTATGTTCCTTAAATATACTGGAATTTTTATAAGTCAGAATCATTTATGCCATAGACAAGGTGATTCCGTACAACCTCTATAATTTTATTTTCCTCGGGTCTAGCTCATTCACTAATTTTTCACGTTAAATATTAAGGAATGAAAGAAGGAAAATAGCACTTAATGACTTGTGCCAAGCCCTTTGTAGTGACAGTTCCCAGGCATGGCTTTGGGCCCCAGCTCCATAAACCGCTCCTCAAAGCAACCCCAACTAAATATATGATCAAAGTAAGATTATCATGTTTGCTAAGCAAATACAGCTCTCATTTCCTTTAGAGAATGCTGCCCCTAAGACCCTCACAGAGAGAGAACTGGAGACTGTCAACAGCACTTTGTTATTTAATTTAATTTTTATAACAAACAACTCTATAAAACCAGGTGGCATTCCCATTTTATAAATAAAGAAATAGGGACTTGGAAAGACCCCATAGGATCCAAATTTAGGTCTTCCTACTGCAAAGTCAGTCTGCTCCGACTTCTCTATTAGTAATACCTTGTGTTATTACTTGCAAACAACAGAAAACCCTCTGGCGGATTTAGGCAGAGAAGCGATTTAATATAAGAGTTGGCTAGCTTACAGAATCACCAGGAATGTTGGAGAGTAAGTTTCAGGATTATGCAGCCTTAATCAATGCCCAAAATCAGACCACAGAATGGACTGAGAATACTTCTTTACTGAATGCTATAGTTTGGGCCACTGATGATGGACCTCTGGACAATGGATGCTATCACTAGCATTACTGACACTGCTACTCCAGGGTGTTTATAGTACTGCAATCAGCACTGACCCATGCTCACATCATCTTATCTTTGTGTCACTCTTATGCCAAAAGTCCAAAGCAATGACCTGTTTGCTGAGGGCTTGGGCTAAGCCAGGGGTTCTTAAGTTTCACCTGCAAAGCTTAACACACACACGTGTTTGTGCACAGACATGCACACATGTGCACGGGATCAACCCCTCCCATAGCGTTTCTGGATCACTTGTTTTGGGAATTCTAGGTTTCAAAATCTTCATAGACAAATCTAATGTATACCTAGGGGAAAGAACCACTGGTCTATTTTAGGCCAATTTTTGATTCCCATGCTTCTTTCATGATAAGAATCATCTGGGATATTTGTTAAAGGAGAACATTCCCAGCCTCATCCCAGAGCTACTATATCAGAATCTCTATGAGAAGGAACTATGTAGCTATTAACAAGAACCCCAAGTGATTTTTCTACTCATGGAAGTCAGGAAAGTACTAGTGTAGGACAGATGCCCATACTCCAGCAGCAAGGGATGCTGTCAAAGCAACTATCTGGTATTTTCAGATTCTCTAAGGCAGAATCTGCCTCCCACCAAAATTAATGATGTTAGGATTTCCCCATACATAGGAACGGGGTTCATATCTTGGACTGCAAGAAAGAATGACACATGTCCCCGTTATATTCACATATAACTTCACTATAGACACTTAGGTCTCCTCTCTGTGTGAGAATTCTAAAGAAAACCAGGTTATTACTGCTTCTTGAGAAATCATCATCTTCATACATCTAAGAAAAAGATGTTGCTTCATCTGAGTTGGTGATTCAAGAGACCATGGATGAACTCCTGAATGCTAGAATGGCATCGATCGCATTTGGGTTAAAAGAAGCTAAACCAGAAGTTAGCCTTCAAGAAATAAGATAAAAATAAATGTGATATATCCTTTAATATAGATGGACTAATTAACATAAAATATTCTTCAGTTGTTTTCTCCAGTGTTACCATGTCTGGATTATGAATGCTATTTAGGACTTAAAATACCTTAGAGTATTGCATTCATTAAAGATTGCTCCTTTGAGGATCTGATATCTTCCTTTTCTTGGAGTTTAATTTATTTTTCTTGTGCATTCAGAAATAGCCTTTCTATAGAATGCAGTCTGTAACTCTCATCAGAGCTGTACTAAATTTTTACAGAGAGTATAAGCCAGAGAAAGTGTTCCATTTTTACTGTGTTTAAACATCAATGTGTCCTTTCACCCAGGTAGACAATGACCCCCATACATACTTCTATTGCCCATCAAATTCTTTTATAGTGACATATTTAGGAGGATAACAAAAGAAAGACAATCCTGCCATATGATTCCTTGCACCATTAATTGCATGAACTTCACAGCAATGAAGGTAGCTTCAGGCACATCACAATCAAAAGGTTACCCAACCTAATAGTTTGATAACAGTGATGAAGTGCTATTCAACTTTCTCTATCACCAAGGAAGAAAGCATTGACAATTTATAGTACAGCTTCATACTCAAACCTGTATGTTCAAAGTCAGTGAGTTTATCATCATAACATTTGTTAAAATTGTTCTCAGTAACTTTTATAGGCATTCACTCATAAATTGCTGTCTTGGGACCCTGGTGAAGTTGCCAGGAGAAAAGATTTGATTGATAAGATGCTTTCTCCAAACCACCTGTTCAAAAGGAAGGCCAATTCTAGTATTTACTAATTAAGGAAAATTCTCTTTTGCAGAAAGTAGTGTGTGATCTCTTTGGGTTCAAAACGCTGTTTAAAAGAATTGTGGCGTTGTGACCTTCTGGTGTGACAAGGCCCTAATCTAGTTAGTCTGTGCACATCTAGGACTGAGCAACCAGCACCATTACCACAAATTGAAGTGCCATTTGTTTCATGCTCTTTTTATGGGGTCAGGTGATTAGTGATGCCAGGTAAGATTTTAGAATCTCAAATTTCCCTGCCTGAAGTCCAAATGATAGAACTGAACTCCATCTAGTTGTAGAAGCCTTGAGAGGTCCAAGGTAGGAAAATCTCTCACAGGATTCTGCTGCCTTTTATGCGTCAGCCCTCCTTGCTCAGCATCATGGAGCCCTGGTCAGAAGAGATGCTGTCACACTTCCATTCCGGTTTTGGGGAAAGCACTAAATTTATGCAGCAATCTATTACTAATAATTCATTTTAAAGTTACTAGTTTACCAAATGATTATGTATGATTAACGTTTTAGTTCACAATGTCATGAAGTAACCTTTGGACTAGACTAGGGCTCTGCCAACTTTTGTTCTAAAGGACCAGATAGTAAATATTTTGACTGTTGCAGGTCAGACGGTCCCTGATGCAATTACTCAACTCTGACATCATGGCATGAACCCAGCCACAGCCAATACGTAAATGAATAGGCGTAGCTGCATTCCAACAAAACTTTATTTACAAAAATAGGAAGTTGGCCTGATATAACCTGTGACACAGACACACACCCAGAAATCATAGTAGCATTGCTCAGATCCCAGAGTTTAAAGTTCTGGGCTCATATCTTGGGTCTATCAATCATCTACTAGCTGTGCGCCCCTTTGGCTAGTTGCCTCAGCCTCACTTTGCTAAGCCTCCCTTTCCATATCTCTAAAATGGCATTACCTGCCTCTATCTACTTCACAGGAGTTTTGAGAGAATGATAATAAAAAATAATAATAGGTAACTAAAAATAATAATATCAATAATTGTTACCATCTATAGAGTACTTAATAAGTGCTAGGCATTATATTAGGTTATTTACATTCATTTTTTCTTTCATCTTCATGCTGTAAGAAAGGCTCCATTTGGTACTATTCTTAGTGCAACTGATACTCAAAAGTAAAAATTGTTATTGAACACTTACTATGCACTATGATTGTGGTAATTGTTTTACATAAATTATCTCATTTAATCCTCACAATAACTTTGGTAGAAGTAGAAGCCACAGAGATAATGGCTATTAGACATTTCATTCTTTTTTTAAGCAGTTTTCCTGAGATATATTCACATACCGAACAATCCATCCAAAGTGTGCAATCACTGGTTTTTAGTATAATCACGGAGTTGCGCATTCATTACCGCAATCAATTTTAGAACTCTTCCATTACTCCAAAAAGAAACCCCCCTACCCCTTAGTAGTTGCCGCTTAACCACTCTACCCTTCCTAGCCTTACATAACCCACTAATTTAATTCTGTCTCTAGACTGATATATATTTACTTTTTGTATAAATGGAATCATACTATATGTTTACTTTGTATCTGGTTTCTCTCATTTAGTAAAATGTTTCTTTAATTGTTGCTTTTTTTTAATTAGAGAAGTTGTAGGTTTACATAAAAGTCATGTAAAAAAATACAACATTCCAGGTGTGCCATGGTGACTCAGCAGGCAGAGTTCTTGCCTGCCATGCTGGAGACCTGGGTTCGACTCCTGGAGCCTGCCCATGCAAAAAAAAAAAAAAAAAATACAACATTCCCATATACCTCCCTACTATATTATTGACACTTTAGTGTGATCCTTTGTTACAACTGATTGAAGAATATTTAAATATTACTGTTAACTATAACCCATAGTTTACATTAAGTGCATTTTCCTCATATACCACCCTATTATTAACACCTTGTAACAGTGAAGTATATTTGTTATAATTCATGAAAGAACATTCTTATATTTGTAACATTAACCACAAAAGGACAAATACTGTATGATCTGATCTCACTGATGATATAAACCCATTAGAATAAGCAAACTCATAGAGTTAGAATCTATAGATTACCAGTAATGAGGATAAAATGGCATTAGACCATTTTATTAACCACAGCCCATTGTCTGCAACAAGGTTCACTGTGTTGTGCAGTCCTATGTTTCATCATCTAACTTTCCTTCTATAACATACACAAACTAAAACTTCTTCTTTCAACCACATTCACCAATTCAGCACTGTTAATTTCACTCACTGTAATGTGCTACCATTACCACTATCCATTTCCAAACATTTACAACCAACCTAATTAAAAATTCTGTACAAATTAAGCATCAGCTCCCAATTATCTAATGCTATTTTATCCTCATTACTGGTAATCTATAGATTCTAACTCTATGAGTTTGCTTATTATAATTGGTTCATATCAGTGAGATCATACAATATTTTTTCTGTTTTATATGGCTTATTTCATGCAACATATTGTCTTCAAGCTTCATTCACGTTGTTGCAAGCATCAAGACTTCATGCCTTCTTATAGCTGCATAATAATATCCCATCGTATGTATATTCCACATTTTGGTTACCCATAATCAGTTGATGTACACTTGGGTTGCTTCCATCTTGTGGCAATTATGTGCTATGAGCATTTGTGTGCACATATCCATTCAAGTCCCTGCTTTGAATTCAATTCTTCTGGGTATATACCTAGTGGTGGGACTGCTGGGTCGCAGGACAATTCTATACTTAGCTTCCTGGCAACCGCCAAACTCTTTGACAGTGGTGACACCATCTCACACTCCCATGAGTAATGAATTAGTGTTCCTATTTCTCCACATCCTCTCCAACATCTGTAGTTTTCTGTTTTTTTGTTTAATTTTCCAACCATTATTGGGTAGGCCTAAATTTTTTTGTTTGCTTTTCTAATTTCATGAATTTTTAAATTAGGGCAGAGGTCATTGTTCTGGCAATGACTAAACTTTGGATTGCTCTGTTGGCCTTTTCATGCTTGCCCCCAGGAAAGAAATAGGAAAGAGTCTATGAAATAAGAGTTTATTTAGTATTCAACAAAAGGAGAATTCATTTCCTTTTCAGTGCAAGCAGAGAAACCGAAGAGTGGCTTTGATGGCTTTCCAGTTGGTCTAAGATTAAATATATATTCAATATCAAGTTTAGATTTTACATGTTCTAAATTCAGACAGAACCTATTAAAGAGTTCAGTTTTTGTTTTTTTTTTTTTTTAACCAAAACCTCATTTCATTTTCAAGAAGTTACATTGAGTAATGAAGTGAACATATCAGTGCTGATTTGCTCAAATACTTTTTGTCTTTGACACTATGAAATATAAAATATGCTGCTTTTCAATTAAGGCAGTTACATGGGAAATAAAAAATGCTTTTCTAACTCAGAGATATGTTACAGAAATTTTGGGGCATATGCAACATCCGAAAATGGGATAATCTTATTGCAATGAAAGGAGGCATTCAGTAGAATGATGCATTAAACCTTTCAAAAAAGCATTTTAGTTGATTTATTCTTTGTCTTTGAGCTGACGGGAAGGTGTCTAAAGTAGAGAAATGTGTTCTTCATCCGAAAATGGAAATAATTGGGTTTTATCTTTAACTTGTCCAGATACCTTTATATATTGTATCTTGTTTAGTACAAAATATCTTTGGCGGTCTTGAACAGCAGTCTCAATTGCTTTTCCTGTTGAGGAGGGCAGGGATCTACTTTTTTTGGTATAAGCCCTCTGAATGCTTGTGTCACGATCTGTTTTGATGTCAAAAGTCATTCTAATTGGTTATTTTAAAATGTGTGATATCCCTATTCCCCAAATAACATTTAAAGAGCATACTTAACATTTAAGGTCAGGCAACTGATTATCTCTATGCTACACAAATCTAGCTATTTTTCAAAATTGTGCATGCAAGGTCTGTACATACTCTGGCAGGAAGCCCCTACCCTTCTCCCTACAACTTTGTCTGGCAAACTCCTACTCATTCTTCAAAATTCAATTTATATGTCACTTCTTTTGAGACAATTTCCCCTGTACTTTTGTAGCACTTTGACCATATCGCATATTGCTAATGTCTCTCTGCTGGTAAGACTGTGAGCTCCATGAGGGTTAGCACTCTATCTTTTTCATTTTTGTATTTCCATGACCTAGACTAATATAGACACTTAGTAACTACTTGTTCAATAAATAAATGAATAAGTTCAACAGCCCTGCTTTTATGCTCTACCTCTTCTGGTTAGTAACCATATGAACTACCCATAAAATGGGTTGCATCATCAATAAATTAAGGACTTCTTAGGAAAGTGAAGCCTGGGAAATGAAGTGACTTGGATGCCAAGCAGCTTAAATGAGGCCCAGTCAGGTGTAAAGACTTCTGCATTACCCCTCTTACTATTCTTTTCTCTCAAGGTCAACGTGCTTTATTCTACATTCGGCACTCTTTCCAGCACATCACATTGCCTCTCAAGTAACCTTGGGCTGTAAAGACAAAAAGTAAGACATTATATCTTGCTTAATACAAAAAAAAAAAAATAGCTTCAATAAACAAGCCAGGGTGCTTTTAGTAATCCTGCCTGCTAATCAGTAGAAATGCTTGGACCAGCGCACTTATGTGTTTGGATAGTGACTATTCTGTGCAAGATGTAATCAGAAGACCCGGTTTTCAGTCCTTGCTCTGTGACTTCTTTGTGTTTTGAGGTACTAGGAAAGTTTCTCTGAGCCTCAGTTTCCTTGTCTATAAAGTGGGAAAGTGGGAGTAATACCATGCTTCCCCAGTAGGGTTACACTGAGGATGAAGGAATGTATGTGAGCTATAAATTGCTGCATATGTATGAGATGGTAGTGTCATGATTATTATGAAGAAATGTTAAGTCCTTTTTCTGCCTCTGTCACAATGATCTCTAGGGAGAAGCACCCCTCATACAATAAACAAAAAGAAGGTATGGTATCTTAGTGTTTGCAATTACTTATCTAGCCAAACAGTTTACTAAGGTGTATATTAAATCTTTTGAATGAAATGATTCCCACAGTGTCTGAAAGATAAAAGTTGTCTTGTTTCCTCAGCTTCCAACCCATAGTATAACCACAGACAAGTGAGCAGATTTAGCAGTAAAGAAGCACAGTTGGCAGGAAGCATTCACGTGCTGGAGCTGGCTTTATTTGCTACACGGCTTTGGGCAAATAGTGGGCACAAGGGTCAGAGGCCCACACACTGGCCAGCTTTTCCAAAAATGGCTCCTGGTGCTTTTTAAAAGTCAGCTCTCAATCCAAGAGTGTCGAAAGAACATAGCAGGAGTGAGTTGTACATCATTGCATTAGTTTCCCATCACTGCTGTACCTAATTACCAAAAACGTACTAGAGTAAAACAGCACAAATGTATTACCTTATAGTTCTGGAGGTCAGAAGTCCAAAATGGGTTTCACTGAACTAAAATCAAGAAGTTGGCAGGGAATGCAACCTTTGTAGGTTCAAGGACAGTATCCCTTTCCTTGAAAAAGTTCAGCTTTCTAAATGTTTCCTGAATTCCTTGGCCCCTTCCTCACATCACTCCCACCTCTTGCTTCCATTATCACATCTTCCATTGGTCCCACATGTATAATCCAGGATAATCTCTCCTTCTTGAAGTAATTAATTTATTCACATCTGCAAAGTTCCTTTTGCCATATAAGGTAACATTCACATTTTCCAGGGATTAGGATGTGGATATCTTTGGTAACTGCCCAAACTCCTCAGGCTGCCTCAGTCTCTAACCCTCACTGCAGTTCTCTTCTGTGGAAAAGAGATTCTGTGTCAAACACAATCTTCCCTATTTCCCCGCTGATACAAATCTAAAGACCAATTTCTATCCCATCAGGCTCTGAGTATATCTGAAATGATTGCTCACTGATACTCATTATTTTAGAAATCTGCTTTACAGACTTTTAAATTTAATATGGCAACCTGGAGTTAACCTTAGCCATTCTTTAAGTTCCTTTTAGGTAAGTTATTGCTACTTATTTTACTTAGTGGTTAATTCACATAAAAATTTAAATGTGACAAGACTGCTGGCTTCAGGTTTAGGAGATCTGAGGAAACATAGCTAGTGAAGAGCCCTGTGGGTCATGGAATCCAGGTCTTCTACTATGAGTTAAGAGGTTTTCCTGTCACCAACATCACTCAGTGTTAAGGGCAGGAAATTCTAATTGTTCAATATAGTCAATGGATGAAGGATTTTTTCTAGGATCTAGAATCATACTGCATATCATTTTTATAACTCATGGTGTTCCTCAAAGACATTTATTTCATGCTGTCCTTGTGAGCAATCCTGTGAGAGTGATGGAGTTACCATTTCTTTTTTTATAAGCTCTGACTCAAGGAGGTGAAGAGCTTTATATACCTGGTAAAGCACAAACGTTGGACATGAACTAAAAATTTCTGGTTCCTGATGTACTGTGCTCTTCACTACTCCAGAGCTGTCTGGGACACTACAAAGTTCTTCTACTCCTATTCCTACCCAAGTATTTGACTCTCTTTTTTGGAATTCTTTGAATCTGTGAAGGCAAGTTTAACATATCTTCAAGAATGTTCTGATCACATTCTTTCTTGAAATATCTGGGTAATTGGAGCAAGAGATGTGAGGATGTATGTATGTGTGTAAGGGAACTTGAAATTATTGAGAAAACTGACTTCATTTTCCACATTATGCCTGGTGAGAAAAATAAACTCTATCTTTCTTTGATAAGTCCCTTTGGTGTGATTAGTATATGCCAGTCTCACTAATTTATGGGTATATGGATGTGAAAAAAATTAATGCTTTTGGGGGTTTGAGAAGTTGTGGGTTTACAGAACAATCATGCACCGAATACAGGATACCTATAAACCATCCCACCACCAATATCTTGCATTGGTGTGGAACATTTATTACAATTGATTATAGCACATTTTTATAATTGTACTATTAATTAAAGGCCCTGTTTTAACTTACGTTTCACTGTTTGTGAGGTGTAGTTCCATTTTTTAAAGTTTTTATTCTGTTACCATATACAAAATCTAATATTTCCTCTTTTAATTATATTCATATATGTATTTCAGTGCTGTTAATTGCATTCACAATGTTGTGCTATCATCACCGCCATCCATTACCAAAATATTTCCATCATTCCAAAAAGGAATCCTGTATATTTTAAGCCTTAACATTCCATTCCCTAAACCCACCCCGTCCCCTGGTAACCTATATTTTAGATTCTGACACTATAAGTTTACTTATTCTAATTGTTTCAAAAAATAAAATCATTTAACATTTGCTCTTTTGTGTTTGGCTTATTTGAGTCGCACGATGTCTTCAGAGTTTACCCATGTATCAAGACTTCATTCCTTTCTGTATATACACCACATTTTGTTTATCCATTCATTGATTGGTGGACCCTTGGGTGGCTGGCAACTTTTGGCAATTGTGAATAATGCCTCTATGAACATCATTGTGCAAATATCTGTTTGAATCCCTGCTTTCAATTCTTTGGCATATACACGTAGTAGTGGGATTATCAATCATATGGCATTTGTATACTTAGTTTTCTGAGGAACCACCAAACTGTCTTTCAACAGCGACTACACCATCTTACACTTCTACCAGCAATGAATGAGTGTTCCTATTTCTCCACATCCTCATCCTCTCCCACACTTGTTATTTTCTCGTTTTTTTTTTTTTTTTTTTTTTTTAGTAATAGCTAATTGGGTGGATGTGAAACAGTATATCAGTGTGGTTTGATTTGCAATTCTCTGAGAGCTAAAGATGTTGAGAATCTTTTCATGTGCTTTTTGGTCATTTATATATCTTCCTTGGAAATATGTTTGTTCAAGTCTTGCCCATTTTTGAAATTAGGTTGTTTGCCTTTTGTTATTAAGTTGAAGGATTTCTTTATATATTCTGGATATTAATCTTTTATCAGATATGTAGTTTCCAATGATTTTCCCCCATTGTGTAGGCTGTCGATTTACTTACATGTTAAAGTTCTTTGAGGAACAAAAATTTTTAATTTTGATGAGGTCCCATTGATCAATTTTCTCTTTTGTTGCTTGTGCTTTGGGTATAAAGTCTAAGAAACCATTGCCTAACATAGGGTCCTGAAGATGCTTCCCTATGTTTTCTTCTAGGAGTTTGATAGTTCCAGCTCTTATATTAAGGTCTTTCATCCATTTTGAGATGATGTTTGTATATGGTTTCAAAGTATTCACACCTTCTTTTATGTGAAAATGGAGATACAGTTTTCCCAGCACCATTTGTTGAAGAGACTCTGCTTCCCCAGTTGAATGGTCCTTGTCACCTTGTCAAAGATTAGTTGGCCAGGGTGGGCCATGGTGGCTCAGCAGGCAAAGCTCTTGCCTGCCATGCCAGAGACCCGGATTTGATTCTTGGTGCCTGCCCATGCAAATAATAATAATAATAATTGGCCATAAATTTGAGCACTGATTTCAGAGCTCTCAATTCTAATCCATTGGTCTATATACTTGTCCTTGTGCTGATACCATGCTGCTTTGACTACTGGGGCTTTGTATTAAGTTTCTTTTTTTTTTTTCTTTCACATGGGCAGGCACCAGGAATCGAATCCAGGTCTCTGGCATGACATGTGAGAACTCTGCCACTGAGCCACCGTTGCCTGCCCTGTATTAAGTTTTAAGATTGGGAACTCTGAGTCCTTCATTGTCATACTTTTTTTTTTTTCAAAATGGTGTAGCTATTCAGGGCCCTTTATCCTTCCATATAAGTTTGATGATTGCCTTCTCCATTTCTGGAAATACAGTTGCTGGAATTTTGATTGGGATTGCATTGGATCTGTAAATTTCTTTGGGTAGTGCTGACATCTTAACAATATTTAGCCTTCCAATCCATGAACATGGAATATCCTTATACTTATGTAGGTCTTCTTTAATTTACTTTAGCAGTGTTTTGAAGTTTTCCATGAACAATTTCTTTACATCATTGGCTAAACTTATTCCTAGATATTTGATTCTTTTAGTTGCTATTGTGAAATAATTTTTTTCTTGATTTTTCTTCTGTTTGTTCATTTTTTCTGTGTAGAAATACTACTGATTTGGGGTTTGTGTTTGTACCACACCACTTTGCTGAATCCATTTATTAGCTCTAGGAGTTTTCTTGTGGATTTTTCAGAATTTTCTGTATATAGGATCATATAATCTGCAGATAGGAAAGATTTTAATTTTTCCTTTCAAATGTGGATGTATTTTCTTTCTTTTTCTTGCCTAATTGCTTTGGCTAAAACATCCAGTATGATATTGAGTAACAGTGGTGGCAGTGGACAAACCACCTGTTTAAAAGGAAATTCTTGCTTTGTGCCTGATCTTAGAGGGAAAGCTTTCAGGTTTTGCCATTAAGTAGGACGTTAGCTGTGAGCTTTTCATATATGTCCCTTATCATGTTGAGGAAATTTCCTTTTATTCCTAGCATTCTAAGTGTTTTTATCAACACTTAGGAAGGGTGCTGGATTTTGTCAAATTCCATTTCTGCATCAATTGAGATGATCATGTGTTTTTTCCTCTTCATTCTGTTAATGTGGTGTATTATATTAATTGATTTTCTTGTGTTAAACCAACCTTGCATATCAGGGATAAATCTCATTTGATCATGGTGTATAATACATGTAACATACTGTTGGATTTGGTTTGCTAGTATTTTGTTGAGGATTTTTTCATCTGTATTCATAAGAGATAATGGTCTGTAGTTTCTTTATGGTATCTTCATCTGGCTTCAGTATGAGGATGATGCTGGCCTCATAGACTGAGCGAGGAAGTGTTCCCTCCTCATTTTTCAAAAATGTTTGAGCAGAATTCTTGGAATGTTTGGTAGAATTCCCATCTGAAACCATCTTGTCCTTGGCTTTTTTTTTTGTTGGGAGGTTTCTTATTACTGATTCATTTTCTTTACTAGTAATGGCTCTTCTATTTTTCTTCATTTTTCTTGAGTCAATGTAGGTAGTGTGTGTAGTTCTAGGCATTTGTCCATTTCATCTGGGTTTTCTAATTTATTGGCACACAGTTGTTCATAGCATCCTGTTATACTCCTCTTTATTTCAGTGGGGTCATTAGTAATGTCCCCCTTTTCATATTTTACTTTTTAAATTTGTGTCCTCTCTCTTTTTTTCTTTGTCAGTCTAGCTAAAGATTTGTTGACGTTATTGATTTTTCAAAGAACCAACTTTGGGTTTTGTTTACTCTCTCTGTTGTTTCCTATTTTGTTTATCTCTGCTTTAATCTTTGCTATTTCCTTTGTTCCGCTCACTTTTAGTTTAGTTTGCTGTACTTTTTCTAGTTTTTCCAGTTTTGAGATAAGGTCTATGATTTCAGATCTTTCTTCCTTTTTATGTAAGAATTTAGAGCTGTAACTTTCCCTCTCACCACTGCCTTTGGTGCATCCCATAAGTTTTGGTATGTTGCATTTTCATTTTCATTTGCCTCAAGATGTTTCCTAATCTCACTTGGGATTTCCTCTTTAACCCATTGGTTGTTTAAGAGTATGTTGTTTATTTTCCATACATTCATGAGTTTTCCATTTCTCCCTCTGTTATTGATTTCTAGCTTCATTCTACTGTGGTCAGATAATATGCATTTTATGATTTCAATATTTTTTAATTTATTGAGACCTGTTTTGTGATCCTATATATATGGTCTATCCTAGAGAATGATGCATCTTTACTACAGAAGAATGTGTATTCTGTTTTTGTTGGTTGCAGTGTTCTATATATGTCTATTAGGTCAAGTTGGTTTAGTGTATTGTTTAAGTACTGTATTTCCTTATTGATCTTCTGACTAGATTTTCTATCCATCATTGAGAGTGGTGTGTTAAAGTCTCCCACTATCAATGTAGAACCATCAACTTCTCCCTTCAAATCTGTCAGTATTTGCTTCATATATTTTGGGGCTCTGCTGTTAAGTGTATACATATTTATAATTGTTACAACTTCCTATTGAATTGTCCCCTTTATCAGAATATAATGACTATCTTTGTCCCTTGTAACTGCCTTTGATTTAAAGTCTATTTTATCTGTTAGCCACCAAAGTTCTCTTTTGGTTACCACTTGCATGGTATATATTTTCTCCATCCTTTCAATCTCCCTTCAATTTACTGGTTCTTTGACTTTCAGATGAATATCTTGCAGATGGATATAATTGGGTCATGCTTTTTATTCATTCTGTCAATCTCTGCCTTTGATTGGGGCATTTAGTCTATTTACATTTAAAGTCACTATTGTTAATATGCAACTTTCTTCTACCATTTTGCTATTTATCCTTTGTTTGTCATACATTTTTTGTTCCTCAATTTCTTTAAAGCACAATTTTACATTTATTTGCTGTTTCATGTTGTAACATATTGATGGCCTCATCACTTCTATCTGGATATATTTTTCATCTGTTTTCCTTATGGTTACCATGAGGTTAAAATTTAACATCCTAAATATATAATAATCACATTTGGTTTGATACCAACTTTACGACAACAGCATCCATATATACTTTTCCTATACCCCTCTGTATTAATTTGAAACTGTAATGTACCCCAGAAAAGCCATTTTATTTCAATCTAGATCCAATCTTGTGAGGCCAGACCTATTATTTAAGATGGATTCTTTGATTAGATTATTTCCATGGCAATTGACTCACTCAATTGTGGATATGGTCTTTTGATTAGATAGAGATGTGACCCCACCCATTTAAGGTGAACCATAATTAGTTTATTGGAGTCCTTAAAAAGGGAAACATTTTGGAGAAATTCAGAAGGACATAGACACAGATATTGGGAATGCAGAAGTCTCAGAATATGCCAGGACCTGAGAGAGCCAACAGAAGTCAGGCAGTTGCTTCAGAGCCAACAGAAATGCACACCTTTGGAGATGCTTGGTGTACTGACAAATGTAGTCAGGGTGCTAAGCAAGGACTCACAGAAATAACCAGAAGATGAAGAGAAGAAATCTATGGCCCCAGGAGATGCTAAGTTGGGAGATGAAACCCAGAGTTTTTCCCGGGAGAAGCTAAATCATTGTCCACAGATGCTTAGAGAGGAAGCCAATGGAATCAGAAGCTGGAAGGAATGGAACGTGAAACAAGGACCAGCAGACACCAGTTATGTGCCTTCCTGTGTGACAGATATTGGTCTTTCTTCTTGAGTCAAAATATCTTTCTCTTGATGCCTTTGTTTGGACATCTTTATGATCGTAGGACTGTAAACTTGTGACTTAATAAATCCCCTTTATAAAAGCCAACCCATTTCTGGTATATTGCAGTCTGGCTGCATATATAGCAAACTAAAACATCCTCTGTCCACACCATTTTTTTTGTACTCATTACCATTTATATCTTTGTACATAGCATGTCCAAGAACCCCAATTTGTCATTACTTTTTATGCATTTGCATTTTAACACCTATGGGAAGAAGTGGACGTACATACCAAACAATATAGTACAATAGTACTCGCATGTACATTTTTCTCAAATGGTTCCTTTACTGCAGATCTTTATTTCTTTACGCTGCCTTGAATCATTGGGTAGTGTCCTTTCATTTCAGTCCGAAGAACTCCCTTTAGGATTGCTTGTAGGGCATGTCTAGTGTTGATGAATTCCCTCAGCTTTCGTTTCTCTGAGAATATCTTAATTTCTGCTTCATTTTTTTTTTTTTTGTCACGGGCAGGCTCCGGGAATCAAACCCAGGTTTCTGGCATGCAGATGAGAACTCTGCCACTGAGCCCCTGTTGTACCAGCCTCTGCTTCATTTTTGAAAGACAATCTTACTGGATATAAAATTCTTGGTTGGCTGTTGTTTTCCTTCACCACGTTAAACATTTCAACCAACTGGTTTCTTATCTCCAAAGCTTCTGATGAGAATTTGGCACTCAATCTAATTGAGACTGCCTTGTATGTAACATGTTGCTTTTATCTTGCCAATTTCAGAGCTCTCTCCTTGTCCTTTGCATTTGATAATGCAATCAATATGTGATGGGGTCTATGTTTCTTCATGTTTACAATTTTTGGTGTTCTTTGAGCTCCTTGGATGTGCATATTTGTAATTTTTGCTAAGTTTGGGAATTTCTCTGTCATTATTGCTTTGACTGTTCCTTCTGCTCCTTTCTCTTTTTCTTCTCCTTCTGGGATTCCCAAAATGTTTATTGGTGTGCTTGACTGTGTCCCATAGTTGTCTTATGGTATTTTTGCTTTTAATATATTTTTTTCTTCTTGCTCCTCAGCCTGACTCCTTTCAAGTGTCTTTAAGCTCACTGATTCCTCTACCAGCTACAATTTGCTCTTGAAACCTTCCTAGGCATTTTTCATTTAAATTATTGTGGTCTTCAACTATAGTAGTTATGTTTGGTGCCTTTATACAATTTCTGTCTCTTTGCTTAGACTCTCATATTGTTCATTCATTGTTTTCCTGATAATCTTCCTGATTATCACTGTTTACTGATAATACTTTCCTTCATACACTTGAGCATTTTTAAGATACATTTTCTAAAGGCTTTGTTTGGTGTATCCGCACTCTCTTCTTCCTCATTTGTGTTTTCTGTATTTTTATCCTCTTCCTTTTGATGGGACATAATTTCCTGCTTCTTTGTCTTGTACTCTTGTTGCACACTGTCATTTTAATATTTGAAAGTGTTAGCTGTGGGATTTACTCCTCGGGATGTCTGTAAATTTCCACTGCCTCCACCCCTGTCCAGGGATAGTTGAAACAATGGCTGCTGTCTCTCTTGGCCTGCTGGGTTGAAACAATAGCTGCCCTCAGAGCCAGGCCCCAGTGATCCAAATTCACTCATCAGAAGCTGTGATCAGTGATCGGCTGTGCCTACTCTTGTTCTTGGGGAATAGGGTTTTTATGTCCCTTTAGTCAGTAGCAGCTAGCCTGGACCTGGACCCTGCAGTGCAGAGAGAACAATTTACAATTCGTTACCATAAATTATCTGCCTCTTCTTCCTGCTCTTCCCTTATACTGTACAGTGGTCATCTGGTGTCTGTATTTCAAAATAGTTGCTTCAGATAGCTCTCCCCTTTATAATAGTGGTTTTGGTGGAAGGACTAAGTCTTGGAGCTCCCTACTCTGCCCTCTTCCCCGATGTCACCCAGATGTGGTTCTTATTTTTTATTGTTATTAATCTAAATTCATTCTTCCAGAATGTGTGATAAAGATCTGTTAGTGATTTGAGGTGAAAATCTAAAATTATTAAGGAAGAAATATTCCTCACAACACTTATATCTAGTCTAGGAAGAAACCCCAAAATGGGAGTTCGGAATGTAAAGGACAAAGAGTGCTCTCTTGTAGCAGTATCACCTTTGTTTTTGATGAAATTTATAAAATTATAAAGTTATAGAACTGGAGGGGCCAATTTCTCATTTAATAGAAGAGGAAACTAAGGTCAGGAAGTTCAAGCAGCAGTTCATGGTAAAGATAGGATGAAAACACATGAGATTCAGGACCTAAATGATTGTATATAGCCCCAGCATATAGTACTCTAAGACTTCTGTATTACACCTCTTACCATGCTTTTCTCTTCTTCCCTTAATTGAGAATAATTTTTTACACATTCGGAGATGATAATTTAAGAATATATAGTATAAACCAAGTTTCACTGATTCTCTGGTTTTTGAATCAGAATATATAAAACATCATATCCAACCTTGAGCTCGATACAGTGAAGAAATCAGATATGACAATAAAAGAATTGTGTTGTTTTACAATGCAGAATTCAGGAGGACTGTTCATGACATGAAAATCATTTTAAGGGAACCTATTTCCAAGGGCCATTAATCACGTGGTTCAAGTTCTAATTCATCAAAAGAATTATTTCTCATAAATTAGGGATAGAATCTGACAGGTTTCCTAATTCTTTACAAGAAGAACAGTTAATGGGGATAGTTGTGCTGTCAAGAAGCATCTCTATAATTGAGTCTTACATTTCTGGATCTGTCCACCATAATAAAAAGCACAGTTATAAAGTAACTAGGGAAATATTAATAGTTGTGCCTTTAATGATGACTGAGATCTTTTTATGAACTCTGTGATTAATTTTTGGGTGCTAGAAAATCTTTTTGAATCCTGAAAGATTATGGGCTATATCATATCTACTATTTTTCATCACATTGTCACTGTATGATCTAATACCAGATTAGTCAATGGAAGATTTCATCCATCATAATTAGATGAATATTCCTCAAAACCGGAAACACCACTTGAAGTGACCTTAGGGCCAAGAAGTCCTGAAAGATTTCAACATTATCACTGGAAATGTTATTGAGGTGCACATCATATCACACATTTGCCAGTTACCCTGCTCCAGTCTCATATGAACAACTCCATCAATCCCACACAAGATTTTAAACAGTGAAGAAGGCCACAATTTCTTTAATTTATAAAGTGCTGATTATTTGATCTTCAGAACAACTTTGTGAGATAGGCAAGTCAGTGATCCTTACTCCCTTTTGCTAGCTGAAGCATCTGAATCTCAAAGAGATGAAGTGCCTTGCCCAAAGGGAGCTCAAGACTGACTCTCAGATAAGGTCTTCCCAAGTCAGAGCTGCCTTTCTTTCAATTTTCTTCATTTGCTGAAATTCACCTCACACCGCATATAGACTTTTGACTTAGAATTGAGTTGCAAATTGTATTAAAGATCTAATCACTGTACTCATCCATACAGCTTCACAACTAATTTTCCCTTATGATGTGTGCAACATAGCTGTAACTTTCTGATTTTAACTAAGGTTCCACATATTCTGATTTATAAGATTCAAGGTTGAAGGATGGCATATTCTTTACTTAGGGCACCCTTCATGGCTTTCGGGTTGATCTTCAAATTTATAATTCAGTTACAGTGGCCTGACAAGAACTTTTCCTTCAATCCAGTGGCATTGTAAAAGAAAATTATTTTAGTGAATTGACAGAGCTTTGATGGCGGTATATTTTTATGCTCACCCTGACTGTGACATTAAAACAACTCAAAGCTTCAGACAAATCAATACTGAGGTCCAAAGTGTTGATTTTGGGGGATATGAATTATCAGAGTCCAGAAACACTATTTGAATTACTTCATGCCCACAAGACAAATGTGCCACAAAAGGGGCTATATTAGAACACTTGCAGTATTTCATCTCTCTAAATAATGAAGATAATTTATTAGCAGAACACATTATGGACTGAGAGAGACATTAATATACTTTCCTTATCCTTGACGGTTCCTAGATTCCATAGAAGGAAATTTCATGAAATTTCTCAAAGGTTTTTCTTCAAAATACCACCTTGTTCCATAATTAAATCTGCTTGGTCTGTCCGAGTACTGAAGAGCAGACTAGTTGCAGCCAGTTTTACTGCTGGGAAAAATCAGCCCATTTTGATTTTGTAAGGAAATGGTTTGAAGTGTGAGCACAGTTTTCCCTCATTATCTCATAGAAAATGTACAGTAGTGATGCTTGATTTCTGAAAACATGGTGTTGGCTTGAGAAGGACATTGGACCCAGGTTAGAGAGCTAGATATTTTGGAAGTAAATTTTTTTTGTCTTCTCAAGGCAAATATTTTTCGTGCCAAAAGATTATTAAGACGTTTTCTTTAGGTTTTAAATATTGATATTCATTTATTAAAGTTATAAATCCCCAAACCTAGTTTCTTCTTCATTTTGAATTGTGCATTCAAATCTTATTATTCAATATATGTCTAATAGATTTTTACCAATTTAGTTAGACACCTTCAAATATTTTAAATAGCTTTACATTTAATACTATTTATTTCCTTTCTTAAGTATTTTAATTGTCTGATAACAAACAAAGGCTCCTGAATATTAAGGAATTTTTATAAATTCTTATAAATAATTTAATCTATATATACAGTGAACCAAAGTTCTTAGGTGTTCCAATAGTGTCAAAGAGCACAGTAAAATTCCACTTAGAATCATGAGTATTGTAAATAAAAATTAATTAAAAATCATAAGTACAATCAATTATTCAGTTACACAATTTAAATTGGAATTACAAGGCTACCACTTGAAGAGGCCAAATTCTCTTAAAAATCGCAGACCCGTAAGATACCAAATATATACAAAATATAGCAACATGTCTTATTCTCTCAAATCTTTATTTTCTTAATTTTAAATTGAATTATATGACCTGTCCCACTAAAGAAAATAGCTATTGTTCCAAATGTCCAGGCATACTTATATCAGAGGTGTTGGCCAGGTGTGAGACCTGTAGCTACAGGTGTTTGGACAGCACATGCTTTCATTCTGAGCCCTTGCTGTCTATTCACTGTTTCACATACTTAACAGGGAATGGGTCTCTTAGTTCATACTACTTAATTTTTTGTTTCTCACAGAAGTCTACGAATGCACGGCCAAGTTGATCACTTAAAATTTTGTGATTTTCAAAATACGTACACGTTAAGAAGAAATAGTGCTTGACGCCTGAATGTGGACTCTAAAGCCAGATTATCTAAATTCAGATCCCGGCTTTAATTCTTACTAGCTGTGTGACCTTGGGCAAGGGACTAACCTCTCTTTGCCTCCGTTTCTTAATCATCAAAATGTGGATAATACCAGAATCTACTTGTGTTGGATTGAATTGTGTTCTTCAGTTTGGACATGTTCTTGATCTTGGTCTGCATTCTAGTGGGTGTGGGCTTATTGTAAATTAGATCGCTTCAATAAATTATTCAATTAAGCTGTGGGCCAGCTGAATCAGGTTGGGTTTTAATCTGGATTACTGGATTCCTTTATAAGAAAGCTGAAAGTCAGACAGAAAAGAGAAGCCATGGGGGATTGCCAGAAGCTGAAAGTCAGTGGAACCTGGAAGAGAAAGGAGAAAATGCTGCCATACGCATTGGCATGTGATGGAAAGCCAAGGAACCCCAAAGATTGCCAGCCAACCAGAAGACTGATTCTGAAAGGAAGCACGCCTTCCTAGTCTCTGGAATTGTGAGCCAATAAATTCCCATTGTTTAAACCAACCCATTGTGTGCTATTTGTTTTAGCAGCTAGGAAACTAAAACACTACCTCATAGATTTGTCATGAAAATTAAATGTATAAAGCCCATAGAATAGTGCCTGGCTCATAGTATGTACTATACAAGTGGAAACTATTATTATTATTATTACATGTGTTTTCTTCCCAACTCTAAAGATCTATGAACTAGAGTTTTCCTAAAACATATGACTGTCTTTTCCACGTAATACTAAAAATCTCTGCTCTTGATGGAATGTTACATTCTTTTGTATTTATAAGATCATTAAATATTAAATAATAAAATTTTATCTGATTTCATTTAGTATATTTGTTTGGATTTATTCCTTCTGTGGCCACAGCTTATTAACTTATTATACTGAATGGTTTTAGACTCAGCTCTATTCACTTAATAAATGTCTTACATGAATCACTTAACCTTTCTGTGCCTCAATTTCCTTATCTGAAAAATGGGGACAATAATTACTGACCTGTGTTATCTATATCATTCAATAAATACTCAATCTTTATTGAGAACCTACTATATCTTTGGCACTATTATGAGTTTTGAGCATACATTAGTGAACAAAGCAGCCAAATATTTCTGTCTTCCTGGAGCTTATATTCTAGTGGTGTCAAACAATGAGAAGAGAAGACATAATGAATGAGTAAGTTAAATGGATTGTAAGGAAAAAATAGACTAGGTTAAGAAAAATCTGATATTTGTGAGAGGATTTTGGGGGTCAGTGGCAATATTAAAAAGTGTGGTTAGTGAAGGCTTCACAGAAAATGTAAGAATTGAGCTAAGACTTTAAGGACGTGCGGGAATAAACCAAGAGATATCTGGGAAAGAGCATTTCAGATAGAAGGAATGATGTATTAGTCAACTTCTCTTGCAGCAACAAATAACCCTAACATCACAGACTCTGACAAGCACATTTATTTCTTGTTCAGGTTACACGAAGGTTGTGGGTTGGCTGTAGCTCTACTGGGCTTTGCTGACCTCTGTTTGGCTTGGTTCTGGAATCCAGACTGAAGAACTAATTACTGTTTGAGATATGCTTTTCTCATGGTGATAGGTAGGAGAAGCAGGGATAATAGAGGCAGAGCCTAACCATGCAAGTATATTTAAAGCTTCTGCTCATCCATGACATACATCATGTCTACTCACATTCTGTTGGAAAAAGCAAGTCATAGAGCTAAGCCCAACCCTTAGAAAGTTGGAGGTCCAAGTTTCATTTTACATTATGAGCAGTCAGTCTCATTTAATCTACTGTGGCAATGCAGCTCTCTCAAATTCTTTTTTATCTATTATATTACAATCCACTCTGTGTACAAATATTAACTCCCATAATTCTTTTAGATGCTTTCCTCTCTCTAGACTTAATTAGAAGTACTTTAAGCTTATCAGAAGCAGAGAAATACATTCCACTACAGGGAAGCATGGCAAGATTAGGGAATGTGAAGAAAGAGTTAATACAACAGGTTTGGTTACTCACTCCTTGAATGTGTCCAAGTGTCCTTTATTTACTCTTGGCTAACCTCTCAGAATGTGGCCCTCAGGACTTTCCTTATATTACTGATGGATTGATAATTTTGTTGTGTACACCTGGAGAAATAAATTATACTGTACCAGCTTGTCAGAATTGCTTTCCACAAACATCAAGATTGTAATATGCACATGGTCTCATTGTTGGGGTCCTGACTTTCATTTGTTCATGGCCAGTTGCTAGTAAGATAAGCCCCCATAAAACTCTCAGACCCTGTGACTCAGTGGGTTTCCCTGGGCAGAGGCATTCCACATGTGTCCCTACAATTTGCTGCCAGAAGGAGCATATCCTGTGTGGCCTTAGATGAGGAGTGACATCAGAAGCCTATGTTGAAACTCTCTGGATTCTGTCAATGCATATCTTTTTCCTGCTGCTTTTGTCTGTATCTTTTGCCATAATAAATCTTAGTCATGAGCATAATTTGCTATCAAGTTGTGAGTCCTTTTAGTGAATAGCTGAACTTAAGGTAATTGCAGGACCTCTGACACAGGAGATAATTTTGGACAAATGATGCAAGTTACCACAAATGGCTAGGACCAAGGCTTAAAAGCAGGAACATACCTTGTATGATCAAGGAACAACAAGGAGCTGGTGTCTGTAGAATGATATGCATGAAGAGGAGAGGAGTAGGCGATGTGTTAGGTCAGAGCGTAATGAGGAACAACATCAGGTAGTCTTTGTAGGTCATGGTAAGGACTTTGGCTTCTCCTCTGAGTGATATAGGAATCCATTGGAGAGTTTTGAGCAGAAGAGTGACACAATCTAACTTATATTTTTAAAAGATTCACTGGGGCTACTGTTTTGAGAATGTACTGTAGGGGAGCAAAGGTGAAAATAGGGACACACATTAGGAGGTATATTAATTTTCTAGGGCTGCTGTAACAAAGTACCACAAAGTGGGTGGCTTTAAACAACGATATTTTGTCCTGGTATAGTTGTGCAGGCTAGAAGTCTGAAAACAAGCTGTCTAGGGCCATGTTTTCTCTGAAGTCTCTAGGGAAGTATCTGTCCCATGCCTTTCTCCTAATTTCTGGTAGTTTCTTGGTGTCTTAGGTTTCCAGAGCTGCTATGACAAACATCACACAATGGGTTGGCTTAAACAACAAAAATTTATTGGCTCAAGGTTTTAGAAGCCAGATGTCCCAAATCAAGGTGTTGGCAAAGTCATGCTTTCTCCCTGAGGTCTGTAGCATTCTGGTGATGGCTTGTCATTATCCTTGGGGTACCTTGAATTGCATCTCTGCCCTCCTTACATGGTGATGTCTTTGCTCTCCTCCTGTGTCTTTCTCTGACTTTTAACTTCTACATTTTCTTGCTTTTCTGATTGCGTCCAAATTTCTCCCTTTATAAGGCCCTTCAGCAATGTGGATTAAGATTTACCCTGATTCAGTTTGGCCACACCTGAACTAATAATAACATCTTTAAAGGATCCCATTAACAAATGGGTCTATATCTGCAGGAATGTGGATTAAGACTGAGAATATGTGTTTTATTGGAGTACATGATTCAATCTACCACACTTGGTGTTTCTTGGCTTGTGGCAGGATAACTCCACTCTCTTCCTTGTCTTCACATGGCATTGTTCCCTCTGTGTCTGTGCCTGTGTCTCTTTTCCTCTTCTCATAAAAACTCCAGCCATATTGGATTAGGGCCAACCTTGATCCTTCATTACCTCATGTGAACTTGATTATGTCTGTAATGACACAATTTTCAAATATGATAACATTCACAGGAACTAGGAGTTAGGATTTCTACATATCTTTTTGGGGACAAAAATTCAACCCAGAAAAGGAGGCGATTGCAATAGTCCAGGGGAGAGGTGATGATGACCTGGACCATGTAGTAGCAGTGGAGGTCAAACGAAGTGGTTAGATTTTGGATATTTTGAAGATGATTATAAGGATCCAGTGCACTAATGTGTGCATGAAAGTCCGTCATGTGTCAGGCTTCCTATGTAGTTAGATGATTATTAATCGTGTTTGGAGTATTGTTTTAGTCTGGGGATAAAGAGAATCTGAGGATCCTGAACAATAAGGCAAGCTCCCATTTCTCATGCTGCAGATGAGGTTTTTTTTCAGACTATTCATGCAGCTACACACAACCTTTTATCGATGAAAAAGCATGACAGTGGGGTTCCTTAAAGTGTCTCTCTGTGGCCGGGCATAATACCATCAGTCTAGACACACCAGCATGGAGGAAAATTCGAAAGGAATTAGGCATAGTTTTAATATTTCCCCCAATACTGTGTCTGTTTACTAGAATAGTACACAGGATTTGTTCTGCCTTTTCTCACTAGTAGGCATATAACAGGATGGTTTCAAGTGTGGACATTTTCTGTCAAGTTGTATCATTAAAAGTACATGCTGAAGATGAAGGACTTCATTGGTCAGCAAGGAAATGCAAATCAAAATCACAATAAGATACCATTTCACATCCACTAAGATGGCTACTATTAAAGAAACAGAAAATCACAAGTGTGGGGAAGGATGAGGAGAAATCAGAACCCTTATACATTGCGGGTGGGATTGTCAAATGATGTGGCCATTGTGAAAATTAGCTTGGTGGTTCCTCAGGAAGTTGAACATAGCATTACCATATGACCGGGCAATCCCACCTTTAGGTATATACCCAAAAGAATTGAAAGCAGAGATTCAAACAACTGTTTGCAAACCAGTGTTAATTGTGGCATTATTCACAATTGCCCAAAGATGGAAACAACCCAAGTGTCCATCAACTGAAGAATGGATAAGCAAAATTTTCTAGATACATACAATGGGCTATTATTCAACTGTTAGAAGGAATGGAGTCCTGACACATGCAACAGCATAGATGAACCTTGAAGACATTATTCTGAGTGAAAAAAGCTAGACACTAAAGGACAAATACTGTATGATCTCACTGACTTGAAACATGTAGAATAAGCAACTGCAGATTTAGAATCTAGAATATAAATTACCAGGGACTAGGTCGGGCATTCGGAATGGGGAGTTAAAGCTTAAAATGTAAAGAATTTTTGTTTGGTTTGATTGTAAAGTTTCGGTAATGGATGGTGGTGATGGTAGCATAATATTATGAATGTGATTAATACCACTGAATCATACACTTAAAATTGGTTAAAATGGGAACTTTTGAGTAATATATATGTTGATAAAATAAAAGGTTTTAAAAATGGCAATGTCACATAAAATTTGGAGTCAGCTTCTGGGTGGAGGTCACCGGTAAAGATTTTGTCTATGCCCCCACTTTCTGGTTTCCCAGTACTTCTCTTGTATCCCCTTTTTCTTTTCCTGGTCCCCCAAAATACTGCACCCATCTTCCCAAACACATAACTGTTTGGGAAGATGTGATTCCCTCTTATGCGCTGAGATTATACTGCTAACTCAGATGCAAAGGAGAAATTTGAGCTGAATTATTTCTATCGCTTTTGTTCTAAAAATATCACTTCCTCTTTGCCTAATGTGTGCAGAAAATAGGTGGCTTTATTTCTATATGATAGATGCAAAACAAGTCAGGTAAAGCAGTAAACCCCAGGTGTGAATGCGTTTTGATGTAGTTAGAATTGCCACAATTAGAAAGCTAAATCCTGATAGAAGACGCGAAGATAATTATACCAGGAAGAGTCAGGAAATTGGTTTAACAAAGGGAATTTGTGATATTATCCCTGTTGACAATTGGATTAAGGTATGTTCCCAGCTCTGTGGTTTAGAGTATTTTGCTACAAATCATTAGCAAAAAAATGTCAAACAAACTCTTTGTTCCTCACCTTGAAAGAAAGCCACAGATTCTTTAGGGGATCTGAGTGCAACACACCAAAGCCAGCAAATGCATTTAGAAAGTTACCCAGCCAACAAGTTGCTTTGCTACCTGACCCATGAGATGCCTGACTGCAGCAGGATAAGGCAAGCTACATAATGATACGCTATTTGGGATGCTTCAAAGCGAAAGAGTACATTTTTCTGAAAATGTCATTTACTGCACTTAAGAAGCTTTCCATTTTGAACTGTACAGATGAGTTTTTCTTGTTTGGTGCATGGTAGCATTACTGAAGCTTTTATGATGTACAGGGGCTCTTTAGGAAAAAAAGAAGCCTTTAAGTTCTATTTTTTGTCAAAATTAAGGTGTGTGCAGGAGGGTGAAGATAAAAGGGGGCAAAATGGGAGCACTTAAACTGATTTTCTTTACTAGATTTAGAACTAGACTGTCAAGTGGACTAGGCTTGAATTCTATCAGACCTCTGCTGCTAACAACTGTGTGAAATACAGGAAGGCACTTAAATTCTCAGGACTTTAGTTTCCTCAACTGTTAAAAGAAGCTGTTAGTTGGGTTAGCTTCATTCAACAAATATTTATTGATCAGCTATACATATCAGGTCCTGTTGTAAGTGCTTCTAATATATCAATAAATAAAAGAGGCAAAGAGTCTAGTGAGGAATAGAAGAGCAAAGAAACAAAATACATAAAAAACTATAAATACAAGTATAAATGAATAAAATAGAAATAATTAATAATGAGGTTTTTATATTATGTTAGAAGATGATAAGTGCCATGGAAAAGAGGAAAAATAGAAACTAGAGCTTGGTGAGGGATATTAGGGTGCTGGCAGTTGTAGGGCTGAGAGTTGCAACTTTAGATGATCCCTAAGGTGCTTAGTAGCTCTTTCATCTGTAATTCTATGATGTTTATTCTTTCACTAATCTTGATCATGACCATTTTATAATAACATATTTAACTACAAAGAAACTTTAAAAGCCATCAATTCTATTGAGATTTCTTTTGGACAGGCAATCTCTTTAGTGCCCTTTGCTCTGACTTCAGGGCCTAAGGTCTTGTGCAATTTATGTTCTCTTTTTCTCTTCTGGCTTTGATGAAGATATGTGTCTCTATTTTTCCTTTGCCTTTGCTTCTGCCTCTATGGCGATGCTTTTCTCAGTCTAGCTTCACTTCCAGTAGGCTATGGGCTCCTCCAGGACAGAGACCAGGCCTTGTACAAAGTATTGTTTTATTAATATTTTTTAATTTCATGAATGAGTTTTTCAGGTTTACAGGCTTAATATTCTACAACTTCATAGTAAGTGAGTCCCAGGCTAAGGTTAACACCTCAAACCTTGCAGTGAACAGAGCAAGAAGTGGTTTGGAACTACATATCTTGTACCTGGGGAGTGTGTGTGTGTGTATTTGTCTGTATTTTAGGTGCCATTTGTGGATAAAAAATACAAACCCTCGGTGGGCCATGGTGGCTGTTCAGGCAGAACATGGATTCAATTCCTGGTGCCTGCCCATGCAAAAAAAAAAAACCAAGCCCTTTGTAACCAATAATGGAGGTTCATATTGCTGTAAGGGATGGTGGACTCCTTCCACTCAAATGAGGAAGTAGTGTAAGCCTCAACCTTCTAACCTGGCCCACATCCTCCCCCCTCCCCACAGAAGCAACATATGATAATGAAGGACTCAACATAATTTCATCTGTGGTTGGTCAAAGACAAATGAATAATTATGATAATAAGATGTAGAAAACTCACTCTTTAATTGACTAGTTTCCAAGACTAGGTTGTAACTCCTAAGTAGCCAGCCAATGGCGAATTGGGGGAGGGACTCCTTTGTGTTAGAGACTAAGATAAAAGGAACCCACACTCTCCCATGCTTTGTACTTGCTCGGGGCTTGTTTCTGTGAGTGCCCTTTCTCATGTGAAAGAATTAAAAACGCTTCTGCCATACTGCATGAGCGTCTGAAGAATTAACTTGAGCTGATAACACTGAGCTGGTAATGCTGAGCTGGTAACACTGCTCCGTACATTGCTTAGAGGCCACTAAGAGGACAGAAGATCACTTTGGAAGTCAGAAGACTCAGTGGATCATTTACCACATTTACCTTACTTATTCATTCATTTTGCAATTTGTTTATTCAGCAAATATTTATTGAGCAGTGGTAGCTGTGAAGTTCCACTTTTCCAAACAAACACACTAAAAAAGAATGATGTTACTTTTCAGTTTGCAGGGTTAGAGGGATGTGAAGTCATGGTACTGGACAGGTCATTATGCACCCAATGTACCCTATTGAATAGGTAGAAGGTGTTCATGAAGTTCAGCATAGTGGTCAATGGTATACATTTCTACATGAAGACTTACACCAAATTCAAGCAATCAACAGAGGTTTGTTGACCACCTAATATATTCCAATATTAAATGAGGAATATTAAATGAAGAAGAAGACATTATCTTGAGATAATGATCACTGATTATAATGGTAAGACATGTGAAATGGAAAAATGACAGTACAATATTGCATGAGATATTACAAAGACATGTACAATAAGAAACTAACTTTGCCTGGGTAAGAAAAGAAAGATGCCAGTTAAGTGGTAATGCTTGAATCCAACTTTCAATGATTGATAGTAGTATAACCAGGATAAAAAGATAGGGAAGGGTTTTGTAGGAAAGTAGAACAATAGGCACATATACATGGAACTGGGTCTGGTGTGTCAGTTGAGATAGTAATACAGACTATGTAGTGAGGAATGCTAAGAGAAAAAGCCACAAAAAGTTAGGTTGGGGCCAGACTGTGAAGGGACTTGTATAAGAAGTTTAGAATTTGAGTACAGTGAGAGTTGACACTGTAACACTAACTGCTGCAACAGATAATCCCCCAAATGTATACTGGTCCAAGCACAATATGATAGAAGCTTATTTCTCACGTACACAGGGTTCAAAGTGGTAGTCCTGATTGGGAAGTGACTGTACTACAAAAGTTGATTTAGGAACTCAAGTTCCTTCCATCTTGATTATCCATCATTTTAAACACATAGCTTTCAAGGTAGCTGTGCTCTTCTGCATCAAGCTGGCAGATGGGGAAAGAGCAAGGAAAATGGTACATGGGAAGATGTTATGGTCCAGAGCTGAAAGTGGTATATAGCATTTCTGGTCACATACCTACACCCTGCAAGGGAAGCTGGGAAATGTAGTCTATTTGTGTGCCTAGAAGAAGAAGAAATGGGTTTAGTGAATAGCTAGCCAGTTTCTATCACTCTCTTATTGTGTTTCTACTGCCTAGCACAACATAGGCACTCAGTACATGCTTGCTGAATGAATGAATGAATGAAGAGTTTTTTTTCTGGCAGAGCTGTTATGTAATCTTATTTTTTATTAGGCAAAGAAACCATCCTTGTTGTAAAGGTTTAAATAAACAACAAAGAAATTTACAAAATCAACAGTTTGTTAGGAAAGCTGATAGATGTGTGGAAGTTTGGTAAGTATTGGGAAATACAAGTGTTAGGTAAGCTGTTAAGAGCCTGTTCCAACATCCAAGGGATTTAAGGAAGTACCTACAGGAAAGATGTCTGAAGCAGTGCACTAAAAGTAAGTGTAGGAAAAGCTATGTGATGCCTTACCCAGGAAAGATTAAAAGGACTTGGTAGAGAATTTAATTTACAGAGGGAGAAAAAAAGGAGTAAAGGGTGATACTAAAGATGTCACAGGGGCCATGTCAATGTGACTGGCCTGACCTCTGGAGGTTCTTGTGGGAGGGTGCAGAGAATACACATCCAACCTCATTCAACTTTTTGGCAGAATTCTGTTCTTTCACATGGTTTCCTTGTTGCTACCTCCACCTTCCAGGCAGCAATGGTGGGTCAAGTCTTTCTCAGACTTTAAATCTCTCTGACATCCTCTTCTGCTGCATCTTTCTACTTCCTGTTTTATTTCAAGGGTTCATGTGTTTACATTGGGCCCATCTGGATTAACCATGCCAAGCTTCCTATCTTAAGCTAATATGTAAAGTCCCTTTTCCATGTAATCCATGTATTCCCAGATATAACACTAGGAGGTAAAAGTCATGGGGACCAAAATTCCGCTCAAAACATAGAGTATGCAGGGCACTGTGTTATTTCATTTAATAGCTATTCTAACCTCTTTGGAGTGAGTTTCCCTGTCCTGCAGAGACTAGAAAACCAAACCAAACAATCCACATTTCTAAGATTCTTTTGCAGCCGAAATTCTAGATATGACCTAGGTTCTGCCAATCAGACATACCACATGAGACTTGAATTTGGAAATGAGTTAAAGGGGAGGGAGGCAGTGTGTGAGACATCTGTTTTGGCTGGTGAGAATTGGAGCAGCATTGGTGTGCTCCTGGAATCAGCAGCTGTACTAGTCACTTCTTAATTTAGCACACAACTATAACATGAACCAGCCAACAAATGAGATGGTCTTTGATTGTTTTTTTCAGATACAAAAAGCATCTCTGTTTTTAAAAAATATTTTTATTAATAAAACTTAACATACAAATATTTCATACATGCCATACAGTCATGGCTCACAATATCATCACATAGTTGTGTATTCCTTACTAAAATCATTTTCTGAACATTTGCTATCACTCCAGAAAAAAAAAGAAAAACTCATATATACCATACCCCTTACCCCTCCGTCTCATCGACCACTAGTATTTCCATCTACCAATTTATTTTAACACTTGTCCCTTATATTATTTGTTTACTTTTTATCATATTTTTTCTCATCTGTCCATACCCTAGATAAAAGGTGCATCAGACACAAGGTTTTCAAAGTCACACTGTCACATCGTAAAAGCTATATCATTAAACAATCATCTTCAAGAAACAAGGCTACTGGAACAGAGATCTACAGCTTCAGGTACTTCCCTCTAGTCACTCCAAGCCACCATAAACTAAAAAGCGTTATCTTTATAACACATAAGAATAACCTCCAGGATAACCTCTCAACTCTGAAATCTCTCGGCCACTGACACTTTATTTTTTCTCATTTCTGTCTTCCCCCTTTTTTTCAAGAAGGTTTTCTCAATCTCTTGATGCTGCATCCTGGCTCATCCCAGGATTTCTGTCCCATGTTGCCAGGGAGATGTACACCCCCAGGAGTCATGGCCCACGTAGTGGGTGAGGGCAGTGAGTTCACTTGCCATGGCAGCTTAGAGAGGCCCCATCTCAGTAACAGAAGAAGTTCTCTGGGGGTGACTCTTAGTCCTAATTTTCAGTAGATCGAACCTATCCTTTGCAGGAATAAGTTTCATAGGGGCAAATCCCAAGATCAAGAACTCAGCGTATTGATTTGGTTGTCCTCACTGCCTGTGAGAATATCAGGAATTCTTCAAATGGGGAAGTTGAATATTTCCCCCTTTCTCCCCAATTCCCCAAGGGGACTTTGCAAATACTTCTTTATTCACTATCCAAATCACTCTGGGATTTATCGGGGCATCATAATAGCCTGGGCAAACCAACAAAATCTCATGCCTATTCAAGACTCATGTACTTATGGTGTTCAACTAAACTGACCATACGAGATAAATTAGGAAATGCACTACCCAAAATATAAATTTTGCACCAAATAAACATCTCTCCCTTTAGTCTCACACAGAAGTTGAAGAACAGACATCTCTTGCATGCCTTTATGTAGGCCTGGCAATTTGCAAAGGTTACATTATATAAAGTAGGTGGCCCCCTCTCATTTTGACAACTGAAGAAATGAAGAATCAGATATTAAGGAAACTTCTCCATGGTCACATGGTGATTAGAGCTGAGATTCAATTTTGAAATTCTCTTTCTTTTTCATAGAAGGCCAGAGTCATTTTGGTAACTTATTTGTAGTTTTTGCCCACATTCTGGATTGTAACTGACATTTTATGGAATTCAGCGATTTTCAAAGAGCTTTTATATCCATATCTTCATTTAATCTTAGGAGAAGTGGCTGGGGGCTAATAGAGATTATTGAAGATGGGGGCAGGGAGGAAAGCTTATCCCCGCTGAAGTGGTTAGTGATAATCAGTAATAACCAGCACTGAAACCTGCAATGCCCAGTTTTAACTGATGTAGGAGAGAGCTGTGTTCCAGAAACACACAAAGAGCCAAAGTTCCATATACACAGCTGTATCAGCTGCCAAAGAAGTGAAATGAGGTGCTCTGGCAGGTCAGCAGAAGAGACAATGCTCTGGGCTGCCCCACTTGTACAGTGACAGATGCCTGTGTTCATGCCGTGTGAGAGAGACTCTCTGGGGCTTTAAGAGGCAGAGAAATGCCATATTTTCATAATTTCCTTTAAAGGCAAAGGAATTTGCAGGGCTGTCATATAAAATTTGCTGCCTTATGAAAATAAGAAATTGCTTCTTTATTACATCTCTTGTGGAAGTTCAAATGTTACAGCCAGGTGTAAGCACTGCACTTAAGAAGTGATACTTCTCCCTTCCAAGAGTTCTCCCCACCCCCACCCCAACCCGAGGTCTGGTCTTGACAGCACCTGCCCTCACAGAGCGGCTGGGTCTTTGCACATGCTGGGCAAGGTGAGGGCCAACCCAAACGGAGAGACATTTACATACATTGTATATAGTATACAAAGAATCCAGCATCCCAGGCAACATGATTTCTACTCCTAACACTCTCCTCGACCGATCAGTTTGTAGGGGAAACAACAACAAAAAAAATACTCTGCTGAAGACTCAGCATTAAAAAAAAAAAAACTCCCCTTGTTTGAGCAAACGCCTGATTTCAATTTTGAAAAACTGAAAATTTGTAACAGTCACACAAAGAGAGACTGTGCATATGATAGTTATAGGCGAGAGTAGAAAGGAAGGGTATGTAAGAGACTTGGGGGAAAAAGAGAGAAAAAAACATGAGAGGAAGGGAAGGTATAAGGGAGGTTCACAGTATTATTTTGTCTTAAAGAGAAAAAGTAAGGTCCGCTGCAGCACCAGGTATTACACCTGTCATATATTTGCTATCCCTGCCATTGTTAAGAACTGAATACAAAATTAGATAAATAAAAACAAGCCATATATTACTGTAAACAAGTGAAAGAAATAAGCTGGCAACCATATGGAATTTAAAAAGATTGTGTACCCCACCTGGGCCAGCTCCAGAGCTCTTCCAGGGGTGTACAACAGGCAAGATGCGCTGATGGGGAGATGCCAGACTGCTTTCATCTCATCCAGAGCAGTGTCAGCTGTGTGGGTGGCATTGTAACTCTCCCTTTGCCCACACTCAAATAAATAAGAGCAAGCATCCTCCAAAGAATTGTGGGACGTGCCCAAACGCAATCACAGTCTTGTTGGTGCCACACCACTAACATGGCTGTCTACTCTTACCCTGCAGTCACAACTGCATGCTCCCCAGTTATGGAGGCAGTCCTATTCATATGGGATCATGAACTGATTAATTAGGTATAGAAAAAATAAAGTTCAAATAATAGGAAATTGCTTCTTTTAGAGAAGGGGAACCGTGGGAGAAGGAGCTTTGAGTCTACTACTGGCAAAGGTAAAAGTAGCCCCAGAATGGGCCCACAGGCTGTTTGGACATGCTCTGGGAACTGGATGCAGGAGGTCAGGGGTCAGCAAACTATAGCTCACTGGCCAAATGTGGCCCACCAGTTGTTTTTGTAAACAGAGTTTTATCAGAACATAGCCAAGCCAATTCATTTAAACACTGACTATAGTTGCTTCCCCACTGCAACAGCAGAGCTGAATAGTTATATCAGAGATCATATGGCCTGCAAATGCTAGAATATTTACAATCCAACCCTTCACAGAAAATGTTTTCTGACCCCTCTTGTAAAGCATTATTCAAAGAAGGTTACCACATTGTCAATAGGAAAAGACCCCTTTTCTTTGACTCTACATACCCTTTCTGATACCACCACATTCCTTTGTTCCTATTTGAAGAAAAACAAAAAAATTTCCTATTTTGTCTCCAGTTCTTCTCTTCACATTTCCTTTTAAACCCAACCCACTCGACATTTTACCCTCACTGAAATTGCTCATGTCAAGAGCACCAGTGCTGCAAAATCCTTTGTCAAATCTTTGGTTTTCATATTATTTGATTTAGCATCAATATCTGACTACTGAGCACAACTGGAACATTTTTGTTTCTTGGCTTATAGGTCACCACATTTCCCTTGGCCTCAATGTTTTTTTCTTCTCAGAAAACTTGCTGGTTCCTCAGCATTTTCCTGGCTTCTTAATGATGAGTGTCCCAGGGTTCAGCCCTTGGTCCCCTTCTCTTGTCTATCTAAATTCCCTTGGTAATTCCATATAGTTTCATAATATTCAGTACCATCTGTACAATCATGACTTCCAAATGCTTATCTCCAGTCTGCAACTTTTCCCTGACCTACTCAACATCTCTATTTGGATGTCTAGTAGACATCTCCCATTTAACCTGTCCAAACTTAAATCCTGATACTCTATCCTCAGACATGCTCCTCCCAAAGTCTTCTCCATCACAGTTAATGGAAATTCAATTTTTTCTCAGTCGTTTGGGCAAAAACCCTTAGAATCAACCTTGACACCTCTCTCTCCCCCACGACATCAAATCCATATGGAAATTCTGTTGACTGTACTTTATATTACATATCTAGACTCCAACCAGTTTTTACCACTTCTTCTGCAAAGGTTATGGCTCAAGCCATTGATATCTCTCATCTAAAGCAATGAAATAACCTTTGACTCCTCTCCCTATTTTGCCACTCTTATCTTTTATCCATTCTCAACATAAAACAGTCAGAATGTTTCTGTTAACATTTAATTTCGATCACATAGCACCCCTGTTCCCATCTCACCTAGAGTAAAACCAAAGTCCCTACAATGGCCTACATAGAACTATATGATCTGGTTCCATCATCTCTCTCTCTCTGTCCTTATATGCCACCACCTTGACAATCAGGAAAATGCACATCTGAAATCTGCTGCAAAGAGTAGAACTGACAGACAGCACCAGCTGCTGTGCTCTGAAATCCATTGCTAAGTTCATACCAAGGCCCAGCTTCCCATGGGCTCCTTTAGCCAATGACTGAGCATAGATAGGATATTAAAGCACATTAATTCCTGGAACATGTGGAATTCCTCTGAGCAGTGACTTTGGCTCCAGGACTCCCCATTGGCCTGGTCAGAATGTTTCTAGCAGTGTGCTGCAATCTGAGACTCATCCTACACAGGCCTCCTTCTCTCTCGTTTACAGGAATCAGACTTGCGGCATGGTCTGAGGCTCTTCCCATCTCCTCTGGCTCCTTCTCTCTTTCCTTTCACAAATGTTTTTCTTGCCAAATAAGTGGCTTATAATTTGTAATTTTCATTAAGGTACTGACTTCAATTTGATGTTTGTCAGTTATTTTAATGATGTAGGCAGTAATTTCTAGAATTTACTTATTCTCACTGAAATGTGTTGGCTGTACTAAGGATATGAATGTTTCTCATCAAGCACAAACACACAAACAAAAAACAAAATTCTATCTTTTTGACAAAGAGCTCCATTGGCTAAATCCCTCTCAAATATGAAGTGGTTGCACAAACTTGTATATTTTTGTGAAAGTTCTAATGAGCAGGACAGCCTCAATATAGCCAGGTGGGGTTGAGAGTTACTGTTTATAACTGCAAATATTGTCAGTGTTGAAACTGATAAAAACTTTTATTCAACATGCAAAATCAAAATAAATAAATTTGGCTCTTCTAAAACACTGAAGAACCATTTGATAAAGACAACCACTGAAAAAAATGAAATTTTATCAAATGCCAGAGTTGAACTTCTGGGAGTATTTGAAGATAATTTAAATAGACGTGTTTGTTTTGTTTTCTGTTAAGCAATGAACATTTAGATGGCTGAGATCCCATTCATTGACACTCTCCAAAGTGAGATCTTTGAAATTAGGGAGTTTTAGTGGTCGTTAGATATTAATGATAAGTCATGTTCTATACAATAATTGCCTACAACTCTTTGTTTTGCTTCTTCTGGAATAATTTAATAGATGACTATCTTGAATTGGCAAAACAGGCTGTGAACAAACAAACAGAACTGCTGACATATGTTACCATTTATCTTTATGCATTAAAGGGTCCTTAAAATTCTGAATGAAATAAACTGGATACTAAGACTGGTATGGCTGTCATTAATAATCCTAATTTTGTATTTTATTTTATTTTTATATTTAACCTTAAAATAAGTAAATTATATTTTTATGTAGCAGAATCTTTTGCTGTTTCCTGGCATGAGTTTTACTGTTGCTCTCATGCTTAGAAAGCCTCCTATTACCCCAACATTACATAAATATGCATATTTCCTTTTAATATTTTTATAATTTCATTTTTTACATTTGTATGGGGATGCAATTGATTTTTGTGTATGTATTTTAAAACCGTCATCTTTCTGAAATTTCTTGTACATTACAGTTGTAAGTATATAAAAATTTGCTTATAGAATATAATATGGAAAATGAAAATACTGTGGTTATGTGTGATCAAATTAGGTAGTGGGATTATGGGAAGCTTTATTGTTCAATAGGAAATTTTTTGATAATGTGATTACATTCTTTCCCAAACAAGGGGAGGAAAGCTAGCAGTTAGAAGGTCCAGGCTCAAGTCCCTGTTCTTCTCTTTTCTAGCTGGGTGATCTTTGGCAAGTAGCCTTCTCTCCATTTTTTTCACCCAGGGAGGCAAGTTGTGTGTGGAACCAGATGGCTTCCAAGGTCTCTGGTAGCTCCAACATTCTTGGGTTGTGCAGCTTGAGCAGATCTTGCTAATAGCTAGTCAACTCAGGTCAAAACAAAAAACTGTTTGGTCTTGTAGATGGAGTACTAAAATGTCTTTTGGAGTCTTTAACAAGGAACTTAGCATCTTCAGTCTTGATTTCAGTGTAGGTCACTGTGAAGCCAGACTTTGGAAAAGGTAAGTGCAATAATAATAATAATAAGTTATTTGAAATGTTTTAAGAATATTAACCATGTGGCAAAATTCATATGCTTGTGACGATTTTCAGAATGCACTCTAGAGAAATAAATCTCAGAAAGCTGGAGATTAAAATACATGCCATGCTACACCTCTTTCCAATTCTCACTTTAGCAATGGTTCATGGGAGGCATGAAATGTTAATTATATTTGCTCAGAAGATGTTAATTTCATACTCTCCTGTTTCTCACCTGGAATTGGTCATGATGTCTTACTCACTCTGTCAGTTTAAACCTACCAAAGTAAAGTTGTCAAAAACAATACAATGCCCTTACAGTAATTAGATTTTCTGCTCTGAGCTGGGAACATAAGCGATCTAATAAAGAGAACATGCCAAAATCCTAAGGCAGCATGAGGGACACCATCTGCCACAATATTTTTCTAATTAATTTTAAGTGAACAAAATATTAAATATATATTTTCTTAGTCTTTATTTCTTCACAGAGGGACTCTATTAAAGCAGGAACTGTGATATTTGCCTTTCCTTTATCTGTGTCTCTATGTCCCTAACTTACCAGCATCTAAATGAGGTTCTGAATCATTTAGGAAGAGAAAAAGTGCTTGCATGGGGTGGGGTGTTGAAAATGCAGTAGAATTCTTTGTTGACTGTATTAGTTTCTTATTGCTCCTGTAATAAATTACCACAAACACAGTGGCTAAAAACAACAGAAATGTATTATTTTATAGTTCTCGAGGTTAGAAGTTTGAAATGGGTCTCACTGGGGTCAAATCAAGGTGTCTGCAGAGTTGCATTTCTTTCTGGAGGCTCCAGGGGAGAATCCCATTCTTTAACATTTCCAATTTCTAGAGGCCACCCATACTCTTTGGCTCTTGGCCTCCTTTCTCCATCTTCAAAGCCAGCAATGTTGTCTTTTTCAGATATATGGATGCAGAATAGAATGTGTTAGAAGAAAATGAACTATAGTGCTAAGCACATATGTAAAGAGCTATTCTCTTTATTTCTAAACAAGAGTGATTAAACTCAGCCCAGCTTATCTCTCAGAGGACTTTTCAAAAGTACATGGCCAGTTCAACATTAACTTTTCAAAACAGCTTTAATTAACCCAACTTGTTTACCTCTGTAAGATTGATGATGGTTTTTGAGGTTAAATCAAACAAGCAACTTAAATGAGTGACAAATTTTATGTCATTTTAGAAATTTTTAGAGATGCACACAAGCAAAAGGAAAAAGATACAAATCATCTGCAATTATACCACCCAAAATGATTTTCTGTTGACATTTTGGTACATATTCTTCCAACATTTTTTTCTATGCATATATACAGAAAATAGAATCATATGATCTATTCTGTTTTAAAACTTATTTTATTTAACAAGATCGTTTCATGCTATCATATTTTCTTCTGCATTATAATGCTAATGGCATTATGGATACTATTAGCTAATGGATACTATTCCATTATGTGAATGTATCACAATTTATTTAACCATTTTCCTAATTATATACATTTACATTATTTAAAATTTTTCTTTATTTGAAGCAATCCTGATGGGATTTCCAGGGAAGATGGCAGAGTAGGGAGCTAGAGGAGTCACTCCTGCAAGAATAGCTAGTGCACAGGCAGGAATTGTCTGAGATGATTTTTCTGGGGCTCCAGAGGCCAGAAGAACACTACAGCATCCAGGGAAGAGTGGGAGGAAGAGGCCGAGAAACTGCAGTGAAGAACTGTGAGAGTAGCACTTTCTATGGTGGTAGCTGGTGACCATCTCCCACTCTCATGGCAGGCTGCCTGGGGTTCAGTCCCTGGAGGGATTTTGCTGTCAGAAAAGGCCATGTAAATCTTCTTCTCCAAGAATGGTTGGGTGTGGTGTGTGGTGAGGGTGGGGTATGGCTGAGTAGTGATCATGGCTTTTGATAGGCAAATCTAAATTGCAGGGCCTTGACACTGAACTGCTGTTCTAGCCCACTATGTTGGCTATTGTTTCAAACCCACCCCTCACAGGGGCCATGGTGGTGGAGGCTTAAATACATTAACACCCTAGGCTGTGGGGAATACTTTGCAGAGAAGCACTGTTTGCTGGGCAGGCCAGGAAAGCACAGACTCAAGGAGGTGACAAAAGGCTTTTTGGTGTCTTTCCTGACTCTCTCCCCAGGGCACTTTGGAAATGGTCTGCTCCCGTTTCTTGGGTCCCTGGCTCTGTTTTTAGCTGGAAAATTATAACTTGGGAAAGTTCTTTCTGGGATGACCAGAATGTGCCCTTCAGGCAAAGCAGATAGAAGCAAGGAAGCAAGTGAAAAAAACCCCAAAATCCTATACATGTAAACCAAAACAAACAGAATAGATCAAGATTCACTGAGAAGAAATAGAGGAAAGGAAGCTTTCTCCTGGGGGTTAAACAATTGCACAAATAGAGCAATCTTAAAAAAAATCGTACCACATTTCCAGGCAAGAATAAAAAATAGAAGAGGTGGTGGTTCAGTGGTAGAATGTTCACCTTCCATGCAGGAGACCTGGGTTCAATTCCCACACCATGAACCCTGAAAAAAAAAAAGAAGAGGTGTATAAGTCTGATCAGTTAGACGAAGACAATTCTAAAGGTCCAGAAGTTCCAGAAATATTACCTTATTATTATTATTAAGATGGAGCAGTGTAAGCTATTAAAGGTTTGTTCAGATGGTGCTCTACCAGGCTGAAGGACTGTATCAAAAGTGTCCTGATTAGAATTTCCAGGAAAGATGGCAGAGTAGGGAACTCCAGGACTCATTGTGTCCTCCAGGGCAGCTAGTAAACAACCAGGAGCTGTCCGAAACCACGATTCTGGTGCTCCGAAAGAGAGAAGAATACTGTGCAGTATCCAGGAAAGAGAGGGAGGAAGAGACCTATAACCTGCAGTGAAGAACTGTGAGTAGCTCTCTCCAAGGTAGTGGCTGGTGACCATTCCCCACTCCCACAGCAGGCCACCTCGGAGTCCAGTCACTGGATGGATTCTGCTGTCAGGAAGGGACATGAAAGTCCTCTTCTTCAAGAAGAGGGGTGGAGACGGCCAAGCACTGATCATGGCTTGGATTAGTGACCTCTGACCCTGGCTCTGAGGGAAACTATTGGTTCAGCCCACCTTGGACAAAAGCATTTGAAGCAACCTCTGTTTCAATGCTGCACCCAACAGGGGCAGAGTCAGTGGAGACTTACGACCTGCAGGGAACAGTTTGCTGGCTATCTATTGTGCAGGCCAAGAAAGCACAGATTCAGGGAGCCACCGAAGAGAAATGTTAGATCATTAAATGCCCACTCTGTGAGTCTCTGGCTCTGTTTTGACTGGGAAGTATTGACCTGGAAAAGTCTTTTCTGGGAATATCTTCCTCCCAGAATTTTCCATCCAGGCAAAAGGAGCTAGAGAAAATGAAAGGAGTGTTAAAAACTGTAGCATAAAAACAAAACAAAACAGAACAGACCAACATTCCTGGAGAAGGAACAGAGGAAAGGAAACTTTATCCTGGGGGTGAACCAATTGCAAAGTGTGTAATCTCAAAAAATGTACCATATATCCAGGGCAAGAATCAGATGAAGAACTGAAAAAAATAGTCCAAGTAAACACAAATTTTTCTAAAGGTATAGAATAAGTTGAACCATGGGTCAAAGAAGAACTTTAACACATAACCAATCAACAATAAAACCCTAAGCAAGAGAGAGAAACTGGCCTCCAGAGTTTCATTAATATAGTTACCTAGACTTTAGCAAAAATTACAAGCCATATTAAGAAACAAGAAGATATGGCCCAGTCAAAGGTACAGACCAAAACTTCATGGGAGACACAGGATTTGAAACAACTAATAAAGATGTCCAAACAAGTCTCCTAAATCAATTCAAGGAGATGAATGAAAATATCAAAAAGATTAAGGGCATTAAGAAGACACGGGGTGAGCATAAAGAAGAATTTGAAAATATGAAAAGAAACATAACAGAAATTTTGACTGAAAGACACAGTAGAAGAGATTACAATACACTGGAGGCTTACAACAGCAGATTCGATCAAGCAAAAAAAAAAAAAAGAATCAGTGAGCTAAAAGACAAGACAAAGGAAATCTTACAGACAGAAGAACAGATAGAGAAAAGATTGGAAAAAAATTGAGCAGGGTCTCAGAGATTTGAATGGCAGCAGAAACACACAAACAAATGTGTCATAGGCATCTCAGAAAGAGAAGAAAAGAGAAAAGGGGTGAAAGGAATATTTGCTAAATAATGGAAAAAATTCATAGCTCTTATGAGAGACATACATGTTCAAGAAGTGCAAAATATTCCAAACAGAATAAATCTTAATCAAAGATAAGGAGAGAATATTGAAAAGAGCAAGTAAAAAATGATTCATCACATGAACCTTTGGAATATTTAGTGAGGCAAAATAAGCCAGAAACAAAAAAGCAAATACTGTATGGTCTCATTTAGAAAATACTTATAAGAAAACAGTGGCCTAGATTGTAAGCTCTTATAGCAGTCGTATTTAGTACAGAGTGGTAATTGTTATTTCTGGATTTTGAGGGGCTGTTTTATAAATGTATAAACTGGCATTTAGAGATAACAATGAAGCTGATGAGGTCAGGATTAAGGTTATTCGGAATACAGGGGTAAGGAAGACATTGTCTGTATTTTAGAACATCATCTACTCTTTGAGATGAAAGGAAGAAAGGTTTATTTTGTCCAGAACCTAAATTTTCTGTAGCAAAGAATCTAACTCAACCTGTCTGGATAGATCATTTAAATAATCCAAACACAGGGAGTCCAGAATAAGAATGAGGGCCTTTAATCTTGTATAGCTTAATGTAATACCTGGATAAATCCCAAAGTATATTAAGCAGATAACCAAAAAGTATTGGCAAAGCCCCCTGAGGTATAGGAGAAAAAATAAGGAATCATTAAACTTTACCACTAAGGAAATCCCTGATACTGTGTCAAATATTAGAACACCCAAATCAATAGGCCAAGCCCTTGATCTTGAGGCTTCACTTGTGAGGACTTTGTATGTAGCTGAGAAACTTAAGCCTACGTATAGATATGCATAAAAGTTACTTCTGGAGGACCTCTTTTGTTGCTCAGTGTGGCCTCAGTCTCTCTAAGCCCAACTCTGCTAGTGAAATCATTGCCTTCCCCCCTACATGAGACATGACATCCAGGGGCATGGGAGATGACCCCCAAGAATGAGTCTGGCCCTGGCACTGTGGGATCAACAAAGCCATCATGACCAAAAAGGGGGAAAGAAATGTAACAAATAAGGTATCAGTGGCTGAGAGAGTTCAAGTAAAGTCAAGAGGCTATTCTGGAGGTGACTATTACACAAGCTTCAGTTAGACAATGCCACCTATCATAACTTGCCAAACCCTAACCAAAGCCATTCCTGCCAATTCTAAAGAACACCTAGGGCATTACATGCTTTCTACAAGGGTTCCATGTACTAGGATAACTTTCCAGAAACCTACAACCTCCACATGGGTCCCTCGACCAGAAAAGTCCTGAAATGCAGAGAGGTCAGCCTCTCCAGAACATCAACTATTTCCATCCCCCTATTCTATATTACTGACAGCCCCTTACAATATGAAAAATCTAAAGTGGGCATAGCCCAAATACCCCTAAATAGTGGGAGAAAGATTTAACAAATGAGTATGAGTGCTGAACCATTATGTTGATATTTCTTTTAGTGTCCATTATCTTAGAGCAGCTGGAAGTAAAAACCTAATATTGTGGAATTGTAACCCATACCAAACTCTGAAATCTTTTCTATAACTAATTGTTGCAATGTGCTTTGAAATTTGTGTTATTTTTCACAAAATAGAAGTCAATTGTCATGATAAATGCACAGCTAAATGGTGATATCGTGAACCACTAACTGTGCACTTTGGATGATTACATGGTATGTGAATATATAGTATTTATCAATAAAAAAAAACTTTAACATGATACAATTACATTTTATAATGCAAATTTAAATTTCCAGCTTCATTTAAATAGTTTTGACTTAACATTTGGATTCTCTTTGATTTTACCTGTATGCTGCTTTTTAATTCTAGGAGATAGTTTTGAATATTTCGCAGGAAAAATAACCATTGAAAACATATACGAAAAATCATTTTTAATGCTTACATTTATTTGGATTGTATTTTTATTTAAATACATTCAAATTTCTTTATTTTTAATATGATTGCATATTACTTTTTCGTGTTAATTTTATAAATAAAGTTTTATTGGAACAGAAAAAGTGATTCATCACATACAAGGAAACTGCTATAAGATTAAGTGCTGATTACTCACCAGAAAGCAGGGAGGTGAGAAGGCAGGGGTATGATATATTTAAAGAGCTGAAGTAGAAACACTTTTCCGGCCACGAATACTTTATACAGAAAAACTGTCCTTCAAAAATAAGGAAGAGTTTAAAATACTCATAGATAAACAGAAACTGAGAGAGTTTGTGAACAAGGGATCTGCCATGAAAGAAATACTAAAGGAAATTCTGCAAGCTTAAAGGAAAAGACAGGAGAGGGAAGTTTGGAGGAGGATGTAGAAATGAAGTCTACCATAACGGTAATTAAAAGGTTAAATGAGAGAAAAATATATGACGTATATAAACAAAAGGATAAAACAGTTCAAATACTGCTTTTACAATAATAACATTGAATGTTAATGGATTAAACTCCCCAATCAAAAGACACAGTTTCGCAGAATGGGCAAAAGATAGGATCCATCTATATGCTGTCTACAAGAGACTCCCCTTGACCCAAAGATACAACTAGATTGAAATTGAAAGGTTAGAAAAAGATATTTCATGCAAACAGTAACTAAAAAAGAGCTGGCACACCTATACTAATATCAGACAAAATAGACTTTAAATACAAAACTGTTGTAATAGACAAAGAAGGACACTGTATAGAAATAAAGGGGGCAATCCACCAAGAAGAAATAACAATCATGTATATTTATGCCTCAAACCAGGGTGCCCCAAAATACCTGAAGCAAACATTGGCAAAAAAGAAGAAATAGATGTCTCTACAATAATAGTTGAAGTTTTCAATGCACTGCTCTTATCAATAGATAGAACATCTAAACAAAATATCCATAGAGTAACAGAGGACATGAATAATCTGATAAATTAACTAGATCTAACAGACATATACAGTACATTGCAACCTCAAACATTAGGATATACATTCTTGTCAAGTGCCTATGGAACATTATCCAGGAGAGATCACGTGTTGGGTCACAAAACAAGTCTTAATACATTTTAAAAGATTAAAATTATACAAAGCACTTTCTCTTACTCTCATAGAATGAAGCTGTACAACAATAGCAGGTGGAGAACTGGAAAACTCACAAATATATGGAGATTAAACAACACACTGTTTTTTTCAATTGATTTTTAAATGCAATTTTATTGAGATATATTCATATACCATATAATCATTCAAAGTGTACAATCAACACTTCATAGTATCATCATGTAGTTGTGCATTCACTACCAACAATCAATTTTTGAGCATTTTCATTACTCCAAAAAATAACTCTGAATCTCAGGTGTCACGCAGATACCCAAAGTTCCAGGGACTGATCAGGTTATACACAAAGAGCTCAGAATCTCAGAATTTAGAAATAGCCCTTACCACTCAGGAATAGATGTGACTGCTGTAAAGCTTACAGTCTAGGAACTTTTAAAATAAGCTTCCCACTGATAACCTATGCTCTCAGATTAAATTCTCAGATTGTAGTTAGCCCTTATTAGTGAGTTGTTATAGTGTTTGTCTTTCTTTTCTGGCTGATTTCACCCAATATGCTGTCCTCAGGGTCCACTCACCTAATTGCATGCTTCACAACTTCTTGCAGCTGCTCAATATTCCATTGTATGTATACACTACATTTTGCCCTTCCGTTCATCAGTGGATGTAACTTTAGGCCAGCTCTATCCATTGATAATTGTGACTACTGCCACCATAACACCAATGTGCAAGTGTCCATTTATGTCCTTGCTTTCAGTTCTTCCAAGTATATACCTAATAACGGGGTAGCAGGATCATATAGCAGTCTTCTAGTTAGCCTCCTGTGGAACCACCAAACTGTCCTCCACGTGGGCTGCTCCATTCTACTTCTCTACCAACAGTGATTGGGGAACAGTACCTCCCTCTTTCCACATTTTCTCCAGCACTTGTATCTTCCTGTTTAGTTTTTAAAGTTTCATTCACACACCATAAAATCCATACTAAGTAAACAATCAATGGTTCCCAGTAAAATCACATACTTATGCATTCACTACCACAATCTATGTGAGGACATTTCTATTTCTTCTGCAAAGAAAGGAAGAGGAAGAAAATAAAAGAATAATAAATAAATAAATAAAAAGGAAAAACAACACCAAGAATCCCATAGCTTCTTTATAGTGCCCTCCTATTAACATTTAGCTTTGGTATATTGTCTTTGTTACATTTACTGGAAACACATTTTTAATGGTATTGTTAACTATAGATTCTAGTTATCATTGATTGTATTTTTCCCATATACCATCCCACTTTCAACACCTGCAATATTGAAATTCCTTTGTTCACCTTCATGTAAAAGCATTGTTATATTTGTACATTTAATAGCAATCATTGTCCACTCTAGGTTTCACAAAGTTATACAGTCTGTCTTTATCCTCCATCTTTCCTTCTGGTGTTGTACATGACCCATGCCTTGCTCTTTCAGCCTTCCTCACATACTTAAAGTTTTGTATTACCATGAGCTAGTATTGTGCTATCCATTTCTGGATCTACACAATCAATCCTGTTGAACATTCTGTATGTAATTCTTCAGAGCATCAGATGCCTGATCTTTCCCTTATTTCCATCTCCTGAAAACTTGTATTCTGAGCTTTAACTCTTAATGTTCACTCATTAATGTTAATTCATTTTAAGAAGACGATAGTATTTGTCTTTTTGGTGTCCTCAAGGTTTATCCATGTTCCATACTTCATGACTTTATTCTGCCTTACTGCTGCATAATATCCCATTGTCTGTATATACTACAGTTTGTTATCCACTCATCATCCATGGACGGAAATTTGGACTTTTTCCAAATTTTCCATGAATAATGCCATTGTTTATCATGAATAATGCCATGATAAACAATGGTGTGCAAATGTCCGTTCATGTCCCTGCCTTGAGTTCCTCCAAATATATAGCTAGTAATGGGATTGCTGGAATATATGGCAATTGTATATGTAGCCAAACTGCCTTCCAAAGTCATTGCACCATTCTGTGTCCCCTCCAACAATAAATAAGTGTGTTTTTTTCTCTCCAGCAGTTTTAATTTTCATTTTTTTAATAATGATCATTTCAGTAGATGTGAGATGGTATCTCATTGTGGTTTTGATTTGCATTTCCCTAATAGCCAATGAAGTTGAGCATCTTTTCATACGTTTTTGAGCATTTTGTATTTCCTTTTCAGAAAAGTGTCTGTTGATATCCTTTGCCCATTTTTTAACTGGGTTGTTTGTCTTTTTGTTGTTGAGTTGTTGTATCTCTTTATATATTCTGGATATTAAACCCTTATCTGATATGTGGTTTCCAAGTATTGTCCCCCATTACATAGGCTGCTTTTTACTTTTCTAATAAATTCCTTTAATGCACAAAGTATTCAATTTTGAGGAGATCCTATTTACCTATTTCTTTCATTTCTCATGCTTTGAGTGTAAGGTCTAGGAAACCACCTCCTATCACAGGATCTTTCAACCTTTCACTTCAATCCTCTTTTGTGTTTGAGTCTAAAGTGAATCTCTTGTATTTAGAATACAGATGGTTCTTGTTTTTAGATCCATCCTGCCAGTCTATGTCTTTTGATTAGGGAGTTTAATCCATTAACATGTTTTAAAATATTTTTATTGACAAATATTCACACACATACATTCCATACATGGTGTACAATCAATGGCTCACAATGTCATCACATTGTTGTGAATTCATCACCATGATCATTTTTTATAACATTTGCATCACTCCAGAAAAAGAAATGAAAAGAAAAAAGAAAAAAGCTCATATATACCATACCCCTTACCCCTCACTCCCTGACCACTATTATTTCCATCTACCCCTTATCCCCCCATTATCTATCTATCTATCTATCTAGCTAGCTAGCTAGCTATCCATCTATCTATCTATCTATTTATTTATTTATTTTGTCTATATGGTTTTACTCATTTGTCCACACCCTGGATAAAAGGAGCATCAGACACAAGGTTTTCACAATCACACAGTAACATTGTAAAAGTTATATCTTTATACAACCATCCTCAAGAATCAAGGATACTGCAATACAGCTCAACAGTTTCAGGTACTTCCCTTGAGCCACTCCAATACACCATAAACTAAAAAGTGATATCTATATAATGCATATGAATGACCTCCAGGATAGCCTCTTGACTCGTTGAAATCTCTCATCCACTGAAACTTTATTTAGTCTCATTTCTCTCTTCCCCCTATTGTACGAGAAGGCTTTCTCCATACCTTGATGCCAGGTCACAGCTAATGCCAGGATTTCTGTTCCACATTGCTAGGGAGATTTATACCCCTTGAGTCCTATCCCACGTAGGGGGAGGGCAGTGAGTTCATCTGCTGAGTTGGCTTAGAGAGAGAGACCACATCTGAGCAACAATAGAGGTTCTTTGAGGGTGCCGCTTAAGCATAGTTTTAAGTAGCCTTAGCCTATCCTTTGCAGGAATAAGTTTCATAGGGGCAAACCCCAAGATTGAGGGCTCAGCCTATTGATTTGATTGTTCCTGCTGCTTGCGAGAATATCAGAAATTCTCCAAATGGGAAAGTTGAATATTTCCTCCTGTCTCCCCAGTCCCCCAAGGGGACTTTGCAAATACCTCTTTATTCACTGCCTAAATTACTCTGGGATATATTGGGGCACCACACCAACCTGGACAAACCAACAAAATCTCACACTGCATTCAAGATTCCATGTACTTCTGGTATTTAACTAAACTGATCATACAGGTTAAGTTAGGCAATGCAGTACCCAAAATATAAATCTTGCACGAAATAAACATCTCTCCCTTTGGTCTCACACAGAAGTTAAGTTTTAAAATATGGACGTTACCAACCTTTACCCTGTATTCTGCTCTACCTTAGTCCTATCTAGATTAGCTTCCTTCATATCTCTACTTGAAGTCTGATTCCTTTTTCAACTGTTTAAACAGTTCTGTATGCAGTATTGCTGACTTTCATAGTTTCAGAGCTCTAACTCTGAGTCTCAGGTTTCACATAAATATCCAAAAGTTTCTTGGAATGACCAGGTTGTATAAAACAGCTCAGTATCTCAGAATTTAGAAATAGCATTTACAACTCCTCAATATATGTGACTGCTATAAGAGTTTATAATCTAGGAGCCTTTACAATAGGCCCTGACCTGATAACTCCTGCTCTTGACTTCTCTTCACCACGTTTTATTATAGTTTGTCTTTTTGTTCCTGTCATTTAATTCAGCATAGGTCCTTAATTTCATACACCTAGTTGCATGCCTTGCATGTATACACCTTGCATGTATTCCCCCTTCCATTCCTCAATTGTTCTACTCCATCCGTTGTGAATCAAGAACACTGCTGCCATAAACAAGAGTGTGCAAATGTCCGTTTATGTCCCCACTCTCAGTTCCTCCAGATATATACTGAGCAACGGGGTTGCAGGATCATATGGCAACCCCACCCCTAGCCTCCTGTGGAACCACCATATTGCCCTTTGAGGGGCTGCACCTCTCAGATTCCCTGATGACACTGAATAGGTACATCTCTTCCTCACATTTTCTCAAGTTTCATCCATGTTGTTACATGATTCACGACTTTATTCTGTCTTACAGTTGCATAATATTCCATCATGTATATATACCACAGCTTGTTTAGCCACTCATCCGTTGATTGACATTTGGGCTGTTTCTGTCTCTTGGCAATCATAAATAATGCTTCTATAAACATTGGTGTGCAGATGTCCACTTATATCCTTGCCCTCAGGTCCTCTGAATATATACCTAGCAATAGTATTGCTGGGTCATATGGCATTCTCTACTTAGCTTCCTGAGGAACCACCAAACTGTGCGAGGGTGGTTGTGCCATTTTACATTCTATCATCAGTGGATAAATGTGCCTCTTTCTCCACATCCTCGCCAGCACTTGTCATTTTCTGTTTTTCTGATAATGGCGATTCTAATGGGTGTGAGAAGATATCTCATTGCGGTTTTAATTTGCATTTCCCTAATACCAGTGAAGTTGAGCATCTTTTCATGTGCCTTTTGGCCAGTGGTATTTCCTCTTTGGAGAAGTGTCTGCTCGTGTCTTCTGCCCATTTTTTTAACTGAGTAGTTTGTCTGTTTGTTGTTGAGTTGAAGAATCTCTTTATATATTCTGGATGCTAAACTTTTATCTCATATGTGGTTTCCAAATATTGTCTTCCATTGCGTTGGCTGCCTTTTTACTTTCTTGACAAAGTTGTTTGATGAACAAAAGTGTTTACTTTTGAGAAGTTACCATTTATCTATTTCTTTTTTCAGTGCTCATTCTTTAGGTATAAGGTCTATGAAACCAGGTCCTATTACCTATATTTCTTTCTACACGTTTTATAATCTTAGCTCTATATTTCCTATATTTCTTTCTACACGTTTTACAGTCTTAGCGCTAATGTTTAAGTCTTTGGTCCATTTTGAGTTAATTTTTCTATAGGGTGCAAGTTGTGGATCCTCTTTATTCTTTTGGATATGTATATCCAGTTCTCCAAGCACCATTTATTGAAGAGGTTGCTCTATTCTAGGTGGATTGGTTTGACAGCTTTATCAAAGATCAATTGTAAAAAGAATAAAAAAAGATCTATTGTCCATAGATGAGAGGGTCTATTTTTGAATACTCTTTTCAATTCCATTGGTCAGTATATCCATCTTTATGCTAGTACCATGCTGTTTTAACTACTGCTTCATAATATGCTTTAAAGTCATGTAGTCTGAGACCTCCCACTTCATCTTTCTTTCTCAAGATATTTTTATCTATTCAGGGCACACTGCCCTTCCAAATAAATTTGACTATTGATTTTTCTAATTCTGCAAGGTAAGTTTTTGGGATTTTAATTGGCACTGTATTTAATCTATAAATAAATTTGGGTAGAATTGACATCTTGACTATATTTAGTCTTCCGTTCATGAGCATGGTATGCTTTTCCATTTATTTAAGTCTTCCGTGATTTCTTTTAGCAACTTCTTGTAGTTTTCTGTGTATAGATCTTTTGTATCCTCAGTTAAATTTATTGTAAATATTTTGTTCTTTTGGTTGCTATTGTAAATGGAATTTTTTTTCTTGATTTACTCCTCAGATTGTTCATAACTATTGTATAGAAACACTACTGGTTTTTGGGTGTTAGTCTTGTACCCTGCCACTTTGCTGTACTCATTTATTAGCTCTAGTAGCTTTGCTGTAGATTTTTGACATATACTATCATGTCATCTGCAACCAGTGAAAGTTTTACTTTTTCCTTTCTAATTTGGATGACTTTTATTTCTTTTTCTTGCCTAATTGTTCTGGCTAGAATATCCAGCACAATGTTGAATAACAATGGTGACAGTGGGCATCTTTGTCTTGTTCCCGATCTTGGAGGGATAGCTTTCAGGCTTTACCTATTGAAGATAATGTTACCTGTGGGTTTTTCATATATTCCCTTTATCATGTTGAGAAAGTTCCCTTCTATTCCTATCTTTTGAAGTGTTTTCAGTAAGAAAGGATGTTCAGTTTTGTCAAAGGCCTATTCTGCATCAACAAAGGTGATGATGTGTTTTTTCCACTCTAATTTGTTCATGTGGTGTATTACATTAATTGATTTTCTTATGTTGAACCAGCCTTTCATACCTGGAATAAGTCCCACTTGGTCACAGTGTATAATTCTTTTAATATGCTGCTGGATGTGACTTGCAAGTATTTTTGCCTCTACATCCTCTACATTCATTAGAGAGATTGGTCTGTAGTTTTCTTTTCTTGTGATACCTTTTTCTGGCTTTGATATTAGGGTGATGTTGGCTTCATAGAATGACTTAGGGAACTTTCCCTCATCTTCAATTTTTTTGAAGCGATTGAACAGGATTCGAACTAATTCTTTCTTGAATGCTTGGTAGAATTCACATGTGAAGTTATCTGGTCTTGGACTTTCCTTTCCTGTGAGCTTCTTGATGACTGATTCAATCTCTTTACTTGTGATTGATTTGTTGAGGTCATCTAATTCTTCTTAAATCAATGCTGGTTGTTCATGCTTTCTAGGATGTTGTCCATTTCATCTACATTGTCTCATTTATTACCATGTAGTTGCTCATTGTATCTTCTCATTGCCTCCTTTATTTCTGCGGGGTCAGTTGCTCTGTCTCCTCTTCCATTTCTGATTTTATTTATTTGCATCCTCTCCCTTTTTTGTCAACCTAGCTAAGGGTCTGTGTTAGTTAATAAGCTGCCAAAATGTGATATACCAGAGCTGGAATGGCTTTTAAAAAGAGGAATTTAATAAATTACAAGTTTACAGTTCTAAGGAAGCAAAAGTGTCCAAATTAAGGTGCCAAAAAGAGGTTATCTTCACTCAAGAAAGACTAGTGGGTCTGAAACACTTCTGTCAGCTGGGAAGGCATGTGGCTGGCATGTGCTGGTCCCTTGTTCCAGGGTGCTGATGATATCAGGTTCTGTTCTTGTGGGGGTTCCTCAGTTTGTTTCTCCAGGGCTGACTTTCATCTCCTGGCTTCCCTTGGCTCCCTCCAGGTTCTGGCTTGCTTAACATCTCATGGTGATGTCTGTTTGGCTCCAAGCATCTTCCAACATCCATGGCTCTGTTCTCCATGTGTCCACATCTCTGTCAGCTATAACGTGAAGTTTCTGTTGGCTCTGAGGCTTGTGTCATTTCTGTCAACTCTGTCAGCTGAAGTTTCTCTCCAAAATGTTTCCTCTTTTAAAGGATTTCAGAAAACTAATCAAGACCCATCGGGAATGAGTGGAGTCACATGTCCATGTAATCACAAGATCACACCCACAATTGGGTGTGTGACATCTCCATGGAAATAATGCAATCAGAAGTTTCCCACTTACAATATTGAAGCAAGATTAAAAGAAATGGCTGCTCCCACAAAATTGGATCAGGATTAAAACATTGCTTTTCTGGGCACATAATACTTTCAAACCAGCATGAGGTCCATTGATTTTATTGATTTTATCAAAGAACACACTTCTGATTTTGTTGATTTTCTCAATTGTTTTCATTTTCTTTATTTCATTTATTTGTGCTCTAATTTTCATTATTCTTTCCTTTTGTTTGCTTTGGGGATAGTTTGCTGTTCTTTCTCTAATTCTTGCAAGTGAACAGTTAATTCCTTGATTTTTGCTCTTTCTTCTTTTTTAATGTATGCATTTAAGCCAATAAATTTCCCTCTTAGCACTGCCTTTTCTGCATCCATTAATTTTGATATGTTGTGTTTTCATTTTCATTTGCCTGTAGATATTTACTGACTTCTCTTGTAATTCTTCCTTGACTCATTGGTTGTTTAAAAGTGTGTTGTTTAGCCTCCATATATTTGTGAATTTTCTGGTCCTCTGCCTGGTATTGATTTCCAGCTTCATTCCATAATGAGCCAGTAAGCTGTTTTGAATGCTTTCAATCTTTTTAAATTTATTGAGAATTGCTTTGTGACCCAGCATATGGTCTATCTTTGAGGCTGATCCATGAGTACTTGAGAAAAAATGTGTATCCTATTGTTGTGGGGTGTAATGTTCTGTAAATGTTAAATCTAGTTCACTTATCATATTATTCAAAAATCTCTGTTTCCTTATTTATCCTGTCTAGATGTTCTATCCATTGATAAGAGCTGGGAATTGAAGTCTCCAACTATTATGGTAGAGGTGCCTATTTCTCCCTTCAATGTTGTCAGTGTTTCCCTCATGTACTTTGGAGCACTCTGGCTCTGTGCATAAATGTTTATGATTGTTATATCTTCTTGTTAAGTTGTTCCTTTTATTAATACATAGTATTCTTCTTTGCCTCTTTTGTTTTACATTTGAAGTCTAATTTGTCAGATATTAGAATAGCTATTCCTGCTCTATTCTGATTGTTGTTTGCAGGAAATATCTTTTCCCAAAGTTTCTCATGCAACCTATTTTTATTTGTGATTCTAAAGTGAGTCTCTTACAGAGAGCATTTAGATGGGTCCTGTTTTTTAAATCCATTCTCCCATTCTATGTCGTTTGATAGGGGATTTTGGTTCATTAACATTTTGTCCATGTTTTTTTTTTACATGGGCAGGCACCCGGAATCGAACCCGGGTCCTCTGACATGACAGGCAAGCATTCTTGCCTGCTGAACCACTGTGGCCTGCCCAGTTCATTAACATTTAATGTTATTACTGTAAAGGCAGTCCTCTCTTCTACCATTTTTTTCTTTTTATTTTATCTGTCAGATCTACTTTTTTTCTCTTCTTACCTTTACTGATAGTCTTCATTTCTGCACTCTTCTCTGGACATTTCTCTCCTGCCTTTTCCTATCTGCTTGTAGTGCTCCCTTTCGTATTTCTTACAGAGTCACAAATTGTCTCAGCAATTGTTTGTCTGAAAATATTTTAATCTCCCTCTCATTATTTCTTTTTTTGCATGTGTAGCCACCAGGATACAAATCCCCCTTATTTTTGAAAGGCAATTTTGCTGGATATAGAAATTTTGGTTGGCAGTTTTTCTCTTTTAGAATCTTAAATATATAATACTGCTGTCTTCTCACTTCCATGATTTCTGCTGAGAAATCCACATATAGACTTATTGGGGTTCCATTGTATGTGATGGATTTGCTTTTCTCTTGCTGGTTTCAAAATTATCTTTCTTTGACATTTGACAATCTGATTAGTAACTGTCTTGGAGTATGTCTGTTAGAATCTATTCTGTGTGGGGTATGCTGCATTTCTTGGATCTCTCATTTTATTTCTTTCATAAGAGATGGGAAATTTTCAGTGATAATTTCATCCATTACTCTTTCTCCTCCTTTTCCCATCTCTTCTTTTTCTGGGACATCCACAACACATATATTCATGTGCTTCATGTTGTAATTCAATTCCCTGAGACCTTGCTCATATTTTTCCATTCTTTTCCCTATACATTCTTTTGCATTTCAGATTTCAGATGTCCAGTCCTCTAGTTCACTAATCCTTTCTTCTGCCTCTTTAAATATATTGCTGTAGGTTTCCATTGTTTTTTTTTTTTCCATTTCTTCTAGTCTGCCTTTCATTCCCATAAGTTCAAGGGATTTTTTTTCAAACTTTTGACTTCTTTTTGCTTGCCCAATGTCTTCTTTATATCCTCCCTCAACTCGTTGAGTTGATTTTTTTTGTATGCTGTTGTTTTTTGGGAAGTGCATGGACCAGGAATTGAACCCAGGTCTCCCATATGGCAGGTGAAAATTCTACCAATGAATTACCCTTGCACCCTCTGGTTTGATTTTTTATGATATATTCCATGTTTGTTCAAACCTACTGTATTAATGTTTTCAACTCCTGTATCTCATTTGAAGTGTTGGTTTGTTCCTTCAACTGGGCCATATCTTCAATTTACCCAATATGACTCATTTATTCTGGAGGTTGTTTTTACCTAAGATTTTCTTGCTGGATGGCTTTGTTTTCTATTTGTTCTTTGACATTCAGTTCAACTTATTCTAGACCTCTAACATAGGTCCTGTTTAACTAATCAGAAATTTTTGTTCTTGTTTTCTGTTTCTTGTCCTGCCTATATGGATATATGGAGCCTTTTTTTTTTTTTTTTTTTTGAGGAGGAAGGTCTCCTTAGATATTATAGATCCCAGTCAGATTTTCCCAGACCAGACAGGCCCACATGACAGGAGGAAAGAGTAATCTGACTCAGTTTTCCGTGAGGGTGAGACTTTTTTATGAAGTCTCTAGATTCTGTGTTTTTCGTATCCTGTCCAACATGTGGCACTGTTTGTCTGCAGCTCCCCACCCACTTAAAGTGACGTGGTGCCTTTAATTTCAGCAGACTTTCCCTACCAGGGGCTGGTTGAGACAGAGGTGAGGTTGTAGCATGGCTTTATTTGCTTCAGTTTTCAGTCCCTGGGGCTTGAATTCCTTAAAGGAGGGATTCCACTTGAGCTAGGCCCCACCTTTCTCTTTAGGAAGACATCCTTTAGGGAATTAACTCCTTTCACCTGACTAGTTACTTAGTCTTTCAGACAATCTTGAAATCCCTCCCTTGCCTGGGGCAGTACTGGAGCCTATGAGTGCTTCCAGTTCTATGTAATGGGCTGTTAAGGAGTAGAAAAAAAAACCTTTTCAGAGCCAGACCCCTGGTTCTTGGGTTTGTCAATCAATCACTTAAGTTGGTACATGTATCTCCAGGCCCTATATGCCCACTTTTCTTGGGGTCCAGCCCTTTTCCAGTGTTCTTTGCTATCCAACTCTAATAGTCTCTTTTTTTATTTTTTATTTTCTGCATCAACCCCATCCCTTTTCTGCCTGGGTAAAAACTCATACTACCTTTAAGACTTATTCCAGGTTTATCTGTGCTGGGAGCCTATTTTCAGTGGTCAGAATTTGTTCATTAATTCCGCAATTGGAACTTGGTTGAGCTAAGCCCTTAATGCTAGTAAAGTCTGTTTCCTTTCCACTTGGGGAACCAGCCTGTCCTGCCCATTGGGGAGGGGCACTGGCCTCCACGGTTTGGGGGGCTTACAGTTCTGTGAGGGATCTCACCCTTTCCACCTGGTCCAGGCTGGTGTATGCTGTGTGTCTGGTCACTGATGTAACCCAAGCAGTTGTTCTGTACCATTCCAGGTTATTTACTAGCTGCTCTGGAGGACAAACTAAATTCCACACCTCACTATACTGCCATCTTGACCCACCTATAAGTTCCCTTTTTAAATCCAGTAACATTTAATGTTATTTCTGTAAAAGCTGTACTTTCTTCTACAATTTTGTCTTTTGGATTTTATATGTCATATCTATTTTTTCTCTCTCTCTCTTGTCATCCTTCTTATAGTCTTCATTTCTTTACTCTTCTCTAGACTTCTGCTCCTGTATTTTTCTATTTGCCTATAGTGTTCCCTTTAGTATTTCTTGTAGAGCAGGTCTCTTATTCACATATTCTCTTTGTTTGTCTGAAAATATTTTAAACTATCCCTCATTTTTTAAGGACAGCTTTATGTCCAATTCTTGGTTGGTAGTTTTTCTCTCTCATATCTTAAATATATCATACTGATGCCTTCTCCATATTTTCAGTTGAGAAATCTGCACATAGTCTTATTGAGCCTCCCTTGTATGTGATGGATTGCTTTTCTCTTGCTGCTTTCAGAATTCCCCCTTTGTCAATGACATTTCATAATATGATTAGTAGCATCTTGGAGTAGGTCTATTGGTATCTATTCTGCTTGGGGTAGCCTGCATTTGTTGAATGTGTACTTTTACATCTTTCATGAGAGATTGGAATTTTTCAGTATTTTTCCTCCATTATTATTTCTGACCTTGTCCCCTTCTATTCTCCTTTTGGAACACCCATAGCACATATATTCATGTGCTTCATGTTGCCATTCAATTCCCTGAGAACCTGCTCATGTTTTCTGTTCTTTTCCCTATCTGTTATTTTCTGTGTAGGATTTTAGATGTCCTGTTCTCTAAATCACTAATCATTTCCTGTGCATCTTCAAATCTGCTGTTATAATCCTCCATTTTGCTTTTTATCTCTATGACACTTTTCATTCCTAAGCTTCTACCATTTGTTTTTTCAAACTTTTAAATTCTTATCTATGTTTGCCCAATATCTTCTTTATATCCTTCATCTCTTTTGCCATTTCTTCCCTCAAGTTGTTGATTTGATTTTTGGTGTGAATTGCATATTTTTTTGAACATCCTTAATTAATTGTTTCAACACTTGTAGCATCTCATTTGAAATATCAATTTGTTCCTTTAGGACATGTCTTCATTTTTCCAAGTACGACTTGAATTTTTTGCTGGTGTTTAAACACATGATTTCCATGATTAGTTTATCCTGGAGGTTGTTTTCACTTTTTTCCTAGGGTTTTCTTGTTGTTTGGCTTTGTTCTCTGCATGTTCATTGGTTTTCAGTTCAACTTATTCTAGACCTCTAGCATAGCTTCTTCTTAGTGGATCAGAATTTTTCAGCTTTTTTCTGACCTGTGTTTCTGACTTGTGCCATGCCTATATGACCCCCCCCCCCCTTTTTTGAGGAAGGTATCCCAAGATATGATTGACCCCAATCATATTTTCCTAGTCTAAATAGGCCCAAGTCTCAGGAAGAGGGTATAATCAGTATGAAGTTTCCCTGCGAGTAAAACCCAGCAGGTTGTCAGTCTTTACTGTGAACCCTCTAGACTCTGCTTTTCCTATCCTGCCCAGCAGGTGGCTCTTGTCAGCTTCCCACTGGCATAAAGTGATGTGGTACCTTTAATTACAGCAGACCCTCCTATCCAGGATTCTGGCTGAGACAGAGGCTGAGGTAGAAGGCAGGTTTAAGCTCTATCTATTTTCCAGTCCTTGGGGCTTGAATTCTCTGAATGAGAGCCACCGTTTGAGCTGGGCTTATCCCCCTGCCCTTTTCTTGGGGAAGATATACCCTTTAGGAAATTATCTCCTCCATTTGACTCATTGTCTTGCCTCTCAGACCTATCTTAACTGAGCCCTTGCCTGCATCCTCCTGAGAATTCAAAATCCCTGAGGCTTTCTCCAATGAACTACTTTGAATAGTTCAAAAAGAAGAAATAGAAAAAATCCCTTTTCAGAGCCAGTCTTTGGTTTCCAAGTTTCGCCAGTGAAAAGCTGGAGATGATACCCAGCTCTATGACCCTTTCTTGAGGCCCAGTCTTTTGCAGAATTTAGAGCTCATCCAACTTCAAAAGCCTCTGTGCCTTTTTTTTTTTTAATCCACCAGCCCTGCTTCCTCTTTGCTGGGTTGAAACCTCCATGTTCCTTTCCTTCTTGCTCCAGGTTTGTCTGTGCTCTGAGCTTGTATTCAGCAATCTGAATTTGTTAATTAATTCTGCAATTGAAGCTTGGTTGAACCAACACCCTTGCTCCTAGTAGAGAGTGCTTTTTGCCCTTCAGGGAACCAACACCAAGGTAGTCTGCCATGCCAGTGTGGGAGAGGCACTAGCCTCCACAGCTTGTGAGACTTATAGTTCTGCATGCAATTTAGACTATTCCACACATTCCAGACTGGTGTACGATGTGTGTCTAGTCATGGAAGCCCTCCCAGAAGTTCAACAACACACTCTTAAACAGTCAGTAGGTCAAAGAAGAATTTGCAAGAGAAGTCAGTAAATATATTGAGATAAATGAAAATGAGAATACAACATATCAAAAATTATTGAATTGCTATATGATCTGGCAATCCCACTACTACATATAGATGCAGAAGACCTGAAAGCAGGGATGCAAGCAGACATTTGTGTACCAATGTTCACAGTAGTATATCTACAATTGCCAAAAGATAGAAGCAATCCAAGTGTCCATCAACTGATGAATGGATAAACAAAATGTGGTATATATATATGAAGGAATATTATTCAGGTGTAAAAAGGAATGGAGCCCTGATGCATGTGATGACATGGATGAACCTTGAGGACATTGTGTTGAGTGAAATAAGCCAGACACAAAAGAACAAATATTGCATGATCTCACTAATATGAACTAATTATAAGCAAACTTATCAAGTTAGAATTTGGAACATAGGTTACCAGAAGATAGAATAAGTGTCAAAAAGGGGAACTGATGCTTAATTTGTGTGGACTTTCTAATTAGGTTGATTATAAATGTTTCAAATGGATAGAGGTGATGGTAGCACAGCATTGTGAGTGTAATTAACAATGCTGAATTATGTGTGTGAATGTGGTTGAAAGGGGATGTTTAGGGTCATGTATGCCAGGAGAAGGAAAGCTACAGGATAAAACATGGGACTGTCTAACACAATAAAACTTGTGGTTGATGACAGTAGTTAATAGTACAAATATTTTTTCATGGACTATAACAAATGTATGTCACTATAATAAGGTGTTAATGATAGTGAGGTATATGGGAAAAATACATTCAATGCAAAATGTGGACTATAATTAATAGTAATATTTTAATATTCTTTAATCAATTGTAACAAACATACTATTCCAATGCTAAGTGTCAACAATAGGGGGATATAACAGGTATGATGCTTTTCTTTTTGTAGTAATGAAAATGTTCTAAAATTGATTGTGCTGATGAATGCACAACTCTGTGATTATACTGAAAGTAATAAATTTTACACTTTGGATAGATTGTATGGTGCATGAATATATTTCAATAAAATTACTTAGAAAAAACAATCCTTGTTGTGCAATGATTTTATTATTTTCATATGAATAATATTCCATAAGAGAAGTCACAAGGTGAAAGATCATGTACATTTTTAAGACTTTTGATGCACTTGTCAACCTAGCCTTCAGAAGAATATTGAATTTGTGAGATTAATCTATTAATCTTTACCTTTTAAGATGGTTGTTCTGAAGCTTTAGAGGTCATGATTCCTACATAAATCTTGTATAAGTTAACAACTTTATTTTTAGAAAAATGAGTCTGTGCTCAAACACATATATTTTTGCATACAATCTCTGGAAATTCAAGGGATTCTCTGAAGCATACAATGGCCACCCACATAAATTGGAAACTTTTTGCTTGCATTACAAGATATTTTTTCAATAATTTTATTGCATACATAACTTCACAGATGGACTTATTCTTATATGTGTGGAAAGAACACATTTATGTCTTTCAGCTCTTATTCAATCATAACTGTTCCGATTTTTGAAAACAGCATGGGAAGGAGATCAGAGGACTACAATTTGCATGTGTATGCTTAATCAGGCCCTGTGCTAGGCATTTTACAAAGAATATTTCCTTTAATATTGAATAAGGAAGGATGATGACTAGAGAGTGCCCAGCGCAGTGTAGGTATTCCATTAACTGAGAAGCAAAGAGGGGTCATAGATTTTGAGTTTGGGCTCTAGAGAGTCCTAGACTAGAGTTTTTATTTTTCTACAACATAATCTTATGCAATTTAGTTAACCTCTTTGACTTTGTTTCTTCATCTGTAAAATAGATATAATAATAATATTTACCTTTTATGGTTTATGAGCATTAGAAATAATAATATATGTTAAGCACTTGCTTTAGTACTTAACCTCAATAAGCCTTAATACATTTTTATTATTACTACCTCTTACAGATGTGGAAACAGGCCTAGAGGGGTAACTTGCTTGAATGTCACACAGCTAGTAACTTACCAAGGTCACAGAATTCGTATCATGGTCTGTGTAATGTAAAAGATGATAGTACACAGATTATAATTAGATTAATTTTCAGAACATGTACAGTTGTCTGCCATTTCTATTAGCATACCGACATCCATCAACAAAATGAAAGCTCGGGGGTGGGGAATAGGGATACCAAATTTGACAAGAAATAGAGGAACAGCTGCAGCTTTAACGTGTTGAAAGTGTTCAAGGAGCAAAGACTCAATGGGAAATCCTTTAGGGAAATCTGAGTTGATGACTAGTTTCCTGAACTTTTGCTGTGGTATTATACCACAGCCAGCTCCTCTGCAATGATAAAACCATCTGCTCAAGGATGTCTGCTAGATTTTGCACACTGGGAATTTGCATACATTTTCTCATTTGAATCCCATAACTGAAGAGGTCTGTTTATCCCCGTTTTATAGATGATGAAATGGAGGCTCTCAGTGGTGAAAGAACTTGTTCAAGAACATCACTTGAGAAGTAGCAGAGGCTGGAAAGCGTACCAGGATTGGCTGACTCTTCTTTCCTAAATTGGTTGGGGAGTAAGATAATTATAATCTTTAATCATAAAAATCTTTATAGATATCAAGTATCAAGTGCTTACTGAACACTATACTTTTTGCTAAACACTACGTGAGGCATCTCTTTTAACCCACACTGGACACAGAAGAGACAGATGCTATTACTACCCTCCCAAGGAAGAGAAGACAGAGGTTCAAAGAGGCATAGTAATTTGTTTCAGCCAAGATCACATAACTAGGAAGTGTTTGTGCTAGATTTCAAACTCACATAATCTTATTGCAAGAATTAAGAGTGGGTGAAAATGCAGATGGTTTGAACTTGAATACCAGAAAAACTTATCATTCAAAAATTAAAAATAGTTTTCTATGGCACCGGTGGTTTTATTTAGAACAATACACTTTCAGCCCCCCTACACAAGGAAAATGCCTGCTATAAATAAAGCTAAGGGCAATTTACCATCTTGCACAATTTTTTTAGAAAGTGCTCTAGAAATAATTGACCATAAATATCTTTTGCCTATTTTCAAAATCTTTTTTGGTATGTAATAAGGCATAGATCCAGAAAAAAGTACAAACATAAAAGTACTGAATAATGAATAATTATAAATTGAACATCTGCATAACCAGCACTAAAGTTAAAAAAAAAAAAAAGCTTTGTAGCACATTAGAATTCCCAGGGTCCCTTCTGATCATGACACCCCTCCCATATGTGTACCTATGATTTGTAGTTCTTTGTGAAGTGCCTATTTGCACATTTTTGCCCATTTTTTTCTTATTTAATTTTTGGAGCATTCTATTCTAAATCTGAGTCCTTTCTGATTATATGTACTGCAAATATGTTCTTACATTCTATAACTGTCTTTTCACTGTATTATGTCTTTTTATGAACTGATATTTTTAATTTTAATTAAAAAATTAATATATTAATTTAAAATTATATTAAGTTAATATTAAAAATTAAATTTTAATAGTTGAATTAATCAATCACCTATTTATGCTTATTGCCATTTTATGAATATATATGGATCTGTTTGTGGGCTCTTTATTTTATTCCACTGCTCTACAAGTCTATTGTAGCACCATTATCACATTGTTTTAATTTCTGCAGAGTAAGGCCTCTCACCTTGTTCTTCCTCAAGAGTGTCTTGGAAATTCTTACTGTGGTACATTTCCATTTAACTTTTAGAATCAGCTTGCCAAATTCACATCCGCACACACACACACACACACACACATATACAATCCTCTCTCTCTCTCTCTGTCACACACACAAAGACTTGACAGAAATGACCTTTTGGGATTTTATTTTACTTTGAGTTTTTATTTGTAAATTTCACACAGTAAAATTAAATATCTTGGTCATATAGTTATATGTGTTTTAAAAAATTCATAAAGTCATGTAACTGCCACCACAATCAAGACACAGAAAAGAGTTCCTTCACTCCCCAAATAACTCTAGTGCTGTTCCTTTGAAGTTAAATACTCTCTTTACCCTCGATCTTTGGTAACCCTTGATTTGTTTCCCATCTCTATGGTTTTGTTTTTTTTCTGGAATGAAATATGAATGGAATCATACGGCATGTAGTGTTTTGAGTCTGGCTTCCTTCACTCAACATAATACCTCTGACATTCTTCCAAGCGTTGCATAAATCAATAATTCATTACATTTTATTTCTGAATAGAATTCAATTGTATTGACATAAAACAATTTCTTTATCCATTCACCCATTGAAGGGCATTTAGCTGGGTGATTCCAGTTTGTGGGAATTATGATGTTGCTATAAACATACATGCTTTTAATTGAACATAAGTTTTTATTTGTCTTGAATAAACATCAGGAGTGGAATTGCTGGATATATAGTATGGGTATATGCAACTTTATAAGAAACTGCACAACTTTCTCCAAAATCACTGTACCATTTTGCATTACTAACAGCAATGTAGCAAACTTACAATTGCTGTGCATCCTCACCATCATTTAGAATAGCCTTAAAAAAATGTTAGCCATTCTATGTGCAGTTGAATCTTGTTAAGGTTTTATCTTGAATTCTCCTAAAGATGAATGTTATTGAGCATCTTTTCATGTGTTTACTTGTCACTTGTGTATCTTCTTTGGTGAAGGGTCTGTTAAAATACGGGAAAATTAAAACTTTCCATATTTTTACTGGGTTGTGCATTTTCATATTATTGAGGCTTAAGAGTTTTAAAAATATATTCTGGATACAAGTTTCTTGTCAAATAGTTTGTTAGTTTGCAAACTGCCAGAATGCAATATACCAGAATTGCAATGGCTTTTAAAAAGGAGGAATTTAATAAGTTACAATTTTACAGTTCTAAGAAAGTGAAAGTGTCCAAATTAAGGCACCAACAAGAGGTTACCTTCACTCAAGGAAGGCTGATGCCATCTGGAACACCTCTGTCAGCTGAGAAGTCACACGGCTGGCATCTGTTGTCTCTTGCTCCTGGGCTCCGTTGCTTTCAGTCTCTGTCCGTGTGGGGGTTCCTCACTTTGCTTCTCTGGGGCTGGCTTTCATCACTTGGTTTCCCTTGGCCTTCTCCAGGTTCTGGCTTGCTTAACATCTCATGGCGATGTCTGATGGGCTCCAAGCATCTGTAAGCATCCATGTGTCAGCTTTGCTCTGAAGTTTCTGTCAGCTCTCTCTCTCCAAAATGTTTGATCTTTTAAGGATTCCAGTAAACTAATCAAGACCCACCTGGAATGGCTGGAGCCACAAGCTCCCTCTAATCAAAAGATCACACCCACAGTTGGACATGTCACCTCTCCCTGGAGATAATATAATCAAAAGATTCCAACCTACAGTGTTGAATCTGGATTAAAAGAAAGGTTACTCCCACAAGATTGGATCAGGATTAAAACATGGCTTTTCTAGGGCCCATAATACTTTTAAGCTGGCTCAGGAAGTACCTGAAAATGTTGAGCTGTGTTCCAGTAGTTTTGATTATTGATTTTGCAATGTGACGAGTGATTGTGAATACCTTATGCCTGATGTTCCTTTTATACTGAGTATGGACAGATGAGTACAAAAATATGGATAAAACATAAATAAATAATAGGGGGTTAAGAGGTCAAATAAATTCGGTAGATTGAAATACTAGTGGTATTTCAATACTCCAGCTTGTTTCACCTCTCTTCATGATATGAATGCAATACCATTTCATGTTGACCCACAACTTTTTAAGCCTCTGTTTATTTCTTCTAATTTTTCCTCTCTGTTCTTTAGGTGGATGATTTCTATTAAAAAGAGAGAGAGAAATAGTATGGAATTCCTTCCACGCACTTTAACTGTTTTTTTTTTTTCTTTTTCCTCGCAAGAAATATGGGATTCTTTTATAGTTTTTGTGCTGCTCATGCTTCTGTCACACAATTCCCCGGGGAATGGCAGAGTGGGAAAGAAGTGAAAAAAAAAAAAAAGAGAGAAGATTCCCATTCTCTTCCATAACCCCTTTTCTCCATTCTCTGGCCAGAAATACAAGGCTGAGCCTGGGGTTTGTGCCAATCTATACACAGAATTATGGGATCCATGGGATCACCTTCTCCAGCAGTGTTTCCCCCCTCACACTCCCCAACTCTTGAGTCCCCTTTCCTAGATTTCTGGCTAAAAGACAGGATTTTACTCAGAATTTTAGCTGCCTCCTCGACTGTACAGTTTTGTGACTGATGATGTATCTGGTCAAAACCAAAAGATAAAAGAGGGAGAAACCTAAGAAAGTCAGTTCTGTATCAGTTGCTTCTATATGTTTGAAATTCCTTCCCCAATCTGCCTGCTATTGTTTATTTTTAGAATCCTTAGGTTGTTGCTTTTGTATTTTCTCTAGAGATTTTAGTTGTCATCAATGGGAGACTTAAGCTATTATGGGCTTACTGAAAAATGGCCAGCACTGGAAATCCTCCCATTGTGATTTCAAATAGTTTTGTATTAAATCTACAGATCAATTTGGGGAGAAATGACATTTTTAACGATGCTGAGTCTTTAAACCCTTGACCATAGCATATCTCTTCATTTATTTATGTCTCCCAAATGTCTCTAAATAGACCTTGTAATATTTCTTAATTCTTTGTTAGTTTTAATCCTAGGTACTTGATTTTTTGTGTTATTGCATATAGTACTTTTTAAAAAGATTTTAAAATTGTTATTGTTTGCAAATTGAAATATGACTGATTATTGTATATTGCTAATTCATCCATGAAACTTGCTAAGCTATTTTTTTTAATTCTGATGGTTCATCTATAGATTCTTATGAGTTTTGTATGCACACAATCCTATCATTTGTGATTAATGACATGTATATTTCTTCCTTTCCAATTACTATATATTTTATAGTCTTTTCTTTCCGTGCTATCCTGGCTGGGACAATTTGAATAGCAGCAGTGATAGTGGGACATCATTGTCTCATTCCCAATTTCAAAGGTAAACGTTTCGGTGCATCATAATTAAGTATAATTTCTTTTATCAGTGTTTTGAAGACATCTTTTGTTAGGGTAGGAAAGTTACCTTCTATTTTTGGTTTGCTAATAGTTTTTTAAAAAATAATTTCTCCATGTTGAAATGTATAAAATGATATTTCTGTGTTTATTGGCACGATCAGGTTTGTTTTTTCTCCTTTAACTAATGTGGTGAAATATAATTTTCAATTATGCAGTGGTAAACCCACCTTACAACCTTGAAATAAATCTAACTTGAGGACCATGTGTGGCAGATTGAATTATGTATCCACCAAAACAAATATTCTTAGTCTTTGTGTGTTCATTGTAAACAGGATCTCTTGAAGACGTTTCTCTTGTTAGGTTGTGGCCTGACTGAATGAGGGTGGGCTTTGATCTGATTACTGGAGTCCTTTATAAGCAGAAAAATTTCAGGTAGAGAGGGAGAAAGTCATAGGGTGGAGTTAGAAGCCAAATGTCAGAGGGGACCCAGAAGAGAAAGGACAGGACATCATCATGTAATGGAAAACCCAGGGAACCCAGGGATTGCTGGTTGACCAGATGCTACAGACCCCAGAAGCAAGCAAGCTTTTTAACCATTGCATATGTGAGACAATACATTTCTGTTATTTAAGCCAAGCCATTGTGGGCTATTTGTCATAGTAGCTGGGAAGCTAAGACACCATGTGTTATCCTTTAAATTTATTTTTGTGTTTGGTTTGCTAAAATTTTGTTTAGTACTCTATGTCTTTGCTCCTTAGTAAGATTGACTTAAAATTTTCCTCTTTATAAGAAACTGTCTCTCTAGGTTTGGGTATTATGGTAGTATGTATTAAGTTGCTATCAAATGAGTTAGGGAACATAACCTCTTTTTAAATTTTTTGGAACAGTTGTGAAGATTGGATTTTTTTTTTCCTTAAATGATTGACAGACCTTTGCCATTGAAGGCTTCTGGTCCTATCATTGATCTCTCCCTAGCTCTCTCTAGTTCTCACTCATGCTCATGCTCTCACTCTGTGTGTGTATGTATGTCTATAGATATATATTATACATTTAATGTTTTTTTTTTTGTGTGTGTGTGTGTGCGCGGTGGTTATAGGAGTGTTCATGTGTTCTATTTCTTATTGAGGCCATTTTGGTAAGTTATGTTTTTTGAGGAACTTGACCACTTCTCTACATTTTCAAAAATATTGGAATAAAGTTATTCTCAATAAACTCATTTTTAAAGTAATATTTGTAGTGTTGTACCTTTTCATTTCTTATAGTTACTAATGTGCTTTATCTGCTAATTGCTCTCAACAGAAGATTATATATTTTATTCATTTTTTAAAGAAAGAAATTTTGGTTTGTTGATCATGTATATTTTTAGGTTTGTTTTTAATTTTATTATTTTCTTATTGATCTTTTTGGGGGGTTATGTTGCTCTTTGTAAATTTTAAGCTCATCCATTTTCAGATTTCTTTCTTATCTAAAGATGCTTTTAAAGTGATCCATTTTTCTCTAAGTACTAATTTAACTGCATCCCCTGAGCCTTGATGTGTAGTATTGTTATTATGGTTTAGTTTTAAATTAAACTGAAGTTTTAAAAACTCCATTATTATTTATTCTTTGATATATGGACTATTTAGAAGAGTATTTCTTAATCTTAAAACATATGGGTATTTTCTAGTTTTTTAAATAACTTATTCCTTCCTTAATTGCCCTGTAATCAGAGAATGTACTATAAGATTTCAGTGCTTTAAAATTTGTTGAGACTTACTTTATAGCTCATTAAATCATATTTTTCTTGGTAAAACATTCTACATTATCCTGAGGTGAATGTATATTTTGAAGTCTTTTTTTAATGTAGTGATCTAAATATTTCCACTAGGTTGTTTTATTTATGATGTTGCTGATATGTTTCTGCATTCTTTCCTGATGATTATCAATTACTGAAGGTGGCATGTAAAATATTCTCGCATAATTATAGCTCTCTCTTTTCTTTATAGCTGTCAGTTTTTTATTTATATATTTTTAGGTAAAGACATTGTTTTAAATACTAGCCAGTGAGCTTTTCTATGGAGCTCTCTAATACCTATGAATTGGAAATGTTTCTTTCATTTAAAATGTTTCTTTCATTTAAAATACTTATACTTTAAATGTTTCTTTCATTTAAAATACTGCTCATTTTTGCTTCTTGGGTAGAATGAATCTTCATTGTGGCATTGACTCAAACGCTTGAGTCACAGACACTCTTTCTGATGCCCACTCAAGGAAATTAGCACAACTCTTTCTGGTTTGAATTGAGGACTTGAGGATGAGGATGAGCAGACCTGGGAGATTCAAGGTAAAGTTGGGTGTTTGTCCTCACTTATGGTGAACCAATCCTTTCAGATCAACCACACACCAGGAGATATCCCAGATCTCTTAGAAGAAGACAGAAATTTAGCCTCAGAAAGCATGAGAAACAAGCCAATTACTTGTAGGATAAATGGAAAATGAGGGTGGTTATTTATACAACTAAATAATATGTGGGCATTTAAAACTTTTATTTTGAACAATGAGGTGGGAAAGAATTAAAGCTGGGGTCTATTTCACCCTACAGTCATCTCCACTGGTTCTAGTCTCCTTTGCTGGTTAAGTTCTAGGGCCAACAGGTAAAGGGTAAAGTTTAGTCCAGCTGATTTGATTATCATGTTGTAAACTTACACCTTTGAGTTTATCTTATTCTAAACTCTTTTTGGGCTGTCATGTGAACACAACCAAGGTATTCCCCCAAGGAAACATATGACTCCTATTTAAGGATTTCCTTATCAACTAGTTGTGATTTGTGTCTATTTGACCAAATTGTAAGGCAAGACTTTTTCAAAAATACATTTTTTAATTAAAATAAGTATATGCCTATGGCCAAAATTTTGCAAATACAAGTGAACATACGAAAGAAGAAATACATAAATGATAGTTTCACACCCCTGAGTAAATTACTGTTACATGTTGGTACAGTTTTTTTCAGTCTTTTGTGTGCATGTGTATGTGTATGCACGTGTTTTCTGTGTTTTGGATATTAATATGTAAGCAATTTTATATCTTGCTTTTTTACTTAATTTTTTATCATATGCATTTTACCATGCATTAAATGAATACACCATAATGCAATTACTTTTCTATTATTGAATATTTATACTGTTTCTAATATTTTACTATTATTAATAATTATATACATATAAACATATATGTGTGTGTGTGTGTGTTCTGTCTCTAATTACTTCCTTAATATAGAGTTCTAGAGATGGAATTATTGAGTCAACAGGTATATAGATTTTATTATAAATACCTTTGATATATATTGCTGAAATGCTGTCCAGAAGGCCTATGGTCATGATTTGAACTCTTGTCAATAATGTATGACAGTAACTATTCTTTTGCCCCCTAAGAGGTCTGGGACACTGTCCAATAGAAATACAAAACGAGCCACATCTGTAATTTAACATTTTCTAGTAGCCTTTTTAAAAAAAGTAAAAAGAAGCAGTTGAATTCAATTTAATAATGTATTTTGTTTACTCAAACTTATCTGAAATATTATCATTTTAACATATAATCAATATTAAAATTATTAATGAGATATTTAAATCATTTCTGTACTAAGTCTTCATATTCCAGTGGGTGTTTACCACTTTTAGCACATCTCAATTTGGACTTGCCACATTTCCAGTGGCTAGTCACTACCATATTGGACAACACAGCTATAAAATATTGCTTTAAAAATTATTGCCTTTGCAAGCCTCCAGCGTGCTTGGGTCTGGGGTGACCCTGTGCGTTCCTACAGTGCTTGCAAGAACATCTTCGAAATGGTTTGAGGCCTTGCTCTGCTCCACCTACGGAGCAAGGTTACAGAAATTTCACACAATTCCTGCCCCTTCCGGACTTTTGTGTGCTGGGCATTGTGTCTGCACTGTCTGATGTAGTCTCTTTCCACATGTAGCTTGATTAAAGCTAAATACAATTTAAAATTCAATTTTTCATCCACATCAACCAAATTTCAGGTACTCGGTAGCCACACAAAGTTCTTTTGGATGGTGCTGGCATAAAAGGTGCAGGTGCTGAACCTTGGGCTCTGGTGCGGCTCCTGTTTGGAAACATTTCTCTGAGCTATGATGTCTCCCCACCGTGGCACATAACACACTGATGTCTACCACTCCTCTGGTGTTTGAGCAACAAATTTCCACAATGCCAGAACTGGAAGATACTTGAAAGGTTGCCCCTTGAGTGGCTGTCGTGCTAGTCCATGAAATCCATGCAATGGTTTGTCCATGTTTACTACTTTGGGAGCGAGGAACCATGCTGAGGATCGGGACTCATGGCCCCTCTGACATCTCCTGGATGAGAAATAAGGGATATTTAATAAATGTGATTTTAAAGTTGTGAAAAAAAATTATTGCCAATTTGATAGGTGAAAAATAGCATTTCCATGTTGTTGCTGTTGTTTTTTGACACGGGCAGGCACTGGGAATTGAACTCGGATCTTCGGCATGGCAGGCGAGAACTCTGCTACTGAGTCACTATTGCCCACCCTCCATATTGTTTTGAATTGCAGTTCAAATAACTAGCAAATCTAAATAGTTTTGCACATGGGTCTTAATGTGTATGAGTTATCTCTACATTAAGCTGTTAACCCTTTTTCTGCCATAGCTGTAAAAAACATTCTTCTCTTTTTTTGGTATTTTCCCAATTATTAGTACTAAATTTTAAAATTTCTATGAAATAAAATGTATGTATTTTTATTTGTGATTTCTTTCATTGCTTATATTTTTAGGAAGTCTTTTCCCATTCCAGGACAGTTAAGTATTCACTTATGATTTTTATGGTTTCAGGCTTTTAAAAATTTTAGTTTAATCCTTTAATCCACCAGAATTTTATTCTGGCTCATGACATGAAATGAGGAAGAAAAGTTAGTTTAGTTTGCTCCCAAAAAGGTAATTTTCCCAAGGCCATATGTTGAATAATCCAGTCTCTTTCTCTTTGATTTGGGATAATTCCCTCACTATATGTTAAAATCATGCATGTATGCAGGTCCATATCAGGCCCTCTGATCTTTTACCTTAATATTTCTTTGATTTCTAGACTATTAATCAAACATTTTAGTTATTATAAATTGTAATAAATTTGAGTAATTTGCAAAGTTTCCTGTTTGCTTTTTCTTTCTATTTTTCAAATATTTCATGCATACTCTTGCTCGATATTTCTTCCAGATAAAATTTAAAACAACTTTGGAGAGTTCCAAACAATCCTACTAGTAATTTTTCTCATTGGTATTATGACTAGAAATATTTTTACTGTGTATCATTTTGGGAACAATCTCCTTTTTCCTAATAGTCACCTTTTCCATCCAGATACATGGTTCTTCTCTACATTATTCAAATCCTTTATATTTTTCAGCAATACTTTACAGCTTTATTCATATAATTTCCTTACCTTTTCTGTTAAGACAATTTGCAGATTGCTCAGATCTTCTACTTGGATATTTCTATCCCTAGGGAACTCTTGATTTTGGTATACTTATCTTTCAACTAAACATTATGTGGGACTTACACTATTTGGGTGGAAAGAAACTAATAAGTAAAGAAAACCACTAACTCAAAGAGTGACTTACCATTAGTAAAGGATATAAAAAGGGAATGTTATTAGACTTTAAGTCAACGATAAAAATCTCCTGAACGTTATACATTTTGCCCCTCTGTACTCTCTGAGAATAAGTTCTGAGTTATAGCACATTTTGCTTTTAAACTTTACCTTCTAATCAGAAGCTTTTCAACATTCCTTTGCCCTGTACTTCTGACCCAGCTTCGCTGAGCTGAGTTTTATGTCTCTTAGGAACCACAGTTGCCTTTTCATTTCACTAACTGATTACTTTGTTTATTTGAAGGCTGTTTTTCTTTTTTTTTTTCCCTGCTGCAGCACTCTTGAGTTCTTCCTGTGCTTTCTCACCACCTGATTCAATTTTGACTAGATTCAAAACAGAGAACATGGCAAAGGTCCAAGCCGCCCATCCTGTATTTTTCTTCATCAGTGAAAGGGCTTGATCAAGAGGTAGAAATGTGGGGCTGCTGGTCTGCATTCAGCCCACAGCACCCCTCAACTCCTCTCTCTGCCACTGTGCCTCCCCCCTCTTTTCTGCCCCCACTCACGGCCTCCGCCTGTGCTCCTAACTGGTTCTCTCACCACAAGATAGGTTTACCAAACCTTTCAGCTTCTGTTAAAGCAATCAAGCAAGTCTGTTGCTGACAAGTGTTTTACATATTTTTCTTTAAGTAAAAAATCTTTTTAAACATAAGTGATTTTGAACAGTTAAGCAGCAATTTAACAGTGACTTCGTTAAATTCTGCCTCTCCGTCAAGTTTTTCTTCAGGTCGGGGATTTACACGTGACAATTGGTTCAAATCACTGAATAATTTATCTCTGAAAAATATATTCTATGGCATTTTAGTTTAAGGGGCAGTAAATTCAATGAGTCAGTTATATTAATTGAAAATGCTCTATGGAAATATACATAGAGACATATTACACAATAGCTTCTTGATAAGCTTGCATTGAAATTTTGTGAGAAAACGTTTGGCAAAATGCCCTGGTTTTGTCTGGTGTTTATCCTAAATTCCTTACATAGGCTTAGCATTTTTGAAGCATCTGCTATATTTCACAAGAATTTATGGTATTATAGGAGTTGGTTGGAGAGTGGGAAATATATTATTTTAGAAACTATGCAATCCCAGAAATTTCATCATTACCATCCAAAAGTACTAATGTTGTCTCTACTGGGATGTGCATATACAAGCTCATGGGGAATTCTAATCTAAAAGTAAGAGTGACCTGACGTTTTAACACATTTATAACAAAACACTAATGTTTCTTTCAGGTTTTTTTTATTAGCACCTCCACGAATTTACTAAATACTGAAATTCGTGCGACATTGTGCCCATTTATTTAAACAATTAGTCTTGACCTTTCCACCAAAATCTGGTCTTTATATGTCTGGAGGGGGCCTAACTGTTTAAAAATTAAACCAGGGACCTGATCATAAGGGTTGGTTCACTATGCTTTTTCTATTGGGAATCTAGTATCAAATTTCCTCAGGACTACGGTAGAACTATATGTATCAAAGGTACCCAAGAGTGAGAAACTACCTCCACTGTAGCAAATAGTCCAGTCTAGAAGTAAATTACAAAGCAGCCTCTATATTTTCTATGCAAAGGAACGTGCAATTTTTCATTTCATACACCATTTACACCATGATGCAGTGATTCTACAAAATCACTAGACTTTAAAAAGAACAAATGAGACAGAAATATTCCTTTGCCAGTTTTAAATGTTCTACAGGGTGTGCTGCAGTGCATAAGGGTGGGAATGTTGCTATACATTTCATTTTATTGCCCTATATTTAAGGAAAAGATCACAGTAAGAAATAAGGGTGTGCTGGAAACATAATTTTTGTTGTAAAGTCTGAACAATAAAAGTCCTTTATTGGGAGAACCGAAGATACACCTTAACTCTAAATAAATCTATCTTGTGTGAGAGAGAATCCAGGGCATTTTTTTTCAAAGCCAAACAGAATTAGTAAAAGTGTGGCCAATAAATTCAGTTGGTACATTTGAAAGTACTTAATCTGCTTAACCCTCAAAAGTTAGGAGTATGTGTCAGCAATTTTACCCAGTTCCTGTATTTTATTGTATTAATCGAACTTCTGCTTGAAAAATAACTGGAATTGCTGAAGATATTTTGGTAAAAATTTTACAGGTATAATTATGCAGTGGCATTAAATTTGGGGACTGTCCATTTGGTTATCCAGTGCCATGCTAGTTTCCACTCAATTAAATAATTTCATTGTTATTTTTTAGTTCAAATTTTTAGTATGTAAAACATTCACAATGCAAAAAATAAAAAATAAACACATAAAATCAGGGACTCCAGTGAAAAATAAGTTACTTTCCCTCCCCAATCTCCCAGTCCCCTTTTCCAGCCCCTAAAGGAAACACTGTCACTGGTTTCTTGGGAATCCTTGCACAGATAAGCTATGTTTATGGAAGTATATATGCACATATGTTTGCATTTATTCACTTTAATTATTATTGTTATTTATTTATTTTTGCAAGGGCAGGCTCCGGGAATCGAACCCGGGTCTACAGCATGGCAGGTGAGAATTCTGCGTGCTGAGCCATTGTGGCCTGCCCCACATTAATTTTTATACAAATGGTACGTGCGCACATACACACTGTTCTGCACCTTGCTTATTTCATTAAACACCATGACTAGAGATCATAACTATCTCTGTGAGTTATTTTTAGTGGCTACTTAATATTCCCCTTTTTGACCTAATCTCGTATTGATAGATGTTAGGTTATTTCAAGTCTTTGGCCATTATGAATAATATTTAGTGAATGACCTTGTACAACCCCTTTGTACATCTGTGGGAAAAATTTCTAAAAGGGGAATTGCTGGGTCAAATTGTTTACAGCAGTTTACATATTGATTAATATTGTCAAATTCTTTCCATATATGCACTTATACTAACAATTTATGAGTATTTACGGGACTGTTTCCGTACATGCTAGTCAACACAGTGCATAAATAACTTTTTAAATCTTTGCTAATCTGATGGAGGAAAAGCAGTATATAGTAATTACCTTTTTTTTTTTACATGGGCAGGCACTGGGAATTGAACCCAGGTCCTCCGGCTTGGCAGGCAAGCATTCTTACCTGCTGAGCCACTGTGGCCCACCCTATAGTAATTACTTTTCATCTCTTTAATAATGAATGAAACTGAAGAGGTGGGGTAAGATGGGGCATAGTGAGGTGTGGAATTTAGTTCGTACTCCAGAGCGACTAGTAAATAGCCAGGAACTGTACAGAACAACTGCTAGGGGGACATGGGTGACTGGACATACAGCATACACCAGTCTGGACCAGGTGGAATGGCTAAGACCCCACACAGGTCTGCAACTACCTCAAGTCATGGAGGCCCAGCACCGGTCCCTCACAGACATGGCAGGCTGGTACCTGGAGGAGAAAGGAAACAGACTTTACCAGCAACAAGGGCTTAGTTCAGCCAAGCTCAAACTGTGGAATTAATTAACAAATTCTGACTACTGAAAATAGGCCACCATCACATATAAACTTGGATTAAGCACTAGAGGAACTAGGAGCTTTTGCCCTAGCAAAGAGAGGGCAGGGTTGAAGGAAAAAAAACAGAGGCTTTTTGGGTTGGACAACACAAAATACTGGAAAGGGGCCGGACCCCAAGAAAATGGGGCACATGGAGCTTGGAGATACATAGAACCATGTACCAACTCAAGCTCTTGATTGACAAACCAGAGGAGCAGGGATCTAGCTCTGAAAAGGCTTTTCTGATTATTTTCTTGTTTTACTCCTTAACAGCTCATTAGATAGAACTGTAAGCACTCTCAGGTTCCAGCACTGCCCCAGGCAAGGGTGGAACTAAGGCAAGTCTGAGAGACAAACTGGTCAGATGAAAGGAGCTAATTCCCTAAAGGGCATATCTTCCCTAAGAAAATGGAGTTGATGCCCAGTTTAGGTGGAATCCCTCCTTCAAGGAAATCAAGCCCCAGGGGCTGGAAAACAGAAGCAATCAAAGCCTGTCTGCTACATCACCTCTGTCTCAACCATGTCACTGGCAGGAAGAGTCTGCTAAGATTAAAGGCACCACATCACTTTAAACTGGTGGGAAGCTGGAGGCAGACAAACACCATATGCTTAGCAGGATTGGAAAAACACAGAGTCTAGAGGCTTCATAGGGAAGTCTGACAACCTGCTGTATCACAGGATGATATGGCCCATATTTTCAAACTTCAATCTCTGTGCAAGACCAAAGGGAGTTTATTTGGTACAAAATTTATATTTTGGGTAGCACATTATCTAATTTAACTTGTATGGTCAGTTTACTTGGACACCATAATTACATGGAATCCTGAATATGGCATGATGTCTTATTGGTTTGTACAGGTTAGCATGATGCCCCCAGATGACCACAGTACTTTGGGCAGAGAATAAAAAAGTATTTGCAGTGTCATCTTGCGGGACTGGGGAGAAAGGAGGAAATATTCAACTTCCCCATCTGGGGAATTCCTGATATTCTCACAAGCAGTGGGGACAACCAGTTCAATAGGCTGAGTCCTCAATCTTGGAGTTTACCCTTATGAAACTTACTCCTGCAAAGGAGAAGCTAAGCCTACTGATTATTATGCCCAAGAGTCATTCCCAGAGAACCTCTTTTGTTACTGACTTGGCAGGTGAATTCACTCCTTCCCCCCTACATGGGACATGACTCACAGGGGTGTAAATATCCTTGGCAACATAGTACCTGACTCTTGGGTATAAGCCACAACCTGGCATCATTAGTTTGGGAAAGCCTTTTTGACCAAAAGAGGGAAGAGAGAAACGAGACAAAATAAAGTTTCAATAGGTGAGAGACTTCAAACAGAGTTGAGGGGTTATCCTAGAAGTTATTCTTTTTTTTTTAACATGGGCAGGCACCGGGAATACGAACCCAGGTCCTCTGGCATCGCAGGCAAGCATTCCTACCTGCTGAGCCACCGTGGCCCTAGAAGTTATTCTTATGTATTATATAGACATCCCTTTTTAGTTTATGGTGTGGCTAGAGGGAAGTATCCAAAACATTGGGCTGTATCTCAGTAGCCTTGATTCTTGAAGAAAACTGTATAACTGTATTACACAATATAACTGTGTGACTGTGAAAACCTTGTGTCTGATGTTCGTTTTATCCAGGTATGGACTGATGAGTAAAACAAATAATAATAATAAGGATAAAAAATAAATAATAGGAGGAGACAAAAGGCAAAATTTGGGTAGATTGAAAAATACTGTGAGTCAGTGAGAAGGAAGGGTAAGGGGTATGGGAAGTATGAGTTCTTTAGTTCTTTTTTTTAGTTTTTATTTTTTTCTGGAGTGATGCAAATGTTGTAAAAATGATCATGATGAAGAATACACAACTATGTAATGATATTGCAGGACATTGATTGTATAATATGGTTGGACTGCATGTGTGTTGATATTTCTCAATAAAAATATAAAAAAATTTTGAAAAAAAGACATTTGCAGGCACCAGAAGAAACTTCCATGAAGACAAAGTAATCCAAACTTGCTTTTATTACCTTAAAAATGTGTAATGTCAATAATATAATTATAATCTTTCATCAAGTGTAACAAAAATTTTACTTATCCTTATATCAGCCATGATCCTTTGTGCAGGGACCTGCATGGAGTAAGCACTCAATAATTACTTTTTGAATGACTATTCATAAAAAAAGTACTTAGCATTTTTACAGGCCACTAAACTTAGATAACAAAATAGTTTAACCATTTTTTTTCTGTGATTCAATTTAGTCTCTATTTTGAACTCTTCTCAAACACAAAGGAGGAAACAATCTTTCAAATACAAGATCAATTGTTACTGCAAGTTTTCTCAGTTGATTTGGATTAAACAGTGAATTCAGGATTCATACCCCATCTTCTCTCCAGGGTGGCACTTGGTTCTTATGTGCTCACTTGATATATTGTACAATTCTTATGCATCCATTAAGTTCCTATTATTATTTTAACTACCACTGAGAACTTTGCAGGTAAACCTGGTAGTATCTCTTATCTTACTGATGCTTAAGTGTGGGATGTATCAGAAATCACTCAGAGACTGCATGTACACCATGGAAAAAGAAAGAACTAATGTCCCATGGGGCAAATACTTGACCTGTGGAGCATGGAAGTTAGAGGATAACTGCTTCTCCTTTTCTTCTCCAGGAAGATGCATTTCGTATGACTGTTCAGACATTCCCATGGAATCAAGCAGCCACTTGCCCTTTGTGGTGGTCAACTTAAAAATGCATTCTTATTTTGGTTCTTCCATCTTCCCTGCTTCACAAATTGTACATGATCCTTAATCTCTGGAATCACAATCTCTAGAAAACTACTGATGCCTAAAATTTATATCAGACTGCTTTCTAGAGAACTTGGGATAAAACACTTAGCCTAGAACATGGGTGAGGGTAGATACCAAACTTTAGGAAACATCTGGTCATTCTCTTCTGCCCTGAAATGTACTTATTTTTATGTTTTTAGTTATCATCACCCCTCCATGCTGATATCTGCTCAAGCATTTGCATTCCTATATAGTCCCAGCTTGAGAGTTCTTGTTGTCTCTGTTGAGAGCCACCTTACATCCAGGTTCGGAGCCTCTCCAGATTCTTCATACTGTGGGCCATAGGGGAGATGTGCTGTTTCCCATATGTTGTTGGGATTTCTGGGGATTCCATGAGATCCATCTGCCTAGGTGACCCATGAATGCATCTGTCCTTTCCTTTCTCATGTCATGGTGGTTTGAAGATGTCTCTATGAGGCTATCTGCCTTCCAGGGCAAACATTAGAGGAAGTGGGGCACAATATCTCCATATCTTGATTTCAAAATGTATCTGGGAGTGCCATAACCTCCTGCTCCTGGACTGGTCTAGGAGAACTTGCCAATGCCTAACTACCTTGCATTTTTCCTTGGATGTCTCTCCTCTACCTTATGCCCACCTCATCAACCACATGAAATTTTAAACATGTCTGGCTGGGAGGAGCGTACTTAATTCAGAGAGAAGAATATTTTCCTATTGTTTGGAAGAATGTCTTGTCCTCTGAAGCTCAAAAGACACAGACCCTTGCAATCTCAACAAATGCTTTTTCTAAAGTCAATTATGTCCATCTTGAATTCAGAATTCTACTGGGGAAATTCAGAAGCTGAGCACCGATTAATTCTTTCCTTTTGTACTTCCACTCTAACAAACTCCTCCCTGGGGCCAAAAGTATGCAATGCTCTAGCTGCCTGTACTGGAAAAGACATTGGAGAACTAGGAAGTGGCATCTGTGAATCGTGGTTTAATTTCATAATACTGTCTCACCATAATGAAAGGCTGAACATGGTTGAAATTAAGGTTAGTTTTGGACAACGTTTTCTTTGGTATAACCATCATTTTCTTGTCCCACCAGCCTACTTTTCTCTCTCTGCAACTCCCTCCCTCATTCCAAAACCTCCATTTCCATCCTCATTAATCTGCTCTAGATAGTAACCAAGGTAAATTGATAGTATCCCTGATAGCACAATATGTTCTTCTTCTTTTTTATAGTCACGGCATTGACTTGCAGTTTTACTGAACTGGCCTCAGACATTAATTACCAGTTTGATTTTTATTGAAAATTACCCACTAGGAAAGTGGGGAAAGGATTAATTAACCTGACCATTCTGTGTCCCTGGTTAGAGGGTTTTCTTAAGTAGATTCAAAGACCTTCCTCCCTTTCTTTCCTGTTTATTATTTCTTTCTTTTTAATTTAGATATGTCTTAATTTGCCAGGGTTGGTATGACAAATACCACACACTGGTTGGCTTAACAATAGGAAATTATCATCTCCATGTTTTGGGGGCTAGAAGTCCAAAATCAAGGTGTCAGCAAGGCCATGCCTTCTATCATCTGCGGTATTATGGGACTAGCTTGCCACAGTCTTTATGGGCTCCTTGGCTTGCATCTCTGCCTCTCATCACGTGGTGATGTTCTTAGACTCCTCTGTCTTTCTCTGGTTTCTGGCTTCTCTCTATCAAGCCACCAGTAGTAAAGATTAAAGACCAAACTGACCAGTGTGGACACACCTAAAAAGGATCCTTGAAGATCTAGTCACAAAGGAGACCACACCTTAAATGATAATACATCTTCAAAGGGTCCTATTTACAAATAGGTTCACCCCCACATAAATGCAAGTTAAGATTAAGAGCATACTTTTTGTTGGGGGTACATGATGCAATCTACCACAAGATACAATTCACATGCTGTAAAATTCATTCCTTGAAACTGTAATTTAGTGGTATTTTGAATGTCACAAAGTTGTGCTATTAGATCACCACAATTTAATTGCATAAAATTTTCGTCACACACTATCCAGACCTTGGCAACCAACAATTTACTCACTGTCTTGACAGAATTTTCTATTCTGCATATTTCATAATAGTGGACTCATATGTGGTCTTTTGTGTCTGGCTTTTTTCACCTAGCCTAATGTTTACAAGGTTTGTCCATGTTGTAGCATGCACTTGTCAGTACTTCAGTCCTTTTTGTGGCTAAATACTATTCAATTATATGGATAGTTCAGTTTGCTAAGGCTGCTAGAATGCAATATACTGGAAGTGGATTGGCTTTTATAAAGGGGATTTATTAAGTTATTAGTTACAGTTATAAGGCCTTGAAAATGTCCAAATTAAGGACCAAGAAGAGGATACTTTCTCAGAGGAAAGGCAACTGGCATCTGGATTCCTCTGTCACATGGGGAGGCATATGGTGATTCTACTGTCCTCTCCTGGCTTCTGGTTTCAAATGGCTCTCCCAGCTCCTGTGGGTCCTTTTGGGGCATTTTTGGTGTGCATCTCCAAATGTCTGTGTGTTGGTTTCCTCTCTGTGCTCTCTGTGTTGACTCTCCAAACATCTGTGCTTTTTCCAAAATGTCTCTCTCTTAAAGGAATCCAGTAAGTGGATTAAGACCTACCTTGAATGGACAGGGCCATATCTCCATGAAACAACCTAATTGAAACAGTCCTACCCAACAATTGGTCTGCCCCAACAAGATTGGATTGGAAGGACATGCCTTTTCTGGGTACACAGCAGTTTCAAACCAAACAATGGATATTCCACATTTTATTTATCCATCAATCAGTAGCTGGGTATTTGTATTAATTTTCCACATTTTGCCTAATGTAAATAATGCGGCCATGAACATTTATGTTCAAGTTGTACATGAAAATATGCCTTTATATCTCTTGGGTAAGGAGGAGAATTATTGGGTCATATGATAACTTTAATTTAATTTTCTGAGGAACTGCCAAACCATTTTCCAAAGAGGTTGCACAATTTTACATTTCTACTAGCAAAGTATGAGGGTTACAATTTCTCTAGTTTGTTATTGTCTTTTTTATTATAATGATGCACTTGATGTGAATTGCTATCTCAAGATCACTTTGATTTGAATTTCCCTGATCACTAAAGATGTTGGGAATCTTTTAGTGGACTTCTTGATCATGTCTATATTTTCTTTGGAGAAATATCTATTAAAATCCTTTGCCTATTTAAAATTGGTTCAGTTGCTTTTTTATTGAGTTGTAAGAGTTATTTATATATTCTGGATGCTAAATCCTCATCAAATATATGATTTGCAAGTATTTTCTGTCATATTGTGGTCTATATTTTTACCTTCTTGATGATGTCCTCTGAAGCCCCAAAGTGTATTAATTTTGATGACGTCAAATTTGCCTATTTTCTGTTTGGTTTCTTGTGCTTTTCTTGTGATATCTAATCTAAGGGCAAAATATTTATTCCTGTAATTTTTCTTAAGAGTTTTATGGTTTTGACTTACACATTCAGGTCTTTAAACCATTTTGAATTAAAATTTGTGTATGATATGAGGCAGTAGTTCAAATTCATTCTTTTGCACATGGAGAGTCAATGAAACAGTACAATTCGTTGAAAATATTACTTTTCCTTTGTCAAAAATCGATTCACCATCAATGTATGGTTTTATTTCTGGTCTATCAGCTATATTTCATTGGTCTATATGTCTGTCTATGTGCCAATACCACAACATCTTGCTTATTGTAGCTTTGTAGTAAGTATTGAAATCAGAAGTTGTGAATCATACAATTTTTTCTTTTTTTTAACAGATTGGGATATTCTGGGCCCTGTGCATTTCCATAAGAATTTTAAGTTCAGCTGGTCACTTTCTTCAAATTAGATAGATGAGATTTTGATAAGGATTTGCTGAATCTGTAGATTAATTTGTAGTACCATCTTAACTGTATTAATTCTTCCAATCCATGAACGCAGGGTATCTTTCCATTTATTTAGGTCTTCTTTAATGTCCTTCAACAATGTTTGGCAATTTTGTTGTACAAGTCTTGCACTTCCTTGGTTAAATTTATTCTTAGGTATTTTATTCCTTTGATGTTATTGTGAGTGGAATTGTTTCCTTAATTATATTTTCTGTATGTTCACTGCTAGTGTATTATACATACAATTGATAAATTTTTGTACTTCTTTATTAGCTCTAAAAGCTTTTTAAAGGATCCTTCAGATTTGCTACATATAAGATCATGTTGTATATGAATAGAAGTAGTTTTACTATTTACTTTTCAAACTAGGTGGACTTTTTATTACTTTTCTTGCCTGAATATCCTGGCTAGACCCTCCAGCTCAATGTTAAATAGAAGAGGCAAAAGCAGCTATCCTTGCCTTATTCTTGACATTGTGGGGAAAGTATTCAGTCTTTTACCATCGTATGTAGTTATGTGTAGGCTTTTCATAGGGATTCTTTATCAGTTTGAGGAAATTTCCTTCCCATTCCTAGCACTCTGAGTGCTTTTATCATGAAAGGGTGATGATTTTTGTCAAATACTTTTGAAATAATTATGTACATTTTGTCTTTTATTCTTTTAACATGGTGTATTACATTCATAGATTTTTTTTTTTTGTATGCTGTATGGCCGGGTCACATTTTATTATTATTCCATGTGTGTATCCCATTATTGCAGCACCATTTGTTGAATTTTTGTTTGTTTGTTTTGTTGTTTGCTTTGCTTGTTTGTTTGGTTTTTGGGAAGTGCATGCACTGGGATTTGAACCCGGGTCTCCCTCATGGCAGGTGAGAATTCTACCACTGAGCTACCCTTGCACCCCCTACATTCACAGATTTTTGTATGTTGAACCAGTCTTGAATTCCTGGGATCAATCCCAATTGATTACGGTGTATAATCCTTTTTATATGTTGCTATATTCTGTTTGTTAGTATTTTATTAAGAATCTTTATGTCTACTTTCATAAGAAATAGTGGTTTGTCATTTCTTGTGATATCTTTTATTTTGGTATCAGAGTAATGATTTCCTTCAGAATGGATTGGAAGTGCTTCCTTAAGTTTTTTTTTTTCTTCAAAGAGTTTGTGAATGGTTGATGTTAACAATTTCTTATACATTTGGTAGACTGTATCAGTGAGGCCACAGATAAATCTTTCATGGAATTTTCATTTTTTTAATAACCAGCATGTCTTTATTATTATGAAGGATGAAAATACATCTAAAATATGAAGATTTTTATATTAATGCAAAGGTTTTTGACTACTTCTCAAATTATATTTAGCATCAGGATCAGTTCTTCATTTTTTTTTAACTTGTAAGAAATCTTAAATCCAGTACTAGCAGTTAAGAACTTAAAATGACATCTATTATAGACCCTTCCACTGATATATCCTATCACGGGTAAAATTTTTCTAACATTTTTTATTGTGAAATATAACATATATACAAAAAAGCAATATATTTCAAAGTATATTGTAACAAACAGTTTTAGAATAGATTTCGGAGTTTGGTATGGGTTACAGTTCCATAATTTTAGGTTTTTCCTTCTAGCTGCTTTGAGACACTGGCGACTGAAAGAAATATCAATATAAGGATTCAGCAATGATACTCATTGTTAAATCCTATCTTCTCTGTTATAACTCCTCCTTCTCCTTTGCTGTATAGGTTTTTAAAAAATTACTAATTCAATCTCCTTACTCGTCATAGGTCTCTTCAAATATTTCCATTTCTTATTGGATTAAGTTTGATAATTTCTGTCTTTCTGAGAATTCATCTATTTCATCTCGGGCATCTAATTTTTTTGGCATGTAATTGTTCATAATATTTGCTTATAAGCCTTTTAATTTTTGTAAGAATAGTGATGCCCCTTCTTTCATTCTTGATTTTAGTAATTTGAGTCCTCTTTTTTTTCTTGTTCTTGGTCAGTTTAGCTAAAAGCTCTCAGTTTTGTTGATCTTTCCAAAGAATCAAATTTTTGTTTTTAGTGATTTTCTCTATTGTTTTTTATCTTTACTGTTTACTTCCTGCTTGTTCTGGGTTTAATTTTCTCTTTTATAACTTTTCTTAAGGTGAGAGTTTTTGTAATTGATGTTTGATAATTGTCTGTTTTTATGACACATGCAGCTACAAAATTGCCTTTAAGCAATGCTTTAGTTTTATATAGCATACGTTTTGGTATGTTGTGTATTTATTTTCATTCATTTCAAAATATTTTCTAGCCTCTCTTGTGATTTTTTCTTTGACCTGTTGGTTATTTAGGAGTTTGGTGTTGAATTCCACATATTTGTGAATTCCAAAATTTCCTTCTGTTGTTGACTCAATTTCATTTCATTGTGGCCAGAGAGCATACTTTGTATGATTTAAATCCTTTTACATTTATTGAGACCTGTTTTATGGCCTAATATATGGTTTATACTAGAGAATATTCCATATATTCTTGAGAGGAATATGTATCCTGCTGTTTGTAGGTTTTGTATTAGGTACACATATGACATTTTTAAAGTCTAGTTGGTTTATAATGTTAACCAAGTCTGCTATTTCCTTGTTATATTTCTGTCTAGTTCCATTCATTATTGGAATTGGGGTATGGCAGCTTCCAACTGTTTCTTACTTCAGTTTGGTCATTTTTTGCTTCATGCATTATCAGGTTCAAATTTGCTTATAATTGTTATATCTTCTTTTGCACAGGAGGTTCATCTCCTTTCCTCATTTATTTTATATAATTACAAACACGACATTATTTATTCTTTGGATTATAATGTGATGCAATTTTATTTATTTTGTTGCTCAAATTATTCTTGCTTTGGTCATTGGCAGCTAATTCAGTGCAGTCCTGTGTTCCTTTGACATACTCCTATCAATGTGTGTGTTTGTGTGTGTGTGTGTTTTAACAACTCCTGAATTTTTAGCACAGTAAGAAGCTCCCAAATTTATTCCCCAGTTCTAAAATCAGCAGTTTCTCCAAGGATCTCTGATTCCTTTCACTGGAGAATGACATTGGATCTGGGTTTTATGTGTGCTCATTGCTACTGGGGTATTATTGCATTAGGCCTTCTCAGTCAACTAGGAAGGAAATACGTGTGTGTGTACATATATTTCTTTAGTTGCAATCTGTACATGTGAGTTCATACTTTTGTCTTCAATTCCAATCCGTTTCATATAGATCATTCTAGTTTCCTCCCCTTGTTTTTTTATCTTCTTTGGCTCATGTGCTATTTAGAAGTGTGCTGCTTAATCTCCAAATATTTGGAGATTTTCCTGCTGATTTTCTGTTATTGATTTGTGGTTTACTTCCATTATGGTAACAGAACATATCTCATATGAATTCTGTTCATTTAAATGTATTAAAGTGTGCTTTATGGTCCATAATGTTGCCTATCTTGGTAGATATTCCATATGAAATTGAGAAGAAGGTTTATTTTACTGTTGTTGAATTGAGTATTGTATAAATTCAATTTGAATAAGTTTATTGATAGTGCTGATCAGTTCAACTATATCCTTCTTGATTTTCTGCCTTCTTGATCAATTAATTACTGAAAGTTGGATGTTGAAGTCTCCAATTATATAGTGGATTTGTCTATTTCTGCTTGCAGTTCTATTCAACTTTTACTTAACATATTTTGCTCTGTTAGCTGCATATCATATGTTTAAGATTATTTTGTATTCTTGGAGAATTAAGATTAAGATGAAGAAGATGTTTTATTGTTGTGGGATACATGATTAGATCCCCAATGCACTCTGACAATCTGTCTTTTAATTGCTGTATTTGGACCATTCACATTGTAATAGATTATTAATATAATTGGATGACTACCTACCAGGTTTGTAACTGTTTTCTGTTTGTTACAATTGACCTTTTCTACTTTTTCCCCTTCTGCTCTTTTTCTGCCTTCTCTGGTTTTAATTATGTATTTTATATAATTCTATTTGCTCTCCCCTCTTAACATACCAATTATACTTCTTTTCAAAAAATATTTTTATAGTGGATGCCTTAGAATTTACAATATACACTTAAACTAACCTAAGTCCACGTTCAAATAATACTATACTGCTTCACAGGTACTGCAGGCAGCTTATAACAGAGTATTCTCAATTTTCCCTTCCTATCCATTATAACATTGCAGTCATTTATTTCACTTACCCATATGCTATACTCACCCAAATAGATTTTTATGATTATTATTGGACATATGGTTATCTTTTAGATAACTAAGAATTAAAATAAAAGATTTTACTTTACTTTAATTTCTTCCTTTTCTTTTCTTTATGTGGCTCCAAGCTTCTGATCTATATAATTTTCCTCCTCCCTGAAGAACTTCTTTTAACATTTCTTGCAGGACAGCTGTGTTATCTATTAATGCCCTCAGTCCCTCAGTCTTTGTTTGAGAAAATCTTTATTTCTCCTTCCCTTTATAAGGATACTTTTCTGGATATAGAATTCTGGCTTGGTGATGTTTTCTTTTAATACTTTAAATATTTCCCTCCTCAGGGACAATTTCTACTGACTGTTTTGAATTTGTTTTTGTTTTTAACCTGGCGTGTGAGCCATATTTTCTTGTTTCTTTGCAAGTCTCTTTTCCTTTCTGTTGAAAACTGAAAATTCTAAATCGTATAATATGGCAACTCTGGAAGTCAGATTCTCCCTCTTGCCCAGTTTTTGTTGGTATTCTTGTTTTTTCATTTGTTTAGTGAGCATCCTGAACTAATTATGTAATAGCTGTACTCTTTTGTGTGTGTGGATACTGAAACCTCTTCTCAATTAGCTTAATGGTCAGTTAATGATTGAACAGATGTTTCCTTTAATGTCTGGAAACAGTAAGTCTCCTGGTCTTTGTTGAGGGCCTCGTCGTGCATGTTGCAGCATGCCTTCAACATTTCAGTCAGACAGCTTACAGCTCTGCCTTACCCTTAACTTTCTACTTGCTGGGGGACTCAAGGGCAGCCAGAAGTGAGAGCTTAGGATCTTCTCTGGTCTTTTCTGTGCATGAACACAGCCCTATGCATGCGTGTGGTCTTCAACATTCTAGGGACGTGTTGAAATTTGTCAGAGTACCCTATGGACATCGGTATTAGTTTGATAAAGCTGCCATAATGCAATATACAAGAAATGCAACAGCTTTTACAAAGGAATTTATTATGTTAAAAGTTTGCAATTCTAGTGCTGAGAAAATGTCCAAACTAAGGCACCAACAAGAGGTTGCCTTCACTCAAGAAGGGCTGGTGCTGTCTGGAACACCTGTCAGCTGGGGAGGTTTGTGGCTGGCATCTTCTGGTCCCTTGCTTTTGGATTCTGTTGTTTTCAGCTTCTGTTTCCTGTGGGGGTTCCTTACTTGGTGTCTGCGGGCCTTCACTTAGCTCCTCTGGAACACAACTCTGGGTTCTGGTTTGCTTAGCATCTCATGGTAAGGCATACGGTGAAGTCTGTTGGGCTCTGGATATCCAAATGTCTGGGTCTTGTGTTGGATTGGCCGGTTCTGAAGCAACTGTTCTTCCAAGTGTCTGCATCTGAGGTTTCTCCAAAATGTTTCCACTTTTAGAGTACACTAGTAAAGTAATCAAGACTCACCCTGAGTGGGCAGAGTCACATCTCCATCTAATCAAAAGGTCACACTCACAACTGGGCATGTCACATCCCAATGGAAATAATCCAATCAAAGTTAAAACCCTAAACATGGGTCTGGCTCCACAAGATTGGATCAGGATTAGAACATGGCTTTTCTGGGGGTACATAATAGTTTCAAATTGGCACAACATCTAATTTCCCAGATTTTCCTTTTAAGATTTTAGCCAGCTTGTTTGCCCCAATTTTTTGGCTACCTCAGGCATGTGTAATGTTCCATACTTGTCCTTTATTGTTCTCAGCCAATATCCATAGGAAAAAGGCTGTGGGGTGAGCTCTTTGTAAGGGCAAATAAAGACCAGCTTTGTGAGTAGGATTTTGCAGGGAAATGTCTGGTAGGTCAAACAGTGGCAGTTATCTGCGATTGGGATTTGGAAGAACTCCAACCCTATTTTGTCCCATCCAGAGGCTTCTAGGCTTCTGGATTTCACCATTATTGTGGGACTATTGATTTGCAATAATTTCATGGCTCTGGGGGAAGGAGATGGGATTTGGACAAGTTAAAAAACCACAAAACTCACTCTTCTTACCAGGATTCAGCCTCTTTTTCTTGAATAAATGCTACCTGGAATTTTCTGAAGCTTTGGTTAATTTCCAAATTTCTGAAAATGCTAATTATGATCATTTTTTTGTGCCAGTATGCTTCTTACTTTTGGGGAGGAGCTATATTTGGAGGACTTTATTATGAATTTCTGCTGACATCACTTTTTCTTTTTTTTATTTTTTTATGAGAGCCATTTTTTGTTTTGCTTTTTAAAATGTAATTTCATTGAGATATCTCTACACACACACAGTCCATCCAAAGTATATAGACAATGGTTCACAACATTATCACATAGGTATATATTCATCTCCATGATCATTTGTAGAATATTTACACTATTCCAGAAAAAGAAATAAAATGAAAAAGAAAACTTCCATGCATCTCATGTCACTTACTCCTCTCCCTTATTGACCATTAGCATTTCAATCTACCCAATTTTAAGACTTACAATAGAGGGTGGTTAATTAAGACAGTGTAGTATTGAGATATCTCTCTCTCTCTCTCTCTCTCTATATATATATATATATATATATATATATATATATATATATATCAGTGGAGTAAAGTAAAACGTCAAGACATAGATCCATCTAAACATGGGCAATTTACTTTTCTTGCAATATATTTGTACAATTATTATCAAAGATCAGGGCTACTGGATTACATTTCAACAACTTCAGGTATTTCCTTCTGACCTTTATAAAACACTAGACACTAAAAAGAAATATCTATGTAATGAGTCAGTAGCCACAGTCATTTGTTAAATACTGATTTCTCAGTTACATCGTCTTCCTCTCATTTGATCTTTCTCTCAATCTTCAGGGATATCTGAGCAATGACCATTTTCACTTCTTTGTGCTGTAAAGGGGTGTTGACCTTCTGGGGTGGAGAAATGAACCTGGTTGGTGTTCCTGGAGTAACTGATACTTCTGAGTTTCAAGAGTTATCTGGCCTGGGATCAATCTGGACGCCTCAAGTTTCTGTAAAAATAAACTTACTAAGAAAAAAATGTATAGAGACTTATATCCCAGGGCACTCCCTGGGGTTTTCAGGAATACTTTGGGTGGGGCATGGTATGCTGTGGTAGTTTGAAATATCTGGTTAAAGCTTGCTTAGGAGTAACCTCCAGAATGACCTCTCAATTCTATATGAAAAATCTTAGCCACTGGAAATTTATTTTGTTCCATTTATTTTCCCCTTTTTGATCATTCTCAATTCCATGATGCAAAGGATAGGTTTATCCCTGGGAGTCCTGTCCCACATTGCCAGGGACACTGAGACCCCTGGGAGTCATGTCTTACATGGGGGTGGGGGGAGTGTGGTAAGTTTATTTGCAGAATTATTTTAAAGAGAGAGGCCACATCTGAGCAACAAAAGAGTCTCTCCAGGGTGACTCTTAGGTGTAATTACATGCAGGTCTAGCTCTGCCTTTGCAGAAAGAAGTTTCATAAAGACAAGCCTCAAGATCAAGGGTTTGACTTACTAAATTGGGAGTTCCTAATGCCTGAGAGAATATCAGGAATTCCCCAAGTGGGGAAATGTAATAGTTCCACATTTTACCACAGTTCTTCAAGGTGACTTTTCGAATATGCTTTTATTTTCTGCCCCAAATACTCTGGAATGTATCTGGGTATTGCATTAGCCTGAACAGAATAAAAAGATCTCATTCCTTATTCTAGGTCCCATGAAATTAGGTTGTTTAAATAAACTGACCAGACAGGTTCAATTAGATAGTGTGCCACAGAAATTTTAAATTTTGGACTAAATAAACATCTCCTCTTTTGGTCTTCCACTGAAGTTGAAGTTTTACAATATGAACAGTACCATCCTTTAACCTATATTTTGATTTACCTTAGTCCTAAGCAGGTCCATTTCATTCATAGCTTTCATTGGAGGCCGATTTTTTTTTTCAACTTCTTAAACAGTGGCTGTGTGGAATAATGTAGGCTTTCAGAGTTGCAGAGCTCTAACTCTCAGCTCAGGTGTCCCACAGATAGCCAATGTTCCAGGGAACTACCAGGCTATACACAAAAAGCACAACAACTCAGAATTTAGAAATAACAGGTAAAACTCAGCTATATATGTGACTGCCATAAGAGCTTGAAATCTCAGAATTTTTACAATGAGCCTTCTGTGAATACTCTGTACTCCTTCATCATTGATTGCTCAATCTCTGCCCACTTACTACCCCCTGATAAGCTATGCACTCATGTTCAATTCTCAGAGTTTGCTTATTGTAGTTAGTTTATATTAGTGAGACCATACATTATCTGTCCATTTTTTCTGGCTCATATCATTCAACATCATGTCCTCAAGGTTCATTATCCCAGTTGCATGCCTCACAGTTCCATTCCATCCTACAGTCGCTCATTATTCCCTCATATGTATGCACCATGATTCGCTATTATTTATTTGCATCTTCTCTGTTTTTTTCTTTGACAGCCCAGCTCGGGTACCATCAATTTTATTGATTTTATCATAGAATCAGCTTTTGTTTTTATCAATTCTCTCTACTATTTTCACATTCTCAATTTCACTTATTTATGGTTTAATCTTCATAATTTCTTTCTTTCTGTTTTCTTTGGGGTTAATTGCCTGTTCTTTCTCTCTCTAGTTCCTCCAGATGAGCATTAATTCCTCAATTTTTGCTCTTTATTCTTTTTTTTTTTCAGTATCCCTTTCTTTTTTTTTCATGGATAGGCACTTGGAATTGAATCGGGGTTTCCAGCATGGCAGGCAAAAATTCTACCATTGGGCCACCATTGCACCGTCTTGTTTATTCTTTTTAAATATAGGCATTGAGGGAAATAAATTTTCCTCTCAGAACTGCATTACTTCATCCCCTAAGTTTTTAATTTTATTTTATTTTTATTTTTTACATGGGCAGGCACTGGGGATTGAACCTGGGTCTTTGGCATGGCAGGCAAGAACTCTGCCTGCTGCGCCACTATGGCCCACCCATCCCATAAGTTTTGATATGTTGTGCTTTCATATTCATTTGCTTAGAGATATTTGCTGATATCTCTTGTCATTTTTTTCCTTGACCTGCTGCTTGTTTAAGAGTGTGTTGTTTAGCCTCCATATATCTGTGAATTTTCCAGCCTTATGCCCGTTATTGATCGCCAACTTCATACGATCGTGATCTGAGAAATTGCTTTGCATAATTCTGTTCTTTTTAAATTTATTCAGAGCTGCTTTGCAACCCAACACGTGGTCTATCCTGGAGAATGATGCATAAGCACTTGATAAAAATACATACCTTACTGTTGTTGGGTCAATGTTCTGTGAATGTCTGTTAAGTCTAGCTCATTTATCATATTATTCAAAATCTTTTTCGTTATTGATCCTGTCTAGATGTTCTAGCAATTGATGATAGTAGTGTAATGAAGCCTCCAACTATTACTGTACGGGCGTCTACTTCTCCTTTCAGTATTATCAGTGTTTGCTTCATGTATTTTGAGTCACTCTGGCTCTGCATAGATATTTATGATTGTTATGTCCTCTTTATGGTTTGTCTCTTTTATTAATACATAGTGTCCCATCTTTGTCCCTTTTAAATGTTTTACATTTGAAATATAATTTGTCTGTTATTAGTCTAGCTACCACCACTTTTTTTCTGGTTGTTTTTTGCATAAAATATCTTTATTCAGTGTTTCAATTTCAACCTGTTCTTGTCCTTGGGTCTTAAGTGAGTCTCTTGTTGACAGCATATAGATGGGTCCTTTTTCTTAATCTATTCTGCCAATGTATATTTTTTTATTGGGGGAGCATAATCCATTAAATTTAATGTTATTGCTGTAAAGGCAGTACTTTCTTTAACCATTGTTTCTTTTGAATTCATCTGTCACATCCTATTTTTTCTCTTTCTCTCATTTTACCCAATTAGTTACCCTTACTGCTTATCTTTATTCCTACACTCTTCTCCAAACCTGTCTCTCTTGTCTGCTAGCTGCGGTCCCTTTAATATTTCATGTAGAGCAGTTCTCTTTTTCATGAACTCTCTCAATGTCTGTTTATTCATAAATATTTTAAACTATACCTTGTTTTTGAGTGACAGTTTTACCAGTATAGAATTCTTGGCTTTTAGTTCTTCTCTTTCAGTGTTTCAAATATATCATACCACTGCCTTTCCTGACTCCATGATTTTGCTGAAAGATCCACACTCATTCTTAGTGACCTTCTTTCGTATGTAATGGATCACTTTTCTCTTCCTGCTTTCAGAATCTCTTTGTCTTTGACACTTGACAATCTGAGTAAGTGTCTTGGCATAGGTCTATTTGGATCTAGTCTGTTTGACTCACACTGCGCTTATTGGACCTGTAATTTTATCTCTTTCATAAGAGTTGGGGAATTTTCAATGACTGTTTCTTTTATTATTCTCTCTGCCCTTTTCCCCTTCTCTTCTCTTGAGACACCCATAACATGTATATTTTTGCATTTCATTGTCTCATTTATTTTCCTGGAACCCTTCTCAAAATTTTCCATTCTATTCCCTATCTATTCTTTTGTGTGTTGGATTGCAGATGTCCTGTCTTCTAATTCTCTAATCTTTTCTTCTGCCTCTTCAAATCTGTGGTTGTAAGTCTCCATTGTGTTTTTCATCTCTTCTGTTACCCTTTTCATTCCCATAAATTCTGCCATTTGGTTTTTCAAGCTTTTGAGTTCTTCTCTATAGTCACCCAGTGTCTTCTTTATATCCTTAATCTCTTTTGCCATATTTTCCTTCCACTTGTTAATTTGATTTTTTATTTTATTTAGAAGATTTGTATGAACTATTTTAATTATTTGTTTGAACTCCTGTATCTCAGTTGAGATGTTAGTTTTTTCCTTTTGTTGGATCATATCTTCATGCTTTCTGGTGTGAGTAATGATTTTTTATTTTTTTTTTTGCTGGTGTTGAGGTATTTAATTTTCTTAGTTTATTCTGGAGGCCATTTTATCTCTTCTGCTTAGGGTTTTCTTGCTGATTGACTTTGTTCTCTATCTGTTCATCTCTTTTGCTTGCCAGTTATCACATTGGCTTTGCCTCTCAGTCTCCCCCCAAAACCAGGAACCCACAGTGGCCTGTCTCAGGGATGGTACCACAGCAAGGTCTCTGTTATTGGGTAAAATAAGTCTGCTAACTCCCAGTGGTGCTCTGTTTTTCACCAGCCTACAAGACATGGGTCTGTTTTAGGGCACTGCTTTAACAGTTGTGTCATCTGTATTTCTCAACCAAATCTGGGATGGTTCCCATGAAGGGATCTAGACCAGCTACTATGGGACTAGAATATATTCTGAAAAGTCTCCCCAAAGCCCTTTAATTCCTTGTACTTTCTGGTCTGCCCAGCAGATGGTACTATTCAGTAACCTAATCATCATCAGAAACTGTTTGCCTCAAAGACCAAGCTATGTCTTTGCTGACCAAAATTGGCTCATTGTGGGGCTGTGCACCCCATTTCACCCATGAGAAGACCCTCCAGCCATCCTAGTTTTCAGTCAAACCCGCGGCAAGGATTTGACTATGCTGTTTTTATTATGGGTGGGGAATGGGCATCAGGCCCCAGGATTGGAAACACAGACTCTGCCTATATTTTTTCAGAGTCTTTGTCTCTCAGTGACCAGGGCCTTAAAATGATGTCCCCCGTCTCCCAGGTTTCCAAACCTCTGGGGTCTGTCTCATAAATTCTCATGAGAGGATTTATATTCTGTGTCTCCAATTGGAGAGATCCCAGATCCTATTTTCAGCACCCCTCTCATGCTGTGTAAGATCAAGTGAGTTGGAGGGGAGAGGACTGGCTGGTCTGAGATAGCAATTTTTTACCTGATATTTTTTCTCCCTCTTCAATTCAGCGTTGGTAGGACCCTTCTCCAGTCTATATCTTCCTCCAGAGTCCTGAACAGTTCAGAATTGAAAGTTTTTTTTCACATTGACTCTCCAAGGAGAGATTTTCAGTAGCTGTTCACATTTCCATGTTGATATCACCCCCCAGCGAGTGTAACTTCTACTACTATAAGTAGGCAATGGTGACTTTAGGTCAGGGCTACTCCTGACTGCACATGCCCTGGTGGCTAGAGCTGGTGAGAACTGGCTTTAGCAGCTGCTGCTTTCAAATGTTGACTCTCCCAGGTGTTAGCTGTGTGAGAGTTCCAGATCTTGGCCTCCTCCCATGCTGCCACCACCACTGCCAGGAGTAGGTGGCAGTGGCTGCCACCACTCATGCCCCTTGCCTTGTCCTCTTGTTTATTCTTAAGAATCAGATTTCCATAACTAATGTTTATATGTTAAACTTCTGTTTGCTTTTTGTTCTGTTTCCTAGGGTCCCCTTGTTGTTTGAAGTACGTTGGACAATATGCCATGAACAGTAATCCTAGCTTTCAGAGACATTCTTTTGAAGAATTGAGATGAGGTTGAGGTTATTAGGTGGCAACTTTTTACCTAGTCCATATTTTTATCAAAAGGTAATATATCAACTTATAATTTTTCATAATCCATCCCACAGTACTTTGGAACCATAAGGATACTCTGTGCTTTTAATAAAAAGAGAAAATAGACATATCTTGTCACTTGTTCCGAGGTTCAGGAATATATCTATGCTTCTTTATGGATAACATTTGGCAAAGGTTCCTGTTTGCTGGAGGTGTCTACTGTGCTCATACAAAATGATGTGTTCATACAAAACTCTTTACCAAAGAGCTGACTTGCATGTGGAAATGTATATGTGCCTTGATTATCCCTAAACACATTCTGTAGAGGAATAGTCTTTGCCGTCTCATATTTAGTTCTTTGAGTCAATGTACCTGAAATCTTGGCTAAACATAGAAAATTTACATGTTTCTAACAATTATATGACAGTTTTTTATTGCGATTGAAACAAAGGCAAAATATTATTTGCAAAAACAAAAATAGTGAGGCATTGTTGTTTGTTAAGATGGAATCCCGCCTCCAATATTAGAAACTCTTAGTTTATTTATAAACCTTTGAGGGAATGCCATTGCTTATGTTAAAAAAATTGAAGCCTAAATTGTTGAGTAGTATATGTTTTATATAAGTATTTGGATGAAGATTTCTAAAACAAATCAAAACTCTGAATCTCAAAATAATTTCTTATTATGTAAAATTTATAGGACTTAGACTATTAAAATACCTGACAGTAAGGATTTATATAATAGTTATTTAAATTTCCTATTTGGTCAGATTAATGTGAGTATTTTGAAAATATTAGCCCATTTTATCTCATCTTCCCCACCCCTAAATTATGTCTCCCAGGAACTTTTACACTATTTAGCTCTTGGGAAATGTGGTGGGGGTAAACACTATGTAGGAAGGAGAGGGTTACAACGTAGAAGAAGCAGAAATCCTACACTGTAGGTAATGGTTGACATGCTTATTCTGCCCAACATATGAATGTTTTGCCTATGTTTTGGGCAGGTCCTACCATATGAGCTTTCTTTTCAGTAGAGAAGCTGAAAATGCCTTATACTTGCTTTGAAGCCAAGAATCTTCAAGTCAGATACCTCTGCCTCTGGTCATAAGTTGCAAATTAATGAATCAAATCAGGGATTGTACAAAATGCATTCTGGCAGATGTAGTATTGATGTGGTGACAGCTACCTTTAGTCTCCAGCACCTGTGTGCCTGGATCCAGTAGGAGTGACAGTAGAGTTTTTGTGATGTTGCTTCTAGCCATTTTGCCTTTGAGCTTGGTTCTTTAACCCTTCTGGGATCAATGAGCTACCTAGTAACTACTAATAAATTTATTTTCCATTTAAATTAGGCAAATCTGGTTCCTAATGCTTATAGTTAAGACCCCTAAGAGGTACACTCATCCTTTCCAAGCCTTGGTAAGTTTAGAAAAAGAAATGAGATCAGAAATTTGGAAAGCAAGTGAAACATCTGTGTCACAATTTCTCCTTTCCAGGTGGGAGTTGAGGGGAAAGCCTAAACCATAAAACTCTTTCTTTTCCTCCTAATTTGGTAAACTAGGAGGTCTTATGAGGTCCTCCCATGGTCACAGGGAGCTGCCTCTGAAGACTAAAATGAGTAGCGCAGCATAATTCGGTACAAAGTGGGCCAAAGTTTAGCTTCTCAGAGTTTCCCAGTTTTCCATGTGGCAGAGAAATAATCCAGAGGACCAGGGATCCAGTGAGAGAGAGAGAGAGAGAGAGAGCGCCAGACCTCAGGATAGCAAGTTATGTCTATGAGAACTGAGGTGGGGCCAAGTCAACAGTGAGGACCATTGATCCCCATCTGAACTGAGAAATAACAAGCCATTAATTTCTAAACCAGCAGGATGAGCAAGAATAAGGGGTAACTACTATTCCCATGATAGAAGCTACTGAAGACCTGTGGCATACGGACCCCTTGGCCACACCAACCAAGTAGATATCACCTGAACCATAGCCACGTTAAAAGTCAACATTACTTGTTACAACCTTTGGATTGATGTGACAAATATATTGAGAATGCTCATCTGCTCACAGTGCCTGGTTTTACCCATTCCCTTGGACATTTGGAGACATGAATAATTTTTAGAGTTAAAAGAAGCTGAGGCAGAGAGGGATACCAAGGAATTTGCCTGGGTAGTGGATGAGTTGGTACTTATTCATAACTTGGTTGCTTGCACTGAGTGAACCTGTATTTGTTGACAGTTAAATCCATCATCACTTTAATTTCATGCCCATGGGTTTAGGTAGTCCACTCATGCACTTAGTAGGGCAGTTACCATACCATAGTTCTGAAATGACATTTTACCTCCAAAGAACTGATAGAAGTTATTTCGTTCATTTGAATATATATATATATGCACCTTAGAATATAATATATATTCTTTCAAATTTCGTTGTCCAGAGACAATGCTATTTAATCAGATTGATATAAAAGATAGCCTTAGGGTAATGATAAAAATGAAAATTTTCATAGATTTACATTTTTAAAATTCACTACTATTGTCAAGAAAATCCTGTGAACAATCAAGCTGACTAGATTATCCTCAATACACGTAGTGAATTTGTCATTTATAAGATGAAAGTATATAAAAGTGTGACATACTAGTGATGTTTGAACTGTTATCATTAGCCATGATTAAAATTTTATTATAAATTGTATAAGAATAACCTGAAATTATCATAACCTTAGTTTCTGAGGTGTGACCCATTTAAATGTCCTTGTACAGCATTAAGGATTCTTCTTTTTATACTTTTGTTCTATTTATCAGAAAGTAGTTTAAAATTCATAATGCTTTCTTTAAGTTCCATTTTGCAATAGTTCATTTTATACAGTAGTTATATGACATTTTCTCTTTTTTTCCTATGTGTAATGACTCTCAGATACTATTTATTTAACAGGCATCATGCTAAGTAATGCTAATAGGAATTTAAATGCATTCACAGCATATGACTATACAGATAATTAAACGCAACTGTTGCAAAGCTGATTTTCTTGCTACCTGATGTTATCATTGTAAGACATAGGTACAGGCATTTATGAAAGTAATTTGTGAAAAAATCAAGACCAATGTGTATATAATTCAATAAATTTCAGAAAATGCAGATAAACCTGTGAATGAAGAAAATCTCATGGTGCATAACATGAAGTGAAATACAAAATATTTTATTTCCCTCATGAGAATCCTTTATGAAATAAAATAGAACTAAATTCAATCACATATAAAGAGTAATCATTTAAGTATACTCAAGTATTTGGAAGCCCACTCCTAGTGGTGGTATGGCCTTGCAGATAATAATTTGGTTCAAAAAACAGGACATCTTGATGTTTGCAATCATTCTTAAGTGAAAGATCATGGATTATTTGCATAAATTCTTTGGGGGTTGTGGTATAATCTTCTAGTGTAAAATGGCATGGGCAAGGAAAAATTCAGCTGTTTCCTCGACTCTGATAGAATACAACCTATTTGTAGGGTATTATCAGTTTCTGCCCTGAGTGGGCTGCTAGGTAGAGGCTGTGCCAAGATATATGGAATCTGTTATTACTTTGTGTGGCCTCTTCAATTCCCTTAAGTTCCATATGTTTGGCTAAATATATGGAGAACTAATGGCACAGATGGATGGTACAAGGGAGGTTGAGAGGGAGGGAGAGAGAAAGATACGTAATTTCCAACTTGAATTCTATACCATACAAATTATGAATTGCGTATGAGGATGGAATATAACCAGTTAAGAAATTCTAGGCCTCAAAAGCTTTAGCCTCCTACATACCCTTTCTTAAGAAGCTTTTGGATGGTGTTCTCCACCAAACAAGGGATAAAAGTCAAGAGCAGAAAACATGGGACAGTATTCCAATTCTGACAGGGGATACCAGAAAAGGGTGAGGAGAATTCCCAGGAGAATGGCAAGGGGTGTCACAGAATGATAACTGTGCCCTAGATGTAAAAGGTAACCAGTCCAGATTGCAGCAATATGACTCAAGAGTTGATGCACTGTACCTTTTTCCTTAACCTGAGAACAGAATGCTCAGGTGAGCCTAGCCCAGATTTTTTCTGTCCTTGGTTTGACCATTTTTTTGATAGATTTCCTGCTCTGCTGTCCAAGTCCTTCTGCCTGGATCAGCCAATGATGACATTTCATCCCACAAACGTGTTCGGTTATCTCTCTAAGAGCAACCTAGGAGCGAAAATTAAGGAGTAACCTACTCCCTTGATCTAGTACCCAGACTACACTAGAGCCCTGCTGGATAGTCCAACTATGGTGAGCCTTTTGTTTCCCAGTTCTTCCTTATGACCAGAAAGGTCTCTTGTAAACTTTCAGTGAAGAGAAAGTCATACTTGTTCAGCTTACCATCTCTTGAGTGTCTTCATCTAACAATGGCAACATTGCCCATTTCTTATAGCTAGGGTGGTGCTTGATACTTGACTTTTCAAAACAAAACAATATATGGGTGGAAGGAGAAGGATTTGATGCAGGAGGGGCCCACAGGTCTTTTAGGGTACTGATAAGGCTCTATTTCTCCACTTTTTCTGTAAAGGTTAAGATAGTAAATATGTTTGGCTTCGAGGCTTTATGGTCTCTGACACAACTACTTAACTCATTTGCAAACCCTGCAAATGGTACATATTTGTTTTATATAGTCTTATAAGTGTACGATTCATTCTGTTCAAATATATATATACAAACAAGATACCCCACACAAAACTCAAGGTGCCAATAGTCACTCCGTGATAAATGATAAAATGCTTTTTCAGCCCTTTCCTCTTTCTATGTGTTCTCTTCCCTTCTTTTCTATTTTATTCTGGTCTGCTGTCTTGAACCCTTTCTATTGTTGTGGTTTTTGGCATATGACCCAAATGACAGGATGGACATTGGAACTGGGAATCAGGAAAAGCAGGTCCTCTCCCACACCTACCCCATATCTCTGCCACTAACTAGTTAAATTAAAACCCCTTCCCTTCTTCAAGTCTCAGTTTCTTCCTCTATAGAAGGAGAGAATTGGACCAAGTGGTTTCAGAGGCTATTTACAACTCTAATTGTCTGTTCTTTCAAATGTTGCACTATGATTTTACTTTTGACATTGGATAACTACTTCTTTCTTGACTCATACCCACCCCCATCCCCAAATAAGAGGAGTATCTCAAGTCATGCATGAACATTCTCTTGGATTATTTCCATTTCAGTTTTCTAGGCCATAGGATTAATGTACTAATCAACATTTTAGATTTCAAAACTTTGGGTTTGTCAGGAAGCCAGTTTTTTTTTAATTGCACAGATGAACTTCCAAGTAAAGAATAGGGAGCTAATAATTGTACTGTTTGCAGAGAAGAATTATAAAATCTATCCAGAATCTGTTATAATTTCCTAATGGTGTTGGTTACATTATAAATTATAAAGATTTGTCAAGTAATCTATTATAAAAACATTTTTAGGTGTTTATAAATCCCACGGTTCTGATACTTTTCTCATAGATTGTCAACTGCAGTATAGAGTTTTATTTCTATAAGTTTAGTTTTATAGATGAGTTTGAGAAATGTGAAATTAAAGTCTAGAGTTCTTTGTTAGAGAACTGGACCAAACCCAGGGAAGAGTGAATGGTCTTTGAAGATGATCTGTCTCCAAAGATGAAGACATCCTGACCAAACTACCTTTGGAGTATCTTGGAGACAGCACATTTGAAATAAAATATATAGCACTCTTAGGGGGTTAACGATGATCGTCAAGTTTGTCTTCCAATAAACGATAATAAAAATACATCAGATGAAAAGATTATGTAAAATTAGTTTTCTGTACTTTCACATCTTTAGAGTGACCATCTTAATAAGGGAAATTCTAATGTGTTCAATTCCATGCATATGTGTCAATTGACTTCTATTGTTTAGTTCCAGCAAAAGCAAAGACAATGAATTTCAATTCAGATTACACTTTAAATAGCACTGGTGGGAGCTAGATTAGAAAAGTGGAAGTATTTTCAGAAAAGAAAATCAATTTGTCCCAATGGGCTTGAATTTCCAGTACTGTCCCAGACAAGTACCAGTTTCCTAGAGGAATTGAAGATATGTCATTTTCCCACCTTCTCCATCAACTACAACAAGCCTGCAACAGGGCTTTTCACTCAGTAGGTGTTCAATGAAAATTTGTTCAGCTGTATTCTTTTAAGAGTGGCCTTTTTTCTTCAGAGGAGCATTTCTTGCTTAAGCAGTGGTCGCAAAACAAGTTAAAAGGGAGCATGCCTACCTCTGTCAGTATTTAAGCCTAACTTCCCTGTTGACCCTCTCTCTAGAACTGCAGATTTCCAGATAGGACTCACAGAGCATGCTGTACCTGGGGTAGGCAGGATCCAACACCATTCTGCCAAGTGGAGATTTGAGGCTTGTTATTAAATTTCAATTCATTGCTCACAGAGTTCATATTACTTCAGAAATTAGGGAAAGGTAAGTGAAACTCCAGGTATTGAGGTCGTGAGAGGAATGTTTCAATTCAATTCTGTTTTATTCCATTTCAACCAATAGGCATTTATTGAACGTATACTTTGTGTCTGACACTGTGCTGAATTTTAAATGTCTATTACTCTTCAAAATAATATGGCACAATGGTGTTTTTTTTTTTAATTTCCCTATGTTATAGATGAATTTAGTGCACCTGTGAGAGGTTACAAGCCTTACCTAAGTGATCATATGCATAGTAACTTTCAGAGCATGGTGTGTCCTATAAGTCTTTTGACTATAAGCTCCATATTTTTTTCCAGCATAGCACATTACTCTGTTACGAAGCTCAATTCAATAACAGTTCCACAATCTGGCTGGGTGACTACACTTTGACCTGGGAAAGTCCCTCAAATATTGACCAGTGTTCAGCCTCCCCATTCCTGAGCCATTTCTGTCTAAATAACAAGTAGACCAATAATCTTGGTCCCACAAATTAGAGCTGGGACCCAGTATCCTAATGAATTATAATAGCTAAAAGTTAGCTATGCCAAGATAGCTAATTTGCTTATTTTTCTTACTCTGGAACAAGTTACTTAATTTCTATGCGCCTTGTTTTTCTTACTTTTTATTGGGCCTAACAGAATCACCCATATCACATAGTGAGTATTCACTGTCCAGTTTCTTTAAATAAACCTGGCTTGGCTACTGGTCCTAAGTCTAAGCCACACCATTACTTGTTTGATTGTTTATTGTTTGATTCATTCACTCGCTCAACATTTATTAAACACCTACATCAGGCAATGTGCTAGGCACTAGGGATTTGACTATGATTGAGACAGTTATAGCTCCTGCGCTTCTAGACCTATAGTCTATAGGGGAGGACGGGCATGGATCAAGAGATTGCAAGAGTTGTGACGGGTGTTGTGATCAGGCAGTAGATGGTGCTAAATACCACTCCCTAGAAGAAGTGGTGTGTAAACTGAGAACTAAAGGATGAATGGAAGTGATTGGACAAAGGGGGTAAAGTGTGGGGCCAGGTTAAACGTGGTGCTTGTTAATCTATGCAAAATTGCTAAGGATGGCGAACAATTGCTGTCTTCTGCTCTTTCCTCCCCACTTTTCCAGCCCCAAATTTTAAAAAGTACAGCAGCGAGGCTTCCTACCTAGACGCAGAGCTTTCTTAAGTCATCGAACCCTGTCAACCGCTGGTGTTGTCCTTGGCCACAGGGGACCAAGTGTGAGGATTAGTAAGTAACCTTGCTGTAAGAAGGTCCCACCCTAATTGATCAAGAAAGGCACACCTTTGGCCACACCCATTCAGGGCATTACACAGTTTATACTCACTTGGTTCCTGTATGACTTTAAAACCCGTACACATCTTTCTTGGATGTTTAAAGATTTTGCTAGAAGACAAGTTCCATGGGAATGATAGATAGGATGGAGGAGGTAGGGTAACAATAGAGCTGGCAACTAAATAAAGAAACTTTTCTGCTGAAGTTTTCTATCTATGTGTATGTGGATAGTGTGGGTGATGTGTGAATAGATCTCTTCATCTCTCTTATGTGAGTCAGTACTCATTTACTCCAACCTTTCACTTCCTATTTGCTTTTCTTTTGACTCAGATTTTATTTATATTCCCAGTAGCAAAAGAAGCTACTCTATGTGTAGCCTAGTCAGCAAACAGTCTCTTGTCTTGCTGGTGATTTTCCACAAGCTTAAAATAGCTCAATATGTGTTGGGGGCTGACAATGATTTTCAGAAAAGTAATAAATGGTTTCTGAAATCTTTCTATGGTCTTGAGAAATGCCTTTATTCCTTGGTTAAAATGTTAGCTCATTTTGCCACATGGTCTGTGTGTTCTTTCACCTTCTCCCTTTCTGCCAGTTGAATACTTGTCATCGGTAGCTAAATGGGCTTTTGGCGTCTTCATTATATAGGCCACTCTTCATGAATCAGAAATTTTTTTATCTTCTTCCCTTTTGGTTCTTTTCTTAGTATCTGCATTTATTCCCTTATTCAGTTGTTGATCAAATATTTTTTTTCAGGGTTCTGGAGGTGCTGGGAAAGATCTTAAGAAGAAAATGACAAGGTCCTGTGCCTGAAGGATACAAAGGAAGAGATACAAACAGATAACTCACAAGGCAGTGTGATAAATGGTGCCACTGTAATGTGTACAAATTGCCACAGTCCCGATGGGGCATGAGTGGGTTTCATTAAATCACAGTGTGGAAGATTTTTGAATAAACGTGTGGCTGATGTTTGCCTCTCGTCTTGATGGAATATTATGAGAATATGACCTTTGAGAACTGAAGTTACAATTTGATGGATTGGGTAACTCATGTTTTACAAGAAATGTTACAAAACAGTGGTCTCTGACTCAGGGTCCACCGGCAAAATCCCTGTGTCTGTAATTCTCTCTAACCCACCACATTATTTTCCCTCTCATTCAAGAAGTACGTAAGGGTAATCTGCAACCACACCTCCTCTGCTGATTTTAGCTGTGGTACTTTCCTTCTCCTACCTTTATCGTTCCTCTTCTTGTTGATTTACTTTTTCTTAGGTGAATACTTAGTTATACTTTCGATCTTTCTTTTTTTACTAACAAAATATTTTAGCTCTATAAATTTTCCTGAGGACAGCTTTAGATATATCCCACAAGTTCTGATATGAGGTATTTTCCTTTATATTAAGTTCAGAAAAATTTATAACTTCGATTTTCTTCCACTTGTTTTGTTTTCAGAGGGCTAATTAATTTCTAAGTGGTGAAGCCATGAGTTGTTAATTTGTATTTTTATTGAATTAGGCTCAGCATCTGTGGATTACATCACCTTTAAATTTTAGAGTCTATTTAAGTTTTCTTGTGCCAGGTAGATGATAGATTTTTAATCAATGCCCAAGGGCACAAGCATGTTTTGTTGCTGTTTTCAGGGTACAAAGAGTTATATAAATTGAGCTTGTCAGTTATATTATTCAAATACTCTGTAAATTCTTTCTAAAATATTTGTCTACTTCCTCTGTCAAATTCTGAAAGATGTGCCCACTGCCCTGCTTTCCTATGACTACCATAAGAAAGTATCAGAGTGGGTGGCTTCATAAAATAGAAATGTGTTGTGTCACAGTTCTGGAGGTCAGATTCTGAAATCAAGATACTGGCAAGGCCATGCTCCCCCTGAAACTGTAGGGTAGAAGCCTTCCCTGTCTCTTCTGGCTTTTGACGTTGGCCAGTAATCCTTGGCCTTCCTTGGCTTAGAGCTGCAGCGCTTCAGCCTCTGCCTCCATCATCACATGACCTTCTACCCTCTTGTGTCTATCTCTTCTCTCCTTCTTATAAGAAAGCCAGTCACATTAGATTAGGGGCTTGTCCCACTCCAGTATGACCTCATAATAATCGAACTGTTTTCATCTGTAACAACCCTATTTTCAAGTACAGTTTCATTGAGAGACACTGGGGGTTAGGAACTTCAACCTATTTTTTAGGGTGACACAACTCAACCCATAACCTCTACCACCATGGCCTTCCCCCTTTCCTCCTCCCATCAATGTCTCTGGAGTATTCTGAGCTTTTGTGGGTCTTCCTAAAGGTTTTGGCTTAATGTATTTCACTGCTATGCTGTTTTTTGCATAATGATTTTAGGATAGTTTTAATAACTTTGAGGGGTAGTTTTTACCATCATGAACTTTTTCTCCAATTTAATACAGTTGGTCTTGGATTACCGTTTAATTGATAAGTATATTGCCACTCTTTCATTTGCATTTGCCTGATATAACTCAATGATCCTTTACTTATTTTCTTTACATTCCTTAAAAATATTAAATTTTTGAAAATGAGTAATTGCAGCAGAATCTTGCTAGATCCTTATCCAACCTGGTTCCTCTTTATGATCCTATAGCTAAATGACATTTTCCAGCACCCTTATACCAAAATGGGCCATAGGTCTGTTCCATCTGAGTGAAATGTGGACAGAAGAGATGCCTGTCACTTAAAAGTCTTTCCCATAAAAAGACTCCCAAGATCTTCTATGCTCTTACTCTTTCTTTGCTCATGGGCCGACTAGACTCAGAGCATCCAACAGAGGACTCTGAAATCTTAGACTTAAAGATGGAGCCTGGGGTCTGTATAGACATCTGTGAGATCGACACCAATTAGATTGTGACATGAGTGAAATCCATTGTTTTTTTTTTTTTGTTATCGTAGTTAATCTACCTTAATATGGAAATAAATAAATAAATATCCAGTGGTCCATACTCAAAAGGTACGCAAGTGTTTATGCTGAAAAGTAATTCACCCTTCCCTTCTGGTCTCCCAAACATTGCATTCCCTTCTCTAGAGACAGCCACAGGCAACAGTTTCTTGTGAATCTTTTAAGAGAACTCTCTGTTCATATCTTTTTGCATATATTGTTATTGAATCCTTAGATATTTTTCCTACTGATTTGAAACTTCTATTTCTAATTAAGGGAATTAGTCCTTTGTGGTATGTTTTTCAGTTTGTCTTTAATTGCTTTTTTCTATATAAAAATTTTGATTTATATGTAGTCCATTTTGTGAAACCTTTCTTTTAAATGGAATCCTGGTTTTGTGTGAAATGGTATGCTCATTTATATCTACATTTATTTATTAGCATGTTAAAATTAAATGTTACCTATGTCCCAAGAACTTTAATTGTCCTTTTTCATATCTACATCAATACCTCTAAAGGAATTTTGCTGTCCTATTCTTGAACACTCCCCAACACCCTGACACATCCCCCACCTATCTCTTGGATTTTGCTGAGGTAGCTTGAAATTTTAGTTCCAGGCTATGCACATTTGCAATTGGCAAATGTCTTTTTTGTTTCAAGAATCCTTGCAAAATCCTTCTATTGGTTTCTGGTCTCATGAACCTTATGTATTTAGATATAATTAAAAACATTGTATAATCCATTGTTCAATGCTATTTTTGTACTTTATTCAGGAGATTTTTTGTTCACATTTAATTTTCGTTTGTCTAGAGTACTTCTTTGAGCAATCTCTTCAGAAAGTGCCTTCTTAGGCCTTGAAATTCTGTAAATATCTTTCTTTGCTCTTTCACACAGGACAGACCTTGGCTAATATAAACCTCTTAGATCACAGCTCTTCAGTTTCGGTGGACTATAGATGTTGGTGAATTGTATTCTAACTTCTAGGGTTGCATATAGAGTGTTGGATGTTTATTTTCTCTTAGCAAGTAACCTGTTCTTTCATTATTGATGCTTATAAGAGTGTCTTTATATCCTTGGAATTCAGAAATTTAATTTAATCAGCGTAGGTCCAATTATGCCTTTATTTCATTAAATCTGCTTGAGCCTCAGCAAGCTCTTGGAATCTCAAAATTCACGAAATTTATCAACTCAAAAGGTTGTTGCTATTATACCCTTGATTATTTACTTCTCTTCCATCTATTCCTCTTCTCTCCTTTTTACTCCTAGTAGTCCGATGTTCGGTTTTTGGATCTTTCCTCAGTGTCTTTTTTATCTTTTTGTTCATTAAATCCATTTCATTGTATTTTTGCTCAATGCTATGGGATTAAAAATTTATTTTTTGATTTTTAAAATTCAGATATCATGTTTGTTAGTTCCTGTTCTGGTTTTTCATCAATGTACTTTGTCCCTTTAAACACTTCACGATTTTATTTTTAGCCTATTATATCAAAAGTTTTCTCACCATTCCTGAAGATACAACTGTGTAGATGTTTTGGGTAGACAAATGGTAGGAGATATGATGGAAATTTATCCTCCAGAAGGCAAGCAGTCAACATATTGGCAAACTGGGATTCCTATAAGTCCTGTGTAAGGAATCCTCTCTGGAATCAGGAAGAGGCTGTGAATGACTGTATTCAATCTTTTGGTATTGTTTGGACAGCTTCCTTCTCCCAGAGCTTCACACTGTGAATGAGGGAACCCACTAGGGTGAACTGCCCAATACCCTACCATGACTCCCTAAGCACTTGGGCAACTTTGGAATCCATATTCTACTGGAGAGGCAATCCTGTTTAAAGAGTTCTGGGTTCTACATTACTACAACTGCTGGACGAAGTTTTGTTCCTGAACATTCTTCCCAAGTATTTTAGTATCCTAGGATGCTCAAGCTGGCTTAAACAGCAGGAATTTTGTTTGCTCACAGTCTTGAGGCTAAAAGAAAGTCTAAATCAAGGCAGTGTCAAGGTGATGCTTTCTTCCCCAAGACTGGTATTCTGGGGCTGGATGCCAGAGATCCTTGGTTCTGGACTCCTCTGTCACATGGCAATGCATGTGGTGGCCTCTCCTGGCCTCCCCTTCCTCTTCTGGGTTCCATTGTATTCCAGTATCTTGCTTCCATGGCTTTCTTTCTCTCTGTCTGAATTTCATTCTGCTTATAAAGGACTCCAGTAATAGGATTAAGACCCAAGTTGATGGGACTGGACCACACCTTAACTGAAGCAATGTCATCAAAGCCTTCTTTTTACAATGGGTTCACACTCACAGGAATGGATTGGATTTAAGAACATGTTTTCAGGGTCATACAGCTTCAAACCACCACATAAAGGAACTCCATATCTCAAATGTCACCACAGGTCTCAGGGTTACTTTTAGCTGTTTAATTTGTTCTGCAAAGGTTTGCCAAGATGAGAGAATCAAGGATATGAACACAGGATACCCTCTTCCCAGAGTATACCTCTCCCCAACCTCCATTACCAGCTGCCATCTCATTGAAGAGGGAGGAAGGGAAGTGAGTTTGTACATACAATGCCTCACACTATATTTCTCTTTAATTTGTCCACAGGCACCCTGCCTTATACTCTCATGGCCTCAGTTTCTTATGTCATCATAAGTGCCATGGTTCTTTGGATTCACTCTTTATCACAGGCTACCATCCCAAGAAGCTTGGCACAGTATCCCCGGAGTACTGAGTAGATTGCCATCATGGAATACACAAAATCATCTCTTTTTTCTGACCCCGCTTCCACTGACTTTGCAGCTGAGTTCTTGTGCTGTCCTGTTCCCTCACCCTCTGGTATACACGTTCTTCACTGACTAGCAGGTCGATGTGTTCTCTTGTTTTCTAACTGCAGGGGCGGCAACTCTCAGCCCTTGATTTAGTCAATCAAGATCTATTCAATGTGCCTGTGGGTTTGTCAGATAAACAATCCTATCTGACACATCCTTCTGGAGCTCTGGATGTACCTAAATTCAGAGTGAATTCTTTGCTGAAGTCTTTGCTTTGCGGACCTGGCTGCCTACCACTTTTCCTACCTCATGAAGTTGTCATGACAGTCAAATGAGGCATCTGCAAAACTGCTTTGGGACTCTACAGAAGGTAATCTTTTCTACCCCCACCTAGTGTTTAACTACCCTGACTATTCCTTCCTGGGTGTATGGCATCTCAGCCTATATCTTCTATTTAACAGAAAATCAGTCTTCAGTCTTTCTTCCAAGATTTATTTGTTTATTTTGATTTTTTATGCAAGGTTTCCCACCAATCTTAATTGCTATGCCACTTCCTTGGAATCACTCAGCATTTTGCCTGTTTCAGAACTCCCTGAATTTCATATATTTTTTTGTATTAACCCTTCTAAGAAACTTGCACCTCTCATGTGCATATTCTCACATCACTTTATTTAGGTAGCTAACTGCATAATTTGCTTATATTTGGGGGGGGGCAGTGCAATTTTTCCTAAGTCTTCAGTGTGACTGCTGTTTTATTACACATTTCTTAAGAGCACAGACTTAACTTATTATGTCCTTTACATATCTTTACCACTTAGTACAATACACTGAGTATTCAAAACACAAGACTAAAGCAATTTGAACAGCAATCTATGCCTCCTACCTCTAGCAAAAGATAAAAAGTACATTTTTATTCAGCAGAAAGAAAATATTTCAGTTTTCAATGATTTTTCCTTACACAAATATGAGAAATTATGCATGTCGTCAGACAAACCTCTAGGAATGGGAGTTCGTTTTGAAAATGATTATAGGATAATCCTTGGCATATGTGTGGGGAGTGATACTGGGGTTCAGAAGTGGTGGAGGGAAAGAGAGTTTGGATAGATAGGCAGTGTAGATAGATGGGTGGATAGATCCATAGATCTAGATAGATGGATAGATGGATAGATATGAATTTTGTTCTGAGTTTAGGAAATCACCTTTATTTCCCCCACATTCTGTTTCTCACAGCTATTTTGAAGTCAGAGCTAGGGGATTCGATAGAAGACAAGCTGAAAGAATCCCTGGATTTGATGCTTTGTCCTCGTAATCGGTATGTGAAGGTTGAATCTGATCCTTGCAATCATTCTGTTTAACTTGCAAGGGGTGATGAGCTGTGCTCCAGAGACAAAGATGTGGTAATATGCATTTGTTTTACCTGAATTTCAGCATTCTATTTTGCATTTTAACCCAGAGCATCCGTGACCACTTTTGTGGCACACGGTGTAAAAGAAAATACTAAGGATCGCGAGTAAAAATACGACTCCATGAGTGCTGAAATAAAAGGAACCCGACTCCTTCTCTGAATTTGTGGAGCTAATTAAAACCAGCATCTTAGGAAATCCAGCACTGGAGAAAGAACATAGTTGCTAGCGCTGACTATTTCACTAGGAATTACTGTTATATTTACGGCTAAAAGACATTTGAGAGTGCAAGAGAAAATATTTCTCTGCCAACAGCACAGAAAAAATTATTCTATGCTCATTCTCACAGTGGAATGCATAATTCCAGTAATGAGTGCTGAAATGAGCTAATTGGAGCCTGGTTTGAAAATGCATTATAAAATACAGAGTAAAATGGTTTGATGTATGAAATAAGCCTGTTGGTTAACCCGGTGGAATGGAAAATTTCAGGTTCAGTAGGATTCTTTTCATATGCTCAGAAGTTGAGAAGAGGTCACCGAGGCTGTGAACATTTCTGTTGGTTTACACAGTCTGTTGTGAGGAGCCAGTTTCGGTCTCGAGGAATCTGCTCTGTTTTTCAGCTGATCCTGTCATATCAATTTGGTCTTACCCTCTGAAGGGAGCTTGTGTTACCCTGTAACTAGGAAACCATTAATTAGAGATTGCATTGAAAAGTTTATGTGGCTGGTTAGTCATAGGAGTGAAATAATTCAACTTAATGAGTGGTCCCGAGGGAGTTGCCCTACCACCATCTGCCTGCAGCATAGCTGGATTAAAAAATATGGTGAGTTTCTACCACATATAAAACTAAAGCCTGAGCAACTACAACAAACCCTCTCATCTGTAAGAATGCAATATCATTTTTTCCTTAAAGTTTTGCACAATACTGTCCAGAAATTAGATTTAGAAACCATGAAACTGTTATGATATTTACATAAATAAGCTGGTTTTATTCCAAATATTTGAAATAATGAAAGCCCATTTATTTGGAAACATTTGGTTAAAGCAAATGAAAGTTTTTGTTTGTTTGTTTTGTTTTTGTTTATTTTGACACGGAACTGGAGTGTCTGTAATTAATTAACATGTAAGAAGGCCTCTTCTGCAATGCTTCCTTTAGAGACTAGAAGACAAAACCTAAACTCCTGCTTCACATATTTTCTTAAAAAATCAAATCCCAGTTGTGTAACTGCCTTTTGAGATTGCTTGTACCTGGTTCATTCATTTGGGGACATGAACAATTACTTTAACAAATTGAATAGTAAAGTCATTCTACAAGAGCTGCAGTAATTGCTCATAGAACAATCTTTTTAAAAAGGTAATTAATATTAATGACTTGAGTCTTAACTTTGAAAGCATAGGAATGTATCATGTTCTCTTCTGGGGATAGAATAAAAGATGGCTAATTCCCTTATATTTTATTTTCCTTCTACAATCTATTTTTTCTCTAATCGAATTTAGTGGATATGTGTAAAAGTCAAGTATTTTTGTCCTAGGGAAGGAATAATGTGTTTAGCAGTGTTGGTCTAGAGAAAAAGCAGAGGTGGCATAAATATGACTGTTTTATTAGTGAAAAGAGCTGAAGGATTTCCTTATCCCAGTTCAGATTTCCAGACGCAAGCATTCAGAGAGCAGGGACCTCTTTGTATCTCTGCAGCCCAGTGTCTTGCATGTGGCAGGTGCTCCATAAATATTTGCTGAATGAGGGTTAAACACTGCTCTTTGGCGGCCTATTCTGTGTCAGGCACCATGCTTAACGCTTTATCTGTATTATTTCGTTTAATCTTGTTCTTGGTATATGTGTTAACCCCATCGTACAGATTAAAAAAAAAAATTGAGGTACAGTTAAATGACTTGCTGATGTCACAAGGCTAAGAGGAAGCTGGTCTGCCTGAGTCTAAAACCTGTCATCCTTGGGGTTTACCACTTTCCCAGATGAATCTATGAATTAATAAATGGCTACATATTGTATCATTCCATTCCTTTGAGTCTGCCTAATTAAAAATAATATGTTACTTCCCAGAGCCTTTACCCAAATGTTTAAATCTCTGTCTGAATCAACATCAAGATCAAACAAGTGGGCAGTCAGAATTTTATCCTCTGACAAACCATCTTGGAAAGTTGACATTTGAAAGTGGATGCGGCCTTTAGTGGACTTTCTGAGGAGACAGTGGCCTGAAAGTGAGGAGAAGCAGTGTTTAAAGACCAAACATTCAAAAGATTTTCACTTTACGTTGCTGTTTAGGAACTCACAAACTTTAGTGATTTTGCCTTTTTGGGATTTCAGCTTTGGTATATGAAAACATACTTTAGCTGCTGTGCAGAGAAATCATTTAGGAAGGTTGCATTGAAAGTCTGGTGTTCTGTGCAAGTATCTTCTGATACTTCTCTGTATAGCAGTCAACAACTGGATGAATCTTTTCGTTTACTGAGCTCTGAACCTAGGGCCCAGTTCTTGAGCTTCTGAATGTCAGACTATACTGACGAGAATACAAGCTTTTTGTGTCTGCTAAGAGCCACATCGTCATTTAGGGTGCCCTAGCTCCAAGCCGAGAGGCCTCCTTCATGTCTCATGCCCACTTGTATTCTGGATCAAGACTCCCAGATCAGAGTGATTTTGTTGCCGTAATGTCAGTTGCACTCCTTACTTTCCATCGCCACAGCCACTGTTTTGGGCTCGACCCCATTATCGTTCCTTTGGATGACCGCAGTTGCCTTCTAATGGGTCTCCTTGTTCACATTCCGATTACTCCTACCGTCTGTTAGCTATGTTAAGAGTGATCTGTTTATAATGAAAATTGGATAGTGTCACTGCTCTGCTTCAAAGACGTGTCAATGCCTCCCTTTTGTCCGTGGCATCAAATGAAAAACTCCTTACTATGGCGTTCAAAGTATGTACAGTCTGGTACTAGCCCACCCTTGGGGCTGTATTTCCTGATAGTCCTCCTACCATGCTCTATGCTCCAGCAGTAGGAGAAGCAACTAAGTACAGGAGATGGAATGAGAATTTTGAAGTCAGGAAACCTGCTTGCTTTTGAATCCTGACTTTGCCATTTACCAGCTATGTGACTTGGTAAGTTACCTAACATCCTGAGCCTCTCAGTTCTCATCTGTAAAGTGTGATAATGATATGCGCCTCATAGGCTGTGGGGAAGATTAAATGAGATAATGTATCCACATAATGTATTGTGGATTTACTTCACTATGATCCCATTCTGCCTCGTAAGTTTCTAACCTTTTTTCCTCTGTGTTGTGGTACAACAATACAGTTGTGTATTGCTCACCTCTTTATCTCACATAGCACTTAGCACAGTGTCTTTCACAGAATAATTGCTGAACAGTGTGTTGAATTGATTTTAAAATAAAATGACCATACAATATCTGAGCTTTGTTACCAAGTTTCTGAAGAATAGAACATGAGTCACTCACTGGAGTGTTGCTGTGTATATAAAAATACCAATATTTTCTTGCTTGCTAACCAAAATATAGGATAATGTCAGGTACCACTAATTTTGGCCATGGTTTTCTAAGATCTGATAGCTTTGCATTTCCAAAGTGGATCCAGTATAAAAATACAGCTAACCAGAACAAATGTTTCCATTTTCTTCTCCAGTGCAAGTGTTTAATTGCTCTCTGCAGGTGTACCTCCTTTTATGCAGTAAACTTGTTTATGCATGATCTGCAAATATTTATAGGTTGATTAATAACTTAAATGCAGAGAGCCTGTTGTGAATATTTTTTGTGCAGTTAATGAATTTTTATAAACCAATTTATATATTCAGGGTGGGCAGTTTGGAGTCATTCATATTATATATATATATTTTTAAGTGGGGCATCATTCCCATGTGTCTAAAGCACTTGGATTCATGCCTTAGTTGTTCTCACCCACACTGATCAAAGATAAAAAGGAGTTGGTGGTTAGGTGAGACCCAGGAAAGTAGGTTAGAGAAAGGGAGAGAGCCTGAGCTGCTTTGTGTGGAGCTCACACAAACACATGTCTGATGGATGCCCTGGGACTGGGAGAACTCATTGCAAAGTGATGACTGAGCCCTCACACATGTTGAAGCTTGCATTTGGAAATCGTCCCATCATGTACCTTTATTTAATGGGGCTACGTGGAAACAATGAAATCCTGTCTCTGGTCATTATTTAGCATTTAACATTCAGAAAGGCAGAATATCGTTTTAGCTCTACTTAAGGAAAGGTCCAGAAGCTAATCTTGCCTAGCAAACACAATGAATCAGTCATACAGTCACCGCAGTCCTAAATGGTTAAATCTGAGCCATATTTAGCTCCTAAGCTCAATTAACACTTTCAGAATCCATAGTATTTTGGTCTTCTAATGGGAAATAGGCTTTAAGAATAAACCGATGAAAAAACTAGACACATACTGAATTTTTAGCACTAATCAACTAACCTCTTCTGTCATGGGGATGCAATCTAGAAAGTAGAGATTTGCTACTTTTTGAATCATACACATGATTTAAAATTTCAAGCATCCAGATATTTGAAGATGCAGCCTTTGTAGCTGTATGTGCTAAAACGCAGGATATTTGGTTTAATGCTATTTTGCCTCAACATTTGATCAGAGTTGCTCTGCAGGTTGCAATCTTATCTCTGGTATCTTCCTGCCTTGCACTTTATGTTCTTACAGTGTGCTTATTCTGGCAATTGAGCTTTTGCTCCTGCTGACCTTTCTGCCTGGAAGTTCCTTCCCACCGCATTCATTTGGGTAGGTAATACTGTTCTTTATGTCATAACATCACCCAGGGGTGTCCCTCCCTGGGCTTATATCTCTCATGCTACTTACCACATTGTTACCAAATTCTTGTTTATGTATGTAGCAGTACACATTTCAAGTTTTGTTTTTTTCTCCATCCGAGTTCTATTTATACTTTGTGCCTCCATTTCCCTTGGGTGACAGAAACAATTTAAGTCATTTCAGATGCACTGACCCTTTTTGGCCAGTTCTCAAGGGCAGAACCCAGCATTATGCCAGCCATATTAGGGACTTGGGATATGAATATATGATATACTCAAAGGGAACGACTACACCCTTTTCATTCACCTGTGCATTCATTTACGCATCAGTGCAACAATTGTTTCTGAGAATCTCACATTTCACACCCTGCTAGGTGTTGCGGATGCCTGGATAAGTAAACCAGTCACAACTCCTGGCTTTGAAAAAACTTACAGGCAAGTAAATCCCGGATGGTTTAAAGTAAAAAAAATGTCAAAAATATAAAATATTGGAGTAATAAAATATTTGTAAGCCTATGGGTGGAAGAATCCTTCTTAGGCAAGACTGAAAACCCAGAAGCCATAAAGAGAAAATATGCATATATTTGATTACATAAATATTTAAAATTCTTTGCATGGCAAAATATACCATAAATAAAATAAAAATAAAATCTTATAGATTAGGGTAAATGCTTGTGACTTTTATGATAAAGGGTTCGTAACCCCAATGTGCAAAGAGTTTTGATAAATTATGAAGAGAAAGACAAAGAACCCAGTAGACAAAATGGGCCTAGGATTTGAATTGTCAAATCACAAAAAGCTTATGAATTGCCAATAAAAATATAAAAAGCCTCTCAAATAATCATGGGAATACAAATTAACAAATCAAGGCAATGCCATTCTTCCCCTGTCAAATGAAAACTAGAAAGAGTGACAACATCAATTCTGAGAAGATTGTACGTCCAGGCCATTGCTAGTGGGAAGGGAAATTGCTACTTTATATAGGAAAGTAATCTGGCAATATTTATTAAAATTTAAGATACACATAGCCTTTGATTTTCTGGGAATATAATCTACAAAAATAAAAGAGCCAGCGTGTGCAAGGATATTTAGTGGAAGGAAAAGGCCCAAAAAACCCTGAATGCGCATCAATAAGAGAATGCTTGGATGAGTTTTAATATATCCTTGCTATGGGATAATGGAGCTATGCAATAAGCTAGGCCTAAATAGACCCATAAGGGACTAGGGGAAGATTATGAATTTTTCCTTGTTTTTCTCTCTACTATTTGACTTATTATCATGCTTAATTATCTTTTGAAATTAAAAATACAATAAAATAAAAATAAATCCTTTTAAAATTTGACAATGATAGCTCAACACATTATATGTTATGATATGGGTCGATCATGTGCTGTGGGAACTCACAGGAGGAGCCTAACCCAGTTGAAGTGCTTCAAGAGAAGTATGATATGGGTATTTACTACTGCAAAGTAAGGGAGAGTTAGTTAGAAGGGTGGGGCAGAGGGTGTTTGAAGGTACAGGAAACAGGATGTAAGGTGACTGATTGATACGGCTGGAGAATTGGAGAGGAGAAGCAACGATTAGGAAGAGGAGTCAGGAGGAACCAGATTATGTGGGGTCTTTAATTGCCCATCAAGTTTGAACTTGAATATTGTCAATAGTGGGAGCCCGTAAGGGGCTGTAAACAGGACAGTGTCGTGATGAGGCTAGTTTCCCAGAGAAACTCTGGCTGCTCTGTTGGAATGGATTAGAAATGGGAGCATATAAGGAGGCCACTGCAATTGTGAAGCAAAAGAGAAATGTGGCTTTGACTAGTGTGGAAGCAGCAAAGAACAGGGAGAGATGAATAGATTCAAGAGCTATTGGGGCCAGAATTGCCAGAACTTGCTGGCTGATTAGATATGAAAACTTAAAGCAGTGAGGGGAACTCCATGATGGCAGTTGGCTTTCTGGTTTGGAGCAGTTGGGTGAAAGGAAAACAGAGAAACAGATTTTTGGACAGTTTCTTCAGATTTGGATAATTTGGGAAATTGGAACAATACTTGGACTTGGATGGTTGATCTACTTGGCCTGAGAACCCATTCTCTAACAGTGGGGCCACCCTCAGGGCTGACTTGGTGACTGCCTATCTAGGTGGGCCTTGCTAGCTGCATACCTACCTGGCCAGCCATGATTTCTAGCCTCTCTTTGCTCTCTACTGGTGCAGCTCCAAATGAACTAGCTCTGGGACTCAAGACATCTTGGCTGTCCTGAACCTGGACTCAAGGCCAAATCCAGATTTTGTGGGTCATTAAACTTATACAATTTTGGGAATAAGAATATAAAATTAGACAAACTATGGATATTTATTTAGAATGAGAAGAGAAACCATACCAAATTACATATTTTAAAGGGTAGAAAGAAATATAGAAATATAAAATAATTTTATTACTGAACTGCCAATATATTTAGTGATTTTAATTAATTAATTTAATTAACTAAACTCTATAAAGGTTTTCCTACGTTTTTGACTGAATGTGCTTTGATTGATTTTATAATATCATGTTCTATAGAGAGAATATTCTCTCTATAGAGAACTTCTCTAGCATGGTTGATCAAAATTTATTTTTTTTCTTTTACTATTGACAGTTGGGTGTATGCAACATGAAACTTCACAAACATTGCAACTTGTAGTCTTGTTACACGGCAATTTTGATAAATTATACTTCACATGCTTCCATCAAAAATGAAAGGAAATGTATGGTGAAATTATAATTGAATACAATGCATCATCAACTGTATTCCTGAGTAGAGAAACTCTGCTTTGACTAGCCATAGATGAGAACCATATCCTTTGTTGTAATGGATGATGGGTATGAAATCTACTTTATTGTATTCTGAAGTCATGCCATGCCTAGACACATATCTACAATAGAAATCCAATTTTGACCCTTCCTTAGCTTTGCCTAGGTTCATCTCCTGGGTGGCAAGACTGTATCTATTGACTTAAAGTCAAGCTCAAGGCCTAGGGGATAAAGCATGGCATCAGCAAGTTAATACAGCAGAGGACAGTGCCAATTTACTGGGGTTCAAGGCTGAGCAACTTGCTAGAAATGAAGAGTAGAGACCAAAATTGAAAAACAGAGAAAACTGTGACTTGGGGTGTCTACTTGGGAGCCCAGAGCTTTGTCTTAGGGAAGATCCTGGGCCCCCAGACTTACTAGCAAGAGGGAGACTTGAAGACTCAGGCAGACTCAATATATGATGTCTTGATTCCTACACTGATTAGCAACAATCCCCTGGTATATCAAACTTCTCTTATTTTTCTCACTGCATTGTTCTGTCTTTCCTCAACTTCTCTGCAGCCCCCACCTTCCAGTCATATCCAACCCTGGCATCTTTAGTTCAAGATAGTTACGTCTTTTGCCAGATATGCTATACAGTCTCGGGGTTGGAATCTTTAAGAAGAGCTCATCAACTTCTACAAAAAGGCTGGAACAGCATCTGCAATATTCTATCTCTGTTGGAAAATCTCTGGTGATAAGAAGTTGGCCATATCACAGGACAGCTCTTATGCAGGGGAACAGTTTTAAAAGGGAGATATCTTTGTTCAAGGCCAAATCTGACTCCCTGGGGCTTTTTACGTCTTCAGTATTTGTTAAGTGGAGCCATCTAGTATGAGAGCAATCAGTTTGTTTGTTCTCTTCTAGTGTGACAGCTCTTTGGGGATTTAAAGAGAGTGATCATTTTCTTCTGGGTCCATGTGCTTTCAGGATGGACATTCCAAGGTCTTTAAACTGCTTCTCATATGTCTTTCATCCCTTCACCAGCTTCATATCTCCCCTCTGGGTATATCCCCTTAAAGAGCACTGCTCAGAAATGAGCTCACTGCTTCAGCTGCACAGAGTAGGGTGGAGTTAGCCCATCTCCTGTTCCAGACACTATGTTTCTATTAATGCAGTCCATCAGATTAGCCCTCTAACACTAACACAACGTACTTCTTCCTTCTGAACTTGAGCTGACTAAAATCCCTGTGCTCTTTGTACATGCTGCTGTTAAGTCCCATCTCCTTCAACCATCCGTATATAGTTGAAATTCTGAACTTGAACACATTTATCCTCTGTAACTAGAACTTAGGCTAAGTATTCATGCTAGGTGAGGTCTTTTGGCACTCTGACACAACCATCTTTTGTTGTGCCTTCCTGTCATCCTTGATTTTGATGTGCAAGTCAGCTGCGTCTTCCTTAGACACATTTGTAGAGCAGGCAGGGCATAGGGTTGAGCTGTCACAACCCTATTTTTTTGATCAGTACACTTTTTATTTAAAAATTTTAATTAGAGAATTTGTTGGTTTACAGAACAATCCTGCATAAAATACAGGATTCTCATAACCCACCCCACCATTAACATGCTGCACCAGCGCGGAACATGTTACAATTGTTGATAACACTTTATTATAACTGTACTATTTTTAAACAGTACTTACAATTGTTAAAATTGATGAAAGATTATTAAAATAGCATTATTAACAATCATCCGTAATTTATATTAAGTTTTTTTTCCAGTATATCTCCCTATTAGTAATACTTTGCATTCGTGTCGTACATTTGTTATAATTCCTGAAAGAATATTCTTGTACTATTAACTATAGTCCTTTGTCTATAATAGGATTCACTGTGTTGTACAGACCTATGTTTTATTCTTCATTTTTTATTCTAGTAACAAATATGGCATAAAGTTTCCTCTTTTAACCATATTCACCTTTAAAGTTCAGTGCTGTTAACTACACTCACAATACTGTGCTATCATCAGCACCATCCATTTCCAAACCTTTGCCACCAGCCTATATAGAAAATCTGTATATAAGTTAAGCATCAACTCCCATTCCCTAACTCCAGTCAGTCTCTTGCTAACCTCTAACTTCATGAGGTGCCAATTATAATTAGTTAATAACAGTGACATCATACAATTTTTGTCCTTTTGGGCCAGGCTTATTTCACTCAAAATAATGTCCTCCAGGTCTTTCCATGTTGTTGCATGCATCAGGACTTTATTCCTTTTTACATTGTATGTGTATACCACATTTTGTTTATCCAGTCCTCGGTTGATACATACGGATTGTTTTCATCTTCTGGAAATTGTGAATAATGCCCTTATGGACATCAGTGTGCAAATGTCTGTTTGTGTCCCTGCTTTCAGGCCCTCTGGGAATAATATACCTAGTAGCAGGATTGCAGGCTTGTATGGCAATTCTAGACTTAGTTTCCCAAATGTCTTGTACAGCAGCTGTACCATTTTACATTCCCACTTGCAATGAGTGAGTGTTCCTGTTTTTCCAATCCTCTCCAAACCCTGTAGCTTTCTGTTATTTAAATAATGGCCATTCTAGTAGGTGTGAAATGATATCTCATTGGGGTTTTGATTTTCATTTGTCTAATAGCTAAGATGTTGAGCGTCTTTTCCTGAGCTTTTTAGTCATTTGTATTTCCCACTTTGAGAACTGTCTGTTCAAGTCTTTTGCACATTTTTTAGTTGGGTTGTTTGTCTTTTTATTGTTGAGTTGTAGAATTTTTTTTTTACATTCTGGATATTAAACCCTTATCAGAGTGATTTCCAAATCTTTTCTCCCATTGAGTAGGTTATCTTTTCACTTTCATGACAAAGTCCTTGGATGCACAAAGGTTTTTAATTTTGAGGTAGTCCCATTTATTTAAATTTTCTTTCATTGCTTGTGTTTTGGGTGTAAAGTCTAAGAAACCATTGACTACCATCTTGAAGAGGCTTTCTTACATTTTCTTCTAGGAGTTCTATGTCCTGGTTCCTATACTTAGGTCTCTGATTCATTTTGAGTTAATTTTTGTATATGGTATAAGATAGGGATTTTCTTTCATTCTTTTGTATGTGGATATACTGTTTCCCCAGTGCCATTTGTTGAAGAGACTATTTTGTCTTATTTCAGTGGACTTGGTGTCCCTGTTAAATGTCAATTGTCCATAGATGTGAGAGTCTTTTTCTGAACTCTCAATTCAATTCCATTGGTGAATATTTCTATCCTTATGTCAGTACCATACTGTTTTAACCCCTGTAGCTTTACAGTACATTTAAAGCTAGGAAGTATAAATCCACCAACTTCATTCTTCTTTTTCAAGATTTTTTTTATTATTTGGGGTCTCTTACCCTTCCATATAAATTTGCTAATTAACTTTACTGTTTCTGGCTGTTGGAACTTTTATCGTGATTGCATTTAATCTGTAAATCAATTTGGGTAGAATCGGCATCTTAACAATATTTACTCTTCCTGTCTGTGAACACAAAAGTCCTTCCATTTTTTTAGGTTTTTGATGTATTTTCTCAATGTTTTGTAGTTATCTTTGTACAGGTCCTTTACATCCTTGATTAAATTTACTCGTAGGTATTTAATTTTTAGTTGGAATTGTAAATGGAATTTTTTCTTCATTTCTTCCTCAGATTGCTCATTACTAGAGTATAGAAATACTACCAATTTTTTTCATATAGATCCTGTACTCTACCACTTTGCTGAACTTGTTAATTAGCTTTAGTAGCTTCATTGTGCTTTTTTTGGACTCTTTATATATAGGATCATGTCATGTGAAATTAGGGAAAGTTTTACTTCTTCCTATCTACTATGGATGCCTTTTATTTCTGTCCTTGCCTAACACTCTAGATAAAACTTACAGCACAATGCTGAGTAACATGGTGACAGTAGACGTGCTTGTCTTGTTCCTGATCTTAGTCAGAAAGTTTTCAGTCTTTCCCCATAGAGTACGATGGTAGCTGTAGGTTTTTTATGTATGCTCTCTAAAATGTTGAGGAAGTTTCCTTCTATTCCTATTTTTTGAAGTGGTTTTATCAAGAAAGGATGCTGTCTTTGTCAAATGCGTTTTCTGCATCAATCAAGATGATCATGCCTGTTCTTGATGAACTCTCTTACTTTCTGTTTGTTTGTGAATATTTTAAACTCTCCTTCATTTTTGAAGGACAGTTTGGTTGTATAAAATATTTTTGGCTGGCAGTGGTTCTGTTTCAGTACCTTAAATATATCATACCCCTGCCTTCTTGCCTCCATGGTTTCTGATGTGTAATTGGCATTCAATCTTATAGCAGTTCCCTTGTATGTGATGAATTGCTTTCATCTTGCTGCTTTCAAGATTCTCTCCTTATCTTTGGCATTTCACATTCTGATTAGAATGAGTTATTCTATTAGGATTTATTCTGTTTACAGTACATTGCACTTATTGAACATGTTTGTTTATGTCATTTGTAAGAGTTGTGAAAGTTTTGGCCATTATTTCTCCAAATATTCTTTCTGCCCCTTTCACTTCTCATCTCTTTCTGCAATACCTATCATGCATATGTTTGTACATTTCTTGCTTTTATTCAAATCCCTGAGACCCTGTTTGATTTTCCCCATCATTTTCTCTATCTGTACTTCTTTCAGTCTTCTAGCTCTCTGATTCTTTCTTCTGTCTATTCAATTCTACTGTTGTATGTCAGTGTATCTTTAATCTCTTTTGTTGTGCTTTTCTTTCCCATCATTTCTGTTATGTTTCTTTTCATGCTTTCAAATTCTTCTTTATGCTCACCCTGTGTCTTCTTAATATCTTAATTATTTTAGCTGTATTTTCCTTAATCTCCTTGAATTGAGTTAGGATTCGTTTCCTTGAATTGGTTTAGGAGGTTTGCTTGAATGTCTTTGATTAATTTTACCAAATTCTATGTCTCCCTTGAAATTTTGGTTTTTACCTTTTACTAGGCCATATCTTTCTGTATCTTAATATAACTTGTAATTTTTTGCTAATGCATAGGCATCTGATTATATTGATAAGTTTACTCTTGAGATCAGTTTCTCTTTCTTGCTTCGGATTTTATTGTTGATTGGCTTTGTGTTAAATTTCTTCTTTGACCCTTATTTCAATTTTTTCTAGACTTTTAGAGTAATCTTCATTAACTGAACAGGTGTTTTTCAGATCTTCTTCATTTGATCCTTGCCCTGGATAAACGATACTATTTTGGGGATTGCATACTTTATGTAATTGTTTCATCCCCAGAAGAAAGTTTCTTTCCTATGTTCCTTCTCGAGGAATGTTCATCTTTTCTATTTTTTTTATATTGCTCTATAATTTTTTAACACTCTTTTCATCGTCTGTAGCTGCTTTTGCCTGTTGGACAAATTCTGGGAGGGGAGAGGACTTTCATAAGTCAGTATTTCCCAGACAAAATAGTGCCAGGGACCCACAGAGAGGGCTTCAAATGCTTTCAGCACGCCATGGGGAGGAGACCAGAAGGGATCCCAAACATCCTTTGACAGTGCCCTGAATCTGTGCTTCACTAGGCTGCAAGGCAGATGGCCCAGTTCAGCAAACTGTTTTCCACAGTCTTAAAGAGGTACTGTGCCTTTAAGCTTCTGCTGATTTAGAAACTGTCAGGGGTGTCAGGGGTACCTTATTGTCTTAATAATGACATTAAGCCAATATTTATGGAACTTCTAGTATGTGCTTAGGTCTCTGCTAGGAACTTTCCAAGCCTGTTTTTGGTTGACTTTTGTCACAACCTTATAAAGTAGGTTTATTAGCATTCCCATTTTTTTTTCAGATGAGGACATTGAGGTTTGGTTAGATTGAATGACTTGCTCAATCACATACCTAGTAAGTGATGGACCTAAGACTTGAAACAAGGTGTGTTTGATACCAGTGCCCATGATCTTAAATAGTATACTTTGCCATCTCCATCTCTTTAAAATCCAGCATTCCCAAATCCAAATTTACATTATATATAAGATGCATTTATCCAGGCAGAGGGGAGAGATCAATGAGTTTAAGGCACGAGCAGGCTTGATGTATCTGAGATACTGTAAGAAGACCAGTGTGGCTGGAACAGAGTGAGCAAGGGAGACAAACGTAGGAATGTGTCCAGAGGGGTAATTGGGAGCTGCTCACACAGAGATTTGTAAGGATTTTGACTTGTGCTCTGTGTTAAGTGCGGAGACAAGGGAGGGTTTTGAGCAGAGTAATATGACCTGACATATTTTAAAAGACTCATTCTGGTTCCTGTCGATGTTGTGACTAAACTGTGAGAGACATGCAGAATGCTAGAGGAGCTCAATGGAGGTGACATCTTAGGGAATGGGGTCTGGAGGGAGGCACATAAAAGGCCAAGTTCATTTACAGATAAACCCAAAACAGACACCTTATAATACAATATCAATTGGGAATGCGATTCAATTCCTATCTGTGTTTAGTACCTTTTTTCTTATCACCAGATTGGCTTTACTTTACAAGGGACTTCAACTGAATTTCCTTGTCCTGAGAGCACTATTTTCCTTTTGTCACTAGATGGCACTAGTGAGTAGCTCTCATTTCAAGAGCATTTACTCCAAGAACAGTACACTAGATGGCGCTCAGGCCATTCCCACCCACCAGCAGTTTCTGTTAACACCTAATTCTGGATACCACAAAGATCTCTGAGAAATTCATCGATATCAGTTCTGTTAAAACAATTTTTTGACTAATTTTCAATGCAGCATTGAATCATGCATGTCCAATGTAGTGATTCTGAGCCTTTTTCAGAATTCTACTTAGATCCAAGAAATACTTCACTTTATGCTGTTATACGCCTGCCTCTTGACAAGAGTGAGTGGAATCCGATCAGCACAAGGGGGCTTCATCCTGTCTTCCTTTTATCATTGAGACTGGAGATACACACCTAATCTGCAATGGAAAGTAGATTTTCTTTCCTCAGGTCAGCTGTGCAAGCTTGGGTTAGTTACTTGCTTCCACAAAGTCAAAATTTTCCCTCAATAAATGTCTCTTAAAGCCAGGAAACTGAATCGTGAGTTCCTTGCTTCAGTTCACATTCTTCTTTTCGGTTTCCAGGGATGGTCATTCCTTTTTCAAAAACTGGAGGCATCCGCACTCCTCTGCGCTTAGTTCTCATTTTATTATCTTTTCCTAGTTGAGACATAACAACCAAGCGGCCCGTGAGAGTGGAATGCCTTTCCTTTCCCAGTTATCTCCCAAAGTTAAACTAAGCCAAATCTTTTAAACGCAGTCTGGAAGGCTAACTTTCTCATCATTTCAGCAGTAAAATCTCACACAGATTTGCTCTTTGAGCTTTACTTTACTCATCTGTAAAATGAGAGAATAGTTATAAATTACAGTAGCTGCACCCTGCTTATTTACATCCACTCAGACCTTATGCTGATAAGAGTGTTTTCTTTTTTCCATCCCTTCAGGTGTTACTGTAAACCAGAAATGGCTTCATTATCTGCATTTTCGAAACACTATATCTGTTTTGAGAAGAATGTGTGTATTATACATACATAATACATATCTGTGTGTATGTCAATGTCTGTATTATCTATATCTCCATCTCAGCTTTGTCTCTGAATATCTATATCCTCTAAATACATCTATCTATAGATCTGTATATATAAATCTATATCCGAATCTCGATATCTAGGTGTTTATATCTCTATCTCAATTTCTGTATTTATATAGATCTATCTATATATCTGTCTAAACTTCTATAGTTCTATATTTGTATGTAAATAGATAATATAATGCACGAGATATAGAAATGTGCACCAGAAAATAGAATAGTAAGTTTTGGAAGTTTACATAAATTGACGTAGACCTATAGAGACAGAGATAGAAACACATATTCAGAGTATAGAAATTCACACACAAATCTGTATGCGTACATATGTACACAAATAACTTTCTTACTAAGAAAGAAGAGTTTTGAAATTCGAATCTGTCACTTTTGCAGAAGTTTCAAAGTGTGTCCCCATCTCCTACCTCATTTGATCCTCCCCCAAATCTGGTGTGGAGTAGGGCATGCGGCCATTACAACGCCCATTTTACAGGTGGAGGGTGTGAAGTTTAGGGAGGTGGTGGGACTAGCTCCCGGCCGCATGTGAGCCTAAAGCCCCCAGCTATAAATCCTACGTTATCAGGCCAAATCCTGCCTGTGTTACAGGAGCTCACAGCACCAGCTTAAACCGAACTCCCCTTAACTAATGATTGCTTTTCAAGTTATTTGTATAAAGTATCTTCTAACAGTTGCCCATTTTTCAGGCATCTGACCTAAGCCACAAAAAAAGGGGAAAACTAGTTACCTAAGGTCATATAAACAATCACAGAAACATAAAATTAAGGAAAGAATGAACTCATTCTAACCTCAGTCCCTGTTTACTACATAACCAATTTCTGTTTAGTAAAGAGCCAAACCCTTAAAAAAAAAAAAAGGAACACTTGTTTTTCTAAAACGAACCAAGTACACTTCCGAATGTTATGCCTTTGATTAAAATCCTAGGTATAAAAAGCAAGAAATGTTTTCCTTGAAAAGCAAAATTCTTCCTTTGTGTGGAGCAAATGGAAATTCTTTGATTCAATCCAAAATTTCTATTCTAGGTATGGTTACGTGCTTTTTTTCTTTTTTTAAGAAATAAAACTGAAAAACATTCAATGCTTTTAAATACCACCTTTCTCCTTCTCAGTTTGCTTGCTTATTGTTAATACAGTTTGAATGGATTCTTGCTTTGACATGGAAGTTTATTTTTAAAAGGACTGTGGATAATCTGTTACTATAGCAATAATTTCTCACTCCAAAGCTATTTAATCTTAAAGCAACAGGCAACTTTAAATGTCAAGGTGGTTGGTGTTTACAGTGAATGCTGCACCTGACTTTCCCTGTACTTAAGGTATTTATGATGTAGAGAATTGCAGTTTAGGGGGTTTCTTATTTTTAATTTTCTTATGGTGCCCATCACCTATTAAGCACTCTCAGTTTGGAGGGGAAATATTTGTGTGTAATGTCAGCATAGCTACCTATGCTGCTGACAACAAATGAAAATGTTTGGCCCTATGTAAGCCATGTGTGTTTGTATCCCGGGCAATATGGAAGAGCACAGAGATGTCCCTATTCCACATTCTATTGCCCATGAGGAACAGAATATAGAACAGTAAGTTCGTGACAAAATAATCCTCTGGTAAATCACCTCACCTCCGGCTTCGTGGACCCTGAATCCAGCACCTGGGAAAGGAATACCTTTCCCTGCAAAGAGACATGGTTCTGTTAGCACTTGGCTTTTGGGGAGTAGACACTGTTGTGATGGGCAGTACCTGCAATTTGGGGTAGCCACTATCAGGGGGGGCTTGAGCCTGCTTAGTTTCAGAGCCACCGGTGGATGCTCTTTTTGGCATGCTCAACCCTGGCTTTCGGTTAAAAGAATCTAGTTGCCCGTTCTGAAACATAGTCCTTAAATAAAAATAAAAGCAGACAATCAGCCACATTTTAGTTCTTCAAACAGCTGAGCTATTTCTTGCTTCAGGGCCTTACACTTGCTGACCTTTGCCTTAAATCTGGCTCATTCTTTCCCTTTTGGTTGCCATTTTCACCCAGCTAATTGCTCCTTTTTGCTTAGGTCTCAGCACAAGGACGTTTTCCCAGAGAAGTTCTCCACAAACTCCAGATTAGGTGAGAATTCTTGTTACTTATTCCCATGGACCCCGCTATAACCCCTGATATAAAACCTGACAACTGAGCTCACTTACTCAGTGTATACCTTGGGCTGGACTATGAGTTCAGTGAGGTCAGGCACCTGCCTTGTTTATCGTGATGTTCCCAGGGCCTAGCTCAGTGGAGGCATTTAAATGTTTATTGGATGAATGAATGAATTACAGGCAGCTGTTGTGGTAGAAAATCAAAGCTATTTTGTTTGGGCTCCGAAGCCTGCTTTGCGATAGGCCAGCTTTGGAACTGGAAGAGTCTATTTTTAATGTGCCACTGAGTTGATAAGGAATGCAACTAATTTTTAACAGAAAGGTCAAAATGTACATGGATAAACATCTGCTGGTTCCTCTAAATAGCTTCTCTAAGAAGATCCCTTCGGCCCTGGGACACATTTTTTCTTTTTTTGTCCTTTGAGCTAAGATTTTGTTTTTTGGAAATTGTTAAAAGCTATTTAGAGGCATACATTCTTTCATTAATCCTTTCAACAAACGTCTCTTTTTTTGGTCAGAAATAAGGTGTGACTGTTAAACAATTAGACCAATTTTCTTGTGTGTCTCATAAGCTGTCTCAGAATGCAATTCCAAAAGTTACATCTTTAATGGGAGGTACAGACATTTCATTTTGCCTGCTCTTGAAGTCATTATAAAACCTAGACTTGGTGACTTAATTTGTGAAAAAAACCAAACTTCTACTGAAAACTTATACACACACATATCATGCTTTGTCTCATGCTTTGGATTAAGTTTTTCACAAAAGACCTGTCAGGCCCTAGGTCCATGCTTAACTTTGGGCAGGAGGGATCTCAGGAGCCCAGGGCCTCAGCAACAAGGTTTGTTTGCTGCTCTCCAGCTCTGACTTGTGGCTCTGGTTGCCTGTTGCCATCCACTTCAGAGCCCATACTTTACTAGCCGAGACTTCTTCCTGCCATCAGCAGGTGGGTAAACCATGACGTATGCTTCACCCCTTCTAACCTCCAATTGTCTGTCCCAGTAATTCAATTCCATTTAATTCATATTTGTTGATCACAGTGACAAGTCCTTTAAGGAGATTAAGAATATATAGGAAAATACAGGAAAGTTACTATCTAATAGGAAACCTAGAAAGACATGTAAACTATTGTGAGGAGTGGAACAATCTATGCACATGCGAGGTTCATATGAGGGAGGCTACAGGAGGAATTAGTTCCTGTAAGATCATCCCAGACAATGCACCTAGCAGGGTGCATCGTGTCTAAACTATGTGCCTATAAATTAGCAATGAATGTTCTGAAACTAAAATTAAGAAAACAATTCTATTTACAATAGCATCGAGGTGAATTAAATTCCTACGAATAATTTTAACAAAAAAGTGCAAGGCTTCAAACTACAAAGCATTGGTGAAAGAAAATAAAGAAAACATAAATAAATGGAAAGACATTCTGCATTCATAGGTGGGAAGACTTGGCATTGTTAAGATGGCAATATTACCCAAAGCAATCCATAGATTTAATACAGTCTCTATCAAAATCACAGCTGCCATCTTTTCAGAAATTGACAATCTGATCATAAAACTAATAAGGAAATACAAGGGATGCTAAGGAGCTAATTTTTTTGAAATAGAGGAACAAAATTGGAGGACTCACACTTACCAATTGCAAAACTTAATACAAAGCTAATGAAAACAGTGTGGTATTGGCATAAAGATAGGCTTATAGATCCATGTAAGAGAATTGAGAGACCAATAATGAACCTATATATTATGGTGAATTCATTTTTAATAAGGATTTTAAGACAACTCATTGAAGAAAGAATAGATTTTTTTCAACAAATGGCTTGGAGAACTGGATATTCACATGCAAAAGAACAAATTTGGGCCCCTATCATATATCACATATAAAAATGGAATCTAAATGGATTATGGAGTTAAAATTCCCAGCTAAAACTATAAAACTCTTCAAAGAAAACAAAGGAGTAAATATTCATCTTCTTGGGTTAAGCAATGGTTTCATAGCTATAACACCAGAGGCACAAGTGACAATAGAAAAATACAGATTAATTACATTTTTGTTTCAAAAGACACTATCCATAAAGTGAAAGTAAAGCCCAAAGAATATCTTTGCCAATCATATATGTAATAAGGAACTTGTATCTAGAATACATAAAGAACAATTACATTTCAATAACAAAAAGATAAACTAAAAAATCATGAAATATTTAAACCAATATTTCTCAAAAAACGTCATATAAATGACCAATAAACACATGAAAAGAAGCTCAACATCATTCGTCATTAAGAAAATGGAAATTGGAGCTACAATGAGGTGCTACTTGCACACAGTGGAATGGTTAAATCAAAAGCAAATAGCAACTGTTGATAAGGTATGTAGAAACTGGAACCCTCCTATATTGCAGATGGGATTTTTGAAGTATGGAAAACAGTTGGACAATTTGTCTAAATGTTAAGCATTTGACCCATGTGACCCAGCAGTTCCACTCCTAGATAGATATCCAAGAGAAATGAAAACTATTTTTATACAAGAACTTGTACATAAATTTTCATAGAAGGAATAACCTAAAAGTGGAAACAACCCAAATGTTCAGCAACTGACGAACAGATAAATAAACTGTGGTATATCCATACAATGAAATAGTAGTTGACAATAAAAAAATAATGAAGTACTGGTACATGCTACGATATGGATGAACCTTGAAAATATGCTCATTGAAAGAAGCTAGATTCAGAAGGACACATATTGCATGATTTATCTACATCAAATGTCTAGGAAAGGCAAATATGCATAGAAAGTAGATTAGTGGTTATCTAGGGTTGGGGAAGATGTGGGGAATTCAGTAGTGACTGCTAATGTGTATGGGTATGGTGTATCTTTCTTTCTGTTTTTTTTTTCGCATGGGCAGGCACCTAGAAATGAACCTGGGTCTCTGGCATTGGTGTTTCTTTTTGAGGTGATAAAAATATTTTAAATTTAGATAGTGCTAATGGTTGTACAACTCTGGGCATATATTAAAAGCCTTTAAATTATGCAATTTAAAGGGGGACTTTGTGTTATGTGAATTGTATCTCAATATGGCTGTTATAAAAATATATTGACACTTTTATTTTGGCAAATAAAATCAAATCAAGTGAGGACTAAGGGATCTTTTGATTTGAAGGAACTTCTTTTCAAAAACTCAGAATTTCTCAGCAGAAAAAAAAAAACCCAGAATTTCTTTTAGGAATTAAGGGTTTTGTGAAATGAATATTTTGATAGTGTTCTGTAGCAAAAATATCCACTTACTTGAGACTTTTTGTCTTAATTTTTAATACACTATAGAAAATAATAGTCATAATTTACATTTTATAGGATTTTTTTAAGTTTTAATAGGACCCCTGATTAATTACAATTTACTATGTGCTCAAATACATGGTCTTATGCAATTTTCACAATTGCAACATAAGGTCTATATGACTCTCCCTATTTATAGGGCAAGAAACTTGATGGTAGCTGATTTGCGGGTGTATGTTTAAGAGTGGACTGCCTACCTCTTTCATGAAGGGGCACCTGAGGAGGTGCTTTCACTTATAACGGCTTATAAAAAAACAAAAGAAGGAATCAACACTAAGAAAAAAATAGCTTAAGCTGACAGGGTAGGATGGCACTATGTTGAAGTTTAATATTAAATTTCAAGCATCAGTTATTAAGTTAATGATTGCTTACTGTGAAAGGAAGGAATTGTCACTGAGTCAAATCAGATTACTGTTTGACAGACATCCACTATACAATAAAAAAAATAAACCTGCTACATGGACATGGAAGATAGCAATACGATTGCTGTTCTACTGGAGCAAGTGGCCAGTGGTGTGTCTTACTGAAAAAGAGAACTTGCTATACTTGACTCCAGAAAGCTGCTCTGGTATTCCATAATCCGTTCTTTGAGACAAAGACACAATCTACTACAATTTGGTTCCATCACAATTTGACTACTGAAGTATTGTTTTTCCCTATCATTTTTATTCTTTTGCTTTCTCCCCACCATTTCTTTATCATCTGAGGGGTGTGTGTATTTGTGTAAATACATGGCCAATGGCACGCTTTGGTTAATGGCTTCAGTTGTTTTGTCCCCATTCTTTAACAGCAGCAACAACAGAAAAACAAAACAAAAAAAGATATATTGTTTGATTATAGAATTTCAGTGTATTTCATTTCTTATCATAAAAACCTAAGACACATAACTTTTTGGTCTTTTTTTACATATAGGACATTTTTTCTTTAAGCGTGGATAAATCGCTCTGAAGTGAATTCTACATAGATTCTTGTAATTTAAACAGCCTGTTTAAAATAAAAATGTACATATGCAATAAACAGCAAAAGTGGAACTTGACACCTATCTTGGCACCATATTACATGCTTATAAAATTTTAGACTTGAGTGGAATGCCAGAAATGGCCTAGTTCAACTTTCTTACATTACATTCATGGGAAATGATGACTACAGATAATTAGTGGCTTAAGGCCCCATATCTAGTTAGTGCCACAGTAAAAGCTAAAACTTAGATTCTGCTGGTTCAGAGGTAGCTTGGGGTGATGGGATGATCTGACCTTTAAAGTCAGATTAGCGTGTCTTACAAGTTGTGTGATCTTGGGCAAATCCATTAAACCTACCTTAGCATCATATTTATCTCTACATTAAGAATTCATTCATTCATTTTGGTGATCATATATTCTAGTATCTTTTATTTTCTGGGCATAATAAGAACAGAAGAACGGTTGCTAAGATCTGAGAAAGTGTTTGTAAGCTTCTATGTGGGCTGTAGATGCTCATTTATCCATAATTCTGTTCCTTAACTCCACATAAATAGTTTCATATAATCACAATAAATCTGAGAAAAATAGCATAGGGTATATATTATCCTCATTTTATAGTCAGGAATCTCATCACAGATTAGATCAGGAAAATGATTTTCTATCAATATAAATTAAAAACAAAAACCCACTATGAACAAAGTTCTCAACTCTGGCTGCAGATGGATTCCATTGGGGAACTTAATTTTTCTTTGTCTTTTTTAATGCTGATTCTTGGACTTCACCACTGGAGGTTCTGACTAATCATTGGGGGAGTGAAGACAAGGACATCATTTAAAAAATAAAACTTTCCATATGGTGCAAATGTATAGATGGGATGGGCAACCAGTGGGCTAATTGAGTAGTATGAGTTTTCAATGGGCTGGATACTACAGCCCCTGTAGTTCCATGAATGTCTTACTGAGCTAAGCTGTGATCTTAACTAGCCCTGGATGAACATCTTCATTTTTGTTTTACCTTTTATTCTAAACAAAAAAGAAGTTACAGTTGGACAGGGGTGGCATGAAACTCAGAAAAACATGTTTATTGACATAAACATGGTGCACTGTTGTTTCCTGGCTGTTATGAGTTTGGTTTTGAGAGTGACATCCTCCTGGGGATATCTGAAGAACACTATGACAAGTTGAAATATCAGTGCATCACAGCTTTGTGAGTATCTTCTTGTTTGAATATTTTCTTGGAAAATACTTAACCAAAGATTATCTTTATTTTCTGTCTTTAGCCCACGAGGAAAGTGGGGCTCACACAGGGTCATTAGAAACGTGTTCTGGCTCCTTTTGTTAAGACTTAACCATACTATGTCCAGGAAATATTTAATAAGAATATTGATGAAATTTTCTATTGATCAGAAAGTACTGAGTACTGAGGGAGAGGAGATAAAAGGCAAGGCACCTGTCTTGAGCTATAAACAGCAGAATGGAAAAAACAAAGGGGGTGCCTTATGAAGACACTTTATTACTATTGTAGGGTATCAACCTGGCCTTGTTCCCTTTGTATTCATCAGCTCCCTTGCCTCTGCCAACATGCGCACGCGCACACACACACACACACACATGCGCACACTGGCTTTCCCATTACCATTCGACCCACCACAGTCCCTAATAGGTTGTGGCAAGAAGGGGGATCATATATCTCAGTAACCTCTCTATCCCCTCATCCTGTCCTTCTATGAAGTCTTGAAATAAAGGTAATCTCCAAAAACTAGGGCGAGTGATTCAGTCAGCAGTGCATTCTTGACACTCCCTCCCACTCGTCTTCCTATATTTGTCTTTACTGCCAAGCAGACCTGGGTCAGTGAAAGCCTTGAATCCAGCATTCTGGCCTTTGTAATTGGTTGGGTCCTATTTGATACAATATTTGAGTCAGTCTGGTTTATGGCAATCTCTTTCCTCAGGAATGGATCCTGGCTTTCTGGCTGGGATCCTGCTGTGTGGCCAGGTCTCTGGCTGATACTTCTTTTGCACTGTGGGAGGCCTGAGCATAGATTGTTCCATGAAGCACCTGCTTTTGTCCCTGCTCCTCCACTTCGATGCAAACAGCAGAAATGGCTAGTACCTCCATTATGGCAGAGCATTATGGCAGAGCTTGCTACATTTCATCAGATCCAGGAGCCAGCCACTGACTCAGTTGTAGTTCACTGGCCTCTACTTATTGTCTGTCTGTCCTCAACGTGCCAGCTCTACTGGTACCATCAAACTTGCATCTCTGAGCTCCTTTCTGATGCCAGGGAAGGGCTACAGGGTCTACCTTGCTACACTTTGAGTTTGCTTACTGCACTCAACTGGCCTACAGGAAACCTCCTGTTATCAGGTTCAAATATTTCAGGATACTTTTCTCCTCAGTTTTGTATCCTTTGAATTAACTTGCCATCCTAAGGAAGGCTTTCTTGCTGCAATCATGTACTACCTGCAGGTCTGGACATTGAAAACTTAGCCTATTACCTTATAGACAAAATGGAACTGGAGTCTCTTTTGTTCCCAATTACCACTTCTGTTTTGTTTCCTGGGTTTGAAATTTGGAAATGTTTGCTTTCTGCATGAGCATAAATAAATCTCTCCTCAGTTACTGTTTCCCCTTAGTCCATGTGGGTTTTTTATGCTTAAACTGGATTTTCCTCATAAGGCCCATAGGTTATAATATATGCTTTTTCTGTGCATGTATATTTTTGCAAACTACCAAAAATGCCTTTGGCTTCTAGATGCTATATAAGGAAAACATGTAATGTTATGACTGTTTCATTTTCATCCCTTTCTTGTTAAAGCTATTTTTCTTAGAAACTCACAGCCAGAGCTGGCAGCGAGAGAAGGAGAAAATCTACTGCTGGCAAAGAACATTCTCCAGACCTTTCCCATAATATTTATTTTATTTAAAATAAATCTGCAAATCAGTTGCCTTTAATATATAAGTGACTGGAGAGTAATGCTTTTATATTGACTTGAGCCATCTGCTACACACCAAGCCTCTTTTTCCCTTGGGTCCTGTTTTTTCCCTTAGTTGGGAGTGACACTAATATGATACTTGAAGAGTGGGGCACTTTCCCAGAGAATGTGGTTTATAAGGGTGTTATTTCAAATGTAGTCACTTTATTTCTCAGCCATGATAACTTCACCCAAAAGGTAAACCAAGAACAATAAAAAAAGGCAGGGTGAAACCTTATTTGTAGCCTCTGTGCTATTGCGTTAACTCCAGGGGAGAGGGTTGGGCAGTGCTGTCCACAATACTTTCTGTGCTGTTCCATATTTATGCTGTGCAATGTAGTAAGTCAGTGGTCACATGCAGCCACTGACCCTTTGAAAAGTGTCTACTGTGACTGAGGGACTAAATTTTAAATTTTTGTCTAATTTTAATTGTTTTTTCTATTTTAATTTTGATACCCACATGTGCATTGTACAGTACAGAGTTAGCTGATTGGAATCCCAAGCGGGTGGCTCTTTCGTTGCAAGGTTGAGCTTCTCATGGTCTTTGAATGTTACCCTCTGCTTTAAAAACTGGTTCTTTTTTCCCTTTCCCCATCAGTGAATCTCGGAATTTGAGCTTCTTATATCTTGTTAGTGATTAAACTACTATGCCCCAGCCTCAGCTGTCATAGTGGATTAAAAGTGAATTTCTTTAGAGAACATGGTTTTAGGATTCTTAGAATTGTTGAAGGGGAAAAAGGAAAAATAAACAAATTAAACTGGCATTTAACAAAATGTTCAACGTATTTTCCCTATAAGAGACGGGTATATTGATCTTTTTCTCTTAGAGGGCAAATGTCAGATGTAGACAGTGCTTCTCAGTGTTGGAATTACCAGGGAATAAGAGTTCAAGGGTAGCAAAAGTGTAGTAATTATATGGACTTATTGGAATGAGTTGGGTGGAAGTTTAAAGGTTTCAACCTGCTTGACAAATGGAAAGTGTCAGAATCCTTCAACATAATCTAAATGGAAGTGCTCATCTGAAGTCGGCACGAGGAAATTTACACAAATTAATTACATAGGGTGCACGGGTTGTTCCATGGTAGAATGCTCGCCTTTCATGTGGGAGACCCGGGTTCGATTCCTGGTCCATGCAGCCGCCCCCCTCAAAAAAAAAGAACTGTTAAAAAGTAATTGTATAAATCTTGAATTATAAAACAATTGCATATTCACAGGATAAGGCATAACTGGCTTAGAAGAGGTTTATGTGAAAACAAATGTATTTTGTTGTAAGCCACCTTTTTTAAAAAACTTTTTTATTGTATAGTATAACATATACACAAAGCAAACAAATAAAAAACAATAGTTTTCAAAGCACTCTTCAACAAATAGTTACATACAGGACAGATTCCAGAGTTTGTCATGGGCTACATATGATCCTCTCAGATTTTTCCTTCTAGCTGCTCCAGAATATACGAGACTAGAGGGCTCAAATATTTTTAATCGTCACAATCAACTTTTTTTTCCTTCTTTTTTCGTGAACAATAACATATATACAAAAACCTATAAATTTCAAAGCACAGCACCACAATTAGTTGTAGAACATATTTCAGACTTAGACATGGGTCACAATTTCACAATTTTAGGTTTTTACTTCTAGCTACTCTAAAATACTGAAGACTAAAAGAGATGTCAATTAATGATTCAGCATTCATATTCATTTGTTCAATCCTATTTTCTCTGTATAACTCCACCATTACCTTTGATCTTTCCATCACTCTCTTTGGGGGTGTTTGGGCCATGGCCATTCTAACTTTTTGATTTTGGAGGGGTCTGTCACTAATATGGGGTAGGGAGATGGAACTATCTGATGTTCTGGAGAGGCTGGGCTAAGTGTCAGGACCTATCTGGACCAGGGACCCAGCTGGAGGTTGTAGGTTTCTGGAAAGTTATTCTAGTACCTGGAACCCTTGTGGAATCTTATATATTGCCCTAGGTGTTCTTTAGGATTGGCTGGAATGGTCCTGGTTGGGGGTTGGCAAGTTATGATAGGTAGCAAGGTCTACCTGAAGCTTGTGTAAGAGTAACCTCCAGAGTAGCCTTCCGACTCTATTTGAACTCTCTCTGCCACTGATACTTTATTAATTACATTTCTTTTCCCCCTTTTGGTCAAGATGGAATTATTGATCCTGTGGTACCAGGTCTGGATTCCTTCCTGGGAGTCATTTCCCATGCCACCAGGGAGATTTTCACCCATGGGTGTCATGTCCCACATAGGGGGGTGGGCAATGATTTCACATGCAAATTTTGGTAAGCCAACATTTTTTATATCACTCTTAAAAAGATAATGTAATCCTTGTACTACTAGAAATGCAATGTCCAGATCACAGAAAAAAAAATAACTCAAGTTGCATTGATTCAAACGTCAATAATATTCATTAATTTTAAAGGAAGCAATGCCAAGCCAGGATGCCTCCAGAGGAAACTAGGAAAGGTTGAAAGTAGCATGGCTATTAAAGTGGAGAGGAAATCACTATGTGGTTGGGGTATCATTAAACATTTAATGAATGGCCACATAGAAGAAGGACCAAGCATTGGGCTATATCAGTTGGAAAACCCAGTGGGCAGAAGTCAAAAGAAGGATAATTTTGGCTCAAAATAAAACTTTGTATTCTAATACATCTAAGGAGGTTCAAATATAGAATATTCTGCCTTGTGAGGTAGTGGGTTTTATGACATTAGGGGCAGGCAATTAAGGCTGGATGTTATTTGGGAAAGCTGTTGAAAATATTGGATGGAAAGCAAGACCAAATGGCCACAAAGGACCCTTTTAGGCTTCAGTTTAAGATGGTATGAACTCACTTAGTTTTCAACTACATCAATTTCCTGTTGAGATGTTGTCAATGCAAAGACAAATATACAAGTCATTTTGGATTCTCAAATATATATATGCATATATTTAACCACAGTGCTATTACGTTGCTTCCCGTTATGATATCTTTTTATTGTTTACAAAGTATTACAATTATGTTTTGTAAAAGTTATACATGGAATATCAGGTTCATTGTGAATAGCATGTTGTAGAAGTTAAGGTTAGAAGATTTTTTCCTGTCTTGGTTCCATCACTGGCTAAGCTGTATGATCTTGGGTAAGTCACTTCACCTTTCTGAACATTATTTATTTTTTAGTGGAGAAGTTGTAGGTTTGCAGAAAATACAGAGGTTTTTTAGTTCTTTGTTAATTATGGTTAATAGCATTTCAATTACAAGTGGTTGTGAGGATTAAATGAAATGTGTAAAGCACTTAGGTCAGTGTCTGATACATAGTAAGTGTATAGTAAATGATTGCTATTGTTATTGTTATTATTGTTACTTGTTTACCTGTATTCATTGGAGGTTAAACTAAAAGTACCCCCTCCCTATTAAAATAATGCAGACATTTTGCTCTTTGCTCACAGCATAATAAGGCTGTCTTTATGATTGCTTTCTGTAATTATTTCATAAGTTATCCTTGTTCAGTCTATGGGCAGTTTCAACATTTAATTCACTCACCTTATTTACAACATAAAAATCACAGAACTTCTGAAGCAACAGATAAAAAATGCTATCATTTTTGAACAATGTATTCAGTTAAAAATTAAATGATTTAAGACATAATTGCTTCTGGAAATGACTTTATGAACAATGGAAGGATTTAGTGGAACTGAAAAATGAAGCAGTTGCACAAAGTATGATTTGATTTCCTACCATGGCTATATGTGAGGGGGCTACTTACTGCAGTGTTTTGAGGGGTGTGATCAATTTGATATTAGTAAACAGCAATGTTCTATTCTCAAAAATCACATATATATTTTTTCAAAGCCATATATTTTGAAGTATGGTTAATGCTTTCCTCTTTCGGTAGATTTAGAACTCAAATGTGAGTTTCAACTTTTCTAAATGGAAACATTCTAAATTGGGTATTATTGCTTTTATTTGCAATTTGCAAAATTGCCTTGATAATAGTAATAAAGATTCTTATCTGTAAAATAACAATGGTTTCTTCATAAGGTTATTGTGATATTAAATGAGACAATGTATATGATATAAAAAGCTTTATGATCTGGAAAACTTTAAATAGTTTTAAACATAATTCTTTACTTCAGGAGTTCTTGAATAATTTTGTTCATTGGAAAACTCCAAGAGATGAATAATAGTATTCAGTTTTTTCTAAGTTCTCTTGATCATCGTGCAATTTTTTCCTGGATCATCTTGAGGGATAGTGTTCTATGGATGGTTTTGTACAAGACCCTCAGTTTATAGAGTGGGATCTAGACTTCCTCAAGATTGCACAGCAATTTAGTGGTAGAGACAGTACCAAAACTCAGATATTTCCAACTTAGATATTTTAGTGTAAGTCTGGATTCTATATTTAACCACTGTGTTGGAAATAAGAGGTTACCAATTAGTTCCTCTCCATTTCAGCCAAAGAGGAAATTGAGTTTTAAATCTCATGATCCCGACTTGTAAACCAAGGGTAATTGCCAAAGGCTTTCTTTAGAACTATCAGTGACTGAGACTTCATGGTTGAAATATCTCCTTGATAAAGTGTTATCCTTTCTTGAGCATTTCCAGCAGATATCCTTGGCTGTGCATTGTTGACCAAATCTGAAATCTAAAAGTTATTGACATGCTCATTGATTAATATAATTGCATATATTGATCTATGCTAGATGAGTAGACAGAGACATAATTTTTCCACTTGGGACCTTTCTATACCTGCTGTGTTTAGTAATAGATATCAAATTTAATTTCAGTTGATTTGACAGAGGAAAATGGAACCAGTATAACTGAAGAAATCTCTAAATTTTAAGTAAATATTGTTTCTCAAAAATACTAGATCCTATAACTGTATGAAAAACAATATGGAGTTGGATTTATTATTTTCTTAAATTACATGCATGATAGGAAGCCTCTCAAGTGGCCCTAATGATCCCTTTCTACTGGTATTCTAGCTTTGTGTAATCCCCTCCTCATGAGTGTGGGTTGTATTCAGTGTTTCACTAAATTGTTAGTAGAACGAAACAGAGGTAGTAAGATATCACTTATAGGATTAGGCTGCATAAAATATTGTGGCTCCCATACTGGGTACTCACTTATTCTGTAACTTGCTCTCTTTCAAGCTCATCTGCTCTGAGGGAAGGCGGCTACCATGTTGTGAGTTTTCCTATGGAGGAATAGAGGGGTCCATGTGGTAAGGAACTTAGGTTGACCTATAGCCATCAGCCAATGAGGAACCAAGACATTCTGTCCAACAGCATGTGATGAACTGAATCCTGCCAATAAACATGTTAGAAACAGATCCACTCCCATAGAGCCTTCAGATGAGGCCACAGGCCTGGCTGTGACCTCAGGCATGAGAGACCATGATCTAGAGGTCCCCAGCTCAGCTGCATCTTGATTCCTGACTCATAGAAATGGAAATAATACATATTTGGCAATTTTCATTCTTTTCTGTACCCATAATTCCCTCAGATGTTTGGTACCAGAAGAGTGTTTCACTGTCTCTTATTTGTGACTGCTTTCTTCAATGGTACTTGTGCCCTGATTTTCTTCTAGTTATTTGAGTGGATGCCTTAAGAGCAAACCTCTCAAATCAAAACACATGTGCTTTTGCTTGCATGGCTAGCAAGAAACTATGTCACAGGGAAGATTGCTCTCTTTAAACTGCCTTACAGAGGAGAAACCCATAGAGCAAGAGTAAGCGATGACAACCCTGAATTGCAAGGTAGAGCAGACTGAGTCCCTCACATCACCATGGGAAAGAAGTAGATACAAGAAGGTAAATGACATGTCAGTGGGTTTTACAGCTAGTAAATGGTAGAATTGAGATTAGAAACAAGGTAGCAGGGTCTGTGTGCTTAATCACCGTGCTGTACTGCCTTGTCAGGGTATGAGCATATAATAAAGGGTGTCACTCTTATTATCATTCCTTTGGCTCCCCAATGTGAGATGGGAATTGCTGTGGCTTAATGTGAATACTTGGTAGTAAAGGAAATGTAAGTCCATTTCTTTCCATTCTAGGAAGTGTCAAAAGCATGGCTTGGTAACCAGGACTTCACTTGTTAGAGTGGCAGTTGCTGGAAAGGAAACAATCTACTTGCTAGGAGTCAATCGACCAAGAGCTCTAATTGTAAAGAAACCACCCTTTTCATTGATCCTCTTCCCATGACACTTGCAAGCCCTCCTTAGTCTTGCTGTGAGTGCTAAAGGTTTTATGTTTCTGTTGACTTCAGAGAGAGGTTCACAGGGTGGCTGATGCCAATTGTTCTTTTTCTTGTTTAAACCCGGTTCCTTTTGTGGCTTTGGTGCTCTTGGTTTCCTACCTTTCATCCACTAGAAATATGTTCTTGCACAAGGTAATACGGCTCCTAGGAGTAAGCCCCTACTTCTCTGTTCTGCATGTATCTCCTGGGGGCCAGTTAGGCTGTTGAGTGCTGAGGGTTGATTCACTCACTGCTGCATCCTACACATGATTTTAAGCTGTTGCTCCTGGGGAGAGTCTTCCCAGCTACAGCTGTCTTATGGGTTTACTGATTACTGAATGCCTAGCTCTAACTCAAACTTAAATGGTACCAATATAGGACTATGATTGGGCTTTTTGTAATTTAGGGAAATAGAGTCACCTAGAACGCAACTGAACTTTGACTGAAGATGAAAATGAAAAATATGTAAACAAAATTTCTGAGGATTTTAGTCCCGTTAAGAGTTGGAGAGGCTGTCTGGTCATAATGTGCAGTGTGTAAAAGTGGTATCATGCAATAACATAACAAGGTATTTCTTATCTCAAAAAAGTATAGTTCAATTTAAATTATTGTTACCTTAAGCTTTTTCTCACACACATTTATCAATTTTCATTAGATTTTAAATTTTAGAGACTTCTGTATGTATTTGAATGCTGCCTTCTGGTTGTTTTTCTGAGTCATTAAAGACTCACTGAACATGAATCATAATAATCTGCTGCTTTATTTATGGTGGCATTTTGTGTTTGTTTCTTACTCTCAATGTTGCTTTTGAAATTGCTGTCATACAATTCTTATAAAACTCCTAAGGAAAAGAGCTGGTTTTTTTTTTTTTCTTTTCAGATTTTCTTTTGTTTGTAACAGTAGATACCCGTGACTTGTACCTGTACAGTGCCATAAAAGACTTTCATATATACTATTCTTTTGTATGCTTGCAAAATTGTGAGGCAAGCATCTTAGATATTCTTATTCTCATTATTTGGATGAGGAAATTCAGATTCCAAAAGATTGCCTTGTTTAGAAAACATTTGGTTGCAAATCCAAAACACACTACTAGCACATGCAGAAAAGGAATTTATGGGTTCAAGTATCTGGGAATTGGTGGTTCTGTCCTCAGAATCTAGGGACTCATGTGACAATTGTTCTCTTTTTTGCTTATTGGTCTCTTTCTTGCTTCTTCTCCAGCTCCTGTCAAAGCCTCTGCCTGCTTGTTGACCTTGTTTTGCAGATTCCTCCACTCCTAGCTGGGGCCATGGCCGCTGGCAGCTGTGGGGTTCCTTGCTTTTTGAAAATCTTGTGGGGCATAAAAAGGCCACCCACCCCTCCCACGACACCAACTCTGTAAACACCTCGGAAAGACTCCAAATGACCTGGCTTGGGTTGCATGCTGTTTCTTGGATCTTAACCTGTATCCAAGGTGAAGCAGCATTGTAATTGACCTGTACTAGGTCAGATAAGCACCCATGATCAGGGAAGCAGGGTCTCCTATCAGAATAAGAAGGAAAATAAGATGAACTGCAGAGAAGACAAAACTGTAGAAACCACAGAGGTTCGATAATGGCTCAACATCCCATTCTTGGGCCGATGCTTCTTATCACCATAGCACACTGTTGGATGTTGTTTTTATATTTCAGAGTGTGTCTTTTTGGAAGGAATTCTTTTTGAAACATACACAAAGGCCCTTTTCATTTATCTCATTTCATTTATTTGCTTATTTTCATTTTGAGATAATTACAGATTGACAGGAAATTTTAAAACAGCACACAGAAGTCTGAAGTCCCGTCACCAGGTTTACTCCAGTGTTAGCACCTTATATAATCATGGTACAATATCAAAACAAGGGAATTGACATTGGTACAGTCCACAGACCTTATTCAGATTTCATCTGTTTGTGTGATGAATTCATTTGTGTGTATTTGCATAGTATTATGCAATTTTATTACATGTCTAGACTCATGTAACCACGCCCTCAATCAACACACAGAACTCTTGCAGCACCACAATTGTCTCCCTTGTGCTAACTTTTATGTTTATACCCATATTCTTGTACCCCATCTCTAACTCCTGGCAACTGCTAATGTTTTCTCCATCTCTATACTCTCTTCATTTGTGAGTGGTACGGTCAGGGAGTCATACAGTGCATACCCTTGTGAGACTGGCAGTTCTCACTCAGCATTATATCCTTGAGGTTCTTCCAAGTTATTTTGGGTATTAATAGTCACTTCCTTTTTATCGCTGAGTAGTATTACATAGAATCGATGCACCATAGTTTGTTTAACCATTCACTGTTGCAGTACATCTGGGTTTTGTTTCCAGTTTTTGGCTGTTACAAATAAAATTGCTATGAACATTGGTGTATACACTGTTTTTTTTTTTTTTGCATGGGCAGGCAGGCTCCGGGAATCAAACCCAGGTCTCTGGCATGGCAGGTGAAAATTCTGCCTGGTGAGTCACCATGGCCCGCCCTGTGTATACACTTTTATGTGGGCATGGGTTTTCATTTCTCAATGCTCGAGAGTGCAGTTGTTAAAAAAAAAATAGTGCAATTGTTGGGTCATATAGCAAGCACATCTTTAGTTTTGCAAGAGACTGCCAAACTTTTTTCCAGGGTGGTGGCACAATTTATATTTCCACCACCAATGTATGAGTAACCCAGTTTCTTTGCATCCTCACCAGCTGTTGGTTTTGCCAATATTTTTTATTTTAGCCCTTCCGATAGGCGTGTAGTGATATTTCATTGGGGTTTTAATTTCTATTTCTATAATGGATAATGATGTTGACCATATTTTCGTATGCTTATTTGTCATCTATATATCATCTCTGTTGAGATGTGTTTTCCTGTCTTTTTTTTCCATTTTCTAACTGAATTTTCTTTTCTTTTGAGGTTTGAGAGTTCTTTATATATTCCAGAATGGTACCATATCAAGATACGTAGTTGGCAAACATTTTCTCCCAGTCTGGCAACCAGGATCCTTTGCAGAATAAACTTTAAAATTTGTATGGAGTCCAATTTATTCATTGTTTTGTTTGTAATCATGCTTTTGGTGTCATATCTAAGAACTATTCATGTAGCTTTAAGTTCTAAATATTTTCTCCAATGTTTTATTTTAAAGTTTTACAGTTTTGCACTTTACATTTAAGTCTGTGATCCTTTTGTTGTAATTTTGGTGTGAGCTGTAAGGTTGAGGTTTGTTTTTTCCTTTAGTTTATAGATGTTTATTCACTTTTAATTCAAAGAGACAATTGTCAGTGATAGTCTATATGTTGACATTCTCAGTGATTTCCCAGAAATTATTTATCCAAACATACTTGATGATTTCAGTATATTTTAGGTGCTCAAAACAGTGCTGGGCTTAAGGTAGGAGCTCAGTAAATGCTTTGTTAATGAGTCAGAAAGCTCTAGGTTCTAATCTTAGCTTTTCCACTCACTGGACGAAATTGGGCCAAGTCACTTAGAGTCTCAGTTTCCTCATGTACAAAATGGGAAAACAATGACTGTCTGTCTCTCTCACAGAAATAATGTATGTCAAAGTTGCTTTTGGGGGCTGGTCGTGCATGGTCCGGGAATCAAAACCAGGTCTCCCACATGAAAGGTGAGCATTCTACCATGTCAAAGTTGCTTTAAATAGGTACTGTAGTGAGTTCGAATTAGAAGATTTTGGAGTTGACCAAGGAAAAGGCATGACCACTGGATGGCAGTAATGCATAAGCTTTTATACTGGAGCTGCTTCTGACAGGTTTGCAGGCAAGGAGTGGGCCTTCACAGCAGGAAACCTTTCAGAGGCCAGTGGCTCAAAGGAGCCACCAAGCAGAGCAAGGAAAAGTTTCCAAACTCCTGAAAGAGAGAAGAAAGGAAGGGAGCACACTTAAGTGTCCCGGTGATGGTGCAGAGTCAGAATGGAGGAGAATTTCTAAGCCAGAGAACTCCAAGGAGCCCAAACAGCATGTAGCCTTATAAGCACAGGGTCCTATCTTATCGACTGAGAACAGATGCTTGGGGAGGTTTTGGGGGATATGCAAATTAGATTATCTCCAAGTGGCTAACATTGGTTATTTGGACAATTTTTCAAACAATTCGGTGTATAAGGATGTGTTTGGTGCCAGAAAGTTCTTCCAAAGGATCCAGGCTGCTGTGACGGAAACAGCATGCAGAATCAATACACAGAGGCCATTATCAGCTCATTTATACGAGGTAATTTTTAAACTACAAAGTATTTAAATACGTCCTCCATGATGATGACATTTATTAGCAAACATCATGGAATAGTGCTGGAACTCAGATCTTCAGAGAAGCAACATTCCTTGGCCTTTGGGGGCAATCAAAAGGCTTGGCTTTACTTTTCTGCTTTCCTGCAAAATGTTCCTTCTACCCCCGCTGTCTTTGTGAGTTGGCTTTCTGACAATCACCACTTGGGAACTGGGACCCGCCAGTCACTCATCCACTCAAGACTGGGGCTGGCTTCATTGGGGCCTGGGAGAAGATGGGTTGCACCAGTCCCCCTTTCCCTTTTTCACACTATACCTTCAATCTACACAAGACTCACACACCTAACTGTACAAATATGGAAGTCCAGAAGGCTAACATACAAATTTTAGTATTAATTAAGTTTTTAATAATATTCACCAGGAACAAACTTTCCCTTTCATTTTCCGTGTGGAATCCATATAGGAGGAGCACCTGGGAGTTTCTTTCCATTTTCTGTTCTCAGAAATTCTTTGGCATTTTTATACCTTTTCTTCTTTCTCCCGGGGTCCTGATTCCATCCAAAATGGGGAAGTACCACATACTTGAAGTTCTGTAAGAATTTCCAGTTGTCAAATAAACCTCCTCTGAAAGCCTACCTTGGGCATCTATCTCAAAATGTACATCTGCTAGCCCAGCTTCTCCAGAACATCAGCTAGTTCCATCTCCCTACCCCATATTAGTGACAGACCCTTCCAACATCAAAAATTTAGGATGGCCATAGCCCAACAACCCCAAAGAGAGGGATGGAAAAGTCAAAGGTGATGGTGGAATTATACATAGAAGATAGGACTTAACAAATGAATATGAATGTTGAATCATCAAATTGATATCTCTTTCAGTCTCCAATATTTTAGAGCAGCTAGAAGTAGAAACCTAAAATTGTGGAATTGGAACTCATGTCAAAGTCTGAAATATTTTCTACAACTAATTGTGGTGCTGTGCTTTGAAATTTAGGGCTTTTTTGTATATATGTTATTATTCACAAAAAAAGAAGGAAAAAGTCAATTGTTATGATAAAAAAGTAGTTAGGCCCTCTAGCCTCCTATATTGTGGAGCAGCTAGAAGGAAAAATCTGAGAGGATGGTATGGTAGCCCATGACAAACTCTGGGATCTGTCCTGTAACCACTTGTTGAAGAGTGCTTTGAAAACTATTGTTTTTTATTTTTTATTTTTTTTGTATATATGTTATACAGTACAATAAAAAAAAGTTTAAAAAATAGATAAAGAAAACCATTAAAAAAGCAAACATAAGTGTGAGTTTATCTCAATAAAATTGCTTAAAAAAATGTGCATCTGGCATTTTCTAGCCCCTTACCCTGTTTTATTTTCCTCAACACCAATCCCTATCTGATCTTATGTACGTATTAGCTGCTTGTCTCCCCTACTAGAATTTAAGTTTCATTAAAGAGAAGTATTTTGTCTGATTTTGTTCACAGCCAAATCCCCAGAACCTTGAACACAGATGATTCTTAATAAATATTTTTTAATGAATAAATGAATTCTGCATACTGGACTCTATGACAAACATTTGATCACAGTTTATGCCATAACCATATCTCATAGTGTAAACTGTTTGTATTATATGCTAACCAAGTTCCTGTCTACTTATCCATTCTTACAAGGTGTTTGGGGGATGGAGAAGAATGGGGATTGGGAGGAAGGAAACTCCTGTCCTGTCAAAAGATGCTTTTGGAGGAAATTAAAAGGAAGGCGAGGACACACTGATCATGAAATGAGAGTATAATAATGAGATAATAGATTCCTATCCTTGCTAGGGCAAGACAGCTGTGAACATAACAAACAAATATAAAACTATGCAGCAGAAAATGATTATAAGTAATTAGTGATGAATGGTTTATTAGTCATGGAAAATGAGAAATGAAAGGGAAGGTTTGAGGATATTTTCAGGGAAGAACAGATACCAAATTGGTGGCCTTTGTTATCAGGGCTTGGAAACTGCCATCCAGGAAGGCATGAGTGTTTGAGAGGGAAATTCAGCTCCCTTCACAAAGATGTACTGTCATTTCTCATACAGCCCTTTGCTGTGTGTAAATAATGCTATCAGTAACAATAATTATTGCAAAAGCTAACTCTGACTAAATATTATGTATGTGCCAGACAGTTCTAAGTGCATTATGGCTATTACTTAGTTTAATCCTCACTGCAGCTCCATGAAGGAAGCGCTACTATGGTCCCCATTTTAAAGTTGCGGCAATCATGGCAAAGTAACTTGTCAGAAAGAACAATCCTCCTTCCAGCAGGTTAAGTTCATTTTACTTTATTTTGATTGGAAAGATGGAATCTGTTTTAATATTTAGAAGAATGTGATTTTAACTTTAGCACATAAAATAAATCCTTCAAATCATTACAGCTGCTCTAAGTGCATGATAATGGGGCAAAATTTCCCCATAATCCCTCAGTAATAAGATACATGTTTCTGGAGGAATATTAGCATTTTGAGGCTGTTAAAATACACTCTAGACGTTCTTGCCTCCTTATTTGTTGGATACACCTTGCCACTGCCAATACAATACTATTAATTTCAAAAAGGATCAATAAAAAAGCAGACACAAAGACATAATGCAAAGTGGCTGTGAGTCTAAGTTTTGCAGTCAGACCTTCAATTCTTTTGTTCATAAAACATATTTATTGAGCACTTACTATATGCTAAAGACTCTTCTAGGTGCATACAATTGTGAACCAGACTTGGAAGGCCTCAGCTCTCGTGGATCTAAGGGGTGTGTGTGAGAGAGAGAGAGAGAGAGAGAGAGACAGAGAGAGAAGGTCCTCTTTAGATATATGGTAAGAAATGGTCTTCTGGGGTCAATGATGTTAAAGTTAAACCCTGAAGGATAAGAAAGGAAAAGAATTGGAGAAAAAGTAATTCCAGAGAGAGGGATTATCTCACAGTGCTCTCTGAAACATTTGCAATAGTATTAGCCCAATATGATGAAGTATAAATTCCTTAGTGTGAGACACAGATGTCTACATGATCAGGTTCTTGCTCCCCTACATTTGCATCCTTGTCTCCAATTTCTCTCCCCCAATCACAACGAGGTGTTTTGCACCTTATTGTCACTGCACATACTGGGCCCACAACTTTGAATTCTTTCCCCAAATCTGTTTCTTAGTAAACTTCAACTGATCCTTCAAGACTCAGCTCAAAGTTCTACTTCATTTACTTTCTCAGGTAAAGCTGACCACGTCCTCTTTTGTGACCCTACTTTGTTTGGTAGCTAGAGCTATTTTTGCATTTACCACACTGTGATGCATTTACCTGTCACCATATCAGACTTGTGTTCAAATCCCAGCTTTGTCACCATCTAGCTTTGTGGCCCTGGGCAGGCCACTTGATCTTTGCAGTCATTAGCATCATCAACAATATTAAATATAATGACAGCATAACCAATAGTAGTCATTATTACTGTTATCACCAATATTGATGCAGTAGATTGAGTTGTGCACCCCAGAAAAAATATATACTCTTAATCTTAATCCATTCCTGTGGATGTGAGCCCACTGTGTATAGGACCTTTTGAAGATGGTATGTTTAGCTAAACTGTGGCCCAACTGAATAAGGATGGGCCTTAATCCTTGACTTTGGACTTCTCCTAGCTTCAAAACCATGAGCCAATAAATTCCCATCATTTACGCCAACTCATCGGATGGTATTTGTTTTAGCAGCTGGGAAACAGAAAGACAACTGATATTTTTCAAGTCCCTGAACCTCTGCTTCAACAACCCACAGAATGTAGGGGCTTAGATTTCTCCTGACATAGGCCAGGATAGAATTTCACAGAACTAGAAAAGGTCTTGTCATTGGTTTTCAAACTGTGCTCCCTGAAATTTGGGGTGTTTCTCAGAGGTGCTTCAGGGGCTAAGTTGGAAGATATTTGGACTACCGCCTTGCTTCACCTAGAGCAGCTGTTTATGTGTTTTTAATCACATTGATTTACTGATATTTCATAAGATTTTAATTTTGAAAAAAGCTCTTAATTTCAACTGCTTTAAAATTTTTTATAGTCTTTCATCTCTTCCAACCCTTCATTCTTTAAAACTGTAACTTTCCCAAGGACACAGAACCAGTGAATGGCAGCACTAAGCCCAAGTCTCTCTGAAATCCCAGTGAAGGGTTTCCTAAAGCCCTTAAGAGGGGACTCTTAATGCTTGATTTCGAGTTTCTAGGTCTTGCTTTGTAATGACTGAGCAGGACAAGGCTGGGTGTAGAATTAATTGGAACTCTGAGACTCCCAGTTTTGTTTTGCTTTCAGAACTTGTAATTCCTGAGTGTCTATTAACAAATCCTGTAATATGCTTAGTTCATTCTTAATGTACAAAGATATTTATATGACAGAAGAGGCCAGTGCACCAGGAGGAAGATGATATAGATTCAGTGGTGTTCTCTGAGTGAGGATGTGAATAATGTTGCATGTGACACACAAATGGGGTAGATGCTTTTATAGAGGGGAAGGCTTATTCCTCCTGTGCCTGGTTCCTTCCCATATAAATTACCCCACTCGCTATACTGGGTGATGTTTTGTGGGAATTGAATTTGAATATGAAGACATCACTTAATATTTCTCATACTTGCAAACCTTCACCTTCCCCATTCTTTTTCTTGAGCTAAAGGATAGTTTATTTCTCTGGGTGTTGGAGACCATGATTGCCTCATTATTAGGTTTTACAGAGCCTATGTTTTAATTTCAAACTTGAATGTTTAACTTCCAATACCCTCTGTGTTAAAGTCCATATGTTTGCTCCAAATAGCATGAAGTGATTAACTGAGTCATTAAAACAACTGTTGCCTTTTTAGGGATAGGGGAAAGCTCAACAGAATAGTAGAAGTGAAAAAAAAACTCATTCATTTTACTTTCACTGCACATGTACACGAGTGTTTTCCAAACAAGTGATTCTGCAGTGAAAATTTGCAAATGGCATGAGACTGAAAGAGATAACTAGTGTCTGAGAGATAGGTAATGAATTAGGATCCAGCTTAGGAGGAGTGGCCAATTCAAACAAAACAAAGGGAAAATGTTCACCCTGCCCTTGGGTCCAAAACTCAACTGGACAGGAGAGATAGGCCTTACAATGAGATTTCCCATTGAATAGTAATTTAATCTGAGTCAGTCTGAGCTATATTAATAGAAGTATAGAATTCAGAATAGGGGAGATTATAATACTGATGTCCTGTGTACTGATTGGATTTCACCCATTAGTCTTTTTGTGTAACCAACCCCAGAAGTGGATTTGTTTTTGCTGTTGTTCATTGCAATTGTGTGTTGGTACTTTTAGTTTTTGCTTTTGGCGTCTTATAATATACACCAGCTTCAACTTCTTCCCTCCACATTCTCCCTATAACCTTTGCTTTGGAGGTTTGACATTTTCTCAGTCTTCTGTAAAGTGCTATGCAAGTATACTGTCTGAGCCCTTCTTTGCAACCAGATTGCCACTCAATAGCCCCGTATATGGAGATCTGGGACATTGTTTTAAGGGATGTAGACAAATCTGGGTACATTCATAGTGGAGTTACCCAGAGGGGCTGTTCAGTCCTTGTCCAGTGAGGAGCAGTTAGAGGATCTGGTAATGGTTAATCTGAGGGGCAATGATGTGTGATTGGGAGCAGTGGAAAGGCACAGCCTTGAGGGGCTCCTGCGGGCAGGTCTGCCTCTGCTCCAGCCCTGAGTCTATTTGCCTGCGATACCTGGTTAATCCTAACAGGGCCCAGAACATTAACTGCTGTACTGCGTGTGTGCATCCAATACCATTTTATTACCATATGGGTACTTGGTGACAATTTTACCTCAAGATTTTATATATCATCCAATTAGGAAAGGAGGCTACAGTTCTCCCAGAAGCAATGGGGAGAATGAAAGTCAAGTGGAAAGTAACTGGAATCTGGGAACGGTGGTGTACTTTTCACAAATAAGGGATCGCGAGTTCCAGGCACTATCGCCTACATCTTAAAGAGTAAACTTCACCTAAAAGTGATTCTCCTGGTAGATATAAAATTGAAACGCATTGATAACTGTAGAAAACACCTCGGGCAGTTCTTGCCATGCAGTACATGCTAAATAAATGGTAGCCATTATTATTATTATTACTAAGAATTAACTTATGTCTAAGACCTTCTGAGCTTTAGACAGTTGAGATCTTGATCTCTGGGAGTGCTTTTGTCTCTCTCCTGATCTGGATTCTTTTCTTCTTTATAGCTCTGTCTCTGTCCCATGAGGTCTTATGCTAGCTTGGATGGCATCACTGCTGATAAGATCTCAGTCTTTCTGTTTGGACAAAGTTCTGACCTTAAATTCTACAAGTCTCACAGAGTTAAGTGATTGCATTTCAGGGGTCTTCTCACTAATTTTTATTCTTAATTGCAGGTGCACATATGCATATGATGCTTCTCCACTGTGTTAACTCCCTTATAATGCTCCGGAATGCCTTCTGTGAATGTGCTGGAATGTCTTCTGTTCTTGTTTGGGGTGAGTTTTCTAGTTAAAATGTCCTGGTTTTAGGTGTATAAAAAAGGATTTCCCCTGTGCTGAATGCTTCCTGGAATATGTCAACTCATTACTCAAACAGTGTTTTACTTAGGGTATTACCTGGTTATCAGAACAAATATCCCCAGAGAAAATATAGCATCAAAGGAACTGTCTGGCTTCGACAGATAGTTTTGTTTCATGTCCACTGCATGTACGTTGCAACCAGTTATTCCTAAGTAATTTAAGTGCGATTTATCCATTTTGTGACTTGATTCTACTTTTAGATAAATTGGATGCTTTTTCCTCTGGAACTAAAAATAGAAAGATAAGTGTCTTTCCATAAGCCAACATCAGATTTTGTCATAATGAGCCAGGCCATAAGAGCAATTACTTAAGATTAACTTAGACAAAACAAATCACTTCAGTCATCAATTTTAAAGAGTTGTATGCCTGTTTATTCAGTTGCGACTGACTGCATTTTGTCACTGTCTTGTACAGACAGTCAGAAGTGATTTTGCCTAGAACTCAGTTATCTACAAAAAGTCTTTGAATTTTTTGTCTCTTTATAACATGGTTGTTCTTTCCAAATCTTTTTTTGTACAAAATTTAAAAGTGCAGGAAAAAGTCAAAAAGTGTGAAAAATCATCAACAAATCCCATTATTCAAAGGTACCATTATGGATAGTTTGTTTAAGTCCTCCTGGTAACCTCTCTCTCTCTCTCTCTTTCTCTTACTCTCATCCTCGCTGTCACTCTAAGTGATCATAATATTGCATGTGTATTCAGTTTTTCAAATTTGGGATAATGCTATAGATACTTCTGTGTTTCTATAGGTACTTTGTAGGATCATGATTTACTCATTTAACAATTCATTGTTATCATTTCTGTATATAATTCTAAATCTATAACAACATAATTTCAAATCATTGCCTGATATTCCATTCCAAGTTTGTATAGCAATTTACTTTACCTTGTAACAACAACAGAATATAAAGACTGTTTCTAATTTGTGACTTTTGCTTTAGTCTCACACATAAGGTGACATTTTAAAGTATTAATTATCATCTATTTTCAGCACCCTGCAATAATGACATTCCTTTGTTCTTCCTCATGCAAAAACATTTTTAAAATTTGTACATTGTACATTTCACTATTATTATACACTCTAGGCATTCCTAGATTATACCATCTCGATCTTTAACATCTATCTTTCTTTCTGATTTCATCTATGTCCCCAGCCCTCCTCCCTCTATCATTCTCACATGCAGCTTCATTCAGTGTTTTAACATAATTACATTACAGTTAGGTAGTATTGTGCTGTCCATTTCCGCGTTTTTGTATCCAGTCCTGTTGCACAGTCTGTATCCCTTCAGCTCCAATTACCCACTATCTTACCCTATTTCTATCTCCTGATGGTCTCTGTTACCAATGACATATTCCAAGTTTATTCAGTAATGTCAGTTCATATCAGTGAGACCATCCAGTATTTGTCCTTTAGTTTTTGGCTAGACTCACTCAGCATAATGTTCTCAAGGTCCATCCATGTTGTTACATACTTCATAAGTTTATTCTGTCTTAGAGCTGCATAATATTCCATCGTATGTATAGACCACAGTTTGTTTAGCCACTTGTCTGTTGATGGACATTTTGGCTATTTCCATCTCCTTGCAATTGTAAATAATGCTGTTATAAACATTGGTGTGCAAATGTCCGTTTGTGTCTTTGCCCTTAAGTCCTCTGAGTAGATACCTAGCAATGGTATTGCTGGGTCATATGGCAATTCTATATTCAGCTTTTTGAGGAACCACCAAACTGCCTTCCACAGTGGTTGTACCATTTGACATTCCCACCAACAGTGGATAAGTGTGCCTCTTTCTCCACATCCTCTCCAGCACTTGTCATTTTCTGTTTGGTTGAGAATGGCCATTCTGGTGGGTATGAGATGATATCTCATTGTGGTTTTGATTTGCATTTCTCTAATGGCCAGGGACATTGAGCATCTCTTCATGTGCCTTTTGGCCATTTGTATTTCCTCTTCTGAGAAGTGTTTGTTCAAGTCTTTTTCCCATTTTGTAATTGGATTGGCTGTCTTTTTGTTGTTGAGTTGAACAATCTTTTTATAAATTCTGGATACTAGACCTTTATCTGATATGTCATTTCCAAATATTGTCTCCCATTGTGTAGGCTGCCTTTTTACTTTCTTGATGAAGTTCTTTGATGCACAAAAGTGTTTAATTTTGAGGAGCTCCCATTTCTTTCTTTCTTTCTTCAGTGCTCTTGCTTTAGGTGTAAGGTCCACAAAACCGCCTCCAATTATAAGATTCATAAGATATCTCCCTACATTTTCCTCTAACTGTTTTATAGTCTTAGCCCTAATGTTTAGATCTTTGATCCATTTTGAGTTAACTTTTGTATAGGGTGTGAGATACAGGTCCTCTTTCATTCTTTTGCATATGGATATCCAGTTCTCTAGGCACCATTTATTGAAGAGACTGTTCTGTCCCAAATGAGTTGGCTTGACTGCCTTATCAAAGATCAACTGTCCATAGATGAGAGGGTCTATATCTGAGCACTCTATTCGATTCCATTGGTCAATATATCTATCTTTATGCGAGTACCATACTGTTTTGACCACTGTGGCTTCAAAATATGCCTTAAGGTCAGGCAGCATGAGACCTCCAGCTTCGTTTTTTTCCTCAAGATACTTTTAGCAATTCGGGGCACCCTTCTCTTCCAGATAAATTTGCTTATTGCTTTTTCTATTTCTGAAAAATAAGTTGTTGGGATTTTGATTGGTATTGCATTGAATCTGTAAATCAATTTAGGTAGGATTGACATCTTAACTATATTTAGTCTTCCAATCCATGAACATGGTATGCCCTTCCATCTATTTAGGTCTTCTGTGATTTCTTTTAACAGTTTCTTGTAGATTTCTTTGTATAGGTCTTTTGTCTCTTTAGTTAAATTTATTCCTAAGTATTTTATTCTTTTAGTTGCAATTTTAAATGGAATTCATTTCTTGATTTCCCCCTATGCTTGTTCATTACTATTGTATAGAAACACTACAGATTTTTGAATGTTGATCTTGTAACCTGCCACTTTGCTGTACTTGTTTATTAGCTCTAGTAGTTTTGCTGTGGATTTTTCAGGGTTTTCAACGTATAGTATCATATCATCTGCAAACAGTGATAGTTTTACTTCTTCCTTTCCAATTTTGATGCCTTGTATTTCTTTTTCTTGTCTAATTGCTCTGGCTAGAACTTCCAACACAATGTTGAATAACAGTGGTCATAGTGGACATCCTTGTCTTCTTCCTGATCTTAGGGGGAAAGTTTTCAGTTTTTCCCCATTGAGGATAATATTAGCTGTGGGTTTTTCATATATTCCCTTTATCATTTTAAGGAAGTTCCCTTGTATTCCTATCCTTTGAAGTGTTTTCAACAGGAAAGGATGTTGAATCTTGTCAAATGCCTTCTCTGCATCAATTGACATGATCATGTGACTTTTCTGCTTTGACTTGTTGATATGGTGTATTACATTAATTGATTTTCTTATGTTGAACCATCCTTGCATACCTGGGCTGAATCCTACTTGGTCATGATGTATAATTCTTTTAATGTGTTGCTGGATTCGATTTGCTAGAATTTTTTTGAGGATTTTTTGCATCTATATTCATTAGAGAGATTGCTAATTTGTGACTTTTAAAAGTAATGTTATGAAGGAAAACCTGGTAAATAAGATCCTTAAACAGATAGATCTCCTATTTACTTCACATAAATTCCTAGGGATTGAATTATTATTTTACTGAAAATGCCATGAACATTTTTCAGGCTCTTGATAGTCACTCACTCATTTAACACACATTTATTGAGGATCCACTATGTGTCAAACTTTCGCATAGGGGTCGAGTATACAGCAGTGGACAAAGAAAAGTTCTTGGCCTGTTACAGCTGACATTTTAATAAGGGAAGACAGAGAATTAAAAAAGAAGAAATATATAATATGTTATATGATGATATGGAGAAAAATAATGCGGGGTAAGGGGATGAGGGATTGGGCCTGGAGTGAGGTGACTATATAAAGTGGCTAGAGAAGATCTACCTTAGGTGATATTTGAACAGAGACCAGAAGGAGGGGTGAGAGGGAGTCATGCATCTATCCAGAGAGTGGCATTGCAAGCAAATGTGCAAAGACCCTGAGACACATGCATGTTAAAGAAACCAATGAATCAGTGTGACTGCAGCAGAGTGAGTGGAGGAAGAGCAGTAGTTCATGTGGTCATATGGTACAAATCAAGTTGGGGCGGTGACTTGGGGAACAACAGATTTTTTAGGATCCTGTAGGCCTTTATGGACTTCAACTTTGACTACAATGGAAGGTCCTTTTACAAAAATGAATTGGACGTCTACTAGGTCCCAGACAACACGCTAGGAACTGGATATATATTGAAAATAAACAATGTTCCTTACCCTTGCGTAATTTGTAGTCTATTGAGGTTGACAGACAATAAACAAACATATATATATGCTCAAGGTATGTGCAATGAGAGACACTGTGTTGCAATAATAAGAAAAGAAGTGTGCCTATCGGAGGTGTATGGGGTTGCTTAAATAAGGCAATCAGATAGGTCTTCTCTGAGGAGGTGGCAAATTTAAGCAGGGAGTTAAAAAATGAGAAGGGACCAATCACAGAATTAGCAGGAGGAAAAGAAATCTGATTCTTTGTAAGGTGCGTATAGCATTGTGTATTTATTGGTCATTTGCCATTCTTCTTCGGTGAAATTTTGGTTTATGTCCTATATAATATTGGCTTATGTCCTATGTAATATTTCTAGGGCAGGGTTCATTCTTTTCTTATTGGTTTGAAAAATAATTGTTAAGGGCATCAACACTTGCTTTGCCATATCTGCCATATTTGCTTTAATGTTTCTTCAAGTTCGGTTCATTCCTTTTACGCTGATATTGGATTTTGTGAAATGTTTGCTGTTTTCTCCACCATCAGTTGTTAAAGTTGGGTTCAGAGGGTTCATGTTCCGGCTTTGTCCCTGTTGCACTGACCTGTCAGACTGTTCTCGAACAAATACCCATGCAAGACATTGCCTTTGGGAGAGAAATTCTGAACTTATCATCCTTCTTTCCAAAGTTTTCTTAAATTACTCTCAAATATTTTTCACATGAATTTTAGCCCTAAACAAGAGCTTTGGTATAATGTTATTCAGAATTTAAATTATGATTGTGTTAAACCTATTCATAATTAAGGAAGAATTGAAAATTTTACTATATTCCGTGTTCCCATCCAACAGCATAGTATGTGTTTCCATTTTTTCAAATATTTAATGCTGCCAGCTAAGTTTAATATTCTCTTTACATGGAACCCATATTTTAATTTAAGATTTTGTGCCTGCTGTGAGTGGAATATTTTATTTTTATCAAATGCAAATCTGATTCTATTAATCCCTGCATTATTGTTGGTAACATTTTGTTGCATTTTGCTTGTTATATTCCAGGCTTTTATTTAGGAATATACATTTATGTAGCTTTGGTTATTTCCAGTTTATCACTATTATGAATAATTCCATGATTAGCATGTTTTGATTTCATTTATAACAGTTTTTTTCCTATTAGTTTTTGATTGGTCCTTTCATCAGTGAAATACGACCCTTCTTTCCAACTTACTGCTTTAGGCTTTAAGTTCCTTTTTGTCTGAATTTAATACTGTCAAACCTACTTGAAATTTGCTTGCATTTACCTGATGAATCTTTGGCCTTTCTTTAATTTCATCTGCTTTCAAACTTTTCATATGTAAACGGACAACTTTTGTAACATATTAAGAGGAAAGCACACTGAGAATAATGTACACTATTAAAATAAATGACTGTAATTTGCAAGTACTTATTTGTGTGAATTAGAACTTGTCTTCATACTGTGCAATCAAAATGCCACCCAGAAGTAACAGAAATAAATTGGTTGTTGAGGTGATATAAAAGTTTGTATCATTCATAACCATGATTTTGAATTTTTATGTTAATCAAAGCAGTCTCATTGTGTATAATAAGTAAATGGTTAAACTCTGACTATTCTCTACATAATAAATATAATAAATAAAATGCTTTTTTTCTGGTTTTAATATCAAAGTTGCATGCAATACTAGGTTTGAAAAAGGTTCCACTGTTTAGAAACAAGTTCGAAAACTACTGTGTTAGGCCCACTCCTCCTTGACTCTCCCTTGACTCAAACTACAGTGATGCTCAATTCTAAATAGCCTTGCAGTTAGTGCCTCATCCTACACCACAGGTGAATGCCACCACAGGTGAAGGAAGGAAGGAAGGAAGGAAGGAAGGAAGGAAGGGAGGGAGGGAGGGAGGGAGGGAGGGAGGGAGGGAGGGAGGAAGGAAGGAAGGAAGGAAGGAAGGAAGGAAGGAAGGAAGGAAGGAAGGAAGGAAGGAAGGAAGGAAGGAAAGAAAAAGGTGACTACCTACTGTAAAATGAATAAAAGACAAATTGATTACTTAATTGGCAAAATGTCTGTGTCTAAACTCTAGTCTTTTATTAGTTCCTTCAAACCCCGCTCCTCCTCCCCCACCCTTCTCTAAAAATTAAAATGATCTTATTCTTTTGAGTTCCAACTAAGATAATTACACCTTTTCTACAAAGCCTTGTTCAGTGCCCCCAGGAAAAAGTAATCACCTATTTCAAACTTCCAGTAAATATTTAGAGAACAATCATTGTGGGAGAGACAGCACAGCATGGTGATAGGGAACATGGAGTCTAGAACCAGACTGCCCGGGTTCAAATTTTGACTCTGTCGCTTGTCCGCGCTGTGATCTTGGGCATATTATTTAATTTATTGGTTTTTCTGTTTCCTCATTCATAAGATGGGGAAAAATAAAAGTAGCTGCCCCAAACTGAGCTCTGCAAGGCATATTACCTATCTGAGTCTCAGTTTCTTCATCTGTCAAATAGGAAGAATAATGTCTAAAATAGAGTTGTCAGATTCATTAAAATAAATTAAAACTGCCATGCACAGTGTACAATATTGGGTCCACTGCGGTCTTTTACTGAATGGTAGCTATTTTAGAGGCTTTTGTAAGCCAATGTGGGTCAGCAAAGTAGTACTAGGATGAGACTAATAGCAGACTTCTGAGGAGTATCAAAATCTATGTGTTGAGCTAGAGAAGGGATGAAGGGATGGGAAGGTGATTCCAGGGTGTAAGTGACCCGGGAGGGTCTTCTACACCACATAGGGAAGCCCTGGTTACAAAAGCTGAAGAATTGAGATGCAGAGAACGGGAAACTGTCTAGCTCATGCAGATAGCCTAACGCACCCCTTTCCAAACAGAAGCCTGGAACCCTCAGGAGTGCACAGACAGGGAGATGGGGACAAGGAAGTAAGAAAAGCCATGTTCCTTGAAAATGCTACCTTCACACTCGCTACCCCCGCCCCCGCCCCACGACTGCCTCACACCCCACGCACTGAACCCTGTCACCCGCCCCCTCACCACACTCCAAGCAACCCCAACCCGCCCCATTCCTGCCCGGCACATGCGTGCAACCCTGTCCCAGCCCGACCAACCTCTCCCGCACAAGTGCACATTCTGACCCCGCCCCTCCAGAGACCCGCACACCCTTGGCCAGGCCCTCGACCCCTCTCTCCCTCCCTGCCCCCTGCAGGCAGTAGCCTGTGCATCCAGGCCGCAGGGGCTCACCTTCAAGCCCTGGCCACGCCCGCCCCTAGCCCATACAGTCTCACAACCCTGCTCCACCTCACCTGAGTTCTGCGCACACACACATTAGCGTCCTACCCCCCAGAAGCACGCATGCGCACACACCCATCCCCCACCACAACCCTCAGCTCTGGGCAAGTACTCACTTGTGCATCCTGGCTACACGGCCCCCGGCCCACACAGGTGCAACCACCCCACTGCTCCTGAGCACTGCGCATGTGCAAACCAAGGCCCTGTCGGCAGACCCGGGCACACCAGGGCCCCACACCCCAGACCCGTGCACATGCACAGCTGGATCCTCCCCGCAGGGTGCCCACACGTCCGTGCAACAACCTCTTGACCCCTGCACCGCACACTCCCTGTCCTGCACACACGCACACCCTTGCTCCATCCCCTGGCACAAGCACCCTGCTTCCCATATCTGGCAGGTACTTACATGCACGTCTGTGCTATGTAGACTCCACCCTATGTAACTGTGCACTCCTTCCCCAACACCCCCTCACCTGTGCACCTCTGCACCCAAAATCACCAACGTCCTGAAACCACCGCCACCTTTGCCTCACCTCCACACACTCACACATCCACATCCCAGTCCCCTGGACCCCTCCCCTTGCACAAGACATACCCGTACCTTGCCATCCCTGTGCTCCAATCTCTGTGCCCAATACCTCACATCCTGATACCCATGACCCCCTTGGTCCACCTGCCCACCCATATCCTGCCTGCCCAGCAGTCCACTTGCATCCACACGGTGCAACCCATCCACCTCCCGCCGTGCCCTAACTCTGTGTCCCCCATGCCACACCCTGCTCCAGCACTCCAAGGCATGCCTGAGCTGCACTCCACCTCATATGGCACCTCCTCAACATCATGCCCCAAACCCTGCACCTACGGGCACCAGTGGAGCGTCCCCAACTGGTGTCTGTATCTGCCCCACAAACCGTCACCTCACTGTTGTGCCCCACCCCACGTCCCTCATCCTGCTGCTCATCTTTATACTACTGAAGGAAATCAGCATACAAAGTAACCCCATCAGGATATTTACATATCTGAAAAGCAACAGAAGATCACTAAGCTTATGAAGATGCAAACAGATATAGCCCAGCCTAATGACCAAATTAAAACACTGGAGGAGACACAGACTTTGGAACAACTAATCAAAGATGTTCGTATAACTTTAGTAAATAAAATCAGTGAGATGGCTAATGCCAAAAAGGCGATCAAGAAGACACTAGAAGAGCATAAAGAGGAATTTGGAAAAATAAATTAAAAGAATTTCGCGACTGTAGTATCAAAACAATATATTATTGTTTTAAAAGTTTTTAAATTGTTATTCAAATAATATCATTCCCTTATCATTTACAATTATCACTTCCCTTCTCTGGTCTCTGTTTCCTTTGCTATAACATGTAGGGTGGACTTTGTGATCTCTAAAGGTCTTTGCGACAAAATCTCTGATTTTAGGGAAGATGAGATACACTTTAGAAATCAATTAGATGCAATGCCCTATTAAAATTTGGTTTTGATTCATTTCCTCTTCTTCAGCCTCACTTCCAATGAGGCACTCATCTTTTCTCTCTGACCATTGCAACTTCCTTCCCTCTTGTTGCCTTTGCATGGATGTATCCTCTCCAATCCATCATTTCCTCAACTTCAAAGTGCAGAAAGAGGATAAAAGCCACTGCCCAGCTTTATCAAATATTTTGCCTTATTTGCTTTAGCTTTTTTATCATTATAGCAAAGAAAGCAATACAAGACGTCTGTCTTTCCTTATTTCATTCCCTCCTTCTCCACACAGAACATTATGTAGAATTTGAAGTTTTTTCACCTCATGCATATTTTCCATCTTTTATTATTTATATGCATGAATCCAAAAACAATATATCATTGTTTTAAAAGTTTTTAAATTGTTATTCAAATAATATCATACTCTATGTATTCTAGAACCTGTTTTATTTATTCAATGCTATATTTCTGAGTTTTGTCTATGTTGATAAAGGTAGCTGTTGTTCATTAATTTTTTCCGCCTTTTTATTGTGAAATATAACATATATGCAAAAAAGCAATACATTTCCAAGTACATTGTAACAAGTAGTTATAGAACAGATTTTAAAGTTTGGTATGGGCTACAGTTCCACCGTTTTTCCTTTTTTCTTCTAGCTGCTCCAAGATGCTGGAGACCAACAGAAATATCAATATAATGATTCAGCAGTCATACTCATTTTTTAAATCTCATTTTCTCTGTTAATCTCCTCTTTTCATTGTTCATTAACTTTTATTACTATGCCACTCCACTACTATACCACAATTCATTCATTATCCAGTTGATGGACATTAGGTTTTTTTCCCATATATTTATTTTTTACAATTATCATCCATATTGAAGAAAACATTACTGTATGTCACATTTGCCCATATACCAAAGATTTCTTTCTCAACATACTTAAAAGTGGACTTGCTGGATTTTAGCGTGAATACATCTTTACTAGAGGTTTCTAAGTTGTTTTCTAAAGTGGTTGTATGAATTTATGCTTCACCAAAAAGAGCATGAGAATGTTAACTGTTTTGTTTCCTTGTCATCACTAGAGATTAGTATTAATACTTTTTTGAAATGGAATCTCAGTGTGGTTTTCATTTGCATTCCCCTGATTACCAGTAGGGTTAAGCCTCGTTTCATGTACTTGCTAGTCATTCATTTGTCCATTATACTTGGTGCATATTCATGTCCTTTGCTGTTTTTTTTTAGTTGGACTAGCAAACTTTTCATATTGATTTAGATCAGACCTGAATATATTCTGGATATAAAGTCTCTGTTGCATATATATATATATATATATATCTCAGAGATCTTTCACTATTGTGTACCTTTTTTCACTCTTTTAAATAGTTTTTGAATACAGATTTTTAATAATGAATTCTTCTCACATTAATAATGTTTGGCCATGTGATTTTTATTTTGTATCTTTGGAAGAAAATAATCCTTTCTTACTCTAAAGCTATACAGATATTTTCTGTAGTTTTTTGTAAGTTTTAAAATTTTATTTTTCTATTAAATCTTTAATCCACCTGCAACTTAATTCTGCATGTAGTATGAGATAGGGGCCCACTTTCTTTTTTCTTTTAAATTTTTCCATGTGGCTCTGGCTTGCCCTCTCCAGAAAGGAATCTCCAGTCTTTTGTAGGAGCAGGGGAAGATGACAACCCTGCCCAGTGCATGACAGGAGATGATGCAGGCTGTTACATTCTTCTCAGCTTCCGTTCCATCTGCTTTATCCTACTTTGCCTTTACTTCCAGCTCAAGTCATAGCTAAGTCTTGACTTCTGGTCAATTACACAACAAATGTATGTCCTGGAGAAAATATTGCCACTGTCTTTGACCACTACTTTGCCAATGTTATGGTAGATGGGAAATTGGTGAATCTGGGCTTATTGCATACAGGTGGACAAGAAGATTATCACAGATTAATGTCCCCTATCCTATCTGCAAGCAATACAACCGTCTTGGATGCAAATTTCTCAGAGGCCTGGGTGCTATTGAGAAGCTATGACAGGCTGAGACTAGCTGAAATATAGGAAGGCGCTTACCATTGACCATCCTTCATCATGGAGGTTATATTCTTAATCTGGTTTTCCCTTGTGAGTTCTTCATCAATTGAAAATGTCCAACACCATTGTCCCAACACTCCCATCATCCTAGTGGTAACTAAATTCTATCTTAGGGATAATAAAGACACTATTGAGAAACTGAAGGAGAAGAAGCTGACCCCTATTACTTATCCCCAGGAGTTAGCCATGGCTAAGAATATCAGTCTGTGAAATTCCTGAAGAGCTCAGCTCTTACATGGGGGCCTCAAGATAATGTTCCATGCAGCTATTGGAACAGTTCTCTGCCAACCTCTTCTCATGTAGAGGAGGAGAAAATGCATGCTATTGAAAATGTCAGAGTCACTCATTCCTTATGTCCCACCTAGAACTTTGGGGCACTTTGCTCAAAAATGGTTGAGCCTTGTCATTTGATGTCAAGGTTTTGTTACAGTCTGGTTTTTCCCATAAAAACCATTTTGAACCCATCAGTAATTTCAAGATTCTGTTCAAATTTAGTCCTAAATGGCAAACCTTCTTAAAGCTTTACTTCTTCAAAAGCCCCTATTCTTGCTCAGATAAAGACTTGCCAAAATGCCCTCTGAGCTAAGTTGTGGTGTTATGCCACGAACAGTAAGCATGGGACTGTCTTAGAGATCTTTGTTATTGGGAAGACCATAGCTTCTGATGTTAGCGAATGCAGACTTTTTGTAAATTGCTATCAGGGATGCAAAGTACACCTGAAAATTCAGCCTTCTTAAAGAACTGTTGCTTTTTATCGCATTCAGTAATTCGTCAGCCTGTGTTTATTACACAAGTTTGTAGTGGATATCATAAGGGAATGAGCATAACAACTCAATTCTTGAATCAATTTTGTTGATTGCATAGGAATTTTTTCAAAAAATTATTTTATTAACTTTTGCTGAGATTTTGAACAGAAATATGATTACCATGTGTTTTAGTTTGCAACTGCTACAATGTGATATACCAGAACCAAAACTGCTTTTAAAAAGGGAAATTTAACATGTTACAAGTTTACCATTTTAAGCCTATGAAAATGCCCAAACTGAGGCATCTAGAGAAAGATGCTTTAATTCAAGAAAGACCAATGGGTCTGGAACACATCTGTCAACTAAGAAGGAACACGACTGGCATCTGCTGTCCCTTGCTCCTGGGCTCCGTTGCTTTCAGCCTCTGTTCCTGTGGGGTTCCTCACTTTGCTTCTCCTGGGCTGGCTTTCATCTCTTGGCTCCCCTTGGCTCTCTCCAGGCTCTGGCTTGCTTAACATCTCATAGGGGTGTCTGCTGGGCTCCAAGCATCTCTCTGTTCTTCAAGTGGCATCTGTGTCAGCTCTGCTCTGAAGTTTCTGTTGGCTTGAGACTTCTGTTGGCTCTGCTCTGTTGACTCTGAGGCTTCTGTTGTTGTTGTTGTTGTTTTTTACATGGGCAGGCACCAGGAATCGAACTCAGGTCTCTGGCATAGCAGGCAAGAACTCTGACTGTTGAACCACCGTGGCCCGCCTGCTTCTGTTGTTTTTGACTCTCTCCAAAATGTTTCCTCTTTTAAAGGATTCTGATAAATTAATCAAGACCCAGAATGGGTGGCACCACATCTCCCTGGAAATAATTTAATCAAAGGTTTCTGCCCTATAGTATTGATTACGATTGAAAGAAACAGATGCCTCCACAAGATTGGATCAGGCTTTTCTGAGGTATACAACAGTTTCAAACTGGCACATTCCACCATTTGGACTTCAAAAATGACATATTTTTTCTATATACAAAATACACTCATTCCATCACAATGTCACAAAGCATTAGAACATTTTAGTAACAATACAAATATAATACAAAGTTAAAATGGTACAATATCACATCAATGTCAGCTACAGGCATGGTCTGTTCTAAGGAAAAAATTGTCCTTTGGTTTTGAACCTGTGAAAGTCAGAACAAGTTGTCTGCTGCCAGTATACAAAGGAGGGACAGTCATGAGATACATGTCTCCACTGCCCTAAGTAGAAATTGAAAAGTAAGCTGGGGTCACCAGACTCAAACACTCCCTAAAGGTTGCAGGGCAACCTCCATTGGATTTCAAAGTCTGAGAGCCATTTATCTTCAGGGCTTTAGAAAGCAGCAGTCCCACCCTTTCCAAGGGCCTTTGCAGCGGCCTTGCTCTCTCTCCACATGCTGGGATGTGTGGTAACACTGGAGTTCATTGGGGAGACCACCTTTTACTTGGCTCCACCATCTCCAAGCATGGGGGCTGCACCCAGGCTCTGCGTCATCTCCAGGGCACATGCTCAACCCCTCCATGTGGTGGCAGCCTGGCTTCCCCCAATCCCCAGTTTATGTGCTCCACTCTTTCCAAGGCCTGAGGTGCCACGACTTTTCCTGAGCAATGAAGTGGAAGGCCCACCCTCTGCTCCCGGACCAAACTTATCCTCTCCACAGGGTGGGTCTGCTCTCCTGGCCTGAGGTTTCCTGACTCCAGACCTTAGCTTCCATGGTTCTGCTTCTGAAGACACTTTTCATTCAATTTGTTTCTTTTCTGTCTCATTTAGTCCTGATTGACAAAGGTTCCATTTATACAGATCCCACAACACTTTTTTTGGTTTTCTATGCATTATAATGGAATTTAACCCAGAAGGTAATAGGAATTTCCATAAATCCTTTCTGGATAACTCCATCTCAAATCTTGGCTTTTTCTGAAATGGCTGACTGCTTCTATGTTTGCTTAAATCCTCATAGTGGGGCCCTATTCATTGGGCTCTCATTTTCTGGAGGCCCAGAATTTTCCAGACTATTAATTTCTATTTTCTTTGTACCCAAGAGTTCAGTTCCCAAAGTATCTCTTTCCTCTTACATTTTCCTATAAGCTGCAGGGAGCATTGAGACGCATTTTCCACATTTAGTTTGGAAATTTCTTCTGCTAAATATCCAAGTTCATCACTCTCAAATTCTGCCTTCCATCCACAAAGAATATCTTCCTTCCAGTTTGCAAAGACACATTCATCATTTCTGTCTAAAGGCTCATCAGAGGTGTCTTTGGAGTCCACATTTCTACCAACAGTCTCTTCAAAGCATTCCACACCTTCTCGATCAATCTCCTCAAACTTTTTCAGAATCCTCCCCTTATCTGTTTAAAAAGTCATTCCAACATGTTTGGTATTTGCAAACTGCAGCAGCACCCCATTTCTCTGGTACCAAAATTAAAACATGGCTTTTCTGTGATGCATAATGTCTTCAAACTGGTACACCATGTTTCCTCTAATGAAGTATTCTGCCCTTAGTGGTGCAGCATCTGATGTGATCAATGGATGAAGACAATATTTTGACAAAATATGGAAGGGTGATTAATTTATACTACATTGTACACAGAATAATTTAGCTGAATAAAAGTGTCATGGGTAGGTACAATTTTTAAAAAGTTAATTTTTGTCAAATGTAGTCAATGAAGAAGAAAGATCAGTATTGTTATTGTTTCCTTAAGAGTGCTCTTTCTTTTGCACCTGCCATTAATTGGGCATTTAATTTTTCTTTGAGCTGGTCATTTCCATCGTTGCTGACATTAACTTAGTGTTTTTCTTATAGAACCTTTTAATAAGTGAAATGCCTCCTTGTATTACAACGTCTTTCTGATAATGCATCGGAGTTTTGTTGTTTCGTAGATTAGTAAAAGGGCATCCCTGTTTTCAGGTTACTTTATCCAAAGCCAATATGTTTTCCTTAGTAACTTGGTGTGAAAGTCATGTTTTGCAGCTTTACAGCTTTTACATTTTAACCATACTTAAACACTGAACCTTTTTAACATCACTGTCTCATCAGATGACTGACACTGTACTGTGACTAACACTGAACCTACTCTTTACCTCACGTACACGGACACAAGCTTCCTATTGTTATTTTAATGTTACTTTGGGACCTTGAGGTTCTGTAAACTCAGTGCTAGTACTAATAATGTTCTGTATATGTTACACACTGACAAGAACACAATGTTGGACATTTCAACTGCGAGAACACAAGTTTTTAAATCAACAGTTGCAGAACTGTAGAGTGTTTTATGTTGATCTTTTGATAATGTAGTGAGCAGTATTGCACATATGGCTTAATAAATCCTTGAATCATAAAAAAAAATTCCATATGAATAGCCAATTTTCCCAGCACCATTTTTTTCCATTCATGCCTCCTTTCCTCAATGATTCGCAATGTCAAATTGGACATATAGGCTAGTTTTTAAATATGAATGGGTATGTTTCTGGGATTGCTATTTGTTTTATTCATTTATCTTTCTATTCCCGTTCCAAGATCACATTGTTTTATGTGCTGTATAGCTTGATGACCTGCTTTGATATCTGGTAGCACAAATCCAAGTGCCTGTGAAGCAGACTTTTTAGACAATGGCTTCCACTTACTATTACTTACCAGTAGGAGGGAAAGGCTCTTCCTCTTCTCCTCCTTCTCCACAATTTTTTTCGTCCTCCTCCTTAAAAATTGCCTTGTAAATTTCTGTCTTTTTTCCCTGCTGTATGAATTTTTGAGCGTCTTTAATTCCATAAAGCTCATTTGGGAATTATGATTGGAATAACATTGAATTTATAGAGTAATTGAGTAGAAAACTCACACCTTTATTTTGATGTCATTTACGAAAATAGCATATCCAATCATTTGTTAGGTATTTTTAATATACTTTCCAATAACTTGCTGTAATTGAATCTATAATGGTCCTTTACATGTTTTGCTAGATATAGTGCTAAGTCCTTAATTTTTTGCTGTCTTTGTAAATAATATCTTATTTAAACTATATTTGAAAATTGTTTACTACTGGTGTAAAATTTATAATTACTTTAGTATCTAAATTTCAATATTTGTAATTGATTCTTTTTCATAGCAAACTGTTCTTTCATTTTTAATCGTTTTTCTTCCCTAATTTCTTGCTATTTCAAAACAAAATGATCTCTTTGGGCATCTGAAAAGTATTTATCCTTTAGTATCCTTCGGTAAACCTTGGAGTGGTTTTATAGAACACAAATGTTCTACATTCCTCTTTTCTTTGAAAGAAAAGGACTTCAGTTTAGTGCCACAAACATTTATAAAATACCTACTGCATGCCAGATGCCATTCTAAATACAGGGGACTAAACTCCACTCCTGCTCTTACAAAACTTACATTGTGGTGAAGAACTACTTAAAAAGCTTTTAGAAATTCATATTCCTGAGCTCTGTCTCCAGAGATGCTGATGCAACAGGCCAGTCTGAGGAGAGTGGCCTGAGGTCCACACTTAAGATTACTTTTTAGGCCTTCCAAAAGAAGACACATCCATCTTATCAAAATTGTTGAGTGAATTATTTGTTGTTGTTCTGCATATTAAATTACTTAATTCTTTCTCTGGGCTTGAATACTAACTTTATAAGTTGACAAAGAAAAAATTCAGAGGTAATGAAAGTTATACCACTCCAAGATGATATTTGACAATAATTTTGTGAACCATGTTGGTCTTGAGATAGACAATTGAAAAGTTCTAGCAAGATTGCTGGAATTGATGTGTTTGCAGATTTGGAAACTTCGCTCAGCATGTGACATAATTTCCATTTACAAAATAGAGCATTAAAAATGCTAGCCAAATTGTCGGACAAATTGTCCTCAAAATGTGAGATGTATTTGATGAACAGGTACATTAGATTAAGCTGATTGAATTGGAATACTGTAGATTTATGATATTGCAGAGGAGAAAGTATTTTTGGATAGTTTGAAAATATAAATAACGTTCTGTGGAATTACCAGAATTCCCTCTCTTGATGTGACCTTGATGCAGATTACAACAGGGCTTTGTGGCTCTATGTACTCCAGGCTGCTTCCTCCTATGTAAGATCAGAGCAGATTTCTAGGCCCTTTTTATCATTTTGCCTTTTCAGTGATCACCTCCCTCCACTGCCCCAGGATTCCTTGTAGCTTACTGATGTTGTACAGACTTCAGACAATTATGATATCTGTTATCTTTTATTTCCAGTCAGTCTATGGAATACTTCCCCGTTTGATTTCCTGGACCACATTTTCTACTACCATTCAGGTTGTTCATTCATCAGGACCTTTCAGGCTCTTCTTTTTGATCTCTAAACTTTGAAGTACTCAGGGGTCTCCTTCTCTTCTCTATCTACTCTCTTAAGGGCTTCCAGCCACCCCTATGGCATCAAATACACTTATATGTAGATGACTCATGAATCAGAGAGCAAGAGAAGGGGAAAGAGGGAGAGAAAGAGGTGGGAGATTAGGCAACATTTATATGATATCTAAAAATAGCATTTGTCGATCAATTGTTTTGTGCTAGACACTGGGCTGAAAATTCACACTATATTATCTAATTAAATCCTCACAACAATCCTGTTTCATACCATACTATACTGTAATGTGCTGTACTACATTTGGCCTTCTCTCTTGCTGCTCTTCCATTTGTACTAGATCCCATTCCCTTCTCAAAGACATTGTTTCAGCAATTTTCCCCACTTCTTACATTACAGATTTTGATCCAATGACTCATTTCTAATGTTAACGAGCTATAATTTCTCCAATTTAAGAACAAAACCTTCTCTCCATGCCTCCTTCCCACAACCACCTCATATGTCTGCTTCCTTTCAGCAAACCCCTTCGAAAGAAGTTGTTTGTAATTACGATTACCAAGTCCTCTCCTCTTTTTCATTCTTTAACCAACTCCAATCAACTTTTCACCCCCACGACTTTGCTGAAACTGTTCTTTTCAAGGTCTGCAATGAAATCCATGTTGCTAAATCCAATGGTCAATTTTCAGCCCTCATTTTCCTTGACCTTTGTGTAGTTCTTGATGAAACTGTTTACTCCCTCTTTACTCTAATACTTCCTTGACTTGTTTTACAGTAGTTCTCTGTTTTACCTCCCATCTCAGTGGATGTTCTCCCTTATTCTCCTTTGCTGATTATTCTTCCTCTCCATGAACTCTAAAGGTTGTAGTGTATAAGGTTCATTTCTTGGATATATTCTTTCTCCATACACACTCATTCATTTGCTTGATTTCATTTAATTATGTGGCTTTAAGTATGCTGAAGGATCTCCAAATTATGTCTCCAGCCTGGTCCTTTGCCATGAAGTCCAGCTTTCTGGCTGCCTATTCTTTGACTCCTCTTGGCTATCTCATAGACTTTTGAGATTTAGTATTTCTATACAAAACTCCAGATCTCTAGAACACCCACACTTGCCCTGCCAAAAAAAATACTTATCTCTAGCCTTCCCCATTTCAGCAAATGGAAACTTCATCCTTCTAGTTTCTTCGGCCAAAATATAGTGTCATTCTTGACTGTTGTCTTTTTCTCACAATCAACATCTAATCTGTCAGCAAAGTCTATTCCATATTCAAAATACATCCAAAATTAACCACTTCCCACTACATCCTCTACTATCACCCTGGTCTAACTCCACGCAAATTATTGAGAATAACCTCTTGACAGATCTCTCTGCTTTGATCTCTGCCCGTTATGGTATATTCTAAACGCAGCAGACTGGGTGATACTTTTAAACATAAGTCACAGCATGTCAGTTCCCTGCTTTGAACCCTCCAGTGGCTCCCCATCTCAGAGTAAAAGTCACCACCTGTTTATGATGGCCTGCAAGGTCCTTCATGATATCGGGTTCCAGCTACACTTCTGACCTCATGTTCTACCCACTTCCTCCTACCTACTTTCCTCCTGCTACACAGCCCAACTTGTTTCTCCTTAAACACTTTATGGCCTTTGGTTCTTGGTTCTGCCTGGAATGCTTGTCTTTGGTTCTGCCTGGAATGCTCCTCTCCCAGATGTCAGCTCAGTTTAGTCCATCACCTCTTTCAAATCTTTGCTCAAATGTCACCTTCCCAGTGAGGCTTTTTCTGATCTCACTGTTTAAAATTTCAACCCTCCTTTGCATCCCTAGAACTCTCTATACCTCTGCCCTGTTTTTCCTCCACAGCACTTATCATCATCAGATGAACTATATAGCTTATTTTTTTATTATCTGTTTCTCACCACAAAAACATCACATGCCCCTTTGCTTAGAGACTGATATATGCAAAATCCATGCTTGATTTTAAGACGCATTAGTTGGCTCCCTCAGTTTTTCTTCAACAAACATTGTTTGTAGACCTTGGCTGTGACGGAGCCTGTGCTGAACACCAGGGACACAAAGATGAGGACATCCAGGGCTTTGTCCTTGCAGTTGAAGAAGTCACTGTGTAATCAGTGAGAAAGACCCGAGTCCCAGTTTTCCCAGAGGGTGTAAAATATGACTGTATGAGTGACAAACAGCACTGATCTGGAGGCATTGTTTATAATGAACCAGGAAATCATCATTCACCAAGTCGAACCCAAAAGTGCCTTTCCCCAAGGCTCTCTGACTTTGCATTTTATCTTTATCTATAAAAATAACAAATGCGCATCTCTACAACATCTCTGATTTATATGCTCATATATAATCCTGACTAGGATTATTTATGCAAATAAAATTTCAACTTCATCAGACTCTTTATTTAGTGTTAGGGCACTAGGATTCTGCACTACTAAGGGGACCCCTCATTTTCAGCAGAAGGCAGACCTAATTTAAAATGCTGGAAGAGAGCTGCTATTTAAAGAAATCCTGCTGTGATTTTTTTTTTAAGGCAAAGACTTTTTTTCAAAGTGAATAATCTCCCCCAATTCATCTTCTTTGTACAATTTGAAAAAAGTCTGATGTATGAACTTCTGATAGATGGGGCATCTTGAGTTTGGGCATGACATTGTTAAAAGAATCCTGGATTGGGCCTTTGTTCCAGCACTGCAACTGATTGGTTTTATGACCTTGGACAAGGTTGTTTTTTCTTCAATTTTTCTGGTATCTCAATTTCCCCTTTTGCTAAGGAAAGGGCTGTACTTCTTGTTCCCTAAGGTTACTTGCCATTCATAGAATCTTTGATTCTATTCATCTTTACTTGCCCTTGCTTTTTCCAACTACTTGGTTAGCCTCATCCTCCTTCCTTCTTGGTTTACAGTGAATTCTCACTGAACCCCATGAGTACTGAATTTAATTTCTGTCCTATGGAAGCTAAACATGTAATATCGAAGTAAAGCCAAATTTTACTTTCATTTATTTTGTTTGTTACCTATCCCATGATATTTTAGTGCCTGTCCACGTGAATGGGGGCTTGTTATTCTTATTGTTATTTCTTAGAATATGAATCAAGAATATAAACGAATGGTAAAACACAATATGACATTTATTAATGCATTTATTTATCCCCTCATAATATCCATGGGAGATAGATATTATTTTGTAAAAGTGGAAGCTGAAATTCAGAGAGGATGTTTTTCAGCTTGAATACTTCCTATGCTCCAGGCACTGCTCTAAGAATTTCTAAATATTAACTCATTTAATCTTCATTGTATAGTTGAGGAATCTGAGGCACAGTGAATTTAAATAACTTGCCCAAGGTCATATGGCTCTTAATTGGCAAAGTTGGGACTTGGGCTGAAGAAGGGTAGCTTCAGAGTTTATACTATTACCCCATATGCTAAAATAAGCAAGAGTTCACACAACCACTCCATTGGAATGCATGGATTTCTAACTATCTTTCCTTCACCTGGGGCTCTGTCATTCTGCATATTTAACTGTCTCTGTGCTCACATACCTGCTGCCAGACTCCACAGTACAATACATTTGTTTTCCTGTATCACCAGGTCACATGATCTCTCCAGTTTGGAGGTTCCTAATAGAAAGGTAAATTTCATTTCATGGCGATGTCCTTGTGAATTGCTATTGTTTTTGGTTAATATTTGTAGAATTTTGCTAGGCCTGATGGACTTTCTTATTTTCCTTGATTTTCTCATCTATAAAAAAAGGGGTTGAGGAAAATTGACAGTGAAAATTATAACAAACTGAGACTGTCTTTAGGAACTTTTTGAGCTTCCTAGATAATTCTGATTTATAGACAAATGTATGTTTGTCACTGGGTGAATTGATAGATGAAATATGGTAGATGTATATCATGGAATACTTGCATCCATCACAACAAATTAGTTAGATGTAAATATGGTGCAAATGACAGTTGCTTTTCAATTATGTATTTGCTATAACCCATGTTTACTTGCTTTTATGGGACCCACAGCTTTCATGGCCTCTGTTGATATGACCAACTCCTTTACCGTCCTGGATATACATCCACCAGGAAAGCCTTCCAGCATTCCTATTTAAAAATTTGGATTTTGTTATGAATTGCATGCTTTTTTTTTATTTCAGGGAGGTATTTTTTTTAGTGTGAAATATAGCATATATACAAAAAAGCAATAAATTTCCAAGCACATTTTAACAAGTAGTTATAGAACAGATTTTAAACTTTGGTATGGGTTACAGTTCCATGATTTTTCATTTTTCCTTCTAGCTGCTCCAAGACACTGGAGACCAACAGAAATATCAATATGATGATTCAGCAGTCATACTCATTTGTTAAATCCTATCTTCTCTGCTATACTCCTCTTTCTCTTTAAATAACATATACACATAAAAGCAATACGTTTCAAAGCACATTGCCACATTAGTTGTAGAACAGATTTCAGAGTTTGGTATGGGTTACAATTCCACAATTTAAGATTTTCATTTCTAGCTGCTCTAAGGTAATGGAAGCTAAAAGAGATAATGATTTGGTACTCATACTCATTTGTGAAACCCTTCCTTCTTATCTTTCTCCCACTCTTTAGGGGTATTTAGGCTATGCCCATTCTAACTTCAGGGAGGTTTTTAAAACATTTATAGAGCAATGTGCAATTTACAAAACATATTCATACCTATTATCTCATTTAATCCATGTATTAATTTCAAATTAAGGTGTTAATATCCTCATCTTGGAAATGAAAAGACTGACACTCAGAGAGATTAAGTAACATAACTAACAACATGCAGCTTGTAAGTGAAAGTGCCAAAATTTGAATGTAGGTCCTCATACGTTAAGTCCCGTGATTTTATCATAACAGAATGGTACATCTCTTTTAACTTCACCAGAAACAATTAGGTCATGATATGAAGGTAAGTTAAATATAAATTCTAATTATGCCTTGAAATGCTTTATTGTGAAATGAAGATCATTTTTCATGGTCTCTTATAGTCCTCACTGCTTTAAACATTAAGAGAGCTGCTTCTGCTTGAGGGTATGTTAGAACTGACAGCAAGTATGGTTTCTCTGGGTTCTTGATTTTCTTATTTGAAGAATGAGGAAAATGGACTAGAGGATCTCTAAGGGACTTTCCAGCTCTGATGTTCTTTGGTTAGTTAGATCCAGAAAAGTCACAAAAGGCAACTTAAAATAAATTTAGAAGCTGTTAGCTGAAGCTACTATTTTTCTATATTCTTAGGAAGTGATTATATGAAAGTAGCACTTGTTCTGGAATAATTTGTATTGAAATCACACTTAGAATTAGTTCAATCCTATTAAAAACTGTTAATGGAATTATTATTCTGATAATAAGCTGTTCTTAGATTCTTAGTATTAATGATATTCCTTGGAACAGAAGATTAATCTGGTACTAAAATTTAAGCTCCGAACTCAGTATAAGACCCATTTCAATGTGATAAGAATGCAATGGTTATGAAGAACTTGGGAAAAAGGATTTCTTTTTGGAAAGGACAGAAACATGTTGTGCGTGATTTTCAAAACACCAAGAAAAGCAAATTTGCTCTCTGCTTTAATCAAAAACATTTAATAAGAAATCTAAACTTGCTCACTGAACTAGAATCTGGACTTTTGTGAACAGTTATTTGGTTAAACCATTTGAATTATGATTTGTTATTTCTATATCTTGCTGCTTTCTCTATTCAACACGATTTTACCATTAACAACCCAAGTACTGAGTGTGAAGTGTGATATTAATTTTATTATAGTGCAAATACCCTGTTTTATTAAAGTTCCGTATGTTCTCCTGCAAAGCATATAATTCACTTTCCTGTTAGATGTTGCTGCCCAGGTAGTTCTTGGCAATCTCACTCAGTTACACGTGACCTTTATTGAAGTCCTGTTTCATGGGGTGTGCTGTTCGTCATTAATACTGAACTTAGGGTCCGTTTAGCAAGGGTACAAGGAGGTGAAGAGAGCTTGCCTCATTTTGCAGGCTATACTATTTCTCAGTTCCCTGTTTGATTGGATGAGGACATTCCATTTATTCCTGTATGTCAACAACTATTTTAAGGTTTATAAATACCTTTGTGCCTTTTTAAAAATTCTGTAATAAGAATAATAACGCCATGTAATTATAAAATACTTCATATTTTATGCAGGGACTTCATATAAGTTTATCTCATTGAATCTGCACAAGGGTCTTGCAAGATAGGTACGGTATTTATTGCTTGCTCCAGTTTACAGATGTAGAAACCATGGCTCAGAATCAAGACCGCATTGTTGGAAAATGGCAGAATTTAGATTTGTCTACTGCAAGGCTCATACACTTTCCACTATACTATATTGCCCCTCTGTAAGCAGAGAGCACTTGTGAGGCTTAAGAATGCCCATTCATTAAGCTCTTTCCTATCAATGTTAAAATCAACTGACTCAAGGGTTTTCTAAATAGGTTCACTTTGCATTTAGCTCTCTCTTTAAAAATGTTCACAAGGTTATTTAACTTTTTAATGTTGCTTGACATCTTAGCTTTACAAGAATGGCCTCAATCTCCTTTTAAGACTCCTGAGGCAGTTCATAGACTAATTACCAGCCATGGATGGTCTCTTCTGAGCTGAGGGTTTTCCCAGTATGATGAGTGTTCATCTCTACTAGGTTGAATGGATTCTAAATGAAGTGATTAATTTAAAAAATCAATTAGCATGGAGAGCAAATATTTTACTCACAACATCCGCCCATTTAGAGTAGTCCCCTTTGAACAGAGGTGGTGGTATGGCAATAAAGGTAAGTAGGGAGGAACACAAGCCAGGAAAACAACTCCTGGGGCATGCTGATTGTCCTTTGCCCAAGAGCAGGACGGAATTTTCTCTGAGCCAACAGACCTGAGTAATGAACGACCTTGAGTTGTTCCCTCAGTTTCCCGACCTGGTTCTGAGAGGAAAAGTGTGCTATATTGAGAACCTTCCTTTTCAAGTTAGAGGATCAGAAAATAATAGATCGTTAATGGCTGTATGCTCATCAATACATTGAAACTTGTTAAATCTCTGAACTTAAGCTCTGTCTGCCAAAGGACAGTTTGGAAATGAACAGAATGTCAAAATCAATGACGTGGAGGTAATTAAATTGCGCTCATTTTCATCTGACCTTAACTCTTATTTTTGCAAGCTTAATTGATAGCTGTAGTTGAACTAACCAGATTGCTCTAGTGGAACTAGTGAATTTTGCATTAGCAGACTTGGTTAATGGAGAGGGAGGGGAAATACACCCTTGTCCTCCAATCCTAGGAAGAATATCCTGATTTGCCCTGTATAGCCCTGTTTTGATGTTTGCTGATGATCCAGTCTATTTATTAATAATGTCCCTTTTCACCCTCAAAATTGCTCTGGTTTGGATGATAAATTATATGGCTACCCTGCTTATTACTTCTGTTTTACCAGGCTATAACTTGAAATAGACAGTGGTACTCTGTCCTCACAAATTGGCTGTCATCTTTTACATGTGCCCTGCTTTCTAGGAGCTTTACGCAGACATGCTGACCAAAAAGAAATGTATATTTGGACTCCATTATTACAGATTATTATTATTTGTAAAACACATACCATCAACTATAAAGATTTTTTAGAAGGCAAATCCTATTTAAAGTTAGGGAACACAGTTATAAGTAGGTGCTATCACAGCCTCATTTTACAGATGAGCAAACTAAGGCTGAGTAGGGGTGAGTTACCCAAGAGCTACCAAGTTGGGGAAACCCAGATATGAATTCACAGTGTGGACCTTTAATTATTATGCTCTACTGGTCCTGCTACACGCAAACCAGAAGAGGATGCTGTATGATGGTATGATTTAGGGACTCAGATTAGGAATTTGGGCACTCAAATCTTTACCTTATCTTGGATTTTATTTTATAGAGGACAGAGTCTTCGGTCTCCCAAATGAAGAAGAGTCAGGAAAAGTCATGCATTGACTCACTGTGCACTAACTAGGGTACAGTAGGGGGAAATTGGGCTCATCTCTGAGATGCAGTATGGAAACAAGTATCTCCTGAATGTAAAAATGGCGTGGAAAGGAGGCTACACATACCTACACAAGCTGTCTACTTCAAAATTGTTCCTAGAACATACTCATTGCCATTGCCACCTTCTCATTTTCCTAGAGTGAATGCTTCATTACATAGTGAGTAGAAGATTTGTGGACCTGAAGTTCTACTTTTTGGCACATTGACTGAAGGTGAGGATAAAGGGGACAGAATCAGACTAGCATGTTTATGTCTCTTCAAAGGTGTACCTTTATCCTGGAATTCATAATGCATAGTCACTTTTGGGGCTAGTTGATGGTGATTGAGCTGCACCTTAATTCCTATGGGGACTGTTGTAGGGTAGAAGTATAATGTAAATTGAAAACCATTTCCCCTATGGTTTAGGGTAGTTTTGTTGCTACTGTCAGGGGACCCTAAGGGTACTATTTCTTTCATAGTTATTTTCTTCCTAATGCCATCTTACTTCTTTGGAAACTTGTTTCTTGTCCAGCATCGAGAGGCACTGTCTAACAGAATGATGAAAATTCTTATATTTGAACTGCAGATGTTAGCAGTACAAGAAAGAGACACTTAGAAAATGGAAATCATTAAGATTCTGGCTGGAAGATGGATTATTTGACATCCTTCCCCATGTTCCACGATGCTCTTAGACTTAACCAGTGCTGGTTTTCCTCTATTTTTCCATTGGCCACCCAGATTTCATAAATCTGGTAAATGCATATAAATTAAGAAAGTAAGAACTGATATTTTGACCTTTAACACTCTGCCTTTTGATTATTTAGATATTTTTCCCTTCTTGATAGAGAGACAGAGCATTCTAACATCTTTTAGTGGAGTTGGAGAAAACATCTTTATATAGTCTTTCGAAAAATCATGTATCAATCCTGGGTAAAAAAAGCAGAGAATTAAATATTTTCCTGAAAGATATAACAGATCAGGGAGGTGTTATAAACTGATGAAGTTCACAATCCTCCAAGCATACAGATTCTCACTGAAGGGTTTAAAGGTAGTGCTTTTCAACAACTGTTTATAAACAGTAAGAAGAGGCACTAACATTTGAAAAAACATTTAGAGTTTTTGAAGCTTTTTCACATTTATTGCTTTATTTAAAACATGTGAGGTAGGCTGACAAATGTTGTCATTATTTGGATGCCTTAGAGATGAGGCATGTTAGGTAGCAGGATGTTAGAGGAAGGTGGTATGAGTTGGGATAGAGGCTGGAAAAGGTATTGTTAATCCAGCTGCAGAGTCACCCAATGGGTATAGCTACCTTGGGATATTGTCAATGTCTGAGCCTAGTTCTGATGTTTGTTGTGGGAATCCTAACGTGAACAGGCTATGGCACTAGGGGATTTTAGGGCTTAGTCAGAATCCCATAGGAGGCACTATGGTCCTGGGTTATAAATAAGGAGACCTGGAGAAGTACAGAAAAGGGTACCCCTCTTGAGGGAGTGGGCATAGCAGAGTAGGAAGATTCACAGATCCAGCAACACAGTGGATTGCTTGGCAGAGAAAATGAAACAGAAGCCTGGGCATAAAGACAGGGACAATGCAAAGGAAGAAGTAGAGAAAATGGAGTTTCCAGTCTCTAAAGGTGCATAAGGCATGGCAATGTCTGCTGGTCATTCTATCCCAGGATTCATTGCTTCCCACTTCTGGCTTCAGTAGTTTCCTCATTCAGCTTCTAAGGATGTGCTCTTGTCTCAGCTTCTCTGGGCTTTATTCTGTGATCTTCTCTGAGTTTTCTGTGTGGCCTTCGTCTTCTTATGAAGGATTCCAGTAAGAGGATTAAGACCCACCTTGAATGAGGTGGGTCACATTTCATTTGAAATAACCTAATCAAAGTATCCCACCTACAGAAGTTCCACACCCACAGGAATGGTTTGGAAGAACATGATCTTTTCAGGGGTGCATAACAACTTCAAGCCCACACAGCAGGCATGACATGTTTGTTCCTTACATAGGCTTATTTGTTGTATACATTGATCGCTGTTCTATATTTATTGACTACAAATAAATTATTTGCAGAAAATAGAGCAGATCCAATATATCCTTCCATGAACTCTGAATTCCTCATAAAATAAGTTGAATTAAGTGCAGACTGCATAAGAGATAAAGAATCAGCATATGCCTCAAGTACCTACCTGCTCAGTATGGTGTTGTGGGCAGAGATGTGATGGACATACTGTTTGTCCACTCAACGTCATTATGAGCAGTCTAAGTTGGTTTCACATGTTTCTTTTCTTTTTAATGAAAGAAATTATGGGTTTACCGAACAATCAGGCATAAAATACTGGTCTCCTATATATGACCCCAACACCAACTTTGCATTGGTGTATATCATTTGTTACAATTGATGATACCATATTTTTGTAATTGCACAAATAATTGAAGTCCATGGTTTAAATTTGGGTCCACAGTTTGGGTAGCAAAGTTCCATGGATTTTTTTGTTTTAGTTTTTCTGTTACCATTTACACAATCTAATATTTCCCCTTTCAATCATATGCAGATATATATTTCTGTGCTGTTAATTGTGTTCACCACTTTGTGCTACCTTCATGACCATCCATTACCAAAACATTTGTATCATTCCAAATAGGAATCCTGTACATTTTAGGCTTTAACTTCCCATTCCCTATCACTACCCCATCCCCTGGTAACCTGTATTTCAGATTCCGACTCTATGAGTTTGGTTACTCTAATTTTTCAAATCGGTGACATTGTGCACTATTTATTCGGTTGTGTGTGGCTTATTTCATTCAACACGATGCCTTCAAGGTTCATCCATGTTGCTGCATGGAATAGGACTTAATTCCTATTTCATAGTTGAATAATATTCTAGTATATATATGTTCCACATTTTATTTATCAATTCATTTGTTGATGGACATTGGGATTGCATCCATCTTTTGAAAATTGTGAAGCATTCTACTATGAACATCGATGTGCAAATGTCTGTTCCAGCCCCTCCTTTCAATTCTTTTGTTTTATACTTAGTAGTGGGGTTGCCAGGTCATATGGTAGTTCTATGCTTAGTATTATGAAGAATGGCCAAACCGTCTTTTACAGCAGCTGCCATTTTACATTGCCACCAGAAATGAATGAGTGTTCCCATTTCTCTGTATCCTCTCCAACACTTGTTATTTTCCACTTCTTAATAGCAGTCATTTAATAGTTGTGAAGTGATATCTCACTGGGGGTTTGATTTGCATTTCCCTGATGGCTAATGATGTTGAACACCTCGTCATGTGCTTTCTGGCCATTTGTATATCTTTAGAGAGAATCTGTTCGCGTCTTTTGCTAATATTTAAATGGATTGTTAATCTTTTTGTTGTTAAGTTGAAGGATTTCTTTATATATAGGATATTAGTACTTTATAGGATATGTGGTTTCCAAATATTTTCTCCCATTGTATAGGTTGTCTTGTTACTTTCATGATAAATTTCTGTGATGCACAATTTTTTGCTTAATTTTGATGAGATCCTATTTATCTATTTTTTTCTTTTGTTGCTTGTACTTTGGTTGTAAAGTCTACAAACTATTGTCCGACTCAAGGTCCTGATGATGCTTCTCTATGTTTTCTTCTAGAAATTTGTTGGTTCTGGTTTTTATATTTAGTTTTTTACCCATTTTTTAATTTGTTTTTGTATATGATGTAAGTAGGGATCTTTCTTTTTCTTTTTTGCAACTGGAGATCCAGTTTTCACAGCATCATTCGTTGATGAGACTGTTCTTTCCCAATTGAGTGGTCCTTGCTCCTTTGTCCAAAATCAGTTAGCCATAAAAGTGAGGGTTGATTTCTGAGCTTCACATTTTAAGATTGGGAACTGTGAGTTCTCCAACTGCATTCTTCTTTTTAAAGATGGCTTTAGCTATGTGGGGCCCGTTACCTTTCCACATACATTTGATTTTTGGCTTTTCCATTTCTGCAAAGAAGGTTGTTGGAATTTTGACTGAATATATAAATTGCTTTGGATAATATTGACAACATAATGATATTTAACTTTCTAATCCACAAATAGGGAATATCCTTCCATTTATTTAGGTCTTTAACTTCTTTTAGCAGGGCTTTGTAGTTTTCTGTGTTACAATTCCTTTACCATCCTTGGCTAGACTTATACCTAGATATTTGATTATTTTAATTGCTATTGTAACTGGAGTATATTTCTTGTCTTCTGATTGCTTATTGCTTGTGTTTAAAAACTATTAATTTTGGGGTGTTGATCTTGTATCCTGCTACTTTTCTGAATTTATTTATTAGCTCTAGGAGCTTTGCTACGGATTTTTCTGTATATAGGGTCATATCATCTACAAATAGGAAAACTTTTGCCTTTTTGATTCAAATTTGGATGCCTTTTATTTCTTTGTTCTTGTCTAATTGCTTTGGCAAGAACTTCCAGTACAGTGTTGAATAACAGTAGTGATGAGAGGCATCTTTGTCTTGTTCCTGATCTTAGAAGGAAAGATCTCAGTCTTTTGCCATTAAGTAGATGTTAGCTGTGGGGTTTTCATATATGCCCTTTATCACATTGAGGAAATTTCTTTCTATTCCTAATTTTCTAAGCGTTTTCATCAAGAAAGCATGCTGCATTTTATCAAAGGCCTTTTCTGCATGGATTGAGATAGTCATGTGGGCTTTTTTTTTTTCCTTCATTCAAATGATGATCAATTGATTTTCTTATGTTGAACAAACCTTGTATAACAAGGATAAACTGCACTTGTTCATGGTGTCCAATTCTTTTAATATGCTGTTGGATTCAGTTTGCTAGTATTTAGTTGAGGAATTTTTCATCTATGTTCACAAGGGTTATTGGTCTGTAGTTTTCTTTCCTTGTACTTTTACCAGCTTTGGTTTGAGGATGCTGTTGGCCTTACAGAATAAGTTAGGTAGTATTCCCTAACTCTTCAGTTTTCTGGCAGAGTTTGAGCAAAATTGGAATGTTTGGTTGAATTCCTGGGTGATGCCATCAGATCCTAGGCTTTTTTTTAATATAATGATTCAACTTCTTTACTAGTAATTATTTTTTGAGATCTATTTCTTCTTGACTCAATGTAGTAGCTTGTGTGTTTATAAGAATTTGTTCATTTCATCTAGGTTCTTTAATTTATCAATATTTACTTTTTTATACTATTCTATATAGTCCTTTTTATTTCAGTGGGATTATTAGTAATGTTCCCTTTTCTTTCTAACTTTTAATATTTGTATCCTCTCTTTTTTTCTTTGTCATTCTAGCTAAAAGTTTGTCTATTTTATTGATCTTTTCACTGAACGACCTTTAGGTTTTATTACTTCTCTATTGATTTTTTGTTTGTTTGTTTCCTATTTCATTTACCTCCTCTCTAATCTTTGTTATCTCCTTTTTCTGCTCATGTTGGGTTTAGCTTGCTCTTCTTTTTCTAGTTCTTCTAGTTTTGTGTTTAGGTCTCTAATGTGAAGTCTCTCTTATTTATTTATTTTTAAATTTTTTTGCATGGGCAGGCACTGGGAATTGAACCCTGGTCTCCAGCCTGGCAGACGAGAAATCTGCCACTGAGCCACCCTTGCATCGCCTTTCTTATTTTTTAATGTAAGCATTTAGAGCTATACATTTCCCTCTCAGTACAGTCTTCACTTCATCACAAAAGTTTGGTATGTCGTATTTTCACTTTCATTTACTTCATATTTCCTAATTTCGCTTCTGATTTCCTCTTTAACCCATTGTTTGTTTAAGAGAATATTTTATAATTTCCACTTATTTGTTAATTTTCTTTTCTTCCCCTGTCATTGTTTTCTGGTTTCATTACGTTTCCGTCAGAGAATATACGTTGTGTGATCTTCATAATTTTTAATTTATTGAGGCTTGTTTTGTGACCCCAAATATGGTCTATCCTGGAAAATGATAAATGTGCACCTGAGAAGAATATGTGTTCTGTTTTCATTGGAATTTCATTGGATTCTGTTTTCAGTGGATTCAGTGTTAGGTCTGTTGGTTTAGTGTATCATCCAGGTCTTGTGCTTCCTTATTGCTCTTCTGACAAGATATTATTAATAATATTAATATTATTATTATTAATATTATTATCATTATTGAGAGTGATGTGTTAAGTCTCCTATGATTAATGTAGATCTTCTCCTTTATCGGTATGTAATGACCCATCTTTTTTCCTCATCACTGCTTTTGACTTAAAGTCTGTTTTATCTGATAATAGTATTGCCACTCCAGCTCTGTTTTGGCTACTACTTGCATGGTATATTTTCCCCATCATTTCACCTTTGATGTACTTGTATCTTTGAGTTTAAGATGAGTCTCTTGCAGATAGCATATAGTTGGGTCACGCTTTTTAAATCCATTCTGCCAATCTCTGCTTTTTGACTGGAGTGTTTAATGCATTTACATTTAAAGTTACTACTGCTAATACAGAACTTTCTTTTGCTATTTTAATATTTAGCCATTTCTGTCTCGCAATTCCATTAAAGCCTAATTTATATGTATTTGTTTTCTTGTGTTATGTATCATATTGATTGCCTTTTCATTTCTATCTGGACATAATTTGCAACTGTTTGTGGTTACATGGGTTAAAATTTAACGTATTAAATGTATAATAATTATATTTGGTTCGATACTGACTTACTTTCGATAGCAGGCACACATACTTTTCTATACCCCTGTCCCATCACCATTTTTTGTACTTGTTGCCAGTATATCTGTGTACATTGTATGTCCAAAAGCTTAGATTTCTCATTACTTTTTATGTATTTGCATTTTAGCACCTATAGGAAGTAAGAAATGTAGTTACATACCAAATACAATACAACAATACACGTATTTATTAAATAGAACAATAATTACCCAAATGGTTACTTTTAACACAGGTCTTTATTTTTTTATGATACTTTGAACCTCTGTTCTTTATACTTTGAACCACTGTCCTTTTATTTCAGTCTGAAGAACTCCCTTTAGCATTGCTTTTAGGGCAGGTCTTGTTGTGATGACGTCCTTCAGCTTTTTGTTTATCTGAGAGTGTTTTAATAGCACCCCCTTTTTGGAAGAGATTCTCATTGAAAACAAAATTCTTGACTGGCAGTTGTTTTCCTTCAGCACTTTAACTATTTCAACCTACTGGCTTCTCACCTCCATGGTTTCTGAAGAGAAATCAACACTCAATCTAATTGGGACTCCCTTGTATATAACATGTTGCTTTCTTCTTGTAGCTTTCGAAACTCTCTTTTTGTTTTTTGCATTTTATAGTGTAATCGATATATAATGGGGAAATATAATGTAATCAACATATAATAGATAATATAAAATTTCTTCATTTTTATTCTGTTTTATTCTTCTCTGAGCTCCTGTTATGTGCATATTCACATTTTTTGCTACATTTGGGAATTTCTCTGTCACTATTTCTTTGATTATTCCTTCTGTCCCTTTCTATCTTTCTTCTCCTTCTGGAACTGTCATAATTGAATATTAGTGCACTTGATTGTGTCCCATAGCAGTTTTAAGCTATTTTCACTTTTAATATTTCCTTTTCCTTTCTGCTCCCAAGTCTGGCTCATTTCAAAGTGTCTTGTCTTCAAAAGTTCACCTATTCTTTTTTCTCCCAGCTCCAATTTGCTCTTGAAACCCTTGTGGGCATTTTTCATTTCAGTTATTGTGGTCTCCAACTCTAGTAGTTCTGTTTGGATCCTTTTAAAAATGTATCACTTTACTTAGACTTTCATATAGATCAGTCATTGTTTTCTGATTTCTTTTAGTTTTTCCCTTGATCTCCCTGAGCATATGTTTTTTTTTTTGCATGGGCAGGCACCGGGAATCAAATCCCGTCTCCGGTACGGCAGGTGAGAACTCTGGCCCACATCTCCCTGAACATTTTTAAGATGATTTATTAGAAGGGTTTTTTCAGTATGTCCACATTATCATATTCTTTACTGGTATTTTCTGTATTTTTGTCTTCTACCTTTCAGTGGGCCATCATTTCCTGTTTCCTTGTTTGTCTTTAACTCTTTTGTTTCACACTGTACATTTTAATATTTAAAATATTAACCTTGTATCTACTCCCTGAAATGTCTCTTGGTTTTGTAACCAACTCTTGGTTAGAAGACGAAGGATTTCTTGAGCTTCAGCTCTCCTATTGGGAATGTCTGCCCAAGGTGAATGCAGTATGCAGGTTTTCCCTGTCTTAACTGAGCCAGTCTTGTTCTGTGTTTTTCTTTTTTTCTATCTTTTTTTCTTTTTTTATTACATGGGCAGGCACCGGGAATCGAACCCGGGTCCTCGGACTTGGCAGGCAAGCATTCTTACTTGCTGAGCCACCGTGGCCCGCCCTATGTATTTTTTTTTATATATAAGATATTTTGGAGTACCCTTGTTTACAGGAGTTTGGTTGTCCCCTCTGTTTCACAGGACAAAACTTCCCTCTTCAGTGTCTTTGAAACCACCGGTTTTTTGTTCCAGACTGTCTTCTTCTTTAGTTTTTTCCAGTTCTTTTTTTTTTTTTTTGTCTCACACTGCTTTTGCCTGAAGGCAAATTCTTGGAGGAAGGTCTCCCTGGGGAGGACTTTTCCAAGTTGGTCTTTTCCAGCTGAATTAGGATCCAAGACTCAGGAAGTGGGTACAGACACTTATTTGGTATAGGAACAATCTGGAGGTTTTAAGTTTCTGAAAACATAAACTTAATAGGTAAAATTTTTATTGAACTTAGGTAGAGCTCAGGGTATTTTTTAAGGTTTTCAGGAAAACTGTTGGCTGGAGATTGGCATACTGTGGTAATTTGCAATATCTGGCTGAAGTTTGTGTAAGAGTAACCACCAGAATGATCTCTCAATTCTATTTGAAATCTCTTAGCCTCTTAAACTTAATTTTGTTTCCCTTCTCTTCCCCCTTTTGGTCAAGAAGGCATTGCCAAGCCCACAGAGCCAGGGCCAAGCTCATCCCTAAGAGTTATGTTCCATGTTACCAGGGAGATTTCCACCCCCTGAAAATCATGTTCCATGTAGGGTGGATTGTAATGAGTTTATTTGCAGAATTTGGCTTAGAGAAAGAGGATATATCTGAGCCATAAAAGGCAGTTCTCTTGGGGTGACTCTTAGGAATAATTTAAAGTAGCCTGAGCTTCATCACTGGAAAAATAAGTTTCATAAGGGCAAGATTGAGGGCTTGGCCTGTTATATTTGGGGTCCTTAGTGCTTAAGAGAATATCAGGTAGGGAAATTTATAGTTCCTGTCCCTCAAGGGACTTTGCAAATACATTTTTGTTATATGTTCAAGATACTCTGAACCGTATCATCGTATTACATTAAGTTATACAGAATCATAAGATCTAATTCCTATTCTAGGGTCCATGTATTTAGGTTGTTTAAATAAACTTGTTAGATAGGTTAAGTTAGTGTGCTACAGAAAATTTAAATTTAAATTTTGAACCAAGCAAACATCTCCTCCTTTGGTTTCACACAGAAATTGAAGTTTTAGTATACATTCAATATCACCCTTTACCCTGTATTGTGATTTACCTTAGTCCTAACTGGGTCAGCTTAAATTTTGAACTTTTATTATGGCGTTAAATGTTATTGGAAAAAATGGCTTTAGGGTATAGCTCATAATTTATTTCACAAATCCCCTGTTGTTTTAATGTGTTGCACAACATAGATCTTTACAAATCTTGGCCACTTTTCTGATGGTAAATTTGTAGCATATGAACATTTAAAGACTTTTGGACTTTTGATTATCGATTGTCAAGTTGCTGTATAGGAAATGGCAAAATTTATGCTGCCATTAGTAATTTCTGATAGGGCCCATCTCTATATACTGCCTACATGGATGTGGGTATTGCTGTTATTTTTGTCTTCTTTTTTTCTCCACGTGGGCAGGCTCTGGGAATCGAACCCGGATCTCCAGCATGGCGGTCGAGAATTCTGCCACTGAGCCATGGCTGCCCACCCAATATTATTGTTATTTTTAAAACTTTGAAGATCTTAGATAAAAAAAAAATTCTTTAATTTGTTTGTTTTCCTCAGTTACTGGTGAAATAGATACTTTTTACCATGTTTATTGACAAATTACATTTTTCCGTTTTTGGATTGCCTATTTTGATTCTTTTGCTTGCTTTTGATTGGGTTGTTTTTTTTGTTGCTTTGTAAATATTTGTTATAGATTGAGGATATCAACTCTTTGTATGCCATATTTTGCAAATATTTCACCCATTTTATCATTTGTCTGATATTTGTAAATATATTCATATTTTTTGTCATGCAGGAACTTTTCATTTTTAGGGACCAGACTCTGGTAGTCTTTTGCTTTAAAGCTTCTACTTTGATGTTCTACTTAGAAGTACCTCTCTCACTCTAAGATTGTATAAAAAGGCAGCCTTTATCCTTTACTTCTGTGGGTAGTATAGATTAGATATCCATGCTTACTTTATGATTGTGTGGAGCTTTACACAAAAGCATTCTTTGTATTTTTATTAATTAATTTATCTTCTCCTTTATTGCACTTGTTTTATGGACAGAGTTGCAAGATGGAAAAAAATTTAAAACATTTCAATAAAAATGTGTAAGGCTATTTGATTCCAGTTCAGTATTATCCCTCAAGCATTTTATTTTTCAACACTTCTAACTATTTATTTTCTTTTCTGTCAAGATGTTTAAATATACAATGTACAGTGAATTTCTTTAAATTAAATTTTTCTTATGCAGATTTATAAATGCAGATAATTTCTTCTCTCTCTTGTATTCAAAAGCCCAATATTCAAGGCTCCTGAGCTTTCTCCACTTGGATATCCTGAAGGCATTTAAAACATAGAATGTCCAAAAGTGGATTAATTATTGTCCATAAAATGAAGTTATTTGCATCTACTTTTTACATTTGCTAAACTGCTTAATATTTTGCAATTGACATAACAACCTAAGGCAAAGAGTCTTAGTATCATCTGAAGCCTCTCTCTTTCTTTGCCGTCATATTAAATTAGTTACCAGTCCTGTTGAGTTTTTCTTCTTAAGAGGTTTCAAAATGTTATTCTCTAATCCATCTCTATTTCTGACATAATTTTGGTCTTCTTCTCATTCCTTGGATGATTGCCACAGTCACCCAGATGGTCTGCCCTCACTCCAGTCTTTCACCTTTCTAATTTAACTTTCAGTCATGTCTCTAAAATATAGTCTAATGATTCACAAAAGGCATTAATGGGTAGGGTATATCTGAGGTGGTAGTTAGGGGATTCTGGAATGAGTAAGGATGCACCAACTCCTCTAAGTAGATTTTGCTGAAATGGGACTTTTGTTGACTAGATAATAAGCCTAAAGTAACAGGTTTTAGAGGCATCAGTGTCAAGGCAAGATGTTAAGACAAGTAGGGAATATGGATCAAAGCTATGTGCCAGCTCCTGTCATCCACCAACGGCGGCACACTACCCTAATGTGCTGTTCAAAGTTTCTCTTGATTAGTGAAATGCAAATTGAAAGAAAATCTAGATTATACTTTTCACTTATCAGATTGCCAAAGATAAAATAATAATTATAGTAATAATATAATCTGTTGATGAATGGATGGAGAAATAAGCATGCTTTTAAACTGTTGAAGGTATTGTAATTGGTCCACTTTTACCTGGTGACTGAAATTGGGCAATATCTGCCAAAATAAAAAATTTACCCATCCTTGGACCTGGTAGTATCACTTCAAGGAATTTATCCTACAGCTATATTTGCTTATATAGCAAAGAACTTTGTTGGGATGTTAATGGAACATTGTTTTTAGTGTAAATAGCTGGAAATGTTATTGGTTGTAATAGAAGACTGGGTAAATTAGTTATGACACATTTACATGTTGGAATATTATGCAGCTGGTAAAAATAATGACATAGGTATGAATGAATTATATACACATACAAATATACTAATGTGGAAAAATATTGATGATTGTTAAATGAAAAAAGGAAATTGAGGACTATGTATATATTATATATTTCTACACATACATACACATCAATTATATATATAGGTTTTTGTTTGTATGAAAAGGAATATATATTATATAAAATCAATATGATATACCAACTTGGTTTTCTCTACTTTCACCATTTTCTTTCTTCAAATTTAGCCAGCAGTTAAGGCATTTTATGCTTCTTACTTGAAAGAAAAATGATGTAGGGGACAGGAACAATCATTTTCCTGACCATTAGTTACAAAAGCCTAGGTCTTCATGGAGAACCAGAAAGGACAAATTTAGGTTCATAAGTAACTCAATAGCATTGGTTGAATTCAGATGATGCAATGGTGGGATTGCTAATCAACTGAAGACTAGACAGTACACCCTGCCATAGGGGAGGTGGGAAAGGGAGTAGGATAGGAATCCCAAAGGGAAATGATCATGGGCTTCTTATGATAGATTGTGGTTGAGTTCAAAAGTGATAAGAAATTATTAATCCTTTCCCAAGTAGAGCTCGTGGAAGAAGCAAGAGCTGGAAACAGAAAAAGTTGTGTGGTATATTTATGACAGAATTTAAAATCTTAAATTCCTTGAGGGGCCAGGCCACAAATGGCAATGAATATTATAGATCCTCAGAGGACACTCCAAATTAGGAACTCGTACTTTGATTACAAGCAATGTGGGTACATAGGCCCAGTGTTAAAAGATCTTCTGATTTTTCAAGAGAAGGTAGAAAGATTAGATTGTATAGGAACTGTCCTGATGTTTACATGTTGTCAACCAGCTCTACATTAAAAAGCAAGCAACGAACCAAACAAACAAAACCATTTCGTGGCCAAACCGAACACATTTGCAGGTTACCACATTGTAATTCTGGTGTAGGCAGTGGGACCTGAGCTGGCTTTATGGGTTTATCTCTGAGTTGCAGCAAGATGGTAGGAGATGCAAGTCATTTACCTGTTCCTGAAAGCAGCACAGAAGTTGCAAGAGGCCTGAGCCTGTGTGAGTTTCCTGACTGCTTAGCAAGGTTCAGAAGCAGCTTGCTCTTAGCATCTGGCTCTATGTGGGCAATTAAGAGAAAGGACAAAGTGGGGTTTGAGAAGGCAACAAAAAAGGTGAAGAAGATAAAGGCAAAGAAGGATAAGGAGGAGGAGGAGGAAGAGGAGGAAGAAAAAGAGAGAGAAGTAGAAAAACCTGGGTTTGCAAACTTGGAACATGGTATCAGGAACCTGCAGGTAGAGAGGACTGAACAATAGATTGCAGTTAAGAATAATCAGCAACGGCCAGAGTAGATGGATGATGCCCCATCTCCACTTCCTTGAAGTCTTGAAACAACATGAATTTAAATTCCTGGAACTTGGATGCCATCTAAGAAACCATATGTATGTGTGTCTGTGTGTGCGTTGGGGGGAATTTCTTACCTAGTTGAGATCAGATTGCCTCTACCTGACAGAATGAGGGACAACATAAAAATTAAGTTCAGCCATGGAAAAATAACAATGCCATATCTTGACTGCCTGTTCTTACAGACTGAGATTCAGACCCAAAATATGTATATGCATAAAATAACTGTGGCAGGATATACCAGAAAGTATCAACTGTGATTTGGGGACTGGAACCAGGAATTGGGCTCTTTTATTAAATAGATATTTGAATGGTGTGAATTTCTCACCATCTGAATCTATTATTTGAAATAATAAAGGAAAAAAAATGAACCTGCCTCTCTAGCCTAAGCTTTTCCTGATCTGTGGATCCACCCCGTGCCTTAGCCTTATCAGATCTCCCCTGCTTTGACTTCCCCATTTCAGATTCCAACTCAATGATCACCTTCTTCGCAGAATTTCCCCTAAGGGCTCTCAGCATCTAAACTGAGCATTTGTTCTGTAAACTTCATAGCATTTAGTTTATATTGTGAAGTTGTCATATCACCACTTAAATATGTATCTATCTCTTTTACTTAGTCTGAGTCCTCTGAGGGAGAATTCATGTCTAATTTCCCACAATGTTGAGCTCATAGTGACAGCTTCCTTTAATAAAATAATGCTTCAGCTCTCTCAATTAATTATTAATGTATTGCTGCAACTATAATTCAATAACAGAGACGATAAAGATCTAATTTCTAAGCCCTAGTGTGGTGTTCCAGGCCAGTGGTTCCCAAACTGCTGCACATTATAATCCCCTGGTTTGCTTTAAAAAATTCTGATGCCCAGGCTGTGACCCAGGTCAATTAGGCCAGAATCTCTGGGAATGGAACACAGGGATCAGCATTGTTTACAAATTCCCAGGTGATTCCAATATGCAGCCATTTTGAAAAAACAGTATTCCACAGACTTTTAAAATCTGACCTGACATTAACAAAACACTCTAGAGAAGGTGCTTTGTTTCCTGTAGCTTTTATGTGTTCTCCTGTTCCATTTATTTGCTTTTAATACTCTTCAGAGTCTTGCACTAGCTAGCCTCTTTGAGCTGAGATGTTCATCTAAAAAAAGAAGACTACTTGTTTTGCTTCTTTTACAGGGTTGTTCTAAGGACTAAATGACATCATGTATACAACGGTGTTTTGTGAACTCTCAAGGGCTGCAAAAGATATTGTGTTCCTAACCTTACCAGATCCAGATTTTCATTCTGTACCCATTTTATTCATTCTTATAAATGAATTGGTTTCCAAAGAACGTAAAATTTATTTCCAGAATTCCTTACAACTGTCCTGCTTTTTCACTTAACTTTGCTTTCATGCTGTTCTTCTTGAACATCATCTTGAAGAGAGCTTTGCATTCATCCAAAAATATGGAATATTTAGAAACATTCTATAAATTGCGAACTAAATCTGTACTGGGATGGCTCATATAACCTCAAAAGAAGCTGCAGTTGTTGTTTTTTAAAATACAATTCGTTTTTGCCTTTGAGAAATTTCTGTGGCATCTGATGAGACATGAGATATCATTTTTGTTAAGCTTTCCCATCAATTTGCATGACAGATACTTCATAGAAGAATTTCTGCCCAGTGCTGATCACTGAGTCATCGTCAGTTTGATTAGGTATCTTTCTTTCGACATAAATGCACTTCAGTGACATTTAAAATGGAGAGAATGCTATTCTGGGCAAGGGAACCAAGCAATAAATTTCTCATGCTTTGCAACACCGAAGCTCTTCAAGGTAGCGTACCTTCAAATTCAAACATATGGGCAGTATAATTTTATCTTCTCCAACAAAGCATTTTTCATACTAATCTTTTCATTTAATTTAATTTTTGGAGGCTTTCAGAAGAAACAGAAGTATAGTAAAAGGGTTTTGCACTCCTCCGAGTCTCATCTATGGTAAGTAATTCCACTCACTGTCTTAAGCCAATTTTTTAAAAGTCAAAGCTGGTTAGATTTAAATTGTCATCAGTGTGCAATGTCCTTTATGGTTCCAGCACTAGAGCTCTAGAAGGTGCAGTATAACTCTGATGATGCTCAGAGTAAAGCTCTTAAAAGTAGGAATCTGGGTTAGAACACAAATTCTACCATGCTTGCTTCACAGGTTGGGTTAACTTCAAACTCTTGGTGACTCAGATATTTAATGTATAAAAGGGTATTACTACCAGATGTCCTGATCATACTGAATGGTTTTGCAAAGAAAAACAGAAGCTTCTTAAAAAAATAGCATTACAATATAAGAATGCATGATTCAGTAACTGAGTAGAGCTTTTCAGGCTACAGAGTTCTTAAGGTGACTTTATATCTTGACTCTTGCGATGCTCTAGGGAGGCAGAGCTCATAGTAATATGAGGAAACTGAGGCTCAGAAAGATCACATGACTAATAATTGGCAGAGCCAGAAATTGGGCTGAAATCTGACTGAAACTATTGTCATTTTCACTATTCCTTGTTACAAGAAAGTATGTGTGAGGGTGTGTATGTGTGTGTTTATGCACGTGTGTGAGCATGCACATATGCTTATATGTGGGTACATGTGTGAATATACATACACATGTACATGTTGTACTTGGAATGCTATGGCCCTGTGTTATTGGTAAGGGGGCCTGAAAAAGTACAAGGAAGAGTGTTAGTTGAGGGGGTGGGCATAGCAGGGTGGGAAAATTCACAGATCCAGCAACACAGTAAATTTCTTGTCAGAGACAATGGGACAGAAGCCTGGTCATAAAGACTGGAACAGAACAAAAGAGGTGTGCGTGTGTGTATTTGTGTGTGTTAGGCATATGAGTGTGCATGCACATATGTTCGTGTGTGTTCACATGTGTGCAAGTGTTCGTGTGTGTATGAATGCATGTAGGCATTTGTGTGTATGCTTGTTGGTGGGGAATGTGTGTGCATGGTTGCATGTGTGCATGTGTTTGTGTACATGTGTGTGTTTGTGAAAATATTCATGTGTATTTGTGTGCTGTGTGTGTCTGTGTGCATGTGTTCATGTGGCAGAGGCTGGAGTAGGGCAACGATAGATGATGTAATCCCAAGCTAGTACAATTCTTTTATATTTTTGCTATATATTTCATGATTTGAAAATTATAGAAGTGCCAATGGGAAAAAAGTTATGAATATTTCTCATAGGCTCAGTGGATATACTCTTTGGCACTAAGTTCACTATAATTCTTAAAAAAAAACACTACCTCATAATTTATGGAGTCAAAATATCAGACTTAGAAGAAAAATTAGAGTTTCTGTTGTCAAGTGCACAATATTGCCTGATAACCTTGTTAAAACTACGAAACACTGGCTCCTCTCCAGACCTTTTATTATGAATCTGTGAGAGTGGGACCTACTGTTCTATATTTTGGGAAAGCTCCAAAGATGACTGTGATGTGGGAACATTTTGTAGAGATGATTTCTCATTTACAATAAAGTAGTAAAAGTGTCTCTGCCATACCCAGCTTCCTGAAACCAACCGAAAACAAGGAAAATGAAAAAGCATGGAAGAAAACCACAAAAGTTATCTTAGAGTTGCTCCTTAAAAATCACCAGACCCAGGCAATTTCACCAGTGACTTTTACAAAACATTTAAGGGACAAATACTTCTATTTTCATTAAAAATTTTCCTGACCATAGAGATAAATGAAAACCTGCTCAATTTTTTATGAAATCATTATATTTTCAATAAAAAACTCAACAGCTATAGTATGGAAAGAAAACTATAGACTCATCTCACTTATGAATTTCAATGCAAACACTCTAAACAAATTATTAGCAAATAGAATCCATCAGTATGCTAAAAAGTAATAGAAGGCAACCAACTAGGAACTAAGAATGATTCCATATTAGGGAATCTATTAATATAATTCAGCATATTAATAGGTTAAAGGAGAAAATCCTTATGATCATTTTCATAAATACATTTTCATAAATTCTGAGAAGTTACTTCAGAAAATTCAAAATCCATTCATTATATAAGCCTTAGTAAAATTGGGATAGATCATTACTTCAATAACATGAACACATATATACATGCACAATTTCCCATTGCCCCCAAAAGCATTACGACTAATAGAAAATACTAGAAATATTTTCTTTAAAGTCATAAACATAGTAAGGATGTCCACAATCACTACCAATAATTGAACATTTTTTGGAAGTACCAGCCAAATCTGTTAGGAAAGATGTACAAGGACTGGAAAGCAAAAGTCCAAGTTATCATGATTTGAAGACATGGCTGTATATTTGGAAGCGATAAAAAATCTCCTGAGAAATTATTAGAGATAAAAGATTTCAGCAATGAGATTGGTAAAGAAATTTTTATAAGTGACAAAAAATAGATTTGTTGTTTTTTTTTTTCCTACATGGGCAGGCACCGGGAATCAGACCCAGGTCTCTGGCATGGCAGGCGAGAACTCTGCCACTGAGCCACCGACACATGCCCTAGACTCTATTTTATACACAACAACAGATTAGAAAACACAAAGAATACATTAACTCATGAATGCAATATTAAAAGGTGCCATAAATAGGAATAAATTTAACTAGAAATGTGTAGGAAGTGTAAGGAGAAAATACTGAATTTTTAAACTTTTCTGTGGGACATAAAATATTTATGATTAAGTGCAAAGACAATCCTCTTGATTAGGAAAGCTCAATGTTTTAAAGGCTATGGTTTTTGCAAATTGATATATGATTGAAATATAATCTCAATGCTATAAACCAATATTTCTTTCTTAAACTGCACTAATTGATTTTAAATTTTATATGAATAATTATGAAATACCAGCCTGAATAAATATTCTTACAAATTAAATTTTGTTACATAAATGTATTCCATGACAGTTCCCCTATATGGATTTTCTAATTAATACAAGGTCTTAGATTTTTAAAAGTGTGTTTCAAATATTAATCTGAAATAACAAACATATGGAAATATCTAAGATCATTTTGAAAGAGATGAGTTATGATTAGAGTCTTGTTGATTAAAAAGTGCACTTCTGACACAAAGAGAAAGTGGAGAGTATCAATGGATTGTGAGCTGACCTAAAAAAGAGAGAGAAGACTTGATTTAAAGAGGGCACATCACTATTGACCTTACAGAAAAATTTTTAAAGAGGAGTATAAGGGAATACTATGAACAATTTTATGCCAACAAATTTGATAACCCAGAGAAATGGACATATTCTGGGAAATGTGCAAGCTCTCAAAACTAACTCAAGAAAAAATATAAAATCTGAATAAACCTAACACAAGTGAAAAGATTGAATTTGTAATTAAAACAAACACTTTCTCAAAAGAAAAGCCCAAGACTGGGTGGCATCACTGGTGAATTCTATCATACTTTTAAAGAAGGGTCACCACAAATTTTTACAAATTCTTCCAAAAATTAGAAGAGGAGGGAATACTTCTCAACTGTGTACCAAGCCAGTACTATTTTGATACCAAAACTAGAAAAAGATATTACAAGAAAACTACAGACCAATATCCTCCATGAATAAAGTTGCAAAAACCTTCAACAAATTCTAGCAAACCAAATCCATATACATGGAAAAGGATAATACAACATGGCCAAGTGAGATTTATCCCAGGAATTTAAGGTTGGTTCAATATATGACAATAAACCAATATAATATATCATTCTAAATGAATAAAGTACAATAAATACATGCTCATGTCAATAGTTACAAAAAGCATTTGAAAATATTCAATTCATTTCCATAATAAAAACACTCCACAAATGAAGAATAAAGGGAACTTCTGATAAGTACCATCTATGAAAACGCACAGTTTTCATCGTATTTCATAGTTAATATCATTTTAATAGTGAAAGACAAAAAGCTGAAAACTTCCAATATCAGCAAAAGGATGTCTGCTTTTGCCACTTTTATTCAACCTTGCACTGGACATATTAGCTAGGGAAATTAGACAAGAAAAAATAATAAAAGGCATACATATTGTAAGGGAAGAAGTAAATCATCTTGAATGTACAAAATCCTAAAGAATCCGCAAAAAATATGAGATCCAATACATGAGGTCAGCAAGATTTCAAGATGCAAGATAAAATAGAAAAGTCATGAACAACTGAAATACAGGGAGCCCAGAATAAACATGAGGGCCTTTAATCCTGTATAGCTTAATGTAATGCCTGGATACACCCTAGAATATATTAAGCAGATAATCAAGAAGTATTGGCAAAGTCCCTTGAGGAATGAGAGAAAAAAATATGAAACTATTAAACTTTACCATCAGGGAATCTGCTAATGCTGTGTCAAACATTAGGGACACCTAAATCAATAGGCCAAGCCCTTGATCTTGAGGCTTACTCTTATGAAGCTTATGTATGTAGCTGAGACGCTTAGCCTACCTACAGATATGCCTAAGAGTTACTTCTGGAGGACCTCTTTTGCTGCTAAGATGTGGCCTCATTCTTTCTAAGCCCAACTCTGCAAGTAAAATCATTGCCCTCGCTCTTACATGGAACATGACATTCAGGGGTGAAAGTCTCCCTGGCGACGAGGGAGATGACTCCCAGGGATGAGTCTGGCCCTGGCACTGTGATTTCAATGATACCATCCTGACCAAAAGAGGGAAAAGATGTGTAACTAACAAAGTATCAGTAGCTGATGGAGTTCAAATAGAGGTGAGAGGCTACTCTGGAGGTCTCTCTAATGCAAGCTTCAGTTAGACCTTGCTACCTATTGTAATTTACCAAACCACAACCAGGACCATTCCAGCCAATCCTAAAGAACACTTAGGGCAATATTTAAGATTCTACAAATTGTTTCCATGCACTAGAGTAACTTTTCAGAAACTTGCAACCTCCATATGGGTCCCTAGACCACGTAAGTCCTGAAACCTGGAGGGGCCAGCTTCTCTAGAAGATAAGCTAGTTCCATCTCCCTACTTCATATTATTGACAGCCCCTTCCAACAAGAAAAAGTTAGAATGGCCATAGCACAAATACCCCTAAAGAGTGGGATAGAAAGATCAAAGGTAATGGTGAAGTTATGCAGAGAAGATAGGGATTAACAAATGAATATGACTGCTAAATCATCACATTGATTTCTCTTTTAGTCTCCAGTATCTTAGAGCAGGAACAATTAAAAACCTAAAATTGTGGAACTGTAACCCATGTCAAACTCTGAAATCTGTTCTACTACTAATTGTTGTGCTGTGCTTTGAAATTTATTGCTTTTTTGTATATATGTTATTTTTCACAAAAAAGAAAATAAAAGTCGATTGTGATGATAAAAAAGCATTTAAGCCCTCTAGCCTCTTATATTCTGGAGCAGTTAGAAGGAAAAATCTGAGAGGATCATATGGTAGCTCAAGATAAACTCTGGAATCTGTCCTGTAACTATTTGTTGACGAGTGCTTTGAAAACTATTGCTTTTTTCTTTATTTGCTTTGTATATATGTTATATTATACAATTAAAAAGTTTGGAAAAAGATAGTGAGAGATCACTTTATATTCACTAGGATGGCTGTAATTAGAAGACATAAAATAAGTGATATAAGGGTGTGGAGAAATCAGAACTTTCATAGGCTTCCAGTGAGAATGTAAAATGGTAAAGCCATTTTGGAAAACAACTGGTGATTCCTCAAAATGTTAAACATAGAGTTACTATATGACCCAGCAATATCCACTACTTGGCAAATACCCAAAAGATTTTAAAACCCATATTCAAACAAAAACTTATACACAAATGTTTCTAGCAGCACTACCTACAATAGTGACAAGGTGAAAACAACATAAAATCCATCAACTGATGAATAGATAAACAAAATATGGTATATGCGTACCATGGTATGTTATCAGTTATGAAAAAGAATGAAGTTATGATACATGCTACAACATGGATAAACCTTGAAAACATTATGTTAAATAAAAGATGCTTCATGTTGTATGCTCCCATTTATATAAAATATCCATACTAGGAAATTCCTTAGATTCAGAAAGGCAATTATTATTTGTCAGGGACTGGTGGCAGGTAGAGAATGTGGAGAGACTATTATTGGGTATTGGGTTCCTTTTCGGGGTATTGAAAATAGTTAGGAATTAGTGGTGATTGTGATACAACTATATGAATATACCAAAATGCCCCTGAATTATATACTTTAAAAGGGTGAAATCTATGGTATACGTATTATATCTTAATTTTTAAAAATGATCAAAGCACATGAATAGGCAATTCACAGTGAAAGAAATTTATGAAAATGTGAAATAATACTCAGCTCTGCATAATTAAATACATGTACAGGAAAACACAAGTTTATCTCTACCTACAAGAATAGAAAAATAAAAAGAAGCACATTGCACAATGTTGGTGAGAGTGTGGAGAAGCAGGAACTCTCATTCTTTTTTGGTACCATATGATGCAACTACTTCGGAGGGCCACTTGTCAGTATCTATCAAAATTGTACTGCAGATAAACTTGCATTTCTGCAGAAAGCAGTATGTACTAGTCTATTCACTAAAGCAGTTGCTTACCAAGAAAGTGGCGACAATAAGGGCATTGTCAGTGGGGGAATTTAAGAACAGCAATAAAACTGACTAAATGTTGGTCTGCTTTTATTATTGCTCTTTGCAGATATTTCTAAACCATGTCAGATTTAAAATACTCCTGGTTAAGGTGAACTCTTCCCACTTTCCCCTACCCCATGCTTGGTATGCCACAGCACTGTAGCAGTGTTTATAATAATGAAAAACTAAAACAACCTACATGTACATTGATGGGGGCTTGTTAGGTAAGTAATGGCCCATGATATAATGGAATATTATGCAGTCATTAAAAACGGTGCCGCGCTTGATGATATGGAATGATTGCTAGCATACATATTTAAGTGAGAAAACAATCAAGATGGAAAATGACTGTATAATGCTTCAATTTAGGCTTAATTTGCAGAGACTATTGTTGAAAGTGAATGAGAAAGTGTTTGGAAGTGAATGAGAAAGTGTTTTCAGTTGTTTCTGCGGAGTGGAACTAGCGGATTTGTAGTCTGGGAAGGGAAGAAGATTGAATTTTCCCAGTGCACCCTTTTTTGGTATTGTTTTGAATTTTGTGCCATGTTCATATATTGCCTATTAAGTAAGTATGCGTATTAAATTATGGGCATGTTTGTATTTATCTTCAATTAAAATTTGTGAGTGTGTATTTAGGGAAAAAAACAAAAACAAAAACCCTGGTCCTGATGTTTATTGCATGGATTTGTATTGCTTCAGTGATTATATTTGGCTGGAGGCAAGAAAAATCCCACAAACAAAGGGTATGGCATTTAAGGGCTTTATTTCCTCACATAACAAAGCATCTGAGGGTAGGCATTCCAGAACTGGTGCAGCTGCTTGAGAATTCGGGTGGCTTCTTTCTTTGTGCTCTGTTTTCCCTAGCAAATAGATATGGCAGTGATCCAAGTGGTGAACGACTTCTTAGTTTTTAGAAAATGTAAGATGATTGCACAGTTTGTAATCCAAGGTGGAGAACCTAAAAGCGTTAGTAAAATCAATCCTCCTACTGGGAGGAACATAGTAAACATTTTCAAATGAAACTAACTCTATGGCTTAGAGCATGGACTTTGGAGTAGGGGCCAGGTTTGAACCCTAATTTGGCACTAACTAGCTGGAAAATTTTGGACAAGAGACTTAACCACTCCTAGCATCAGTTCCCTCTTGTAATAAAGTAGGGATAGTAATAACTGGCTCAGAAGACTGTGGTTGTTATTAAATGAGGTAATACGCATAAACTACCAAGAAGGGTATCTGACATGTAGTAGACCATCACCCATCATTTTGAATTTTTTTATTTCACAAACTTTGTGATTTTATATGGCTGCTCTGGGTCATGTAGAAAAGCTAGACATTAGATACTTTGCTTCTTAGGAGTTGCATCCTGGTAGCTTTGCATTTTTGTTTTTGAAACAATATAGCCTTGAATAAAGTGTACTGTGCTGGTCTCATTGTGAAGCCAAGACATATACCATCATACGGACTTTCATTACTCTGTGGGAACATTTAATTAGTTTTCTGCTTTATTAAAGAGCTATCCATCATTTTACAGAAATTTCAATTTCGTAAATGAAACCAACATCCTGACGAGGGCATTCATAGATAATGGTGTGTGGGGCAGAGATTAAGCAAACAATTTCTTATCTGATCTTCAGTTCTGACCAAGAGAGGAGTTTGGTGCTTTCTTTTCCTGTCAACCTCCTTTTCAGGCTGGACAGTAAGAGGTTGTATGGGGAATTCACCACTTAAAAATGGGCCTGCAGAGGTCTCAGGCTGCAAATACACCATCAGAGACGAGCCTGGCCAGACACACCTGTACTCCTTGCTTGAGGCCACAATAACAAATTCCCAGAAGTTAAAGGTTATGTAACTGTGAACAGACACGCTGTGCTCTTTTTTTTTTTTTCCACCTGCAATGCGCATTTTATGTCTTCTATATTCTCAGAATTCTCTGGCTAACCAACTGCCAGAGTCACTACATTTTTAGCAGTAGTTACTGGATTTGGAAGCTCTCTCCTAAAAGAAGTGTATATTAAAATGCTCATCACTGATTTTAATGGAGAAAGTAACCCCATGCTGTTGGGGCCTATTCTCTGTTTAATTGTAGCAGATTGGTTGGGTGGTTGGAATCAGTTTATGAATATCCTTTAAATGGACTTTTTGTTACTGAAATTTGGGGAATAGATAGTGAATATTGAGAGTAAATGCTGGTAATGTACATATGTCTCCCTAGACATACAATTTAACAATGTTACAAATATTTACAGTCCGCATCATGATAGAAATTTCTCAAAATTAAAATTAAAAAACACAGAAAAGAAGCCATTGGAATATATATTTATCAGATTATTCATTTGGTAGAATTAAACTCTGTGATGACAGGGACTGAATCTGTGTTCTTTGACACTGTGTCCTTACTGCCTGGTTCAGTGCCTAGCACATGGTACATAGAGATCAATATGTATGTATTAACTGAGTGAATAAATAACCCAAGCGTGTTATGTGGCTTTTATTTTCACACACTAGTTTATTGAGATGAACTAGTTTATCTTGTTTGTTGAGATAAAGTTGAAAGAAGTATCTCATATCCAGCAAAACACCAGATACTATTGCTTTAATGTAGATTTTTACTTCTCTGAAAAGACCAAATCATATTTATAATCAATAAACAGCTGACTGAGTATAGCCATACAGACAGAATTTCTTCCTTCTGGTGTCTTAGTTCTTGATTCATTTCTCTGTCCTGGCAGAGAAAAACTGCTGATTTCTTCTCCTAAGGTATTTTGCAAGACAATGTAAGACATTTTTCAATTCCTTCCTCTTCTTCAGCCTCTATATTTCGTAAGTCACGAAGTCCTCCAATTTCCATTTGGAAATCTAACAGGTTAAACCCTCTCTCCATCCCTTCTGCCACTTTCTTAGTTCATGCTGTCATCATTTCTCACCTAAATTTTTTTTAAATAAATAGCATTCTAAGCACTCTTTCTGCCTCCATGCTCTCTCCCTTCTACTTTACCATTAGTATAACAGATGTTCATATTGATGTTTGGCTAAATTATTTTCAATAAATCCAGATTTTATACAAAATAAAATTGAGATATGTTAAGATTAAATTGACACTTTTTAACTTAGTCTGGATCCAAATTGCTTTTCTAGTGTCACTTCCTGACATGTCTTCTAGTCTTCTTTTTTGTCTTTGAATATGTCATATTCTTGCCGCCTCAGGGTCCTGACACATGCTGTTGCATCTTCTTTGAGCCTCTTTCCCTCCATTCCTCACCTAGTTAGTGGTTACTTACTATAAAGCTTCAGCTTAAAAATTAATTATTCTGGGCCCTACCCAATGAAGATGGTGGAGTGGCACACTTCCCTTGTAGAAGCTATGAACAACCAACAAGGACTGTCATATATATCTTTCCCAAAGCTTCAGAAAACAGTTTCAAGACTGTAGTAACTGGGCAAGTGTTGAATGAAGAAAACAAAAAAAAACCTCCTTAAAAATGGTTAGATCTCATGGCTCCCTAGCCAACTACCCTCTCATCCTTCACAGGTTTGGCATAGAGCTAGGCCACCATCCCAGTACAGATCACTTATCTTACTTCTGGGAGAACAGAGTCATACCTGTGCACATATTGGGAGCTTGTATGACTGGCCAAATCTGTCCAGTGGTGGCCTGAGGGACTCTCTGTCCCAGAACTTGCCCTGCAAGTAAATGGAGGCTCATTGAGTTCTCCTACAGAACGTGAAAGAGTGGTCAAGTAGCTGCCTGGGGCAAACCATTCTCTAAACTCATTTTATGGATAAATTTTATGGAAAAGCACTCACACAGGTCAATCTGAAAAGACTGGGAAAGGTCTTTCTTTTTCCCCCTTCTTTATTTGGTTAACTCCTGGCATTCAAGGAAAGCTCTTTCATGATATTAGATGGATACTAACTTAAGGAACAGGTATCTTATATATTAAATTCCTACAATAACACATTAAAATATCAAAATGTACAGGTTTCAAGAAAGATTATAAAACATATAGATAGGAAGCTATGGCCCAGGCAAAGAAGATTAAAGCAATAGATGGCACCCATGAGGAGGACAAGATCTGGGATATACCAAACATATGCTTTCAAAAATGGCCCTCAATATGTTTAAAGAGCTAAAGGGAAACATGGACAAAGAACTAAAGGAAATCAGGAGAACCATAGGTTAACATAAAGAGATTATTAATATAGATAGGGAAATTATAAGAAGGAACCAAACAGAGCTGAAGATCACAGTAACAGAAATGTTTAATTCCCTTGAAGTGCTCATCTCCAGATTGAAACTGGCAGAAGATACAACCAGTTAATCTGAAAATAAGACAATTGAAATGATCCAGTCTGAGAAGCAGAAGGAAGAAAGAATGATGAAATGTGAACAGAGCCAGAGGAACCTGTGGGACACCATCAGGCATACCAAAATATGCATTGTGGGGGTCCAGAAGGAAAAGAAAGAAAGGGGCAGAAAGAATATTTAAAGAAATAATAGCTGAAAGCTTCCCAGATTTAAGGAAAGACGTGAATGCACACATCCATAAGGCTCAACAAAATCCGAATAAGATAAACCTAAATAGACCAACATATAATCAGACTGTCAAATGCCAAAAACAAAGACTAAAATCTGAAATTTCAAGAGAATAACAGCAGGCAACGTACATGGGAGCCTCAAATAGATTGTTTCAATTTCATATTAGAAACCACGGAGGCAAGGAAATAGTGGAATAGCATAGTTACAGTGCTGAAAGCAAAATACTGCCAACCAAGAATCCTATAACCAGCAAAATTATCTTTCAAAATGAGGGGGGGTTTAAGACATTCCCAGATGAACAAAAACTGAGAAAATTTGACACCATTCAACTGGTCCTACAAAAAATACTAAAGGGAGTGCTGCAAGTTGAAAGGACTGCAAACACTAGATTGAAATTGCATGAAGAAATAAGTATTTCTCATAAGGGTAATGATAGGTAAATATAAATGCCAGTACCACCGAATTTTTGGTTTGAAACTCCACTTTTTCATCCCTTTAGAATCTAAAAGCCAAATGCAGAAAATATAATGGTGACTCAATGTTTATTTGACTGAAAATATATCAACATAAAAAAGTAAAGAAAAAAAAGCACATCAACATGCAATTTGTGAAAGAGCTAAAATGGTAGGCGGATGGTGAGTACAGAAACATAGCTGAAGTATACTATTGAAGTTGAGTCGGTATCAAAGCAAATGAGATTTATAGAATTAGGATATTAAATTTAAGCCACAAGGTAACTAAAAAGAAAATATCAGAGGCTAAGCAAGCTTGTAGAGACAGAAATTAGAGCACATGTTGCTAGGGGCAGGGGATAGGTGGAATGAGAAGCTAGTACAAAATAGATGAAGGGTTCTGTTTGGGAAATTAGGAAAATTTTGATAATGAAAGTTGGTAAAGGTATTGTAGCATGGTACATGCAATTAATCCAATTGAACAGTATACTTGGGAGTTTGAGTTTGGAAAATTTGTTTTATATAAAGGCTCCCACAATAATAAAAGAGCAATTAAAGAGACAATAACAAAGGCAGCAAATGATCCTGGATGGAATCTAATAAGGGAGGAGAGATGGCTTGAGAGAACACTATTGGGACATATGAAAAATTGGAACAGAGACTGTAAGTTTTATATCAATGTTAAATTTCTTGAACTTGATTAACTGCACTTGGGGCAGAACCAAAGTGAACATCATTGGAAGGACTAAGTGTTCAAGGAGGATGATGTATATACAACCTACACTTGAGTGTTCAGGAAATGGATTCATAAATAGATATACAGCCTCAGGGATAGACAGAGAGAGAGATAGAAAGATAAGAGATAGATGGATAATTGATTGGTGGATGGATACAATGATATTGCAAATGTGGCAAAATGTTAAAACTGTGGTTCTGGGTATCTGGAGGGATAAAAGTATGTTGGAATTCCCTGTATGAGGCTAGTAGTATTTTTGTAACACTTCTGAACGTTCAAAATTATTTCATAATTAAAACATTTTAAAATTACTCTGTTAAAACTTTACATTTCCTAGGCTAGATTAGAATATCCTGCTATTAATCCTGAATGCCCTGTATTTCTCCTCCATACCACTCATAACTCTAATAGTTACCTATTTAATATTGGTCTTCTCTGCTTAATTATAAGGACAGGGACCATATTTGACTTCTTCATTTCTCTGTCTTCAGTACAAAATTTGGTGACTGACGCATAATAGGCATTCAATAAATATTTGTTGAATGTGTCAATGAATGTCAATTTATACATGAACACATCATGCATTGCCATGGCTTGGTGCCTTTTTACATGCTATCCATTTTCCCTGAAAATGTCTTTCCCAAATGCTTCATTGAAATATTATAATCTGATGACTATTTATTGTACCCTTGTCATGTGTCAGAAACTAGATGGTGGGGATCAAAAGGCAGATAAGGCGGGCGGGCCATGGTGGCTCAGCAGGTAAGAGTGCTTGCCTGCCATGCCCAAGGACCCGGGTTCGATTCCCGGTGCCTGCCCATGTTAAAAAAAAAAAAAAAAAAAAAAAAGACAAGGCATAGATCCTCACATGGAAATACAGCTGGGCAAATGAGTAACGTTGTCCTCTGTGATTAATGCAGTTATTGAATTTTATACAAAATCAAATGGATTACGTAACTCTGAACTCCACTGGTTGTAGTGACAGTGGAGGAGAAGGGTCAAGGAAGGGGACACGGAAGAGGAAATAATTGATTTCATTCCTAAAGGCTCATCAATCCTTCAGGGTCATGATGGAGATAAGTACAAGAGCAGGTTGTCCCAAACAAGAAACTGTAAGTGTGATGGTTTCGCAAGTTGAGTTTCCTGGGAAGCAGACTCTGAGTTGGAGTTCAGTGTGTAAGCTATTTATTCCGGAGTGCCTTTGGGTTCAATAGCTGTGGTAGGAAAGGGGAAGAAGCAGGACCGGTCAGAGGCAGAAGTCCAGTGATATAAGCCTAGGAGCATATCTCAGGGCGCTCTGAAGCTGCGGTAACCTTTCCGAGTTGTTAATTGTCTCTCTTTGGACCAGGATATCCAGACGTTCATACTTCCCTATTGGTCAATAGATACAAATTGTCCCAGAGAAGTGGCGTGTCCTTGGAAAGGTAGCTTTCTGCAGCAGAGGCAATTCATGAAGGGGCTTCCACTTGAGGGCTAGCCAACGATAGAATTATTAGTGGCTGGTGCAATAAGTACTTCCTTGAAGCAGGATTTGTGGAACACATCACAGCGTCCATCACAGATAGTAAGAAAGAGTAAAATAATTTTCCATGTTTAGAAACCAGCAAGTCTTTTTTTTTTTGCTGGGACATACAGTGGAGGGAGTGCGCAGACAGCAAAAGATGATGCTGGTGAGATAACAGCCTGATGATAAGTTAAGGAGTATGGACAAGAATAGTGACAAGCAAGTGCAAATTCCCCAAACAAGAATGAGTTTTTCAAGCAGGTAGAAATGAGGGAATATGGTGACTAATTGAATGATCATGTATTGGGTATTGATAAAGGGAAAGGAGTGATTAAGAATGATGCATCATTTCTAATCAGAAACATTGGGTAGATGCTGGTTCCATTAACCAAGACAGGGAAAAAATGGAAGAAGAAGAGGTCTGCATAGGGGATGAAGGAAATAACCAATTCGGTTTTGGACTTGTGGATATAGAGGTGTCTGTGGAGCACCCAGGAAAGATGTTCAGTAAGCAGAGGGATATGAGGTCTAGAAGAGTAGAAGAGAAGAGTTAAAGATATAAATTTGGGGTCATTACACATATAAATAAAGCTGTGTTATCCCATGAGACTTTTCAGAGAAAATTTGTAGTAAAAAGATTGGAGTGTTGATGACTGTCAGGGGAGGGCAAGGACTAAACGTGTTACAACCCAGACGAAAGTAGACAATGAGAGTTAATGTATCAGAGCAAGACAGTATTTCTCAGGGCACAAAGAAACAACATAAACATCAGGAGAGCTGTTCTGGTTCCTCTGCCTTTAAGTTCCATGGAGCAATGTGATGGTCCAGAGATACGCTATGCATGAGGTAGGCTGCACCATAGCTAAGGAAACCAGGACCAAGGGCTCAGCAGTTTTTGAGCAAGAAGCACCCTTTGTGGCAAGGAACAAATAAGCCAAGCCAGTACCGTTTCTCCGGGGAGTGAGCAGTTACACTGCAGTAATGCTGTGCTTGCCTTGACCTACTTAGTTGCATGTGACTAGCCAGAAAAACAACTTAGTATCAGGAGACCCATAAGCCTTACTCTTTAGCACAGTCAGCAAAAACCTGTAGGGATGCTCAGGGCGCATGACAGACTGCCTTTCCCTAAAAGGATGTGATTTCATTTGACTCTCCCAAACATAAGAAGGTAGGCAAAATGTAGATTTTTTTGCCCCACTTTGAAAAAAAGAACATTGCTCCTGAGAAAGGAAAACTGACTTTTCCTTCTCTAGCACATGAAAAAGCCAGGGTTGAAATCCAGTTCTTCTGACATCTATACTAGCATTCTGTATATGCTTTTCTCTATTCTTAAAATGTAAATATCAGTCAGAATTAGGAATTCGAGGCAATGTCTAAGTTTGGATCAGTCTGAAGTGTGTCAGATCTAAACGGGAGTTGTCATGCATGATTTTTCTTATGTTTGGAATTCCCTACAGTGCAACGTTCCAGTAAGTGATGTTCCTAAGGCTGTCATAGAATCATGTAGGGACAAGGCCTAAGGTTAATAAGAGGTGAAAGCAGAAGTGAGCTTTGCTAACTTGTATGTACTTGCCCTTTAAATTTCCCAGTGTTTCCTTTGCTATGATTTCCAGTAATTGTAGAAAGTAGCAGCACATATTTTCTCACTGAATGCGATTAAAGATTTAATGAAACTTGGATTCATTAAGTTGTGTAGATTTTTGCAAAATCACCTTGCTGAAGCCTGCAGAGTGTGCCCTAATGACCCATGAACAAGCCACACACGGTCTTAAAATTCTACAGTGAGCTTTTAAAACAAACGCTGCAGTAATGCAGTGGCTGGGTTTGAAATATGTCATCTTGCTCTTTTTTAAAAGCTACTTAATTTTTTAATGGAAAATTCAATTTAACTGACAGTCATGTCTTTGGTGCTGCATTGGAATAAAGTACATTTACAAGCATGAAGTAGGGTACACTGTTAAAAGTGGGTCTCTTTGCAGAAAGGAATAAAATAGAAAATGTAAGGAATACACAGAGAATTCTGGATTTGATTTTGAATGTCAGTGATGAAGTTTGGTTATTGACATAATTTTATTTTTGTAACAGAATGTTAGTAACAAAGGACAAGGAATTAAACAGGAGAAGCAGTTCATGTAGAATGGAAATATCTTGATTGAGAAAGCGCACACAATAGAGATCTACGCAGACCCAATGAAGTCACCCAAACTTTTCTATGTTGGAATTGATGCTTGGTTGGTATTAAAAAACTTGGTGGTGACAGAGGCTAAATCCCCCAAACAATGTAGACCCATAGCTAGATCATAGGAGAAGTTTTAGAAGGTAGGTTAAATGGCAGAAGTGTCAGGCATTGGAATCCAGGGAGGTGACAGTCATCCTTGAGCTATTGCCATGGTGAGCAGCTGAAACTGGGGCTTGGTTACAAAAAGATAGAAACCTATTTGAACAACGAGTATAAAACTTTTCAATGGGGGTTTCTTAAGACTTATTTGATGCTCAGCTTGCCAGCTCTTATCTATATGTTATGAGCAGGAATGGGTTGTGCATAGAGGACAATGTATTTGGGAACTGGAAGAATTCAGCCAGAGCCCACGGTCAATTTTCAGTCTTTTTCTAACTTCACCCCTCAGCAACATTTGCTACTATGGATCATTACCCCCTTCTTGAAACACCACATTTCTTAGTTGTCCCCTTTACCCCTCCAACTACTCCCTGTCTCCTTTAAGAGTACATCTTTCCTCTCAGCTTCACTTCTAGATGTTAGTAGTTCCTAAGACATTATAGTGTGCTCTCTCTTTTTCTCAACCCATCCTCTTCCCTTGACTCCTAGTTTCAATACCATCTATAGATAGTTGATTCCCTTATATATATCTATAGATATATATCTTCAATTCAAAGCTGAGTCTTGAGCTTTAAACCAGTTTTTTTCACACTGGGTTTGAGAATTTGAATTATAAAATGATGCGCATTGGTCAGAATTAGGAAGGAAACTTTGTACAGATCCTCAGGTGTTGATTTTACATATTCTTATAATAATGCTTCAAACACACACACACACACACACGAAAACTATGTAAATTCCTTAAAGTTAAAAGTAAAACAACTATAAAAGAAAACAAAAATTTAAATTAAGTATAATAAAAGCTATAAAATTGCAGGAAAATGTGATAGATGATGATGTTTTCTTAAAATGAATTCGCCTCCCTCATTGTGCATATAGCTCTTAGAATTAAAGGACGGATTATTTTAAATTCAGTATACCTACACTGTGAGCCCTGAGATGACTCAATTCTGCCATGATATTTTTTAAACCACTGTGAAGCATTTTATACATATAGCAAACTGTCACAATATCATTTGGCCTTAACTTAGATTGAATGCACCATTCATGATTTAATTCCATTTTATTAGATGATCTAAAACATCCTTAAATATTTTTATCGATCTTTCTATATATTTATTTTACCATTAGTGAAAACAGAATTTTTTAAACATTCCTGAGAATATGTCTGTGGGCCTCACTTTGAGATACAGTGTCCAATTTTTATGTTCCAAAGGAAGCTTAAGCTAGAATGTCTAAACTAAGCTCATCATTTTCTTTCACCTCAACCCTCTCTTTATCCTGTGCTTATCGTCTCAGTTGTTTGTAGCACAAAAAGTTGAGATTCATTATTTACCCTTTTTTACTCTCTGTTGCCTATAAAGTAATACAATAGCAAGTCTTGCTTGCAAAAATCTCTAGGATTTATCTGAGTACTGCTGCAACATTTCACATTCTCAACATTTCATTACAACTCCCTTCTGTCTGGTTTCTTTGTTTGTAGATAAACCAGGGTGGTAAAATTGAGTCTTGAATCCAGATCTTACTCAAAATTAGTAGGAGGGACATTTAGGTTCTTACATTTTAGTGTAATATATTTATTGACTAAATAAGTTATGGAATGCATAAAGCATGGACTTTCCAAGCCAACAAATTTGTTGGTTGACTTGCTGTTGCTTTTTAGTATTTGCAAATGGCTTCACTCCAATGACAGAAGTACAGGGGAAAATGTCCATAGATTACCTCAGCATAATATTTAGATTACTCATTTTACAGATGAAAAGATTTGGGCAAATGGACTTGTTTAAGCAGAGGATATTACTCTTGAACTGGATAAAATGGTCGTCCAAAGGTAGTAAGTACTAAGGTACATACAGGTCAAGGTAGTTTTCCTCTGCATGTTTGAATATAATCTTTACTTTTTGGAGCGGTAGGAGCAGATGAGGACAGGTAGAGTAGGAATGGAAGAAGACTTGAAAGAATGACTTAGGATTTGTTTGAAAGTTACACTCTCTATGCCTTTGCTTATGCTGTTCGCCAACTACTTCATGTGTCATAATACTTGGAATACAGAAGACAGTCAGATATGTGTTGAATGGAATGATTCTCAACTTATCATTGCCTATCCAAGCCCCCAACCTGTCCTGACATCTGGTAAATGATAAAATTATAAATTCATCGAATGCTGGAGATGAAAGAGATTTTGAGGAGTAGCTAATGTAGGAGTCTGTGGTCTGTGGACTGGAGGAGGAGGTTGACCAAGCAGGGCTCTGGGACCTCCTGCCCTCAACTGAACCTAAAGTAGAAACTCTTAAATTTATGTTACATACTGGGGTCTCCAATAAGATTTTTTTGGGAAAAATAGGTTTCTGCTGGTGATAAAATTAAAAAATAAAACATATTTTTCAAGATGGATTTAGCCCAAGTCCATCATATGGCAAGTGAGGAAACTGAGGCCCAAAGAGAGAAACAATTTTCCTAGACACACAGACTGGAATTCAAACTCTAAACTCCCGCTTCTAGAAAATAGAAGCGAAGGATTCCAGGATCTTGGAAACTTGATGTATTAAAACACCTCACTTCACTCTTGCTTGCCCTATCTGTTGTGGTAGGAATTTTTCAGAGTTATAATCAAAATTGAATCCTAGAATGTCTGAACTTGAAGAGATACAGAAGTAATATAATACAAAAGTTTTTTATACTTTCAAGTAGAACAGGCTTTTATTCAAATTATATATTACAAGGAAGCCTACTTTTTCAAGTTTCTTTCATATTCAACAAGTATTTGTTGGGCACTGTGGTAGCACTGTGGATACAGATGCCAACAAAACAGTCACTATTCTCATGAAGGTCACATTCTGTTTTGAGGGGAAGAAAGAGATATTGAACAACATAAAAAATGCAATCACTTATTGTGGTAGTTTCTATGAAGAAAGCAACACGATAGCGAATAACTGAGGAGGTGATTATTTAGATAGTGTGGTCAGGGACAGCACCTTCATGAATGGTTGTACATTTTGTCACTGCACAAAGTTTCTCAGCTAAGGGGACACGTGGGAACTGAAACATAGCCCAGGCTCTGCTTGCCAAGTTCTGTGCTCTGCATCAGGATGCTTTGGCTTTGAGTTAGGACCACCATTTTCTTCCTCTAAAGGTACTGCCTGCTCTCCCAGACTTGTGTCTCTAGGGCTGAGTCTACCTTAGGTGGGGACTTTGTTGTTACAATTTTCACAAAAGGGCACCTAGGAAAGGTACAGCACTGATACAGAAAGGTCTGTCTGAAAGAGTGATGTATTAAATTTGACTTAAAGGATAAGAGTCTATGTGAAGTTCTGCATTTGGTAGAAAGAAAAGCAAACACAAAGGCCTTTAGTTGGGAGTGTGCTTGGTATGTTTGAAGAACAACAAACAGAATAATGTGGTTGGAATAGTATATGTTAAGAGAGGGAGAAGAGGAGGAGATGAAGTTAGACAATTAATGAGGGGCAGAGTGTGTTAATACTGCAGGCCATTGCAAAGATTTGGATTTTCCTTTGAGTTTGATGGGACATTATTGGAGGGTTATAATCTCAGATGTTCTGGTTGAAGTACCTACAACTAGTGGTATGCGGATATACACTTAAGAACTGAGGGCTCTCTCGTTACTGATATTTGGAATGTAAATACACCCACCATGACCAATTTCAAGCTACCAACATCACATCATTGACTATAGAGCTGAGGAGAGATGAATAAAATTGGCTTTTCCTAGCCGGTGTGATCTGGCTCCAGCACTTCATTTTGCAGATATAGAAACTGTGAAGATTAATATGGCCAGATCAAATGAGATCCTGTTTACCAAGCTAGGGAGCACGAATTTCATTGTGTGAGTAACAGTCAGCCATTGGTGGATTTTAAGCAGAGAGATCATGGTTAAATTTATGCTTTAGAAAGTGTTGGAGGTAAACTGAGGCTAGTATGTGTATTATATTTGTGTTATTAATGAGGAAAATGGTCTTAGGAAAGTCAAATGTCTTGTTATAGCAAAGGCATTCAAAAAGAATAATTGGCAAAAGCAAAATTTGTGAATTAGGGACAAAAACTGAAATCTGAACCCAAGTTTTCTAAATATCCCCTTTCATAAGGCAGCAGTACAGGGAGATTGCTAAGACATATTTTCTTGATTTGAGATGCTTAATAGAACAACCATAAGGGGACATGTGGGAGGGTAGCACTGGCAACACAAAAGACTATGTGTCTTGCCAGTAGTCCTTTAAAAATGTCACTATTGAAAAGGGGTAACTATAAAAAGCTGAGTCATCTCCAAGAACTTTGAAACAGTAGAGAAGTTGGAATTGAAACAGAATTACTCATTGTTACTCTTTGTCCCCTTCTAGAAGGATAAACAAATGGCTGAGAATTACCACTCATAATATAGGTTCATTAATACACTAGTTAACTTCAACACAAAATGTCCCCTAATTGCACAAGCTTTAATAGTGTATAATCGACCTTTCAGAAGATATAGAGGTAGACTTTAGTAATAAACCAATCATTTGAAATAAATCAAGGATGAAAGTCAAACTCTAGTTAATTTATTGAAATTAGTATGTGATTTCAAAATGATTTTACTACCTCTGTATTTCATTGTGTCAACAATTAAATACCAGGGTTCCAAGTTTTGTGTTGCTGAATGGTTTTAAAGAGTGAGGGATATTTGGATAAAATGTGGTTTCTTTCTCATGGGGATAAAATATGGAGGTTTAAAAATTATACATAGCTTCATCAGTCGGCTTAAAACAGTATCAAGAGACATCTTAAACAAGGTGAAATTTGTCATTTCTCTTGGAATACAACCAAGAAGAACTAATTAGAAGAAAAAGTTTTCCCCTGTAGGCTGAAAATTAGTCTTGAGGTCAAAATAAATGATAATGAGAAAGTTGGGTTATTAAGTCTAAGCATAGTTTCCAAAGGATAAATATAAAAGGTCATTGAATAGAATATTATTATAGAGAAGCTTTCAAGCTTGCAGATTGAGATTTAGTTAATATAAGTTGCTGAATTTTTAACAAATGTGCATCATATATATTTCCTTCATCTCTACTGAATCATTAAATTAGAAAATATAAGCTCCTAGGAAATACTATATGTGTGTTGAATTCAAAATGCTCTGGTGCATTAAATTTTCAATAGCAAACTGTGTGCTTATTTTTTCAATAAACCATGCTCTGGTTTGAATAGAATTGGGACACTTATAATTTTTATCTATTGAGTAAGAAATCCATAATTCTTTCTGCCATCAAACAGATATTCATATATTCCAAAAATATTTATTGAGCATCTATCTATTTTGTGCAGGGCACGGAGGTAGACCTTGTATTAAATGCAGCAATGAATACATTAAGGATCCTGAATCCGCTAAGAGTGTAGCTACATAGAGGAAATAAAATACATTCTTCAATTTGCATAATACAATATGGAATGTTGCAAAAATCACATGAGAAATAAAATAATATGTTCTGGGAGCCAAAAGGAGAAAGATAATACTTCTATTTGGTATGAAAGAGAAAGCTTCTAGGTGAGGATAAGAATATGTGGAAGTGAGTGAGGTAGGGCATTCCAGGTGGAAGGAAGAAATTTGAATAAAGGTCTGGAGTTGGAGAAAAACAGAATGCATAGGAAAACAGTGTAATTCACTGAGGTTGAACTCTGGGGTGTGTAACAGGAAAGTAATGGGAAATGGAGTAAAAATGTAGTTTTTCAACTGATCTATTAATAACAACCACTTATTAAGTATCATCTACATGTCAGGCATGGTACTTGAGAGTGGGGGATATAAGAATAAATAGGATTGTCTTTAATATCATGTAGTGTTGAGAAATGCCTTGGATGCTGACCATAGGAGTTTTTTAATTACGTTTTTTCTTTTGGGTGCATGGTCCAGAAATCGAACCCGGATCTCCCGCATGGAAGGTGAGCATTCTGACTATAGAGTTTTGATAACCAGTAGGCAATAGGGTTCATAAGAAGTATCATGGGCATTTTTCCAAAGAAGATATACCAATGGCCAATAAATACATAAAAAGATGCTAACGATCATTAGCCAAAAGGGAAATGTGAATTAAACCAAACATGAGATACCATTTCACATTCACTACAATAGGTACTATTGAAAAATGGAAAACTACAAGTTCTGGAGAGGATGTGGAAAGATAGGAACACTCATTCATTGTGGGAATTTAAAGTGGTCCAGCTGCTGTAGAAGACAGTTTGGTGATTCCTCTTTCCATATGACGTGGCAATCCTACTTCTAGGTATACATCCAAAAAAATTGAAAGCAGAGACTTGAACAGATATTTGCGCACCAATGTTCATATTGGCATTATTCACAATTGCCAAAAGGTAGAAGCAACCCAAGTGTCCATTTGGAGATGAACAGATAAAGAAAATGTGGTGTATACTTACAAAGGAATATTATTCAATCATAAAGAGATATAATGTTCTAATTCACGTGACAATATGGATGAACCTTGAAGACATCATGTTAAGTGAAATAAGCCAGACACAGAACCACAAATATTAAATGATCTCATTGATATTAAATAATTAGAATAAGTAAACTCATAGAATCAGAATCTGGAGTAGAAGTTACCAGGGATGGGGTGGGGGTAGGGAATGAGGAGCTAACGCTTAACTGGTAAAGAATTTCTGTTTAAGATGATGGAAGTTTTAGCAATGGCTGATGGTGATCAGGCACAACTTTGTAAATGTAATTAACACCACTGAATTGTATATTTGAAAAGGGACAAAAAAGGAAATTTCAGGTAGTACATAAATAAACACACACTCAAGAAAACCATAGAACTTTACAACACAACAAGTGAAACCTAATTTAAAGGGTAGACTAAATATAATAATATTATTATTATTTGGTTCATGAATTGTAACAAATGTACCACACTGACACAAAATATTAATGAAGGAAAACTGAGTGTGTGAGGAGTGGGATATGTGGGAACTCTGTACTTTCTGCATGATTTTTTTGTAAAAACTGCTCTAATTTAAAAAATTATGCTAAATGAAAGAAGTTGGATGCAAAGAAACACATATTGTAGGACTCTATTTATATGACAAATCCAACACAGGCAAATCCATACTGTAGTGGTTGCCTGGGGCAGGGATTGATTGCAAATAATCACAAGCAATTTTGGGGAGGTGATGGAAATGTTATAAAACTGTGTTATGGGGATGGTTGCACAACTTTGTAAATTTGGCATTATTTGTATGTTTAAGGATGTAAGTTATAACTCAATAAAGCTTTTTAAAATTAAAAATGTAGTATGGCAGTGACGTGATTGTAGCTTTTCAGAAAGAAAAGGGAAGCATATTCCAAAGCTACTAGCAATACATTGCCATTGGTAGAAACTTGAACTGCTGACAAACCTGTCATATCCAGGATTATCATTTGTAGAAAGTAAGAGCTGAGACAATAAAATAATGGACATTTGTGGAGTTCTTCGCATTGTAAAGAATCAATTTTATGTCTATTATCTCATTTGATCTTTCTCTTAATCCCATAGGGTAGTTACTACTATTATTCCCATTTTATAGATGCAGCTTAGAAACTGACTTCTTGTGAGCCCAAGACTTTAAGTGAGAGAGCAACGATATGAACCCAAATCTGTTATGCTAAATCCTTTATTACTTTTCCTATAGTCTTTAGCCTCTATGGAATCAAAGGCTCCAAAACAGTCTTCTTGTGCGTACTCTCCCCATCTGATTTCCTGTCCCATTATTCCAACACCAGATGCAGTGAAATGCTAAAGAGATTATCACAAGCTTAGATTTCTGAAAACCCTTTCAATTTGTCAGTTTGATTTAAATTAAAAACAGTATCTTGGAAATCATACGAACACAATCACAGGTGTAGATCCCTATTGTAGGACAAATGATGAGTCCTTGACTTCTGATGGGGTTATCTGTATATTGTTTTGGAACATTTCCAGATTGGTCTAAGTGAGTCTGCAAAAATCTTTTGTTGGCATTCTTTTTCTCATCCTCAAGATGTCCTATACTGATTTAACAGGTCTTTCAGAAAGTTGACTTCTTTGAAAGACTACAGAAACATTTATCTTTCATGGGCTGCAAGAGCAGCATTTCTCTCAAGAGGAGCAATATTGATTATTTATTAGAGATTTATACCACTGGTGCTGAGGTAGTAGGGGTCTATGAAGGAGAATTAAGGTTTAGATAGCCATTTGGGAAGTTTGAAAGGCAGCAACAACCTGCTCATGAATTCTTCTTGCTGATACAACACCTGCATTAAATGGCACTGAAACATCTAGGCAATTCCATTAAAGAATCTTTTGGCACCAAACATTCAAAACCATTTAGAACTAATATTTTCCTCTTGGCTCCCACAGCAACTATGAGGAGCCACTCCACACCAGTCAGATGCATGATCTCACTGAATTCTCATAATCGTTTTATGAGAGAAATTATATTAATCCCATACCATAGTTGTGTGGCTCTTGTGAAACACATCCTCTGCCTTTGAATGAACTGGTTCATATGTCCCTTTGCCTATCTACTAAACTCTAAGTTAAATTTTGAAATCCAGCTTAAATGTCTTCTACTATATGAAGCCTTCCGTTATTATGCTCTCTCCACTCATTCTTTTCACAGTATAGAATGCCTGCCTTGTGCCTGGCCTTGTCCTAAGCATTTGGGATTCAGTACAGCAAAGCAGAAGGCAGCCAAATGTGTTCCGCTTTCATGGAGATTTTTCTCCAGTGAGGAGAGATAAAGCTAGAGCTAGAGCTAGCGCTAGAGTGAACGAGAGAGAAAGAGAATGAATACACACAAAAAGGTAATAAAATAATTTCAAATTATGATATTGACCATGAGAAAAAAGAAGACTGTGTGATGTGTTAGAAAATGAGGATGTGGGGAAGAATTGAGATTGGTGGTCAGGGAACCTCACATGGAGATAATTCTACCTTCCCCAGATGCTGTCATCTCTCTACTACCTTTTACATGTACTGTTAGAGTAACTGTATTCTACTGGACCTTTGGTTTCCTCTTCTTTTATCCCTATATTCTGTAAACTTCTTGGCCAAAGGGATAATATTTTCTTTATCTGAATGCACAGTAACTGGTGCAGTGGAAGCACTTCATAAATGTTTGTTGAACTGACTTGAGGAAACAGGCTTAGGACGATTAAACGACTTTCCTAAATTTATACCATTAGGAGAAGGAATGGGATTTGAACTTGATCTTTCTGACTCTTAAGTATAGTGTACTTTCCCTCATATCACAATATCCTTTCAATGTCCTTGAAATGACCTCAAAGGCCTGATATGATTCATACCACTTCCCCTTCATCTTACTTAATGATCATGCTTTATCTTTTTACTGTGCTTTTTGCTGTGCCCTTTTCCTTAGTGTTCTTCCCCCCACGTGTCTCCTAGGCCATCTCCCTTGCCTCATTCTTGTCTCCACTCCCATATCACCTTCCCAATGACAGCTACCTTGTCCTTCATTCTTAAATCTGCAAAGTGCCTCTTAGGTACTTCTGATGTCCCTTAACCAGTTCCACACTTTTTCCCCATGGCACTTATCTTCAAATGTGTTAGATAATTGCCTTATTTATTGTGTTTAATGGACTCTCTACCCAGCTAAAAGATAAAATCTAGAGGTTAAAGATATTTTTCTTTTTTGTTTGCTGTTATATCTCAAGGTCCTAGAACAGTGCCTGGGCAAAATAGTCACTCAGTAATTATTTGTGGATTGAACTTTGAATAAATTTCATGTTTAATCAGAGATTGCTCATACATCATTGCAGAGCAATGTCTTGACATCAAAACTGAACACAGGCAGCAAGTAAAGGTCATCTAATATTGCCACTGAATGCTTGGATCCTGACCTGCATATGTCAATTATAGTGCTGTGGCATGAGTGGATAACAGGACACTGTGTACCTCCTCTGGGTTAAAACATCGCCTTGTTTATATTCTCTGGCTTTCTCTCTGCTTGATTATGAGGACAAGGGCCACATGTCTGGCACTTTTCTTTCTATTCTGCTTCTAGCACACTGCTGGGCACACTGTGAAACGGTGCACTGGAAACATTAGGTGAATGATCTCACGCACAATTAACAATTAGGCATTTGTTGAGTTCCCTTCTGTTATCTTCCAGGGTCTTTCCTCCAAAAAGATAAGAGCACACATTTCTCCAATCAGCTCATGAATTTGATTTGGGATTCTTTCCATAAGGCATGGAGAAATAATGGGAGCAATGGTTCCTTTTTTCAATGATGCTTTCTCTGCCTATTCATTTTGCTTTTTCTATTTATCCATAGAAGTCCTGTATCTGACTGCAAAGTAGCTATCAAGATAGGCTCTCTCCAACTTGGCAAGCAAAGCCAACTTCCTCAGCCAAATTGTATTTAAATAAATAGATTCTGACTTTTCAGCTCCTTGCTCATAATACTTCATTTGTTTTGCAAGGTAGTTTTTAGAGGTCATCCAATTTTAATTTAAATGCTGCTTCAGCATAAACATTATTTCAAAGTAAAATTTTGCAACATTAGACTTTATCACGTATGACTTTCTGGTAGGTGTGTTCTGCAGTCAATTGAGTTTTCAGAATTTGTCCTAGAAAAAAGGGATTTGAGGGGACATGGTCATTGAATTCAAATTAGGCAGAACAAAATCTCATTGCTGTGGAAGTTGAGAATCTGAACCCTTGCCCGCTCATTTTTAATGCCCAACTCACTTCCACATCTTCCCAACTGCCATTTCCATACAGCTACCTCATGGTCGACTAGTTCACATAATTCCACAGACGTCCGGTTCCCTCACACCAGAAAATCCACATAACCACACCAGAAAATCCCCTACATGCACAACCACAGTAAATCTCTTTCTCTCAGACATATAATTATACAGCAGACTTTTCAGACATGACCAGGCTACGGTCTCTGATAACACGCATATACACACACGCAGCCGTGTACTCATATCCACACACACTACACTCAGCATAATTTTTCTCACATTTAAGCAAATATACAAGCTAACTTTCCCTTGTGTCTTCCTTCTCTCTTATCCATACTAAAGAGTCTTATCCATGCTAAAATGTGCAAGCCCATTTTCAGATCAACAGTATAGGATATGGTAGATAAAAGGTAACTGAGTAGAGCATCTTTGATAAATATCCAAAAAATGTGAGAATCATTTATTAACTAGATAAATATCTGTGTTATAGTAATCACCATCAAAATGCTTAGAATCTGAGAAGTTAAGTAAGCATTTACTTTATTTAGCTTATATACCTTCTAGGTCATGGTATCTCATTTTTTTAAAAAAATAGAAATTAATTTCTATGAGGTAATGAGTAAAACTCTCTTCATCAAGTAACTTTAAGTCATAGGGTACATTTATATAGAGATAAATAGACTCAATAAATATTGAATTATTCTCAGCGCTGGAAACAATAGAAATGAGAAAATGTGTGCTGTTTTGTAGCATAATAGTAAGGGTACTGCTTTAAGATTTAGACTACTTGGAGTTAGGTCAAAGCTCTTAGTTTGAACGGCAATTTGATTTTGGACAAATCTTTTCCCTTCTGAGTACCAGTTTCCAGAATATTTCAGTCCTACCTGAGATTCAGGCACTGTTATTGTGAGTATGCACATCCAGAAAATAAAGGGGTTTTCTGCTTCTGGACAAGATGGAGTCTTATCTTCCCACCTGATTAAACAAAAATATCCAGACAATATATATGAATACATGATTTTCAAGAAACTGGACGTTAGGCAATGAAAGGCACTGATCTTTAAGATTTCGGAAACAAACAAGGTGAGCCCTATAAAAACCCTCACTTACTGCCTTGAGAGAGTTCCATGCTTTATTACAGGGAGTGGGATTCAGGCAGAGCCCAGCGGATTCCCTGAATCGAGGAGGCAGAAATGAGATTCTTAGACAATGGCTAGAGTTTGCAGGACAGAGTGCCAGACAGGAGAGAGTTATACAGAGAGAGAATTCTGGAGATCTGTGGAGAGTTTCCCTTGGGCAGAGTATTCAAGAGAGTACTGATTGGCATATAAAATTACTGAAGGCCAGGGAAAGAACCAATAAAAAGGGTCAGAGATGATTGTACCTGAAACTCACAGAGAGCTGGAAATAGTGCCAGTTCCCACCATCCAGAAGGGAAAACCTCAAGAGTCACAGGGCATTGAATAGAATACTCAGAAGGGTCTTCCCTCAGTAGTGAGGAATAGTTAGCCATAGAGTAAATACTGTTCTTGTCTTTGTTTACAAACTTTAAAAGCAAGACCCAAACAGGTCAAACTGTTTCCAAGTAAATAAATTGCATCTAAGAACAGACTTAGAAATATTTACAGGTATACAAAAATATCTAGCACCTAATAAGTACAATTCACAATTGTCTGGCAGCCAATCAAAAACTTCCAGGCATGCAAAACAGCAGGAAAGGATGACCAACGATGAAGAGAACTGACAAATGATACAGTTAACAGACAAGGACATTATGAGTTATAAATGTATCACACATGTTCAAAAAGTAGTTACGTGGAAGATATAAAATTACTATAGACAAATTTCTTATGGAGTATCGAAGATCAATGAACATGAATAAAAAGCAAAAAAAAAAATTGTGCAAAACAAAAAAAAACCCAGAAGAAATAATGTATTAAAAAATGAAAATAAAAGAGCATCAGTGAACTGTGAGACAAAATCAAGCAACTTAATATCAATGTAATAAGTGTCATTAATGAGGACAGGTGAGTGACAAAAATATTTGAAGAAAGAGTGGCCTTTTTTCCCCTAAATGTGATGTTATAAACCCATAGATTCAAGAACTTTAATTAATTCCAAGTGCAAGAAACATAAAGAAAAATATCCTAAAGTAAACAATAATCAAATTGCTCAAAAGCAGTTATGAGAAAATCTTAAAAACAGCCAGAGCAAAATGACAGGTTACATTTTAGAGTAACAGTTTTATAGGAAAATGTGAGATATCTGTAAATACGAAATTTGATAAAAATGTCTCATGCAATTGTGGGGATGTATTAGTCCAAACTCTGGCAGGTTACAAATTGGCAACTCCGAAGAAGGTATTCAATGAACTCCCTAGGATAGGCTGGCTGGCTGAAGCAGAGAGAGTCTCTCTTCTGACTTCTTGAAAACCATCAACTGATTAAATTAAACATCTCTCATTGCCAGAGCTACTCCCTTTAGCCTACTGCAGATGTAATGGGCATAGATGCAATCAACAGGATGATGACTGAAGTCCACAAAATGTCCTCACAGCAACAGATAGGTTAATATTTGCTTGACAAAAAATGAAGCAATATCACCTAGCTAAGTTGACATATGGACTTAACCATCACAGTCCATCCTTTGTCAACTTGGCAGCTATACACATCACCTTAAACAAAGCTTAATCTCTAAATTAAAAAAAAAATAACAGAAAATTTCAGCTGACAATAGTCAGCTGTCCTCTGTACAACTGGAAATGCACTAAATCTCTCCAGAATAGAGTGCAAGCCCTTGGGTAATATTCGCTCTTAGACTTGATATCCTATATCTTTAATGCTATGACATCAACAATACAACATATATCATATAAGGGGATAAGATAGAGAAGAAAACAAAGATATTTGTTTTATATACAACTACAAACATATTCATAACAAAACAAGGAAGAAATATTCATAACATTACAGTCCTCATTTCTGTAACAGGTCAGGTGGTTATAGTTGATATTTATCATGACTTTCTTCCACTACCCATTCCATATTTCTTTTGCCGTCAGCAAGCAATTCAGCGGGCCATGGTTCTTTCCCAGGTGATGTGACTAAAACCTTCATTCCTGAAGTTTCTGTGCCATTGGTAGTTCTGCCTAGATTGGGTTGTTACAGTTTTCCATTTACTTTAATTACAGGGCACAGTAGTATTAAGAGATGTACTAGGGGATCTCCTGTATTCCAGGAAAACTTTTCTTTACCTCCATTGTGTAGCTGTAGTCCTATTTCCCCTCGATAGGATCAATCACCCCAGCCAATAACTAATCCTCTTCCTTGCCTATTGATTCAGAGGCATGAAAAACCAAGGTAGCCAGGTAACAGTTTTACCTCCCAATCCACTGGAATCATTTTTGTGTCTCCGGGTAGGAGCACCCCTCATTTTGGAACTATGACCTGTAGATCAGCAGAGCTTAAGTGTTCAGGGACAGGATGCAAAAATTTTCCCAGTGGATCACTAAAGGTGATAATGAATGATGCCCATCCCATTTCCACTCCTCAATTTCTGGACCCATGAATCCTGGCTATGGGAGAAACAGCCCCATACATACAGTTGGACACTGATTCAGAGCATAGACAGTTTCCAGGAGAACATTGCCCTAATCCAGCAAGGTTCCGCCATCTAAATGGCAATGGAATTGAGTTCAAAAGGCCATTCCAGTGATCTATCTATCCAGCTGCTTCAGGATGATGCAAAACATTGTAAGACCTGAGAATTTAGTGAACATGTGCCCATTCCCACACTTCATTTGATGTGAAGTGGGTTTCCTGCTCAAAAGCAATGCTGTGTGGAATACTATGACAGTAAACAAGGCATTCTATAAGTCCATGGATGGCAGTTTTAGCAGAAGTGTTGTGTTCAGGGAAGGCAAACCCATATCTGGCGTATGTGTCTATTCTAGTTAGAAAAAAAAAATGCAACCCCTTCCATAATGGAAATGATACAATGCCATCAACATGCTACCAGGTAACAGGCTGATTACCACAGGGAATGGTGCCATATCAGGGACTGAGTACGGATCTCTGCTGCTGTCATATTGGGCACTCGACAGTAGCCATAGCCAGGTCAGCCTTGGTGAGTGGAAGTCCATGTTGCTGAGCCCATGCCTAACCTCCATCCCTACAAACATGCCTACTTTGTTCATGAGCCCACTGGGCAATGAGAGAAGTGGCTGGGGAAAGAGGTTGACTTGTAGCCACAGAAGGTGTTATTTTATCCATTTGATTATTAAAACCTTTCTCTGCTGAAGTTGTGTTCTGGTGTGCATTCAGATGGGACAAAAATATCTTCATGTTCTTTGCCCGCTCGGAAATGTCTATCCACATCCTTCTTCCCCAGACCTCTTTGTCATCAATCTTCCAATCATGCTCCTTCCAAGTTCCTGACCATCCAGCCAAACCATTAAACAGCCCATGGGTCGGTATACAAGCACACCTATGGCTTGTTCTCCTTCCAACCAAAATGAGCAACCAGATGCACTGCTAAAAGTTCCACTCACTGGGAGGATTACCCTTCACCACTGTCCTTCAAGGATATCCCAGGAAGGGGTTGTAACACTGCAGCTGTTTGCTTTCGGGTGTTACTTACATATCATGCAGAACCATCTGTAAACCAGGCCTGAATTTTCTCTTCCTCAGTCAACTGCCTATAAGGAATTCCCCTAGGAGCTATAGCTCTGGCTGGGACAGAAGATAATGTGGTAGGAGTGGAGGCCATGGGCATTAGGACTACTTCCACATGTAACCTACTTTTGCTTTCAGTATCTGCTCAGGCTCTATCTCATATATACCATTTCCATTTTATGATGTAGTGCTGCTGTGCACACTCAACTTCATGGCTTGGTAGGTCTGACAACATCCAGCTCATGACAGGTAACTCAGGTCTCATGGTAACTTGATGGCCCATGGTTAAGCATTTGGTCTCTACTAAGGCCCAGTAGCATGCCAAAAGCTGTTTCTCAAAAGGAGAATAGTTATCTGCAGAGGATGGCAAAGATCTACTCAAAAATCCTAAGGGACTGCATTGTGATTCTCCTATAGGGGCCTGCCAAAGGGATCAGATGCATCTCTATTTGCCCCCAATGCTTCTATCATCATTGGATCTAATGGATCATATGGCCCAAGTGGCAGAGCAGCTTGTACAGAGCCTGGACCTGCCAAATAGCCTCCTCTTATTCTAGTCCCCATTCAAAACTAGCAGCTTTTCTGGTCACTCAGTAAATGGGCTGGAGTAGCACACCAAAATGATTAATAATTGGCTGATTTGAAACTGTTATGTATCCCAGAAAAACCATGCTTTAATCCTAATTCAATCTTGTGGGGCAGACCTAATATTTGGTTGGGACCTCTTGATTAGATTGTTTCCTTGGAGATGTGACCCACCCAATAATGGCATTGAATTTTTTATTAAATGATGTTGTTACCCTGCCCATTCAAGGTGGTTCTTAATTAGTTTACTGGAGTCCTTAAAATAGCTGACACAGACCTAGCTGTTTGGAGATGATAAAAGGAAATGCCCCAGGGGAAGAACTTTGAAACTAGAATCTGGAAGTAAGGGCCAGCAGAGATCACTATATGCCTCCCCATGTGACAGAAAAACCCTGAACACCATCAGCATTTTTGTCAGAGTCAAGGTGTATTTATCTGGATGCCTTAGTTTGAACATTTTTATAGCCTTAGAACCGTAAACTTGTAACTTAATAAATCCCCCTTATAGAAACCAATCCATTTCTGGTGTATTACACTCCAGTAGCTTTAGCAAACCAAAAAAAATAGGTTGTGTCCAAAATCTAAAGAGGACAACTAAGCATTGTGCCTCTTTTTTGTTCACAGGAGGGGCCAGATACAACAGCTAATCCTTCACCTTAGAAAGGATATCTCAACATACCCCACACCACTGGATACCTAAAAATTTCACTGAGGTGAAAGGCCCCTGTATTTTTGTTGGATTTCTCTCCCATTCTCTGAACCAAAAATACATTACCAGTAAATCCAGAGTAGTTGCTACTTCTTGCTCACTAGGTCCAATCAACATGATATCATCAATATAATGAACCACTGTGATGTCTTTTGGGAGGGAGAAATGATCAAGCTCCACACAGACAAGATTATGACATAAAGCTGGAGAGTTGATAGATCCTTGAGGTAGGACAGTGAAAGTATACAGCGGGCCTTGCCAGATGAAAGCAAACTATTTCTGGTGGTCCTTACTAAGAGCTATTGAGAAAATATAACATTTGACAGATCAATAACTGCATACCAGTTACCAGGGGATGTGTTGATTTTCTCAAGCAATGTTTTTTTTTTTTTTTACCACATCTGGAACAAGAGCTGCAATTGGAGTCATCACCGAGTTAAGTTTATAATAATTCACTGTTATCCTCTAATATCCATCTTTCTTCTGCACAGGCCAAATGAGAGAGTTGAATGGGGATGTAGTGGGAATCACCACCCCTGCATCCTTCAAGTCCTTGTGAGTGGGAACTAAGCTCTGCAATACCTCCAAGAATCCTCTGTTCCTTCTGATTTTCTCTTTTTCTAAGTGGGGGAAGGTCTAGTGGCTTCTACTTGGCCTTTCCTAGCATAATAACCTTCACTCCATTAATGAGGGAACCATTGTGGGGATTCTGCCAGTTGCTGAATATGGCAATTCCAATTATGCATTCTGGAACTAGGGAAATAACTACAGAATGGGTCCAGTGGGTCCCTGGATACGGACTTTTGTTAAAACTCCATTGATCGACTGACCTCCATAAGCCCCTACTCTGACTGTTGGACCGAAATGATGTTTTGGATCACCTAGAATTAATATCACTTCTGAGCCAGTATCTAATAATTCCAAAAATATCTGATCATTTTCTTTTCCCCAATGCACCATTACCCTGATAAAAGGCCATTGGTCATCTCCTTGTGGAAAGCTGGGAAGATTAACAATGTAAATTTTTGACAGTGTAACAGGGTCCTTCCTCAAGGGTACCTGGGTCCTCCTCTCATTCAAGGGGCTCTGGGTCTGTAAACGGTCCTAAGTCTGGAAATTGATTAAGGGGCCATGACTCTATTTTTGTAATTCAGGTTAGATTTTTGTTTACTTGACCTAGAACTCTCCTGATTATACAATTCCAATAAAAATTTAGTTGACTGACCTCTTTTACTTCTAGGTACACCATGATCTACTAGCCAATGCCATAGGTCTCTGTAAGTCACAGTATTTTGACTGCTGCTTTGATTCTGATGTCTGTTATGGTAGCCATGCTCACCTTGTCTTTGGCAACCAAATGCTTCCATGTGGTTTCTGCCAACTCGGGATCTGATCATTCCCATTGTGTTTAAGGATTCCAGTTCAGTGACAGCGGTTCCCACAGTAATAGCTGATGTACAGAGAAGGATGACTGCAGAGCTCTTCAGAGATGATAGAGCTAGCCTCACAAATTAATTTCTCAGTCCTGGTAAATGGTGTGTCCTTTGGACATTCCTGGTGTGTTTGAGGTCTTCCATGATAAGTTCACTCTGACATTCTGATCTCTCTAAGCTTTTGGATCTCCTTCTCTACAGTATACCAAGGAATTTCTGGCATTTTGATCTCAGGTAATGTGGGCCATCTTTTAATCCATGATTCAGCCAACCATCCAAACTGCTAATGCCCTTTCTAACCCTTCAAGCTATAGCATTGAATCCAGACTTTCTTCTTAATGGGCCCATATCAATAAACTCAGCTTGATCCAACTTTGTATTCCTTCCACCATTATCCCACACATATTCCCCTGATTTCTGTCTATATAAATAGGAAAACTCATGCAGTTCTTTTGGAGTATAGTGTACCTTTTCATGTGCCACACTTTGTAACTCATCTTTCAGGGCCTGTTGGGACTTTAGTCTAGTTATAGGCCTGGAATAAAAGAGTGGTAGTGGGGTGAGTCAGGAAAATAAGTATAAGTGCTTTTAAAGCCAATTACCTCAGGGCATTCCTTTGAAGTTTCATCTGGTGAAACAGGATTTCTTTCTCCAGACAGAGGAGTGAAAATTGTTTTCTCAGGGGCAATGGTTACAGGTTTAGCTGGCACTGAATGGTTAAATTTCAAGTGGAGGTTGGATGACAGACTCCTCAGGGGAGACTGGAGGTCATGAAACTGTTTCCTCAGGGCAGGCTAGAGATGGGGGGTTGCTTCCTCAGTGCAGACCATTACAGGTTTATCTAGCAAAAACTCAGAAGAACCTAAGGTTTTTATGTCCCCACTACCATCATTATCAACCCATATAACCCCATCCCAAGATTCACTATCCAATCCTTTTCAAATAAATTCTCTCACAATAATAGTAGATACCCTGAAAAGTTAAGAATTTAGCTTATGTTGTAAATCTGCCACTCCTACAATGAGACTTTGGATCTGGTTTTCAGAGATTTCAAATCTGCTGCCAAAGGAAATAAGATTTTCTCTCAGGGCATACACAGAAACCTTTATATCTTTCATACCACTCTTAAGCTGCAAATTTGAAGACTTCACCTCTTCCCTTTCTCTTTAACTCTACCCACCATATCTAGGAAAACCAGTCAACATCACTATACCTCCTAACCCCACAAAATTCTGTTCAGGTGTCAAAAACACAGTTATCCAGAGCCTTGCCTCATATAAGCATACAATTAGGAGAATCAAATGGTAATATTTTTGTATCTCTATTGCCAACTCATGCCATGGACTCTCAGTGCCGTCTGATTATTTGAAATAGTCTTTTTTGCCTTCAAGTTTAATCACTATAGAAAACCAATAGCAAAAACCCATTTTTCAGATTTTATTTCTCCAGAACCACCCCCAGTAGCAAGACGCAGTAGTCAGCATTCTCTAGGGAAACAAAACTGAGAGAAGATACCTGTAAATATGAAATTTTATAAAAGTGTCTCATGCAGCTGTGGGGATGTATGAGTCCTAATTCCAGATGGTAGGTTGCAAGCTGGGAACTCATATGAAGGTCTTCAATGACTTCCCTATGAGAGTCTCATTAGCTGAAGCATAGAGATTCTCTCCTCTTTAAAGCCTTCAATTGATTAGCTTAAACATCTCTCACTGCAGAAGACATTCCTGTTAGTCAACTGCAGATGTAATCAGCCACAGCTACAATCAATGTGCTGATAATTTAAGTTCATGAAATGTCCTCACAGCAACAGATTGGTCAGTGCTTGCTTGATCAGACAACTGGGCACCATCTCTGGCCAAGTTGACACATGAACCTAACCATCACACATTTAGAAGAAAAATGATACGAATGACAGATGTTTTTTTTATTGGAAACAACACAAACAAGAAGACAATGGAGAGGTATCTTTAAATTGCTGGAAATAAGAGCCTGTAAATCTAGAAATCCATACCAGCAAAAATACTTTTTCAAATTGAAATCCCTATAAAGAATTTTCAGACGTAAAAAAAGTTGAAAGAATTCACCACCAACACACACCCAATGCAAGAACTCTTAAAATAAGTCATTTATGGAGAAGGAAAATGGCACTAGATGGAAAAATGGATTTACAAAAAGGAAGCAAGAACACTGAGAATGGTAACTGTGGATCTCTGCTTCCTGATGCTAGCCTGAATCCTCTGTCATAAGCTACAGGCTAGAATTTGTCTCTTCAGTAAAAAAGCATAAACTCAGGGCCTCAAGGAATGGAATGTATCAGGTATTTTGAACAAATGATACAAAGAATAGACCCTTGGTTTCTTTACCTTTTTTAAGCAGATAGAAAATTTATTGAGAACGCCTGAGAGCACTCTCACAAAGACAGGTGAGAAAGGTGAGAGGCAATAGACAATGTGGGTCCATTTCCTTCTATATATTAACCTTACTTACCCCCCCTCCCCTTCCTTGTTCAGGGCTTTCTCTTCTCCTCCCTTCTCTCAGGTCAGTGCCTGGTGGCGGAGAGTGCATTTGGGTAGGTCAGTTGTCTTCACCCTTCTCCATAGATGACTCACTCAGGTAGGTGTCATTTGACTCCATTCCTCCCTGTGGATGACTCAGATGGGGGTCCTTTGGCCCCAGATGGATCTATTTCTGCTGGGTGTTTACCATAAGTGTGTAGCACCTAGGTAGGCTGTCTGTGGGAACACGATTTTTCTTGACCTTGATTAACTGTCCTTATTCAAGGGCTTCTCTCCCTGTTCTAGCCTGGCTCAACTCCCCCTTCACAGAGTCCTTGCCCCTTAAAGAATGTTGAGAGATTAGATTCTTTCTACTCTACCTTCTTCCTGCTTGTCAGGGGGTGTAGGCCCTGCCTCCTCATGGGGTGTAGAATTTTCTGGCTATCTGAAAAGATAAGTTGACAGGAGAGGAGTCCAGAGGATCAGTTGGAATGGCTGAAAATCATTGCATCAGCATTGTTTTGTTGTGAAAGACTTTTAGTCTAGAAGGAGTTTAAAAATGCAAGGGTTGATCAATAGCAAGAGGAGGACAGAAGTGAGCAGGCCTAGGATGTTGGCCAAGAGAGACTGTAGGGAAGAGGGAAGGAAGTGGCCATTTTTAGGGTCTAAGAGAGAATTTTAGCTGCATAGTTCATTTTCCTTCAACTGGAGAATAAGAGGTCACATGTGCCAAGTGAAGGGGTGCAGGGATGAGGTTTAGAAGGGGCTTGATTGATTGGGCTGCAGCTTTGAATGCCATGTTAGCCTGGTAACTTTAAGAGATGTTAGTATTATTTCTTGATGGCCAGGACAATGAATTACCACTATTTTTCTGTAGGTAAGAGTATGGAATTTAAGATATTGAGCATTTTTTGGTGGTGTTTGATAGAAAGCTTTGCTCTTTCTACATTGCTGCATGAGGATGCAGGACTAGGAAAGCATAGTTTTTACCCATTTTCTAGTTCTAGAGCTCAGGTGAGGGCAATCGATTTTGCTTTTTGTGTTAAAGTTTCTGGGGACAAGGTTTTGGCTTCAGTCTAGTTTGGCTGATTATTGCATACTTTGCTTTCTTTGTTTTTTGGTTAATGGAACTACTTTGAGAAAGAAAAATATTTGACAAATTACAGCAGAAGTTTTGTCTTGCTTTACCTTCACACACTTACTTAGGTTAGGTTAATTAACAGGTAGAACATAGTTTCTATACTTACCTTGTTTCTCTTTTAAAGTTTTTATTGTTGTTGTTAAAGATGGAGTTCTGACTTATAGCTGACCACCTGTATTTTAGGAAACACTTTACAGCAAAGTAGTGTAACTGACAAGTAATTTGATTATTATATAGATTTGATTTAGGATAGAACATTGTCAAGATTTTTAGAAATTTTTAACAGTTTTTAAATATATGTATAACATTTCACCCATGCAAATTTAGCTAAGAGAAGGATAGAAAATTTCTTTTAATTATTTTAACTTCTTGAGCACTTTTTAATGTAATATGTTGAACTATTTTTGTACCTTTTACAAGGTGAAAGAACAAATCCTTTGTAACAATTTTCCTTTAAGAATGAGAAGGCTTGTCTTCTGAAATAAACGATGATAAGGTTAACATAAATACTAACAGATATTATTTTTGATATGATATAAACTTTGTTTCTAGGTAGAGTACTTAGATGGTTAAGAAAAAAGTTTTATAACTTCTCAATAAAAGCCATTTAACAGAGATTAGCATTGACTAAGGCAGACAGAAGTCATTTTTATAAACTTGTTATAAGTTCTTGTAGTGAGTAGCGACCATAAACCAAGCTTATTTTTTAAAAAATTTCCGCAACTTACCATATCCATCTAAGGCTTGTAGTTAGCAATTGACTACAAAATTCACTTTCTTAAACTTTCTCCAATTTTCCATATCCATTCAGTTAGCAATGACTAAAATAAACAAAATTTACTTTCATGTTAGGAATCTGTTACTTTACAAAGTTAACACATTGGAAGATTGTGCTCTGACACTGTTGGGAGTCAGCAAGGTCTACTTCAAAGGCATTTTTAAAGAAAAAGGGATTATTTTGAAACTCTTGGGGCAGCCACATTTAAGTGAATAGAGTAAGAATTTTATCCTTAAGTGTTTCCTATTTTAAAGCATATAGGTACTGAGAGTTGGGGTGAAGAGGGATGCAGAAGAATGTATCTTTTAAGATTTAGGACTGAAAATTTGAATGCAGACAGGACTACTCAGAGGGCTGTCCCTGGAATGCCTTTATTCTACACAGACAGGTTTATTTGCTTAAGGATTTTTTGAGGGATTGACAAGAGGTTTTGGATCTATAGGACCTCAGGCAAGCAAGAAGGTAAACACTAGCCAGGTTTACTAGTATTAAGGTGGTCCCCAAGGAGAGAAGAAGATCCCTCCATAGTAGGAGGGGTGGGTCATTCAGGGACAATACGAAATTGATGGGGCACTAGAATGTCTTTCAACTTACAAAGGCGAGGGATAATGAAGGTCCTAATTTTGGCTTTACTGTCACCTCCCATACATAGGCAAGTCCAACTGGAGGTAGGCCCAGAGTGACAGCTTAGGACAGAGTGGTTCTAGTGCTAATAAGAAATTATTGATTTTATCTGTCATGTTGAGTTGCAACTTTGGCTTCTCTAAGTTGGTCAAATATGAAGTAAGCAGAGCTGTATGTGGCCTTGGGCACCCTCAGTATTCTTCACTTGCCACCAGCAAGGTTTGAGAGGTTGTCCCAACCACCCCCACCCCTCCTTTGGGAGATGGTACAGTCTCTGGGCCCAAAGCCCAAGTTAGGGACACCTTGGACAGGGCCCCAGTAGGTCCTGCATTGAGAATTATCTTGAGGTTTTTGGTACTGTCTTTGCCAGTGGCCCTCTGACCACAGTTGAAGCAAGGCCTTGAGGCCTTGGGCTATGATTTGGGTGATGTCTGAAGGACAGGACACTGTTAACAGAGACTGCAATAAGCCGAACCTGTTCTCTGGTATTTTGCTTACCTTTCTTTGCCTTTTACTCCTCCTCAGCCTTGTTTTGATTGGTAAAGACAGAAAACAAAGTTTCTAAAAAGTCATAAGTGAGAGTTTATGGGCCCATGGAGAGCTTTTGCAGTTTTCTCTGAATGTCAGGGACAGACCGGCAGATGAAATGGGTGCACAGCAAGATTTGATCTTCCTGGGAATCCAGACTTACATTAGCAAGCTTTTAAGGCTTTAGCTAACTTCTCCTGGAACATAACTGGGCTTTTCCCTTTCTCCTGAGTGATCTCCCATGTGCTTACTACAATTATCCAGCTTTGTGGTACATCTTATCATGCCTTTTAGTAAACAAGGATTTTTCTTTGAAAGGAAGTTGAGACACGGGCATAGCACAAGTGACAAGTTTGTTTTTTAGTCCTTGCCTTGATAGTGACAAAGCCTAGGGAATTTCTGCCTACTTTCCCTGTCTGTCTTTCACAGACTGGAGGATGGTATTGTAACTGAAAGTCTCACTGGAGGGCTATGCGTCCTGATGTTTCAACTTATATTGCGTGTGGCCTTTCTATTCAGGTGCAGTGGATTCTGGGGAGGGGGCCATTGAAAAGAAGAGTTATTTGAAATATTTGCCTCCTTCTGCAGAGAAGAATTATGAGGAAAAAGTTTTTGATAGTCTTTTTGGGCATAATATAATTTGCAAGAGACCTTCATGGGTTTGTCCTGATATAAGCCCATAAAAGCTTTATGTAAGGGATTTCTTGCTACTGGCCCTCCATTTTACAAAAGATATTTAATTGTAAGATGGGGTGATAACTGGCCATTCTATTCATGGGCTAATGCTGGCTGCCTTCCAGGCAATGCTGTGACCAGGCAATATTGTAATAGCCTTCTAGCTTTGTGGTAGGAAGATTCTTCCAACTTCAGGGTAAGCAGCCCAGTGGACTGTTAGCCAGAATCCTGGAAGCATCACTCATTTCTAAGGAGGAGTGATAAAAAGGCAGTTTTCTTCACTGGTGCCTGTTGTCCTGGGTCACTGGCCTGATGTTCTGAGCACTGATCCCTTGGCGCCATGGGATCAGGTTCCCTATTCCCTCAGAGAGGAGAAAAAGACAATGTGGGTGAGTCTCAGAGAGCTGAGGAGAGAGAAAGGAATTGAGAGGGGGTGGAGAGTGATGGGGACTTGATTTGGCTTCTATGGGACTCCTGGCCAACACAGGGAGAAACCCCCAGTCAGGTCCCAAAGGGTGGTATCATCTGTCATCCTGAGCCTCGTTGGATCTACGTAGCATGGAGACAGGGATCCTGCCATCTATGAGGAGGAAGCTGGAGAATCAGTGTGAACTGAGTTTCTGTCCTGGGGCAGCTGGATAAGAACCCTAGATTCCTAGAGAGAACAGTGAAAATGATTCTACCCTTTCAGGAGGATGCAGACCATAGCAATGAGCTAAGCGAGAAGAAAAAGCAAAAGCATGTGGCAAAACCTTCACGTACTCGCCAGTCTAGATAGTTGGAGAGAAGTGTCTCCTGGCTGGCTCACCAAAACATGTTGCCATATTTCAGCTTCCAGGTTCTTGGCCATGCTGTGAGGGAGGACTCAGTGGTATAGTCCAAAGAATAAGCAAATAGAAAATTTATGCAAGAGGACATGCAGGCACTCTTGAAAGATAGAGGTGAGGAAGGTGAGAGGATGACACTTGGTTTCTGAGGCAATACCTCTTTCAGCCCGTACCAATGGGCTGAATCAGGGTGTCAAGGATACTTTATAGTTGTGAAGGTGACATACTTCATCAAAGCAGACTGTTGACCTAAGGGCCGGGGAAACAGTAATGAATTGCATAGGACTGAATAAACTAATAAGGGATTTCTTTAATTGTGGTGTTCTTTGTAATATGGTTGGTATTTTTTTTTCCTAATTAGGGAATTTGTAGGTTTAGAGAAAAATCATGTAAAAAGATACAGTGTTCCCATATATCCCCCTTCCCTATTATTAACACTTTCCATTAGAATGTTATCTTTGTTAGAATTGATGAGAGACCATTTTTATAATTGTATTAGTAACTAGTTCATAGTTTACATTAGAGTGTTTTTGTCCCCCAAAATACCACCAAATTAACACCTTCCATAATTGTGGTACATTTGTTATAATTCATGAAATAACATTTTTATAATAGTGCAATTTAGTGTGATCCATCATTGTGTTGTATAGTCCTATGTTTTATCTTTTAATTTTTATTCTAGCAACATATATACAACCTAAAATTTCCCCTTTGAACCACATTCACATAGATAATTCACTGCTGTCAATTATACTCACAATGTTGTGATATCATCACCACCATCCATTTCCAAAACATTATAACCAACATACATAGAAATTCTATACAAATTAAGTACTAATTTCCCATTCCCTATCCCTAAACCAATCCCTGATGACCCATATTCTAGATTCTAACTCTATGAGTTTGCTTATTCTAATTACTTCATATTAGTGAGGTCATACAATACTTGTCCTCTTGTGTCTGGCTTATTTCACTCAATGTGATGTATTCAAGGTTCAGAGATATTGTGGCAAGAATCAGGAATTCATTCCTTTTCAAAGCTAAATAATATTTCATTATGTGTATATACCATATTTTGCTTAACCATTCACTGATGGGTGGACACTTGGGTTGCTTCCATCTTTAGGTAATTGTGAATACTCTACAATGGAGATTCTGGGGGTACATAACACTTTCAAACTGACATATCATCTAATCAAAAGGTCACACCCACAATTGGGTGTGTCACATCTCCACGAGAGTAATCAACTAAATATGTCACAACCACAACTGGGTGTGTTACATCTCCATGGAAGCAATCCAATCAAAGTTTAAACTCTAAGAAATAGGTCTACCCCCACAAGACCAGACTAGGAAAGAAAACTTGGCTTTTCTGGGGTACATAAAAATTTCAAACAAGCACATCAGACTTCTGGTTTATCAACCAGCCACGAAATATCCTTGCAGTGATGGCTAAGCCAAAGCTTGCCTGACCGGACAACTGGGCACCATCACCTGGATAAGTTGACACCAGAACCTAACTATCATAGTCCACCCCTTGTCAATTTACCAGCTATACACATCACCTAAAACCATACTTAATCTCTAAGTAGGACACAATAGCAGATATTTGATTTGCCTAACAATACTCAACTGTATTGCATACAACCAGAATGCATAGTAAATGTCTCCAGAATAAGGCATAAGACCTTAGGTAACTCTTAAACTTGATATCTTATAACTTAAAAACTATAACATGAACAATACAACTCATGTCATATGATAAAAGAAAAGATATTTGCTTTATGCACAAATGCAAACATACTCATAACAAAACAAGGGGGAAATATTAATACCATCAAAGACCTCTGTTCCATAACTGGGTCAGATGGTCATAGTTCATATTTATCGCTATCTTCTACCACTATCCATTCCATGTTCCCTTCACCCTCAGCAAACACTTCATCTGGCCATAAATCTTTGCCTGGTGAGATGACCCAAACCTTCATTCCTGAAAGTTCTTGCTGTTGGTGGTCCTGCTTGGATTGGGTTGTTGCAGTTTAATCACAGAACACAGTAGCACTAAGAGATGCCCCAGGGGATTTCCTGTATTCCAGGAAAATTCTTTACCTCCATTGGATAGTTGCAGTCCTATTTCCCCTTGATGGTCAGGATCAACCACCCCAGCGAGTATAATAATCTCCTTCCTTGCATGTTGATTCAGAGGCATGAGAAGCCCAAAGTGGCCAGGTGGTAGTCTAAACTTCCAGTTCAATGTAATCATTGCTGTGTCTGCTGGGAGGAGCACTGCTCCTTTTAGAACTAAGACTTGTAGTCCAGCAGAGCTTAAGGTTTCAGAGGCAGGAAGCAATAATTGTTCTAGTGGATCACTAGGGGGTGATAGTGAGAAGTACCACTCCCAATTCCACACCTTGTTTCCTGGGCCTCTGAATTCTGGCTATAGGAGAAACAGCACCATAAAGTGGATGCTGATTCAGAGCATATGCAGCCTCCTGGAGAGCATTTCCCCAGCCGTGCAAGGTATTGCCACCTAGTTGGCACCACAATTGGGTTTCCAAAAGTTCAATCCACTGTTCTATTAACCCAGCTGCCTCTGGATGTGGAGAACATTTTAATACCAGAGAATTCCATGAGCATATGTCCATTCCTGATTTTTGTTTGCTATGAAGTGGGATCCTTGATCAGAAGTAACACTGTGTGGAACGCCAAGATGGTGGATAAGGAATTCTGTAAGTCCGCAGACTGGACTTTAGGTGGAAGCATTACATGCAAGGAAGACAAACCCATGTATGGAGTATGTGTCTATTCCAGTTAGAGAAAATTGCTGGTCCTTCCATGATGGCAGTAACCCATGTAATCAACCTGCCACCAAGTAGCAGGCTGACACTTTGGGGATTGCTGCCATATCAGGGACTAAGTATGGGTCTCTGCAGTTTACAGATTAGGCTTTTAGCAGCAGCCCTAGCATTGAGCAGAAGTCCATGTTCTTGAGCCCATGCCTAACCTCCATCCCTACTACCATGCCCCTTTTGTTCATGAGCCCATTGGGCAATGAGAGGAGTGGCTGGGGAAAGAGGTTGACCTGTAGCCACAGAAGGGGATATTTTATCCACTTGATTATTAGAAGCTTTCTCTACTGAAGTCGTGCTCTGGTGTGCATTCAGATGGGACAAAAATATCTTCATATCTTTGCCCACTTGGAAAAGTCTATCCATATCCTTCTTCCCCATACCTCTTTATCACCAATCTTCCAATCATGTTCCTTCCAAGTTCCTGACCATCCAGCCAAATCATTCAACAATCCATGGTCAGTATACGAACGCACCTCTGGCTTATTCTCCTTCCAACCAAAATGAGCAACCAGGTGCACTGCTCAAAGTTCCACCCACGAAGAGGATTATCCCTCACCACTGTCCTTCAAGAACATCCCAGAAAGGGGTTGCAGCACTGCAGCTGTCCACTTTCAGGTGGTACCTATATATCATGTAGAACCATCTGTAAACCAGGCCCAAGTTTTCTCTTCCTCGATCAACTGACTATAAGGAACTCCCCAAAAGACCATAGCTCTGGCTGGGAAAGAGAAGGCATTGTGGCAAGAGTGGGGTCTATGGGTGTTTGGGCCACATCCTCATGTAATTTATTTGTGCCTTTAGTACCTGCTTGGGCTCTATCTCTTATAATTTCCATTTTATGATGGAAATGCTGCTGTGCATGTCCATCTTTATGGCTTGGTGGGTCAGACAACTCAGTTGATAGACGACTCAGGTCTCGTGAACTTGGTGACCCATGTTAAGCATTTGGTCTCTACTAAGGCCCAGTAGCATGCAAAAAGCTGTTTCTCAAAAAGAGGGTAGTTTTCTGTAAGGGATAACAAGGCTTTACTCCAAAATCCTAAGGGCCTGCATTGTGATTCTCCCATAGGGACCTACTAAAGTCTTCAGACAGCATCTCTATTTTCCACTGACACTTCCAGCACCATTGTCTTCTAGGTCATATGGCCCAAGTGGCAGAGAAGTATTCACAGCATCCTGAACCTGGCACAGAGCCTCCTCTTGTTCTGCTCTCCATTCAAAACTAGCAGTTTTTCTGGTCAGTCAATAAAGGGCCAAAGTAGCACCCCAAATGGTGAATATGTTTTGTGCAAAATTCAAAGAGGCCAATTAGGCATGTGCCTCATTTTTGGTTATAGGTAAGGTCAGATTGAACAGCTTACCCTTCATCTGAGAAGGGATATCTTGACAGGCTGCACACCACTGGACAACTAGAAATTTCACTGAGGTGGAAGCCCCTGTATTTTTGTTTGATTTATTTTCTATTCCCTGACATGCAAATGCCTTGCCAGTAAGTGTACAGTAGTTGCTACTGCTTGTTCACTAGGTCCAATCAACCTGATATCATCAATAGAATGGACCAATGTGAGATCTTGTTGGAGGGAGAAATGATCAAGCTACTTAACAGGCAAGATTATGACATAGGGCTGGAGAGTTGATATACCCCTGAGGTAGGACAGTGAAAGCATCTGGAAGATCAATGGCTGCATACCAGGTGCCAGGGTATGTGTTGATTTTCTCAAGCAATGATACTACATCTGGTACAGCAGCAGAAATTGGAGTCACCACCTGGTTAAGTTTGTGATAATCCACCATCATCCTCCAAGAATGACCTGTTTTCTGCACTGGCCAAATAGGAAAGTTGAATGCAGATGTGGTGGGAATTACCACTCTTGGTGATAAAGGATTTGAAGGACTTTAAGAATGGCACTAATATCTGCAACCCCCCAGGATCTGGTACTGCTAAGTAGAGGCAGCTCTAGCAACTTCCGCTTGGCCTTTCCTACCATAATAACCTTAACTCCATGAGTCATGGAACCATTGTGTGGTGATGCTGCCAGTTGCTGTGCACATTGATTTGAATTATGCATTCTGGACCTTGGGAAATAACCACAGAAAGGTCTAGGAAACCCACTGGTCCTACTTTGAGATAAACCTGAGCTAAAACACCATTGATGACCCACCCTCATAAACCTATACTGACTGGTGGACCAGAGTGACATTTTGTGTTTCCTAGAATTAGTGTCACTGCTGAGACAGTGTCTATTAATATACAAAATATCTGATCAATTCTTTTTCCCCAAATGCACAGTTACCCTGGTAAAAGGTCACAGGTCTCCTTGGGGAAGGCTGGGAGGAAGGTTAACAGTGTAAATTTTGGGTAGTGTAACAGGGTTCTTCCCCTCATTCAAGAGGCTCTGGGTCTGCATAATTTCTCAAATCTGGGAATTGATCAAAAGGCCATGATTCTCTGTTTGTGTAATTCAAGCTAGACATCTCTTTACTTGGTGTAGAAATTTTCTGCTTATATAGCTCAAAAAAGAATTTGGTAGACTGCCCATCTATTTTACTTCTAGGTACCCCATGATCTACTTCTCTAGGGATGGCTTTCATCTCTTGGCTTCCCTTGACTCTCTCCAGATTCTGGCTTGCTTAATGCCTCATGGGAAGCCACATGGCAATGTCTGCTGGGTTCCAAGCATCTGCAAACACCCTGTCTTTTTTCACTAAGTGTCAACATCTGTCTCAGCTCTGCTCTGAGGTTTCTTCAAAATGTTTCACCTTTTAAAGGACTCCAGTAAACTAATCAAAACCCACCTTGAATGGGTAGAGTCACATCTCCATATAATCAAAAGTCAACACCCATAATTGGGCGTGCCACATATCTGCAGAGATAATCTAAACAAAATTTCTCACCCTATGGTACTGAGTCAGGACTAAAAGAAACAGCTGCCCTCACAAGATTGGATCAGGATCAAAATGTGGCTTTTCTGGGGTACATAATAGCTTCAAACTGGCACGTTCAACCCTCTGAACACCCCAAAAGACATGTTATTTCCATAAACAAAATACAGTAATTCCATTACAATTTCACAAAAGTCTTAAACCATTTTAGTAATAATGCAAATGCAATACAAAGGAAGGAACAGTACAAGATCTCATCAAAGTCAGCTACAGGCATGATTTGTTGTTCTAAGGCAAAAATTCTACTCTGGCTCTGGACCTGTGAAACTCAGAACAAGTTATCTGCTGCCAATATACAAAGGAAGAACAATCATATGATACATTTTTCCATTCTCATAGGGAGAAATTGAAAGATAAACAGGGGTCACTGGACCCAAATAGTTCCAAAAAACCCGCAGGGCAAACTTCATTGGATTTCAAAGTCTGTAAGTCATTTATCATTGGGGCTTTAGAAAGTGGTTGTCCAACCCTTTCCAAAGGCCTACACAGTGGCCTTGCTCTGTCTCCAAATGCGGGGGTGGGCTGCAACTCTGGAGCCCAGCAGACATGGATGTTTGGAGTGATCAACTAAGGGTATGTCCCCAACAAACAATATAATCCAATCAGTTGAAGACTTTTAAGGAAGTGACTTTTCACTGCTTTTTCAGCCAGTGAACCTCTCCTGTGGACTTCATTGAGATACTTTATTGGAGCTGCCAGCTTCATAGCCTGCCCTTTGGATTTTGAACTCTTCCATACTCACAGTTGCATGATACACCTTTATAAATCTTATGTTTACAGACATCTCCTTTCATGTCTGTTTCTCTAAATAACCCTGACTAATACAGTGGCCCTTGGGGTCCACTTTCTTGGAGATTCTTATTCATTATTCTTCATATCCACATCTGAAGTGGGTGAGAAAGAAATAAGCAGCTCTGACAGCTGACAGCTGTTAGCCTGCCTGGCAACTAAATTTAGGTTGTGGTATTTACAGCTAAATAGATAGGCCATGGTGTTCCCTGCTGAAATAAACAATTCCATACAATATCAGTAATAGTATAAATGAGATCACTCCATGACTTTTATGAAACAAGAAGAAAAAATGACCACTCAATAATCATGACAAATACAGTAAAAAAGCAAGAATACTATGCAGCCACAAAGCAAATAATTAAACAACTCCCACTCCTTGTTCATATAACTCCTTGACCATGGAAAATTTAACCCTACTTCATTGCTCCTACCTCCTGTGTAAGACTTAAAATCTTGAAAGGCAGCATTGTCCCTGTTTCCTAAAAGCATCCAATACAGAACAGCCCTCCACTTCCTTAAATGCTCTCCAAAATTACCCAGCACATATCCAAACAAGCCCATCCTAATTCTGTTTGAGACACCTTATGATTCTTTATGGTGATCCATCTTCCTTGGTGCAGCCAATTAAGAAAAACTTAATTTTGACTACAGGAGTATCTCTTGTGATATTTGGTACTAGGATTTACTATTGGTGTTGGGGAAACATTTTCTTTTTGGGATATGCACAGGTTTTGCAAAATGCATCCTTTGGAAATTATCACTAAGGCTTTTGATCGATTCTCTCACAGACAGTTCCATATGCCAGGAACCATACCCAAAGTTCTTACTTATTTTCCTGGTGCCTTGCCTGATACCTCCCTCTCACCCTCAACTTAATTCTGCTACCTTGGAACATCTGAAACTATAGGCTTTGTAGGAAGGCAACACCTTTAAACTGAGCCCCTTCATTCCACTGCAAAATCTAGATGATTAAACACTTCATCAGTCATATTTCCTATGTTTTTATTAATCCTGTAGAAACCCAAATATCTAAATTCCATTGTTATTTTTTTCATTTCTGCTTGCAGGCTTGTCAGTTCTGTCCCAAGTGCATATTTTTCTTATAAAACATTGTTAAACATAACAATTTACCATCATCTTGCTAAATATGGGAAGTGATCACCAACACTAGGACTGTGGCTTTCTCAAATTTCTGCAAGAGCTACTAGTTCAATAAGTACATGTTCTGCCTTCAAAGTTATCATAGGCAGTAATTTCACAAAATATTTTGCTATGGAATGCTTTAGTTCGTAAGCTGCTGGAATGCAATATACCAGAGATGGAATGGCTCCCAAAAAAGGAATTTATCAAGGTGCAATTCCACAGCTCTAAGGCTGAAAATATGTCCAAATTAAGGTATCAACAAGAGGTTACATTCACTCAAGAAAGGCTGATGCCATCTGGAACAGCTTTGTCAGCTGAGAAGTCAGATGGCTGGTGTCTGCTGGGGTCAATGGTTCTGGACACGTCTCTCAGCTGGGAAAGTACATGACAACATCTGTTAGCTTTCTTTCTTAATTTCATAAGGCTTCCCAAGTGGTGCCTTCCTTCTGTATCTCCACAGGCTGTGTAGGCTCTGTCGGCTCTAAAGGTTTTTCCAAAATGGTTCCCTCTTAAAGGGCTCCATCAAGCAACTTCACCTTGAATGGATGGAGAGACATTTCCATGGAAACCACCAATGCAAATTTTCCACCCACAGTTGGGTAGTTCACATCTCCATGGAAATGATAAAAAAGATTCCACCCAGCAATACTGAATGAGGATTAAAGAAGGAGACTTTTCTGGGGTACATGACAGTTTCAAACAGGCACATGGAATTGCATGGATCTCCAGTTTTCCAGCTTGCTATATATATATTTCCTAAAAACTTGCTGCTTGTTATCTATCACTAAGCCAATGCCATATATATTTTGAGAGTTCATTATGGTAGAACTCTACTTCAAGTTGCTAAATTCTACATTAGGATAACAGTAGCTACTATAATGGTAGGTGAAACTTTGTAGGAAATAAACATTAAATAGACACCAAGACACCAAACTGATTCTTCCCACTCATGTGTGTGTGTGTGTGTTTTACCTAAGGATGTAGAATATCAACATATTCAGACTTGGTCTCAATATCTTCTACCATGACCTATTCTTTCTCCTGTTCTTCCATATTAGCAAATGATCCTACTACCTACTTAGTCCTCTTAACCAAAAACCCTCTCTCCTACTTCTAGAGCTCTAAATAACTTTTGACTTTTGAATATGCCCTTCATCTTCAGCTATACCCTGATTTTTCCAGATCAGATCCTCCTAATGTCTAACCTGGATCATGCACAAGACTCATAACTACTGATCTCATGGATTCCATCTTTCACCCTTAAAATTAATTATTCACACAGAACTTCAGTACTATTCTTAAAATATGAATGTCACTTTCCTTTTCAAAACCCTTCTATGGCTTCCTTTACACAACTCAAGCACATTCTCCATGTCCTAGAAGACCTTTAATCAGCTGGTCCCTGCCCTCCACTTTAACAGCATCTCTTACATGTACAGCAGTGCCCTTCACTTGAGTCATGCTTGCCTCTCAGTCCCTCAAAATGCATCTGCGTGCCAGAGACCCGGGTTCGATTCCCAGTGCCTGCCCATGCAAAAAAAAAAAAAAATCCATGCTTACTCTCAACTGTGAGCTTTTATGCAAACTGACCTTTCATCCTAGAACACTGCTTACTGCAATCCCTTCCTTTTATTTTAACTTTTTACCTTGAAATACCTTCAAAGTTACAGGGTAATTCCAAAAATTAATGCAAACCCCATACAGAGAATCCCAACATTCCCCTATCCCACCAGATATAGAACTACTAATTCCAACATTTTGCTGTATTTGCCTTTTCATTTTATCAATCAATCTGGATAGAAATCGGATGTATGTAAATACATATGTATGTATGTATATATGTGTGTATCTATCTACTTTCTGAACATCTTTGTACATGTTGTATACATGATGCTCATTAAGACTTAATAATGCCTTGTACATTTCCTAAGAACAAAGATATTCATTTATGTAACCACCTTAAATGCAGTCATCAAGTTCAAGAAATTTAACATTGATACAAAGCTTACAGTCTTTATTACAACATTTAATATGTCCTAAAAATGTCCTTTTAGGCCTTTTGTTTTCATTATTAGATCCCATCTAGGATCACATACTGCATTTTTTTTAAATGCAGTTTTATTGAGATATAATCACATACCATATAATCATTTAAAATATATAGTCAGTGGTTCACAGTATCATCATATAGTTGTGCATTGATCATCACAATAAATTTTTGAAAATTTTCATTAATTAAGAAACAATGAAAATAAAAGTCAAAAAGAACACCTATAACATCCCATATCCCCATGCCCCCAATTAATTTTTTTTATCTTTATTTTTTTACTCATCTGCCCATACACTGGAAAAAGGGAGTTTCGGTTACAAGGTTTTCACAATCACCTGGTCATACCATAAAAGCTATATAGTTATCAATTCATCTTCAAGAATTAAAGGTACAAAATTACAGTTCAATGGTTTCAGGCGTTTCCTTCTAGCTTCTCTAATAGACCAAAAACTGAAAAGACACATATTGCATAAAAATAAACTCCACAATGGCCTTCAATTCTATTTGAAATCTCTCAGCCACTGAAACTTTATTTTGTTTCATTTTTCTTCTTTCTTTTGGTCAAGAATTCTTTCTCACTCCTATGAGACTTGGTCCAGGCTCATCCATGGGAGGCCTGTCCCACATTGCCAGGGAGATTTAGATCCCTGGGTGTCATGTCTCATCTGTCAAGTTGGCTTACAGGCAGAAAGAGGCCACATCTGAGCAACAAAAGAGGCTCTCTGGGATGAATCTTAGACATAATTATAAGTAGGCTTAGCTCCTCCTTTGCAGGAATAAGCTCATAGGGGCAAACACCAAGCTTGAGGCCTTGCCCTATGAAATTGGTAGTCCCCAATGCTTGCAAGAATATCTGGAATTCCCCAAGTAGGAAACTTCGATATTTCCACATTTTTCCAAGTCCTTCAAAGGGACATTGTAGTTACTTTTTTGTCTTCCACTCAGATTACTCTGGGATGTATTAGGGCATCACACTAACCAACAAGATCCCACTCCTATTCAAGGTTCCATGTAATTGCGGTGTTCAAGAAAACTGGATACAAATTAAATTAGATAGTGTGCTACAGAAAATGTAAATTTTGCACCAAATAAACATCTCTTCCATTGGTCTCACACAGAGGTTGAAGTTATGGGATACAGTCAATATCATTCTTTTCCCTGTATTCTGAGTTACCTTAGTCCTAACCAGATCAGATTGATTCATATCTCTAATTGATGTCTAGTCTCCTTTTCAGCTTTCTAAACAGTTATTCTGTTGAGTAATGCTGACTTGCATAGCTGCAGAACTATAGCTCTGAATCTCAGAAGTCACACAAATACCCAAAGTTCCAGGGAATGACAAGGTTATAAACAAAATGCTCAGCACCTTAGAATTTAGAAATAACAGTTACAACTCTGGAATAGATATGACTACTTTAAGAGCTTACAACCTAGGAATCTTTGCAATAGGGCTTCACCTGATAACCTGTGCTCTTGAATTCAATTCTCAGAGTTTGTGCATTATAGTTAGTCCATATTAATGAGGATTATAATATCTGTCTTTTCTTCTGGCTTGTTTCACTCAACATACTGTCTTTAAGGTCCTTTCACCTAGTTTCTTGCCTCACAACTTCATTCCTTCTTGCAGCCACTCAATAATTCATTGTATGTATGCACCATAGTTCCCCCTTCCATTCTTCAATCAATACACCCTTAGTACACCTCCAACCATTGAAAATCACGAATATTGCTACCATAAATATCAGTGTGCAAATGTCCACTCATGTCCCTGTTTTCAGTTCTTCCAAGTATATACCTAATAATGAGGTAGCAGGATCATATGGCAATCCTCTGGTTAGCCTTCTGTGGAGACACCACACTTCCCTCTAGAGGGGCTGCACTGTTCTACCTCCCAACCAACAGTGCGTAGATATATTTCTCTCTTCACATCTTCTCCAGAAACTTGTATCTTTCTGTTTATTTATTTATTTATTTTAATGCAATGTTACTGTGATTTAGTATATACTTACATACCAAGCAATCATCCAAATTGTACAATAAGTGGTTCATAGTATCATATAGCATCCATTTATCATCTTAATGGATTTTTGAACACTTTCATTACTACAAAAAACAATAAAATAAGAATAAAAGTAAAAATAAAATTGAAAAAGAACAACCAAAACATCCCATCTCCCCTCCCCTTTTATTTGTTTATTTTTGTCTTTTTTTTTTTTTCTTACTCATGTATCCATACACTGGATAAAGGCAGGGTCAGTCACAAAGTTTTCACAATCACAAGTTGCACCTTAAAATCTCTTATAGTAACTCAGTCACCTTCAAGAATCAAGGCTATTTTATTACAGTTCAACTGTTTCAGATATTTCCCTCTAGCTACTCCAATACATCAAAAACTGAAAGGACATATCTATATGCTGCATAAAAATAATCTCCAGAATGACCTCTCAGCTCTATTTGAAATCTTTCAGCTACTGAAACTTTGTTTCTTTTCTCTCCCCCCTTTTGGTCCAGAAGGTTTTCTCACTCCATGTTGCCAGGACCAGGCTCATCCTCTGAAATCATGTCCCAAATTGCCAAGGAGATTTACACCCCTGGGAGTCATGTCTCACAAAAGGGGAAGGATGGTCAATTTTCCTGCAGAGTTGGCTTAGAGAGAGAGGCCACATCTGAGCAACAAAAGAGGTTCTCTGCAGGTGACTCTTAGAAATAATCATAAGTAGGCTTAGCTTCTCCTTTGCAGGAATAAGTTTCATAAGGGCAAGCCCCAAGATTGTGGGCCTGGCCCATCAAAGTAGCAGTCCTCAATTCTTGTGAGAATATCAGGTCTTCCCCCAGTGGAAAAGTTTAAATTTCCCGAGTCCCTCAAGGGAAATATTTTTAATCTTCTGCACAAATTACTCTGGGATGTATCGGTATCCCACCAAACTTTACAAACCCAAAAATTCTCACTCCCTATTCAAGGTTCCATATAATTATTGTGTTTGAATAAGCTGACCATACATGTTAGATTAGTTTGCTACAGAAAATATGAATAAAGATGTTTATTTAGTGCAAAAAAAAACCCTTTGCACTAAAGAAACATCTCTTTCTTGGCCTCACACAGAAGTTGAAATTTGAAAATACAGCCCATACTATTCTTTACCCTTTAGTCTGATTTACCTTAGTCCTACTCAGATCAGCTTCATTCATATCTCTAATTGATGTCTGATCACTTTTTCAGTGTTTTTAACAGTGATTGTATGGGAAATGCTGACTTTCATAGCTTCAGAAATCTAGCTCTGAGTCTCAGGTGTCACACAAATACCCCAAATTCCAAGGAATGACCAAGTTATATGAAAACAGCTCAGCATCTCATAATTTGGAAGTAACGACTACAACTCTGGACTAGCTGTCAGAGTTTACACCTGTGAACCTTTACAATAGGCCTTCACCTGATAACCTATGCTCACAAATTCAATCCTCAGAGTTTGAACAATATACTTCATCTGCATTAGTGAGGTGTAAATAGTATTTGTTTTTTTCAATTTCAGGCTTATTTCATTCACCTAGTTCCATGCCTCATGACTTCAATCCTTCTTGTACCCACCCAATACTCCATGGTATGCATACACCAGTTTCCTATTCCTTTCTTCAGTCAATGTACCCTTAGGTCACCTCCATTCACTGCAAGCTGCAAGCATTGTCACTATAAACACCAGTGTACAAATGTCCATTTGGTCCATGGTCTCAGTTCCTCTAAATATATACCTAACTATAGGGTTGCAGGATCATATAGCAGCCCATACCTAGCATCCTGTGGAACCAACACACTGCCCTCCAGTGCCGTACCACTCTGCTTCCCTACCAACAGTGAATATGTATATACCTCTCTACATTTTCTCCAGCACTTGTATCTCTTTTCATTTTTAAACAGTTTTATTAACACATCATACAGTCCAGCCTAAGTAAAAAAAAAAATGGTTCCTGGTATAATCACACAGCCATGCTTTCACCACCACAATCTATATGAGGACTTTTCCTTTTCTTCCACAAAGAATCCCATACCCCTCCTCCATATCTCCCACTTATTAACATTTAGCTTTGTCATATGGCCTTTGTTACATTCAAAGAAGCATACTACAATGTTACTGTTAACTTTACTCCTTAGCTTGCATTGATTATATCTTTTCCTTTATACCATCCCATTTTCAACACCTTGCAATGTTGGCATTCATTTGTTCTCCCTCATGGAAAAAGTATTCTTATACTTGTACATTTAATCACTATCACTGTCCACTCTAGGCATTCCTAAGTTATACCATCTCAGTCAATCTTCTCCCTTTCTTTCTGGTGTCATACATGCCCCCAACCTTTCTCCCTCACACATATTCACACTCAGGTTCGTTCAGTGCACTACCATCAGATGGTATTGTGCTACCCATTTCTGAATTTTTTAAATCAATCTGTTGCATAGTCTGTACTCCTCCATTGTCAAATGCCCAATCCCTACCTTCTTTCTATCTTCTAATAACCTGTGTCCTCAACTTTGACTCTCAAAGTTCACTCATTAATGTTAGCTCATATTAGTGAGACCATACAGTATTTGTCCTTTTGTTTCTGGCTAATTTCACTCAGCATAATGTCCTGAAGGTTCATCCATGTTTTCACTTGCTTCATGACTCTATTCTGTTTTATAGCTACATAATATTTCAGCATATGTATATACCACAGTTTGTTTAACCTATCATTCATTCATAGACATTTGGGCTGTTCCCATTTCTTGGAAATTGTGAATAATACAACTATAAACATCAGTTTGTAAATGTTCATTTGTGTCCTTGCCTTCATTTCTTCTGAATATATACACAGAAATGGGATTGTTGGCTCATATTCCAATTGTATACTTAGCTTCCTGAGGAACCACCAAATTGCCTTCCATAGTGCTTGCACCATTCTACATTCCCACCAATGTGAATAAGTGTGCCTCTTTCTCCACTTCCTCTCCAGCAGATTTAATTTTCTGGGTTTTTAATAATGCCCATTTTAGTAGGTGTGAGATGATATCTCATTGTAGTTTTGATTTGCATTTCCCTAGTAGCCAGTGACATTGAGCATCTTTCATGTTTTTGAGCCATTTTTATTTCCTTTTCTGAAACTGGTCTGTCTATGTCCTTTGCCCATTTTTAAATTAGGTTGTTTATATTTTTGTTACTGAGTTGTGGGATCTCTTTATATGTTCTGGATATTAAACCCTTATCTGATATGTGGTTTCCAAATCTTGTCTCTCATTGTATAAGCTGCCTTTTTATTTTCCTGACAAAATTCTTTGATGCACAAAAGCACTCCATTTTAAAGCAATCCCATTTATCTAGCTCTTTTTTCATTGCTTGCATGTTAGGTGTTAGGTTTAAGATACCACTGCCTATCACAAGATCGTTAAGATATTTTCCTTTCATTCTAAAGATTTTGTGGTCTTAGCGCTAATGTTTAGGTCTTTGATGCATTTTGAGTTAATTTTCATATAAGGTGTGAGATATGGGTCCTCTTTTATTCTAGGGGATATTGATTTAAGGTTCTCCAAGCTTGTTGAACAGGCTGCTCTGTCAAAGTTGAGTTGACTAGACTGCTTTATCAAAGATCAATCCACCTCTGAACATTCAATTCCATTCCACTTGCCAATACACCCACGTTATGCCATGCTTTTTTTGACCACTGAAGCTTTGTAATATCCTTTAAAGTCAGTGTGAGACTGCCCACTTTATTTTTCTTTTTCAAGATATTTTTAGTTATTCAGCACGTTGTACTCTTCCAAATTAATTTGATTATTGGGAGTTCACAGGTGGTTCCATGGTAGAATCTTCACCTTCCATGCAGGAGACCCAGGTTCAATTCCCAGACCATGAACTTAAATTTTTTTTTTTTGATTATTGGTTTTACTGTTTCTGTAAAATAAGTGTTTGGGATTTTTTTTTGATGCTCCAACATACTTCATATTTTAATAAATTAGAGAATTTCTAGCCAACTGATAGTACCTTGAACTTATTTTGATAAATTCCATCCCTAGTTTAATCAAATTATAATGCAGAGGCAAACAAGGAAATGCTGCTAAACAAGAATATAAGTGGACTTTATCTTCAGACAGAATAAGAACAGATGTGCTATAAACAAAAAGGTTGTCACTTGGAGTGAGAGCCCTCAGGTAACCCAGGGCCATGTGCGATGGTACTACTCAACAAGAAATAAATGTCCAAGAGCTTTGGGATCCAGAAAGTTCTGCAGAAAAAAGAAAGTGAATACCTAGAGGATTTGTCCTTGGCATGTTCTATGGTGAGCAATACCTTGTTCATTTTGCTTCTTCCCATGAATCTTCATGATTCTATAAAAAGGCAATAAGAGAGATTCAACTGTCTTATGGAAGTAGCTACAGGGGTAGAATGAATACAGAGAGATGTAAAGTGATATCGTTACCACTGGAAAAAAAAGAAGAGATTAATAATGTGGAACAAGTAAGAATGGAGGAATTTGAAGCCTAAAAAAACTTAAATTAGAGTTCATGGAACAAACTACATGATACAACATTTATCACTAATCATACATTAAAAAGAAAGAGAGAGGGAAATTGGAAATGCGTTCTCCCCTAGCCCACTTTAAAAATAGCTTTCTTGTAGTATAGTTGACAAACAATAAACTCAAAAAAATTTAAATATACATTTGATAATCCCCGACATATATATATATATATATACATTCATGAAACCATCACCAATGAACATATTCATCATTGCCAAAAGTTTATTGGTCACTCTTTGTAGTCTGTTTCCCAACTTCCATCTCCAGGCAACCATTGACCTGTCATTATAGATTACTTTGCATTTTTTAAAGAATGTATATGAAGGAAACCTTACAACTTTTGTCTTGCTTGTTTCATTCAGCATATTTATTTCAAAATTCATCCTTATTGTAGCTTGTATCTGTAGTTCATTCCTTTTTATTGCTGAATAATATTCCATTGCATTAATGAACTATGGTTTGTTTATCCATTTGTTTATTAATGGTTTTATGGACATTTATTTTTTAATATGTCCATGTATGCTCAAGTCTTTTTGGATGTATGCTTTCATTTATCTTGGGTAAATACGTAGATGTGGAATGGCTGGACAATTTGGTACATATATGTTTACATTTTTACAGAAGTGAAAAATTTTTTAAAAGTGGTTGTAGCATTTTACATTCCCACCAGTAGTGTATGAGGATTCCAGTTGTTCCACATCTTTGCCAACACTTTATATGGTTAATCTTCAAAATTTTAGTCATTCTAATGGGTTGACAGTGGTATCTCAATGTGTTTTTCTTTCATTGTAAAACCTGGTTTGTGCAGTAAGTTTCACAAACTAATTTAAAATTAAGGCAAAAGGAAAAATCTACAAATTTAGATAGCAAAGTTCTTAAATTCTAATATTAGTCAGTAATTTAAATGGCACTTGATCAGCTGCCAAAACTGTGACTATTCTTAAAATATCAAGTAGAAAGTTATTACAAATATCTACATTACTATAGTAATGTCCTATGTTACTAAACATTTTCCTGATTTCAGGAAAATATGAAATACAAATATTTTACACTTAACATATAAAAATCTTAACCACCTAAATGGATATCTTAGTTATCTTATCCATAGACATATTTAAATAAAATATCTAAGTAATCATTTTAAAGCCTGTTTGTACAATATGCTTAGTCTATAGATACAAATATCAGAGTTTTTAAGACTCGAAACATGAAACACTACCTTAAATACCATTTGATTAACCATCAAAGCTGTTTGCATTCTCAAACTATTAAGTAGGAAATTATTACAAATATCAACTTTGCTATGTTAGTGACCTATGGGACTAAATATTTTCAAATTTTTGATTTCAGGAATTTGTTTTATCTAATATTACTATAGCTGTCTGTAGATATTTTTTACTTTTTTGTTGTAAAATATAATATATATATATACACACACACACACAAAGAAAAGAAAAAAAGCCATAATTTTCAAAGCACACTTCAAAAAGAAGCTATAGAACAGATCCCAGAGTTTGTCATGGGCTATCACTTCCTCATCTCAGATTTTTCCTTCTAGATGCTCCAAAACAATGGAAGTTTTACCAGAGTCATAATAATGGAATCATACAGTATCTGTCCTTTTGTGTCTGACTTGTTTCATCCAGCATTATGTCCTCAAGGTTTGTCCACGTTGTCACGTTTTGGGACATTGTTTTGTCTAAATGCTGCATAATATTCCAACGTTTGTATATACCACATTTTGTTTAACCATTCATCTGTTAATGGGCACCTGGATTGTCTCCATCTCTCGGCAATTGTGAATAGTGCTGATATGAGAATTGATGTGCAAATGTCTGTTCATGTCACTGCCATCAACTCTTCTGGGTATATACCGAGTATTGGTATTGCCAGATATAGGGCAACTCAACATGTAGTTTTTTGAGGAATTGCCAAACTGACTTCCACAGTGACTGAACCATTGTACATTCTCATCAACAGTGAATAAGTGTTCCAATTTCTTCATATCCTCTCCAATGTTTATAGTCTCCTGTTTGTTTTATAGCAAGCATCTTATAGGTGTGAGGTGAAATCTCATTTTTGTCTTAATTTGCATCTCCCTTATAGCCAGTGAAGATGGGCAGCACTTCATGTGCTTTTTAGCCATCTGATTTGCCCTTCAGGAAAGTACCTATTCAGGAAAGTACCAACCATTCTGTTGTTGAGCTGTATAACTTTCTTTTTGTACATAGGATTAAAATCTTTATATGATACATGGTTTCCAAATATTTTCTCCCATCAAATTGGCTGCCTCTTCACCTTTTTAAGAAAGTTCTTTGAGGCACAGAAGCTCTTGATCTTAAAACGTTCCCATTCATCTGCTTTTTACTTCACAGCTTGTGCTGTAAAGTTTAAGAAGCTACCACCTATTACTAGACTTTGAAGATATTTCCCTACTTTTTCTTCTGTAAATTTTATGGTACAGGCTGTTACATTTAGGTCTTAAACCTATTTTGAGTTAATTGTTGTATAGGGTATAAGGCAGGGGTCCTTTTCCATTCTTTTGGCTGTTGAAATCCAGTTCTCCCATGCACATTTATTGAAAAGACTATTCTGTCCCAGTTCAGTGGATTTGGGAGTCTTATCAAAAATGAAATGTCCATAATTTTGGTTTTCAATCTCTGCACTGTAGAATCTATTCCACTGCTCAGTTCTTCTATCATTGTGCCAGTACCATGTTGTTTTGACCACTGTGGCTTTATAGTAAGCTGTAAATCAGGAAATGACAGTCCTCCCACTTTGCTTTTCTTTTTTTAGGATATCTTTAGGTATTTGGGGTCTCTCTTCCTTCCATATAAATTCGATAACCAGCTTTTCCAAGTCCTCAAATAGGTTGTTGGGATTTTGGTTGGTATTGCACTGAAGTTGTAGATCAGTTTGGGTAGAATTGAAATCTTGATGATATTTAACCTTCCTATCCATGTTCATGGAATGTATTTCCTATTTCCATCTATTTAGATAATTTTTTATTTCCTTTAGCAATTTTTTGAAATCTTCTGTGTATAAATCCTTGACATCCCTGGTTAGGCTTATTGCTAAATATCTGATTCGTTTGGTCACTATTTTGAATGGACTTTTTTTCCTTGGTTGTCACCTCAGACAGGTCTTTGTTTGTGTATAGACACATTACTGATTTTTGTACATTAATCTTGTATCCTGCCACTTTGCTGTATTTATTAGCTCAAGTAGCTTTGGTATAGATTTCTCAGGGTTTTCTAAGTATAGGATCATGTTATCTGCAAATAATGAAAGTTTTACGTCTTCCTCTCCTATTTGGATGCCTTTTATTTGTTTCTCCTGTCCAATTGCTCCAGCTAGTACTTCTAATAAAATGTTGAATAATAGTCATAACAATGGGTATCCTTGTCTCATTCCTAATCTTAAGAGGAATGCTTTCAATTTCTCACCCTTAAGTATGATGCTGGCTATGGATTTTTCTTACATGGCCTTTATGATATTGAGGAAGTTTCCTTCAATTTCTAACTTTTGAAATGTTTTTTTTTATCAGAAATGGATGCTGGATTTTGTCAAGTGTTTTTCAACATCTGTCAATATGATCATGTAATTTTTCCTTTTTGATTTGTTGATGTGTTGTATTACATTGATTTACTTTCTTATGTTGAATTGCCTTTGCATTCCTTGTAATAATCCTACTCATCTATGATACATAATTCTTTTAATGTAGCATTGGATATGATTTGCTAGTACTTTGTTAAGAAATTTCTCATCTATGTTCATTAAGGAGATTGGTCTGCAGTTTTCTATTCCCATATCATCTTTATCTAATTTTGGTATTCAAGTGATGTTAGTCTCATAAAATGAGTTAGGTAGCATTCCTTTTTCCTCAATTTTTGAAGAGTTTGAACAGGATTAGCATTACTTTTTTTGGAAATGTTTGATAAAATTCTCCTGTGAAGCTATCTGGTCCTGTTTTGTCTGTGTGTGCGGGGGATTTTTGATGACTGATTGAATCTCTTTACTTGTAATTGGTTTATTGAGATCTTCTTGAGTCAGTATTGGTAATTAGTGTATTTCTAGGAATTTGTCCATTTCATTTAAGTTGTCTAGTTTGTTGGCTTACAGTTGTTCATAATATTCTCTTATGACTTTTAAATTTCTTCATAATCTGTGGTAATGACCCCTCTCTCATTTCTGACTTTGATTATTTGTGTCCTCTCTTTTTTCTTCATTAGTCTAGCTGGGGGATCATCAATTTTATTGATTTTCTCAAAGAACCAGCTTTTAGTTTTGTCAAATCTTTCCTTTGTTTTATTGTTCTCCAATTTATTTATTTCTACTTTAGTCTTTTTTATTTCTCTTCTTTATATCTTTTGCAGTTAGTTTGCTGTTCCTTCTCTACATTCTCCAGGTGAGCAGTTAAATCCTCAAGTTTTGCTCATTCTTGCTTTTGAATATAGGCATTTAGGGTAATAAATTTCCCTCCCAACACTGCCTTTGCTGCATCCCATAAGCTTTGATATATTGCATTCTCATTATCATTCATCTCCAGTATTTACCAATTTCTGTAGCAATTTCTTCCTTGACCCTCTGATTATTTAAAAGTGTGTTGTTTAATCTCTATGTATTTGTGACACCTCTGGTTCTTTGGTGATTATTAATTTCCAACTTTATTCCATTGTGATCAGAGAAGGTGCTTTGCATAATTTCAATCTTATTAAATTTATAAGGACTCAATATGCATCCCAGCACATGATCTATCCTGGAGAACATTCCATGTGTGCTAGAGAAGAATGTATATCCTGTTGTTTGTGGGTTAATGATTTATATATGTTTATTAGATCTAATTCTTTTATCCCATTGTTTGTGTTGACAAATATACTTGTCAATCCTCTGTGTGGTTGTTCTATCTACAGTAGATATTGGTGTATTGAAGTCTCCCACTATTACCATTCGTATGTCTATAGCTTCCTTCAGTTTTTCCAATATGTGCCTCATGTACTTTGGAGCTCCTTGATTGGAAGCATACACATTTATGATTGTTATTTCTTCTTGGTGAATTGTCCCTGAGCTGGTTTGAAGATATGTATCCCAGAAAAGCCATGTCCTTTAATCCTCATTCAGTATTACTGCGTGAAACCTTTCTGGGTGTTTCCATGGAGATTGACACACCCAATTGTGGGTGGTAACCTCTGATTAGATGGTTTCCATGGAGTTGTATCTCCATCCATTCAAGGTGGGATTGCTTAATGGAGCCCTTTAAGAAGGAACCACTTTGGGTAGAGCTGCCAACTTGCAACTTAATAAATTTCCTTCTTAAAAAGATGTTCTGTTTCAGGTATATCACATTCCAGCAGCTTACAAACTAAAACAGTCCCTTTTATTAATATGTAGTGTTCTTCTTTGTCTCTTATGACCTCTTTACATTTAAGGTCTATTTTGTCTGATATTAGTATGGCCACTCCTGCTTTCTTTTGGTTATAGCTTGTATAGAAGAACTTTTTCCAAACTTTCACTTTCAATCTAACTATGTCCTTGAGTCTAAGGTGCATCTCTTATAAACAGCATATAGATGGATTATGTTTTTTGATTCATTCTGCCAGTCTGTATATTTTAATTGGTGAGATTGGTCAATTAATGTTCAGAGTAATTATTGTAAAGGCAGTTCTTGACTCTACCCTCTTGTCCTTTAGTTTTTATTTGTCAGATCTATATATTATTTTCCTTCTCTCTCATTCTTTTTCCTTTAAATTACCATTACTCATATTCTTCAATTTTGTGCCCTCCTCCAGACCTCCCTCTCCTGTCTTTATTTATCAGCTGGCAGGGCTCCCTTTAGTATTTTTTGTAGTGCTGGTCTCTCGTTACTAGTTTTCTCAATCTTTCTTTGTCTTTGAATATTTTAAACCTCCCTCAATAACTTGGCTGGATAAAGAATACTTGGTTGAAAGTCCTTCTGTTCAGGATTGTAAATATATTATACCACTGCTTTCTTGCTTCTAAGGTGCCTGTTTAATAGTCTGAAGTCAGTCTTATGTGTTTTCCCTTGTATGTGGTCGATTGCTTTTCTCATGCTGCTTTTAGGACTTTCAGTTTCTCTTCAATACCTGACTGTCTGGTTAGTATGTGTCTTGGAGTAGGCCTGTTTGGATTTATTCTATATGGAGTTTTCTGGGCCTCATTGACTTGTATATTCATGTCTTTTATAAGGGTTGGGAGATTTTCCCCAATTTTATCTTCAACTAACCTCCCCAAACCTTTTCTCTTCTCCTTCTGGGACACCAATGATTCTTATATTTGTATGCTTCTTGTTGTACATCATTCCACTAACAGTTGCATTTTTACCATTTTTCTTATCATTTGTTCTTTTGTGCACTCCACTTCAATTGTTCTATGTTCCAGCCCACTTATTCTTTCCTTTTCTTAAAATCTGCTATCATGTGTCTCTACTATATTTTAATTTGTTCTGCTGTATCATTTCTGTGAGATTCATTTTTATTGATTTCCTCTGCAGATGCTCATTGCTGATGTATATAAAGATACTTGGTTTTGTTTTTTATTTTTTTATTTTTTAATTATTGATTTTTTTTACTGATATATTTTATGTATTCACATGACATGTAATCATTGAAAGTGTACACCAATGGTTCACAATATCATCATATAACTGTGCATTCATGATCACAATCGACTTTTTTTCTTTTCTATAAAATATAACGTACACAAAAAAGTAATGAATTTTAAAGTACATCACAACAATTAGTTGTAGAATAGATTACAGAATTTGAATGGGTTACAATTCTATAATTTTAGGTTTTTATTTCTAGCTGCATTAAGATACTGGAGACCAAAAGTAATATCAATATAATGATTCAGCAAACATACTCATTTGTTAAACCACACCTTCTCTGTGTGTAACTTTGATCTTTCTATCCCACACTTTAGGGATATTTGGGCTATGACCATTCTAACTCTTTCATTTTGGAAGGGTATGTCAATAATATGGGATAGGGGGATGGAACTAGTTGATGTTCTGGAGAGGCTGGGACCTCTGCATTTCAGGACTTATCTGGTCCAGGGACCCGTCTGGAGGTTGCAGGCTTCTGGAAAGCTACCCTAGTGCATGGAATGCTTGTAGAATTTTATATAATACCCTAGGTGTTTTTTAGGATTGACAGGAATGGTTTTGTTGGGGTTTGGCAAGCTATGATAGGTAGCAATGTCTGTCTAACTTAAGCTCGTATAAGAGTGACCTCCAGAGCAGCCTCTTGACACTATTTGAACTCTCAGCCACTGATACCTAATTTGTTATACTCTTTTTCCCCTTTTTGGTCAGGAAGGCATTGTTTATCCCACAATGCCAGGGCCAGGCTCATCTCTGGGAGTCATCATCCATGCCACCAGGGAGACTTTCACCCCTAGATGTCAGGTCCCATGTAGTGGGGAGGGAGATGATTTCACTTGCAGGTTTGGGCTTAGAGAGAGAGAGAGAAACCACATCTGAGCAACAAAAGAGGTCCTCTAGAGGTGACTCTTAGACATACCTATAGGTATGCTAAGCTTCTCTGCTACATACACAGGCTTCATAAGAGTAAGCCTCAAGATCAAGGGCTTGACCTACTGGATTAGGTGTCCCTAATGTTTGACACAGTATCAGGGATTTCCGGTGGTAAAGTTTAATAGTTCTGCATTTTCTCTCCCATCTCTCAAGGGACTTTGCCAATACTTTTTGGTTATCAGCTTAATATACTTCGGGATGTAGCCAGGCATTGCATTAAGATATACAGGATTAAAGGTGCTCATTCTTGTTCTATGCTCCCTGTGTTTAGGTTGTTTACATGATCTATCCAGACAAGTTGAATTAGATTATGTGCTACAGAAAATTTGGGTTACAGACAAAATAAACCTTTATTCCTTTGGCCTCAATGAGTAGATAACATTCTAAAATAGAGACCCATGTATTCTGAATTACCTTAATCCCAATCTGATCAGTTTTGTTCTTATCTCAAAATATTATGTTATACCTATATAAAACAACCTCTAAATATCCAGAAGTAACAATTACCACTCCAAACTAAATATGACAGCTATAAGAGCTTACAGTCTAGGCCCTGTTTTCTTGTAAATATTTTCTACACAAGACCATACAATATTTGCTCTTCTGTTTCTGGCTTATTTTGTCTCACTAAATGCCCCACACATTCATTCACAATGCGGCATGCCTCACAACTTTGTTTCTTTTTGTAGAGGCACAATAGTTGATCATATGTATACACCATTGTTCATCAATCTACTTCTCAGTCAGTGCATCCTTCAGCCACATGCATTCATTGGGCATCATGTATAATGTCCAAAGTCAACAGTCCATCAACACTCTCAATTTTAGATAATTTCATTATTCCCAAGAGAATGATAACCCATAAACACACCATCACCAAATAGAAAATCCAAACCTCCCCTTAACTCTTGTCCCTCCCCCCCCATTATTTACCCCTGGTGTTGCTGTGGTACTGCTGATGTTTCCCTGTTAAACATAGACCATAACATGCAATAGTAGTCTTCCCCCTATACCTCAAACATATACAATCTTTGTACAAGATTCATACCTTTGAAGTAGTATATGTAAGAAATTATTTATATTTGTAGTTTTAATCGGTGGGACACATGGCTCTATGCACCCCTTTCAATCATGTTCACCTTCAGTAGGCAGTATTACTTAGAGACCCACTAGTGAACTGCCTTCACTTCTATCTACTCCCTTACAATTAAGTTCAACCTCATTAGCTAACTGTCACCCATCTCAAGTTTTCCTGTATCTCTACGTCCCCTATATTCTGTATTATAAGCCTCTGATCTTGCCTTTACCGTGGTCATAGAAGTAGAATCACACATGGCTTATTTCACTCAGCATTATGTCATTAAGGATCATCTATCTTGTTATGTGCTTCAGGATGTCATTTCATCTTACTGCTGCATCATCTATCATATGTATATACCAAATTTTGTTAATCTACTCTTCTTTTCATGGGCACTTGGATTGCTTCCATGTTTTGGCAATTGTGAATAATTCTGCTATGAACATTTGTGTGCAAGTGACTGTCTGTGTCGCTGCTTTCAGCTCTTCTGGGTATATACCAAGTAGTGCTATTGCTGGATCATAGGGCAACTCAATAGTTAGTTTCCTAAGGAACTGCCAAACTGTCTTCCATAGCAGCTGTACTAATACACTTTCCCACCAACAGTCCATAAGTGTCTTAATTTCTCCACACCTTCTCCAACATTTGTAGTTTCCTGTTTGTTAATAGCAGCCATTCTTACAGGTGTGAGGTGATAACTTATTGTACTTTTGTTCTGCATTTCCCTTATAGCTACTGAAAATGAGTATCTCTGCTTGTGCTTTTGATCCATCTGTATTTGCTCTTCAGAAAAATGGCTATTCATATTTTTAGCCCGCTTTATAATTGAATTACTTGCTCTTTGGTTGTTGAATTGCATGATTTCTTTATGTATATGGGATATCAAACCTTTATCTGATGTGTGATTTCCATATATTTTCTCCCATTGAATTGGATGCCTCTTCACCTTTCTGACAAAGTCTTTTGAGGCTCAAAAGCCTTTGATATCAAAGAGTTCCCATTTATCTACTTTTTCTTTTGTTGTTTCATTCTTTGGGTGTGAAGTTTAGGAAGCTAACTCCTACCACCAGGTCTTGAAGATGTTTCCCTACATTTTCTTCCAGGAACTTTAAGGTACTGGTTCTTATATTTAGGTGTTTGACCCACTTTGAATTAATTTTGCTATAGGATGTAAAGTAAGGCTCCTCTTTCTTTCTTTTGGTATTGATATCCAGTTCTCCCATGTCCTTTTTTTTTTTTTTTTTTTTTTTTTTTTTAACATAAGCAGGCACCAGGAACTGAACCTGGGTCTCTGGTATGGCAGGCGAGAATTTTGCCACCGAGCCACCATCACACCCCCACATGCCCAATTTTTAAAAAGACTAATTTGTACCAGTTCAGTGTATTTGGAGACCTTATCAAAGATCAGGTGACAATAGATTTGGTGGTCTGTTTCTGTTTTCTTGATTTGATCCATTGGTCATTAATTCTCTCTTTCTGCCAGTGCCATGACATCTTGACCACTGTGGCTTTAGAATAAGTTTTAAAATCAGAAAGTGTTAATCCTCCCACTTTGTCCTTAGTTTTTAGCATGCTTTTAGCTATTTTTCGCTATTCCAGAAGAATTCAATAACTAGCTTTTCTAAGTCTTCAAAGTGGATTGTTGGAATTTTGATTGGTACTGCATTGAATCTATAGATCAATTTGGGTAGAACTGACGTCTTAACTACATTTAGCCTTCTTATCTATGTACAGGAAATGTCTTTCCACCTATTTATATCTTCTTTGATTTCTTTTAACCATGTTTTATAATTCTCTGTGTAAAAGTACTTTACATCCTTAGTTAAGTTCATTCATAGATACTTGATTCTTTTAGTTGTTATTTTGAATGGAATTTTTTGCTTAATTTGCTCCTCAGTTAGGTCATGACTTGTATATAGAAAAATTATTCATTTTTGCACATTAATTTTATATCCTGCCACCTTGCTGAATTTGTTTATTAGATCAAGTACTTTGTTGTAGAGTTCTCAGAATTTTCTTAGTATCATGTCATCTGCAAGTAGTGAAACTTTTAATTCTTTTCGAATTTGGATGTCTTTTATTTCTTTTTCCTCCCTAATTGCTGTAGGTAGAACTTCTAGTACAATGCTGAATAATAGTGGTGAGAAAGGGCATCCTTGTATCATTCCCATTCTTAGGGGGAAAGCTTTCAGTCTCTCTCCATTGAGTATGATGGTAGCTATGGGTTTGTCATATTTGCCCTTTATCATATTGAGGAATTTTCTGAATACTTTTTCAGCATCAATCAAGATGATCATGTCATTTTTCCCTTTCAATTTGTTAATGTGTTCTACTACCTTAATTGATTTTCCTGTGTTGAACCATCTTTGCATTCCTGGTATTAACCCCACTTACTCATGGTGCATAATTCTTTCAAAGTGTTGTTGGATTTGATTTGCTAGTATTTTGCTGATAGTTTTTGCGTTTATGGGAGATTGTCCTGTAATTTTCCTTTCTTATAGCATCTTTACCCAATTTTTGTATTAAAGTTATGTTAGCTTCATAAACTAAATAAGGTAGTGTTCATTTTTCCTCAATTTTTTGGAAAAGTTCGAGCAGGATTAGTTCTTTTTGGAATGTTTGACCAAATTTCCCCTTGAAGCCACCTGGCCCTGGGCTTTTCTTTGTAGGAAAACTTTTAATGACTGATTGACTTTCTTTAATTGTGATTGGTTTGTTGAGATATTCTATTTCTTCCTGAGTCAGTGTAGTTTGGGTGTGTGTTTCCAGGATTTTTTGCACTTCTTCTAAGTTGTCTAGCTTATTGTCTTATACTTGTGCATAATATCCCCTTGTGTTTTTTTTTTTTTTCAGGGTCTGTGACCATGACCCCCTCTCATTTCTGATTTTGTTTATTGTATCCTCTCTCTTTTTTACCTTTGTCAGTCTTGCTAGTGGTCCATCAATTTTACTGATTTTCCCAAAGAACCAACTTTTGGTTTTGTTGATTCTTTCTATTGTTGTTTTGTCCTCCCATTCATTTAACTCTGCTTTAATCTTGTTATTTCTCTTCTGCTTGCTTTGGGCTTAGTTTGCTGTTCTTTCTGACGTTCCTCTAGGTGAGCAGTTAAGTTCTTGATTTTGGCTCCTTTTTTTTTTTTAATGTAGGCATTTATGGTGTACATTAATTTCTCTCTCAGCACAGCATCTGCCACATCCCATAAGTTCTGATATGTTATATTCTCATTTTCATTCATCTTCAGATAACTACCGATTTCTCTAGCAATTTCTTATTTGACCCTCTGGTCGTTTAAGAGTGTGTTATTTAATCTCCATATATTTGTAAAAAATTGTTCTTCTTTGATTGTTATTGATTTCCAGCTTCATTCCATTGTGATCAGAGCGTGTGCTTTGAATAATTTCAATGCTTTAACATTTATAAAGACATGTTTTTTGCCCCAGTATATGATCTATCCTGGAGAATACTCCATGAGCACTAGAGAAAAGTGTGTTTCCTGGTGTTTTGGAGTGCAATGACCTATATATATATCTGTTTGGTCTAACTCATTTGTTAAATTGTTTAAGTTATCTATTTCCATGTGATCCTCTGTTTGGTTGTTCTGTCTATAGGGGTGAGTGGTGTACTGAGGTCTCCTACTATTATTGTTGAAATGTCTATCACTCCCTTCAGTTTTGCCAAGGTTTGTCTCATGTACACTTATGATTGTTATTTCTTCTTGGTGAATAGTCTCTTTTATCGATATATACCGTCCTTCTTTTTCTCTTATGATGTCTTTACATTTAAAGACTATTTTGTCTGATATTAGTATAGCTACTGCTGCTTTCTTTTGGTTACAGCTTGTGTGGAACAACTTTTCCCTTCCTTTCACTTTCAATCTATTTGTATCTTTGTGTCAAAGATGAGTCTCTTGTAAGCAGCATATAGCTGGATTATATTACTTAGCCTATTCTGCCAATATGTACCTTTTAAATGGTATGTTTAGTCCAATAACATTAAAAGTTATTACTGTAAAGGTATTTCTTGAATCTGTTATCTTATCATTTTGAATTTATTTGTCTGCTCTATGTGTTCTTTTCTCTCTTTCTCTTTTTATCCTTTAGGTTATCTTTATTGTTACCCTTCAATCCTGTGCCTTCCTCCAGAGCCTCCCAGTCCTGTCTTTTTTTTTTTTTTCAGTTACCAGAACTTCCTTTAGTATTTCTTGTAAACTCAGTGTCTTATTGACAAATTCTTTCAGCATTTGTTTATCTGTGCAAATTTTAATCTCTCCCTCAGTTTAGAAGGACAATTTGGTTGGGTGTAATATTCTTGCCTTCTGTCTCTTTCAGGATCTTTAATATATCATACCACTTCCTTCTCACATCCATAATGCCAGTGGAGTAGTCCAAACTCAGTCTTATGTGGTTTCCTTTCTATGTAGTAGATTGTTTCTCTCTTGTGACTTTCAAGATTTCCTGCTCCCCTTCAACATTTGACAGACTGATTTGAATGTGTCTTGGGGAAGGCTTATTTATATTTATTGTACTTGGAGTTCATTGGGCTTATTTAAGTTGCATATTTATGTCATTTTTATGGCTTGCACTATTTTTCCCCATTATATTCCCAATTAATCAGCCTAGCTTTTTATTCTTCTCCTCTCCTTCTGGAACACCAATGATTCTTATATTTGTGTGCTTTGTTTTGTCTATCATTTCCCTGAGATCCAATTCAAAGCTTTCCATCTATTTTTCCATTTGTTGTTTTGAGTATTCAAAATCAGTTGTCCTGTCCTTTAGTTTGCTTATCCTTTCTTCTGCCTCTTCAAGTCTACTGTTGTGTGTCTCTAATATATTATTTATTTGGTCTGAAGCATCTTTAGTCTCTGTGATATTTGCTATTTTCTATTTATTTTCTCAAATTCCTCTATAGACTCTTCTAATGTCTTCTTGGTCTCCTTTATGTCATTAGTCATCCTATTGATTTTATTTAGCAGTTATACGAGCATCTTTGATTAGTTACTCCAATGTCTGTGCATCCTCTGGTGTTTTAATTTGGTCTTTAGGCTCAGATACATGTGTCTACATCTTGATATACTTAGTGATCTTTTGTTTCCTTCAAGCACGTAAATATCTTGATAGGGTTACTTTGGAAGTTGATTTACTTCAGTAGTCTAAAGCTTTGTATTTGTGGGATGGATGTGGAGCAGGATCTGGTGCGTAGGGTAGAGCACAACAGTGAAGTGTCAGGTTGCAGCACTCGTATAAGGATGGGTTAGGGATGCAATTCTGGTGCCTGTGAATGTGGGGTTCAGAGCCTTTGGCTGTTAAGGTGTGGTGAGGGTTTGTGGGGATGGGATGCAGCTCAGGCAGCCTTTGAGGAGCAGGTATGGTGTGGGGTTCTGAAGTAGGGAGCAGAAGTAAGTAGATGTGGTGGGCTGTGGGGCTGCATGGGGGCTAGTGTTCAGGTGAGATGTAGGTGGGCACACAGCATATGGGGGTTGTGGTTATCAAGGTGTGGGGTATGGGGCACAGAGGTCAGGGCACAAGGAAGGCAAGGGACAGGTGTGTCCTTGTTCAGGGGGAATTATCCAGGTGTCTGAGATGGCGATTTGTGAGTGTGTAGGGGTAGGGCACAGATCACACGGTTTGCAGAACATGGGTCAAGATTGGGCGATGTCATGTAGGTAGGGCCCTGACATGGGTGCACAGGTGTGTGGGGGGGGTTTGGGGCAGTGGTGCAGGGCAGGGTCTGTGTAGCACAAACACTAATGTGAAGACCTGTCAGGTGTGGGAGCAGGGCACTTGTGCGGGGAGTGGATCCAGGGTGTGCACATGGGCAGGGCAGGGTGTTGGGGTGCAGAAGTCAAGAACTCAGGGGCAGTGGGTTGAGGTTGCACCTGTGTAAGCTGGGGTCAGTGTGGCCAGGTTGCATAGGTGAGCACTTGTATACAACTGGGGGCATGGTGGGGTTGCATGACTGTATGGGCTGGGGGCAGGTGTGGCCCAAGGATGAAGGTGTGCACCTGCAGCCTGGATGCACTTGTGAACATGTGTAGGAACCAGGGAGGGGGAGTTGGAGGTCACATGGCTGGGCATGGGTGTATGGGTCTTGTGAGGGGTGGAGTGAGGCAGTTTCCTTGCATGGTAGTTTATCTCTTTCAATATCTTAAATATACTATCCCACTGCTTCTTGCTTCTATGGTTTCTGCTGAAAGATTCACATATAGTCTTATTGACTTTTCCTGTTATGTGATGGATCACGTTTCTCCTGCTGCTTTCAGAATTCTCTCTTTGTCTTTGGCATTTGACAATCTGATTAGTAAGTGTCTTAGTCTAGGTCTATTTGGATCTATTCTACTTATGCTTCTTGGACATTAGTTTTATGTCTTTTATAAGAATTGGGAAATATTCATTGATTATTTCCCCTGTTGTCTTTTGGCCCCTTTTCCTTTCTGTTCTTCTTCTGGGACACCCATAATATGTATATTTGTGCACTTCATCTTGTCGTTCAATTCCCCGAGACCCTGCTCAAATTCTTCCATTTTTTACCTAACTTTCTTTTGTGTGTAGTATTTCAGATGTCCTGTCTTCTAGTTCACTAGTCATTTCTTTTGCCTCTTCAAATCTCCTGTTGTATGTTCCTATTTTTTCATCTTTTTTATTGTGCCTTTCATTCCCTAAGTTCTACCATTTGTTTTTTCAAGTTTCAAGTTCTTCTGTAAGGACACCCTGTGTCTTCTTCATAACCTTCATGTATTTTTCAATATTTTCCTTTAACTCATTGAGTTGATTTAGAAGATCTGTTTTAGCATCACTAATTGGTTGTTTCAATTCCTGCATCTCAGTTAAGGTGTTTGTTCCTTTGGTTGGGCTATATTTTGATTCTTCCTGGTATGAGTCATGATTGCTGGTTTGGAGGCATCTGACTTTCTTGTTTAGTTTATTCTAGAGGTCATTTTATCTCTTTTGCCTCGGGTTTTTTTTTTTTTTTTGCTGGTTGGCTTTGTTATTTATATGTTCATCTCTCTCACTGGCCAGTTGTCAGGTTTGTTCTGCTCCCAGTCTCTCCCAAATAGCAGGCACCTACAGTGGCCTGCCTCAAGGATGGGAATAGGCACTGGTAACCACAGCAACATCTCTGTTTTTTAGTAAAACATGTCTTCTTTCTCCCTGTGGTGCTTTGTTTTTCACTGTCCTGCAAGACCTGGTTTGTTTAAGATCACTGCTTTAAGGGTTGGGTATCTGTGTTTCTCAGACAAAACAGGGGCAGGTTCCCATGCAGGAGGTCCACTCCAATTGGCCTGAAGTAAATTTCTGGGTAGTCTCTGAACAATCCCATCAATTCTCTTGTGCTTTCTGTTCTTCCCAGCAGATCACACTGTTTGATAACAGGCTGTGCCCCACCAGATCAGGCTGGCTGCAAGGTTTCTGTTCTTTCTCTTTACCAGCCAAACTGTGGCTCTGTGCCCCCCACTTTACTTTTGGCCAAGTGCAACCCTAGCTGTCCCAGTCTTTAGCCTTCCTCTTGGCAGGGATCAGGTCTCTTGCTGCAATTTCTCACAGGAGGGGGGGGGGTACTTTCAGACCCAAGGCTGGAAACACAGCTTCTGTCCACATTTCCTAGACTTTTTGTCTCCCACTGACTTGGGCATTGTAATACTCTCCCCTGTCCCCCTGGTCTCCAAAAAATGTGAAGGTCTGTCTCACTGCTGTCAGAAAATAAGTATTCAGTGTCCCCATTGGGAGGGACCCCTGCTGCAGTTTCTTTGTTTATCCCATGCTTTGAGACTGAGTGAGGGTGAGGGAAGAGGGCCAGCAGGTCTGGGATAGAGATTTCCTACCTGATCTCCTTCTTCTTCTTCGATTTGGGATTTGTAGGATACCTCTCTAGTCCATATCCTCCTTCGGATTTCTGAATTGTTTTTATTTAGTGCTGAATCTCTGAGGGGAAATTTTCAGTAACTGTTTATATCTCCTTGTGTATGATTTCACCTCCTCTTTCTGCTCACTTTTAAACAGTTTATTCACATAGCATACAATCCATCCTAAGTAAACAACCAATGATTCCTCAGACAATCACATGGTTATACATTCACACAACAATCTCTATATGAGGACATTTCCATTTCTTTCACAAAGAAGGAGTGGAAAGAAAAAAAGAAGAAAAAAATTAAGTACTAAAATGAAATGAAAAAGAGAAACAACATACCAAAAATCCCATACCCCTCCTTTATATCCCCTTCCTATTCACATCCAACTGTAGCATATTGCCTTTGTTACATTTAATAGATGCATATTACAATGTTACTTACAGCTATAGTCCCCAGTTTGCATTGATTGTATTTTTCTTTATACCATCCCATGTTCAACACCTTGCAAAGTTGACATACATTTGTTCTCCCTCATGTAAAAACGTTCTTATATTTGTACATTTAATCACCATTATTGTCCACTCTAGGTTTTCCTAAGTTATAGAGTCCCAGTCTTTATTTTCTACATTTCCTTCTGGTGTCATACATGCCCCCACCTTCCTCTTTCAACCATACTCACACTCAGCTTTGTTCAGTGTGTTTACAATGTTATATTATTGTCAGATGGTATTGTGTTATCCATTTGTGGATCTTTACAATCAATACTGTTGAACATTCTGTAATCATTCAGCATCAAATGCCCAATTTCTACACTTTTTCTGTTTCCTGATAGTCTGTGTTCTCAACTTCAACTCTCAAAGTTTGCTCATAAATGTTAGTTCATATTAGTGAGACCAAACAATGTTTGTCTTTTAGTTTCTAACTAATTTAACTCAACATGATGTCCTCAAGGTTATCCACATTGTTTCAGGCATCATGAATTTATTCTGATATATCAAATCTTTTTTTTTTCTATTTTTACCCTTACTGGTAGTCTTCATTTCTACCCTCTTCTCCAAATATCTCTATCTTGTTTTATCCTAGCTGTCTTTAGCATTTTAGTGCTCCCTTTAGTATTTCTTGTACAGCAGGTCTTTTTTTCACAAACTCTCTCAGTGTCAGTCTAAAAATAATTTAGACTTTCCCTCATTTTTTTTTTTTTCATGGGCAGGCACCGGGAATCAAACCCAAGTCCTCTGGCATGGCAGGCAAGCATTCTTGCCTGCTGAGCATTCTTGCCTGCTGAGCCACTGTGATTCACCCTCTCCCTCATTTTTGAAGGACAGTTTTGCTGGATATAGAATTCTTGGTTGGCAGTTTTTCTCTATTGTTTCTTAAGTACATCATCTCATTACATTTTCACCTCCATGGTTTCTGCTAAGAAATTTGCATGTAGTCTTATCAAGTGTCTTAGTTTGCAAGTTGCCAGAATGCAATGTACCAGAACTGGAATGGCTTTTAAAAGGGCAAAATTTAATAAGTTACAAGTTTACAGTTCCAAAGAAGTGAAAGTGTCCAAATCAAGGCACCTATCTTGAGTTACTTTCACTCAAGAAAGGCTGATGGGTCAGGAACACCTACAAACTGAATAGCCATGTGGTTGGCATCTGCTAGTCCTTTGCTCTCTTGGGCTCTGTCGTTTTCAGCCTCTGTCTGTGTGGAGGTTCCTCACTTTGCTTCTCTGGGGTTGCCTTTCATCTATTGGCTTCCCTTGGCTTTCTCCAGGTTCTAGCTTGCTTAACATCTCATTGTGATGTCTGCTGGGCTTCTAGCATCTCCAAACATCCATGTCTCTGTTCTCTAATGCAACTCTTCTCCAAGAATCCACTTTCTCTGTCAGCTCTGAGGCTTCTGTCATTTCTTACTCTCTCTAAAATGTTTCCTCTTTTAAAGGATTCCTGTAAACTAATCGATACCCACCTGAAATGGGTGGAGTCACATCTTCTAATCATAGGTCACACCACAACTGGGTGTGTCACATCTCATGGAGATAATCTGATCAAAAGTTTCCAACCTACAGTATTAAATCAGGATTAAAAGAAATGGCTGTTCCCACAAGATTGAATAGGGATTAAAACATGGCTTTTCTGGGCCACATAATATTTTCAAACCAGCACTTTTTGAAAGTGCTTCCCTTGTATGTGATGGATCAATTTTCTGTTAATGATTTTAGAATTCTCTCTTTGTCTTCAACATTTGACAAATTCTTGGATCTGTAATTTTATGTCTTTGATAAGAGATGGGAAATTTTCAGAGGTTATTTCCTCCATTTTATTTCTGCCCTCTTTCCCTTCTCTTTTCCTTCTGGAACACTTATAACATGTATATTCACATGCGTCATGTTATCATTCAATTTCCTGAGTACTTGCTCGTATTTTTCAGTTCTTTTCTCTATCTGTTATTTAGTGTGTAGTCTATCAGATGTTCTGTTTTCTAGTTCACTAGTCCTTTCTTTTGCCTCTTCAAATCTGCTGTTGTGTGTCTTCATTGTGTTTTATACCTCTTTTATAGTGCCTTTAATTCCCATATATTTTGCCATTTGTTTTTTTTTTTTCAAGCTTTCTAATTCTTTTTGTGGTCACCCAGTGTCTTATTTATGTCCTTCAATTCTTTTGTCATATATTTCTTCAACTCATCAATTTGACTTAGTAGATTTGTTTGAACATCTTTAATTAGCTGTTTCAACTCCTATATCTTAATTAAAGTGTTTGTCCCTTTAACTGGATCATATCTTTGTTTTTCCTAGTGTGACTCATAATATTTTCTGGTGTCTAGGCATTTGATTTCCTTGATTAATATATACTGGAGGCTTTTTCACTCTTTTACCTAGGGTTTTCTTTTTGGTTGGCTTTGTTTTCTATCTGTTCTTTGGCATTCAGTTAAACTTATTCTAAATCTCTAGCATAGCTTCTCTTTAACTGATCATAATTTTTCACCTGTTGTGTATGGAACATTTTATGAGGAGGTCCTCCCCAGATATGATCCACCCCAATCAGATTTTCCCACACAAGGCAGGCCCAGGTCTCAGGAGGAGATTGTAATCAGTATCAAGTATCCCTGAGGTTGAGATCCAGCAGGTTGTCTGAATTTCCTATGGAGCCTCTAGACTCTGTGCATTTCCTATACTGCCCAGCAGATGATGCTTGTCAACCCAAAGCACTGCACTGGCATAGAGTAGTGTAGAGCCTTTAATTCTCAGTCTGTCAAGGGCATGGTTGAGACAGAGTCTGAGGTGAAAGACAAGCTTAAAATGGTTCTCATTCCCAGCCTCTGAGGTCAGGATTTTCTGAAGGAGGGCTGCAACTTGAGTTGTCCCCTCTTCTTTTCTTTTCACCCTTTGTGAAATTATCTCCTTCCCTTGACGTCTTACTTTGTCTCTCAGACATATCTTAACACTGCCACTTGTCTGAGACAGTGCTGACAATTGAAAATGCCTGAGGCTTTCTCTAATGAGGCACTTAGAATCCTTTTATATATATGTATTCAGCAGTCCGGATTTGTTAATTAAAATCACAATTGGAGTTTGATTGAGCTACCTTCCCTTGCTCTTAGTATGTAGGTCCTCTTTTTCCCATAGGGAAGTATCTTCAGCAGTCTGCCATGCCAATGTAGGAGGGGCACCAGCCTCTGAAGCTTAGGAGGTTTGCTTATCTTCCTGTGCTATGATCTTGGCCCTTCCACCAATTTCAGACTGTAGGATGTGTGTCCAGTAACAGATATCTCCCAAACTGTTTTTCTAGACAGTTCCTGGCTAATCACTAGCTTCTCTAGGGTACTAACTACATTCTACTCTTTCCTATGCACCATCTTGCCTTGCCTCGATGTACTGCATTTAATTGTCATTGTCTCATTAGTTGCCCATTCTTGTTTTTCTAATTGTGAGAACATATATACAACATAAACTTTCCCATCTCAACCATTCCCCAGGATATCATTCAATGGGATTACTCATATATTCACTATTGCAATATTCTCACTGCCTTCCATTGCTAGTACTTTCCCATCTCACAAAACAGAAACCCTACTTACATTCTGCATTAACTCCCCACTCCCTTACCTCTCCCTGTTCTTGGTTACTTGCGGTCTAATTTCTGTCTCTATAAGCATGCATATTCTCTGATATTTTCTTTGCAGTTATCATGGGGCTTAAGTTTAAAATACTAAATCTATAGCACTCTCATATTCTTAGGTATCAACTTAACTTCAATGATATACACAAACTATATTCCTATACCCCTCCATTCCCCCACATTTATGTAGTTTTTGACACAAATTACATTATAAGTCCCATATCACTGATTTATCATTACATTTTATGCATTTCACTTTTAGATTCTGTAGGATGTAAAAAGTGGATTTTCAAACCAAAAATACACTAGTACCGGCATTTATATTTACCCATGCCATTACCCTTATCAGAGTTCAAAACTTCTTTATATGGATTCAATCTATTGCCTAATGTCCTTTCCCATCAACCTGCAGAACTCTCTTTAACATCTCTTGAAGGGTCAGTTTAGTGAGGATGAATTTCCTCAGTTTTTATCTATACGGGAATGACTTAATCTCTCATTTTTTCTTTCCTTTTCAAACATTTTATACTGAAATAATTTCACACTTACAGGACAGTTGCAAGAATAATAAAAACCCCACATAACTCCAATATAACTCTAAAAACCCAGATCCACCAATTTTAACATTTTTCTTACCTTTGCCATATCATTCCATCCATCTATCTATCTATCTATATATCTATCTCTCTCTCTCTCTCTCTCTCTCTCTCTCTCTCTCTCTCTCTCTCTCTCTCTCTCTATCTACCTATCTATCATCTATCATCTTTCATGTATCATCTATTTCCTAAACATATGAGATCAAGTTATAAACTTCATACTCCTTGAACACAAAATACTTCCATATAGATTCCCCATTAATAAGGATATTCATTTGTATAATCACTTTAAGTGTAGTTATCAAGTTCAAGAAATTTAACTTTGATATAAAGTTGACATTCTTTATTCTTTTTTTCTTATATCCCTATAATGTGCTTTTGAGCATTTTCTCCTCTATTCTTAGATTCCATCCAGTATCAGGTATTATGTTTAATTGTTATTATATCTTTGACTTCTTTTTCTTTCTTTTTATTCCTCAATCATTGTAATATATATCCAACACAAGTCTTCCCGTTCCAACCTTTCTCAAGTATAATACTCAGTGGGATCGATCATCCATTTTTTAAAGACTTTATCAGTATGCTCTAGTTCTGGTCCTCCTTCCTGATAGCTTCTACTGGTTTAGTTTTCTCTTCTTCCTGGATCATTGCTTCCTATTTCTTTGCATGTTTGTAAACATTTGTTGAAATCAGGAATTCTGATATTTTATGTAAATTGCTAAGATTTAGTCTCTGAATCATTTGTTCCTAAGCTTGCATGCAGCTAGTGTTATGACATTACTTGAATGTCAGGAATTAACAAAAAAAAAAAAAGGAAAAAAGAAAACACCTTTTCAATTCTTGGCAAATTAACTATGTGAGTCCACTTTTTCAGAACTTATCCATATAGTGAGTTTAGAGAGTAACTTATGACCAAGTTTAGGGACCATCCTGGTCCTTTCCCCTCATGAATCTTGTGTTGGGCATGTGCATGTGGCCCTGGAAATTCCCCCATTTACATGGATAAATATCCCCCTCTCCCTAGGAAACAGTTTCCTCATGGTCCTGGGCACTGCACTGTGTGTTGTTCAGCCAGCAATCCCTTACCCCAGGCATCTCCTTTACTACACTCACACGGTGTTCTCTAGGAGAGCTCTGTGAGCCTCCTTCTACATGCAGGATGAGTTCTGGGACAGCCAGTCCCTCAGGCACCACTAGACAGACTGGACAAGAAATAGATGTTTCCAGTATGTTCATGAGCGTTTCTCTGCTCCTTCCAGAACTGGGATCAGAAATCTGCACTGGAAGCATAGGCCAGAATCCATGCTGAGCTAGTAACGGTAGGTGAAGGGACAAGCCAGGGCACTTTGAGATCTTACCACTTTTCAGGAGCATTTCCTTGATTCGATGCTTACTCTATAACTTTAAATGTTCTCTGAAGTTTGAGAAATATGTTTATGTCTGTTCTTGCTGGTTGTTCAGTTTCTATGGTAGGGGAATGGAACCCTGAAGTATTTCATTTCACCATCTTGATCAGGGCTCATCAACCTCTTCCTTTTTACTGAATACCAGTCATCCTGTGAATCTTGGTTTAAATAATTCGTTTTGCCTTTCTTTACTGCCCTATTGAAAATTCTGATTTAGATGTCCTTCCTTTGTGTCCTCATATTTTGGGAAATCCAACATGTTAGCACTTACTATTCCAAAAATATTTATAGTGTTATAATCATCATGATGATGATAGCAATAGCAGCAGTAGTAATGATAACTGAAGTTTACTTAATACTTAGACTCACGGTGCTACAGACTGAGAATATAGTGGTGATCAGTACAAATGTGGTCTTTGCCTCCAGAGATATAAAGTAAAAGCAAGTGAACACACCAACAAGAACTTACTGAGTTAATCATATGAAATTGCTGATATGTGGTCATTTTTGATCTATAAAAATGACAAGTTTACATTGTTGGTCTGATATTTACAGTGTGCTATCTCCTGGGAAGGAAAGTAATACATGAAAAGGAAAATAATATGATGAGTGGAGTGATATCTTTAGAAGGGTGTGATCAAAGAAAAACTTCTGAGGAAGTAATATTTGAGAGGAGAAAATTCAAGTGCTCCAGCCATGTTAAGGTTGGGAGACAGATTTTCTACAGGTAGGAAATGCTCATTGTCAGGTGTAAAGATTACCTATTTGTTTCCTCTATTACATAGCAAATACCACAAAGACAGGGATTGTGGCTGTCCTTTTCACTTTTGTGAACATAAGTAGAATGCAGTTAAAAATCTGCCTAATTCAGAAAGGAGTGCATAAATAAATGAATGGATGTATCTGCACGCTTATCACAATTTACCCAACCTTCTTTTAAAATTTTTCCCCACAGAAATTATCATGTTACATCATAAAGTGTGCTGTATTATTTACCATGTATACTAGAATATCAACTCCACAGGGTCAGGGATCTTTGTTTTAATCACCAAAGGATCTAAATCCCCTAAGGCATGTAAGTACTAGTGTCACATATAAGGCTCTATAAATAACAGTCAAATCATTTGGCCAGCAATGTATAGGATGGACTGTTGCCAACATATCAGTTAAGAGACCAATGAACTTGCCACTAAGTATGATTGCAGATGCTGGATTAAGGTGATGCACATGCTTGTGGAATAAGACAAAAGTGTCATTTTGGTTTGTTTCAAAATGTCTTTCAGGACTTATTAACTAACGAACAAGAGGAGTCAAAGAGAGCTTTTGTCAAAGTAAAGTACTATTCTTTCTGAAAAATTATACCCATATGAAATAATGCACCTGATTGGATCCTCAGACCAGCTAATATATGTAATTTGGCAGTAAGGAAACGCATGTGTGAGGGGAAATGATTGTGGCAAAGCACTCTTACCATTAGTGACAAAATAAGCCACTTGGCATGTTTAATCATGCATAGAGATGAACTAGTTCTATTCTCTTATCTCTGAACTGCTGTGATTTATTCTACAGCCTGGACAATTTTACTTCTTCAATATAAATTCCTGTGTGTGTGCATGTGGTCTTGATGCCTTGTTGGTTTTGATATGGCTCTCATTCCTGTTCGTTCAGTCTTTGATATTTATAAAAACACATTAAATTACTGATGTAGAAAGCTGCTGAAGATGACATTTAATTGCTCAAAATTTGCTGATGAAATATGCTTCTTGAAAAACTTTCCCCTTTGGGATCCTAGGGTGAGTGAGTGTGCTGTTTGGAATGGTCTATTTCTGCATCAGTAATTGCCTCGTGCCTTCTGTAGCTCCAATTCTCAATAGTAGATCAACGAGCCTGGCTGCTTCTTGTTATAGGCATGTATCATAGTCCCCTTTTAGCTCATATTTAGTGACCTCCTTTTATCTTCTTATTCCCCTTAAGAGAATAGCCCCATTCAATTCAACACACCACAGGTTCCTGAATGAATGCACTCTTGCCATTTTGAAAATGCCAATTGTCATTTTGAAGCATCTCTCTGATATCTTTTCCTTGCCATAAGGCAGAGAACAAAAAGTGATTGTGGCATGAAGTGTGATTCATTATTTCTGAAACTTAAGTTGAGAACCAGAGGGAATCAAGGAGACAACAAGACAAAGAAACAGAACGATCAGAAGTCCTACAGTAAAAGCAAAAAACCACAAGGCACATTCTGGGAAACAAACATAGATGATATTGGTTTTTAAGGACTTTCAGACTAATTTTCAACTAGATCCACCATAAAAAAAAAAAGGGCGAAACATGCAATTTTCTGTAATTTGGTTAAAGAATCAGCTCATTGAAAATTTCTTTTTGGATCTGGTTCCCATCAGGCTCTTCAAACTTTTCACTGAACATTGCTTCAGAGGAGTGATGTATAAGGGTTGTTAAGAGTTTAGGCTCTGGAATCAGATAGCCCTGAATTAAAAACCGGCTCTGCCACTTACTAGTAATGTTATCCAGAAACAGTCAGTATACCTCCTGAGCCTCAGTTTGTGTTTCTTTAAATTGAAGATGATAAAACTTCTCAAAATTGCTGTGACAATTTAAATACATAATCCACATAAACAACCTTGAACCTGGTATCTATAGGTTTTAGTTATTGGTATTATTATTACACATATATCCTGCTCCTGCCAATACCAGAAAGCTCTCTTTTTCTCTCCATATATCCAGGGGAGTTTAAAAGGGGTCCTTGTCTCTGGCCATGTCATTTCCTTTATAGGGTGACCTTCTCACTATCCTTACCATTGAATATCTATCTTTTCAATTAAAGAGACATCTACTCCCTATGACTTCCTTGATCTGCTTAGCCCTTAAGAATTGTACCTTCATCTGATTCCCCCAATCAGTTCATGTTGGTAGTGGTTTTTTAGTACCTGACAGCATCCAGTTCCATAAGCATCTATCTCACATTGCTCGCCTAGAACCATAACTAAATCATAAGGCCTTTGAGGTCAGGGACAACGTCTTATTTCAGTTTTCAGCCCAAATTCTTAGCATAGTGCAAATCTGTCCAGATTCTCTATAATATTTTTGAATGGTAGAAATCATGAAATTAAAATGGTGAACTCCAAATTTAGCCTCATAAATCTGGCATTAGTTTACATATTCATAGTGTTTCAGGGTGATAAGCAAGTCAGCAGATGTGGGTTGAATACAGGTTCCCCCACTTCTTAGCTGTATGTCTTCAGACAAGTCATTTCACCTTTCTAGGCCTTGCTAAGGAATAAATGAATTAAAGTATTTAAAGTACTTGGAAAAATACCCAGAACATAGAAAAGAGAAAGCACCATGAAACGATAGTAACATTTAGCAGGTAAAAGCTAAAAATGTTACTTCTGCTTTTCCTCATCCCCTTCTCCTCTAATAATGCTACTATTATTATTAAACTTTCAATGGCCATTCCTATAACATCTATTCTGACAGTTTCCTCCCTCTTTCAGGCCCTCTGAACCTGCTCTTTGAATTACTGGTATGCAATCCTCCTTTTCCTCAGGGTCTAGCCCACATTCTCCATCACATTTCTTTCTTTACCAGGCTTAGACCCCCAAGTCAACCACTTACTGAGTTTTCTCTTTAGGACTCTCAAAAAGTTCATTCTCCTCTGCTTTTACCCTGCCAACCTTCAACCCTGGCCACACGGGACCGGTTTACAAGAAAAGCAGCAGTTTACCACTATGCACAATATTTGATAACCAGTCTCATCTTGGGTTTGTTTTCAATGGCACTAAAGAGTTTTTCCTGATCAACAGCATCTATTTTCCCACTCAAACAGCATCTATTTATCTAAATGATCATCGGTCTTCTAAAACCTCTTTTTCAAGTTCTGTGCCCTTCACTGAAAGCCGGTGGCTCTAAAATTTGCATGTGCAGCAGAATCACCTGGGAGAATTATAAAGAACAGAAGGCTAGGTTTCTTCTCCAGAGTTTCTGATTCAAGCAGTAGGGCTTGAGAATTCGCATTTCTAGCAAGTGCCAAAGTCATGTTGACACTGTTACATCCTTCGGTAACTAAGCTCCTTCAAAAAGTAGTATACTTACACTGCCTCCACTTTCCTGCTAGGGTTAAGTTCTTACCCTATTTTCAGTCTTGCTTCCACATGCATTAGCTCACAAAAATTGCTACCGATAATGACACTTATGGCTCCAGCGTTACTGCACCCAAGGAATAAATGTCATTCTTAATCTTCTCACTTATGACTCCACTCTTAAATGTTTATACTATGACACCATACTCATCCTTTACACTTTCCACATTAATCACTTAGTCTTAATGTCACTCGCTCATTCCTTCTCACTTACTCATTTCTTCTAACCTTTAAATGTTGGTAATTAGCAAGGTATCGTCCTTGCCATTCTTCTCTTCTCAAACAAAATATTTTCCTGGGGTGATCTCAATGACTATTGCTATCACTTGCACGTTGACTATTCTCAAAGTTAAATTTCTAGCCAACTGTTGATTCAAACCACCCCCCCCCCCCCCCGCTAGGTATCTCACCAAAAGCAGAAATTCAACATAAGGAAAACAACTCTTTTAATACTTAAATCTGTCCTTTTTTGTGGTTGGTAGGATATTGGAAATTTGATGATATTATAGCCACATAAGATAGGGACACTAATAATCAATCATCTTTCCCCAAGAATCAGGAGACAGACCAGTAAATGGGCAAAATGTTTTGGCCTCAAACCTCAATATACTCAAGTATCATAAGTATGGTTGGGTTACATGGAAAAAATATTTATTGAGCAGCTGCCTTATGTCAGACACTGGGCTAAGTTCAGGGCGTTTAGTGATAAGCAAAACATTACAGTTTAGTGCAAGAATTGTAATAAGTGCTATAAAGGAAAGAGTTCAGTGTGAGAGAGCAACAAGGGATCTATTTTAGTTTAAGGGATTGGATTGGGGATAAACCCTTTGAGGAAGTGATATTTAAGATGAGTTATGAATGATAGAAGTTTTCCAGGTGACTGGTTGGATGAGTATTTTAAGCAAAAAGATCATGGGCAAATGTTTTGAGCTGGAAAGAGCTTGTCACGTATGAAGAACAGACAGACCAGTATGGCTGGAGCAGGGTTATCTGATGAAGAGGTGATCAAGGGATGTGCCGGTTTGAATTTGTGGACCCCAGAAAAACCATGTTCTTAATACTTATTCAATATTACTGGGTGAGATCTTTTAGATTATCTTCATGGAAATGTGAGCCACCCAATTGTAGGTATTAGACTTTGATTACAGGTAAATGTGACTCCACCCATTCCATGTGGGTCTTGATTAGTTTACTAGAAGCCTTTAAAAAGAAAGCATTTTGGAAAAGGCTTGAGATTCTGGGAGGGCAAAGAATGATAACAGAATGACAAGAGAACCATAGAGTTCATTAGCCAGTGACCTGTGGAGATGTAGAAGGAGAATGCCCCTGGGGAAGCTTCATGAAGAAGAGGTCTGGAGAGGAAGATAGTAGATGTCACCATGTTCACCATGCACCTTTCCAGTTGAGAGAGAAACCCTGAACTTCATCGGCCTTTCTTGAGTGAATGTAACCTCTTGTTGGTGCCTTAATTTGGACATTTTTATAGGCTTAGCTTTAATTGGGACATTTTCTCAGCCTTAAAAGTGTTAACTAGCAACTTATTAAGTTCTCTATTTTAAAAGTCATTCTAGTTCTGGTATATAATATTCTGGCAGCTAGCAAACTAGAACAGGTGGCATACCATATAAGGCCTTATAAGTAATATAGGATTTTATATTTTATACTAAATTCAATATGACACAATAGTTATGGCATGATTCACTGTATGTTTTTAGAAGATCACTCTGACAGCTTTGAGGAGAATGCATTTCATGGAGAAAGAAAAGTGTGACAAGTTAACAGGCTCTCAAGATAATCCGGATGAGGGGTGATGGTATCTTGGATTTAGATGTAGAGACAGAAAATAAAGATGGACTTGGGATTTATTTTGGAGGCAGTACCAACAGGACTTTTTCATTGCTTGAATGGTAGATTCCTGATGTAAGCATCTGATTTATTAAGATGGAGAACCTGGAGTAGGAGTATATTTCAGAGCAAATATGGAAAGGTTAGTTTTGGATACTCCATTGTCATGAGTTGAAGACCAAACTCCTTGGCATGGCATTTGATTATTTGTTCTACCTCCTTTTCTCCTTCTCCCTCCTCATCTGTGTCTCTTCCTTTTATCATCCATATAACCTTATATGTTGATCCTTTTATCACCCCCACTATCTTAGAATTTTCTACCATACAATGCTGTTGGCTAACAAGGCATTTTGATCTTGCTCTGTGATTCTTTCCTTTGCACCACTGGGAAGAACTGATGACTGTCTTCGTGCCTTTGATATATCAGGAATTTCACTTATATGGAAGTTTAAAGTTATGTACCCCAGGAAAACATGTTCCTAAATGCAATCCATTCCTTTGGGTGTGAACCCATTTTAAGTAGGAAATTTTGATGAAGTTGCTTCAGTTAAGCTGGGACCCACTTGAATCAGGATGGCTCTTTAATCCTAGAACTTGAGTACTTCATAAACTGAGTGAAATTCAGGCAGAGAGAATGCCACAGAGGGAGCAGCCAGAAGCTGAACATTAACAGACAAAAAAGGAGAGCCAGAAGAAGCCACCATGTGCATTGCCACATGACAGAGAAGCTAAAACCCAAGAATCATCAGCTGCCTCAAAACTGTGAGTTAATAATAAATTCTCATTGTTTACGCCATTTTATGGCATTTGTTTTAGCACTGGAAAACTAAGACAGTATATATTTTGTTAGATTTGTACTCAAGCATTTCATACTTTTGGAGTGATTGTATGTATGTCATGTTTTTCATTTCAGTTTCCATATATCTGTTGCTAATATAGAAATATGATTGTTACATTTTGATCATGTATCTTAAAATCTTGCTGAACTCACTTAGGAGTTATTTTGAGGATTCGTTTGGAATTTCTATGTAGAAAATTTAGCTATATGTTAACAAGGACAGTATTATTTCTTCCTTCCAACCTGAATGTCTTTTGTTTTCTTTCTTACTGTACTTGTTAAGGCTGCCAGTAATATGTTGAATAAGAGTGGTGGTAATGGATAAATATCCTTGCCTTGTCTGTAATCTCAAGGAAAACATTCAGTCTTTCATCATTAAGCATGATATTAGCTATAAAGTTTTTTGTAGATGCCCTGTAATTGGTTGAGGAATTTCCCTTTTATTCCTAATATGTTGAGTGTTTTATCATAAAAACATGTTGGATTTTGTCAAAAGTGTCTATTATGATGAAGATATGTTTTTCATCCTTATTCTATTAATATGGTGCATTTTGTTGATTTATTTTTGTATATTAAAGTGTCTTTGCATTCCTGGGATAAATCCCATATGATCATTGTGTGTATATTTTTTATACTTTATATTTTTATACTTTTTATATTTTTCTTGATTCAGTATTCAAGTGTGTTGGTGAAGAATTTTATATTTAAGTTCATAGGAAATATTGTAGTGTTTGGGATTTTCCTTGTTTCTCATTGTTATTGATTTCTAATTTAATTTGTTTGGGTTAAATAATGTTATCTGTATAATTTCAATCTTGTAAATTTTATTGAGACTTGTTCACTTGAAATACCACTCTTTTCTTTGATAATAATTTTTGTCTTGAAAACTATTTGGTCAATATGCAGTTTTATGCAATGTCTTTTTCCATCCACTGAATTTTAGCCTATTTATGTCACCATATTTAACTTTCTAGAGACTGTCACCTTTTATAGAAAGGATTTGAGGATCTGCTGTCTGGCTTTTTACTTTCCATGATTCTCTACATATTTTCACCAGACGTTTTTCCTCGGTTCAGTTTTCTGTTTTCAGCAGCCGTAAAGTTTCTGTTTCTCCACTGATGACCTCTGCCTCATACATGATATGCCATCTTCACTTTGTTCCAGAATAAAACCCAAAAAGATAGAAATTTACCTCATACATCTTCTTCCATTCCTCTTTTGACTGTATATATCCAAGTTTTTGTTCACTCTTTAGCATTTTCAAGCTATCACTTTTATGTTATTATGAGTTTTTAATAATTGGTTTCTGCAGGAAAATCATCCAGTAGGGTCTTCCTCCAGTATTCCTAGAAGCTGAAGTCAAAAAATTTCTATTTGATTTTAGTTTAGAAAACATTTTCGCAAACATTGTGCCAATGGATGTCTATGGCAATGATGTGAAATGGATAAGGCAGGTATGATTATACCTGTTTTTGTATATGAGGACTCTAATACTCGAGGAGATGATGCAACTTGTACACGGTAATACAGTTATAACAAATGGAGCCAGAACAAGAATCAAACTACCATTACTTCCAGGTAGGGGCTCTGGTATCAGCTCAGGAGGCGCAGACCAATGGCAATTTTTATCTTCTCCAAATCTGTATTGCAGAGGCTAAATCACAGTCCAGTGCAGCGCTGAGAGATCAGTGACACTCTTCTTTCACCCAGCCATTGCAGGCTGAGAATTCTGGGCCCCCAATCTTCCCCACTCCACTGGCCCATGGGTGAAGTTTCCATGTAAGAAAGGGTAGGACAAGAATACTAGGGACCACTACCTTTCTTTCTGCGCCCACTTTTAGAGCAGATATGTCATTCTCAGAGAAGTGGTCCACTTTCCCAGACCCCAGTTATTTGCAGTGGTATAGAGATTCTGTCCAGGAAGAAAATAGGCCATAGAAAGAAAGAAATTCATAGATGTTCCTGAGAAGCCTGATATTATTTGGAACACAGTGAGAAAAATTTCATGCCTGAGGGCACTGTCGAAAAACAATTGCCATCCTGGTGGAGTGCAATTAAGAGGGTGTTCATAGCTCCATGAACTAGTACTAACAAGCTAAATGTCAGAGCAGTCATAAGTTAAACAGAGAGAACCAGGGAAAGAGACAGCCAGTAAGAGTGTTTTCTGGATTACAGTCAACTCTGGGGGTTAGGAAGTCTGTGCACAAGACTAGGCTATACTGGCTCAGTAGCAATCAGAGCATGACGCAAGGCAGAATTGAAAAAGATTCCCCAAATAACACAGAGATCCATCAACAAAGAGTCAGAGCCTTGCTAGCATTAGGGGCTTAAGCACAACTTCTGACTGAATGCTGGTTGAACAATAAGCTATTCTGACCTGGGAGCAATGCTTAGGAATCCAAATATAAAATATATAACATATATTTCTGGCAGCCTGGAAAAGACTGAACCTTTTCCCTGAGCTGTGCTAGCAGCTTCCAAATACAAGCTCCCCCCCCCCTCACCCCATACAAGTGTAAGGGTAAAAATCTAGACTGTGAAGGATTAAACACAATCTTTGACTAATACGTGACATGCCAAACAAGAAAAAGATTCATGCAAATTCATCAGAGGCTGCACATTTCAGGCAAATAGACTTCCCAGAATTAGTTCAGTAAAGTAACTAAACAAAAAAAAAACAACCAAGCAAACAACAACAATAGCTTTAAGCCCAAGAGGGGTCAATATTGAGTTGTTACAATATTATATAAAATGTCCAATTTTCAACAAAAGAAATTCTGGGGCATGGAAAGAAATAGGAGAGTGGGACTCATACACAGGAAAAGAAACAAGTAAAAGAAACTGACATTGAAAGGGCCCAGATATTGGATAGAGTAGACAAAGACTTCAAAGCAGCCATTTAAAATCGTTCTAAGAACTGAAGGATATGATGTATAAAGAATTAAAAGAAAGTATAATGACAATGTCTCATCAAATAGAAACCACAAATAAAGAGAGAGAAATTATAAAAAGACAATCAAATAGATATTTTAGAGTTGAAAAGTATAATAAACAAAATGTGAATTCATTAGAGGTACTTGAAAGTACATTTGAGCTGACTCAAGAAAGAATCAGTGACCTCGGAGATGAATCTGTAGAGCTTATGCAACATGAAAAGCACAGAGAAATAAAGAATGAATAAAAATGAACAGAGCCTCAGAGACACACCATTAGGTGCACAGATTGATGTGTATTAGTTTCAGAAGGAGAGGAGAGAATGAAGCAGAAAAATTATTCAAAGAATATGGAATACTTGGCTGAAAACTTATGAAATTTTATGAGAAAGATTATCCTATGCTTCCAAGAAATTCAACAAACTCCCAGTAGGATAAACATGGATCTCCACACTCAGAGGCACCACGGTCAAAATGTTGGAAGTAAAAGGAAACTGAATTAATATTAATAGCTGTTATCAGAAATAATGGAGGCCAGAGGTAGTGGAACCACATATTTAAAATGCTGAAAATAAAATACTATCACCAAAGAACAGCAAAATTACCATTCAAATATGAAGGTGAAATAAAGAATTCTCAGGTAAACAAAAGCTGAGAGAATAAGTTGTGAGCAGATTCACCTTACAAAAATTATGAAAGGAAGTCCTTAAAGCTGAAAGTAAAAGACTCCAGATGGTAATCCGAACTCATACAAAAAAACAGAGCAGTGATAAAGATAATTTAAAAACTTGGTACAATTGTATATTTCTTCCTGTTTTGTCTCTTACATGATAAAAAGTAAATGCACAAAACAAATATGTGTATAGTGTGATATCATTGGGCTTATCCCATATAGAAAAGTAATATACTTGACCAAAACAGCAGAAAGGTAGGAGGGGGAACAAAATTGAATTGGATTAAGGAAATGTCAGCAGATGGTAACTCAAATCCACTGAAAGAAATGAAGAGAAAAAGAAATAGTAAGATTAATAGAACAAACTCCTTAAACATGCTTGCTCTCTTATCTTCTCTAAACTTTTTAAAAAGACGTAAGATAATATAAATAATATTTAAAACAATGCATATTGGATTTGTAATACATATGATGCAATATATAAAATAAAAATATTAAAAATGGTAGGTGGCTTGGATGGAATTATATGAGTAAAGTTAATTTGTTTTACTAGAATTCCATTAGTGTAAATGGGAAGTCAATTTTTATAGGTAAAATGCATATGGTAAGTCCTAGAGAAACCACTGAGAAAATAATTTAAAATATAATAAAATATCATTAAGGTAATTAAAATGTTAAATTAGAACATATACACTTAATACAAAATAAGGCAGAGAAGAGGAACAGAGGGGAAAGAAAAGACATGAAACATATAATCAAAGAGCAAGAAGAAAAAAATCAAATCCAACTATATAAATAATAATACACTGTGACCACATAGAATTTATCCCAGAAAAGCAGGTTGCATTAATATCTGAAAGCAAGTTAATGTAATATATTGTATCAATAGAATAAAGGACAGAAAATCACATGATTATTCAATAGATTCAGAAAAAGCAAATGATAAAATCTTATACCCCTTTATGATAAAACTATAAAAGTGAAGTTCCTCAACCAAATAAAGGTCATTTTCAAAACACTCATAGCTAACAACATATTAAAAGTGAAAGAGAGAATGCTTTCCATCTAAGATTGGGACAAGATAAGGATGTCTGCTTTCGACACTTCTATTCAACATTGTATTGGTGGTTCTAGCACAGGCAATTAGGCAAGAAAGATAAAAGGCATCCAGATTGGAAAGGAAGAAATAAAATGGCCTCTGTTAGCATGAAAGCTATTATTGCTTACTGAAAATCTTAAGGAATCCATTAAAAACAAATTCAGGAGGGCTGAAGGATAAAAGATCAATATACAAAATCAATCGTATTTCTAAACACTAGCAATGACAACCTGAAAGTGAAATTAAGAAAATTCCATTACTTAGGACACTGAATACTACAAAACATTCTTGAAAGAAATAAAGAAGTGTTAAATAATAGAAAGACATCTCATGTTTATGGATTGAAACATTTAATATTGTTAAAATGGCAATATTCCCTGAAATGACCTATAGATTCAACGTGATCCATTTCAAAATATTAGCTTGCTTTTTTGGACATGCAAGTGATCCACAATAGACGAAAAAATTTTAAAAGAACAAAGTTGAGGACTCACACTTCCCAATTTCAGAATTTATTACATAACTTTAGTGTGATACGATCGGCATAAGGATAGATACATAGATCAATAGAATTGAATTGAGAGTCTAGAAATAAATTCTTACATTTTTGATCAATTGATTTTTGACAAATGTGGTGGATTGAATTATGTACTCCAATTTGGACATGTCCATAATCTTTTTTTTTAAGTTCTTATTTTTTTATTTATTTTTATTTTATTTTTTAATTGACAAGTCAAAACAACATGCAAACACAAACATTCTTAACATACAAACATTCCATGCATGGTGTACAATCAGTGGTTCACAATAACATCACATAGTAGTATATTCACTACCACAATCATGTTTTAGAACATTTGCATCACTCCAGAAAAAGAAATTAAAAAAAAGATAAAACTCATACTTACCTTACCCTTACCCCTCCCTCTCATTGACCACTAGTATTTCCATCTACCCAATATATTTTAACCTTTGTTCCCCCTATTTTCTTTCTATACCCCTTACCACTCCCTTCCATTGATCACTACTATTTTAATCTATTCAATTTGTTTTAACATTTCTTCCCCCTATTATTTATTTATTTTTAAACCATAGTTTTTACTCATTTGTCCATACCATAGGTAAAAGGAACATTAGACACAAGTCACATTGTGAAAGCTATATCATTATACAATCATCTTCAAGAAACATGGCTACTGGAACACAGCTCGATAGTTTCTGGCACTTTCCTTTAGTCTCTCTAATACACCTTAAACTAAAATGGGGATATCTATATAATGCGTAAGAATAACCTCCAGGAAAGCCTCTCAAATCTGTTTGAAATCTCTCAGCCACTGACACTTTCTTTTGTCTCATTTCTCTCTTCCCCCTTTTGGTCAAGAAGTTTTTCTCAATCACTTGCTGCTGAGTTCCAGCTCATTCTAGGATTTCTGCCCCATGTTGCCAGGCAGATTTAAACCCCTGGGAGTCATGTCCCATGTACAGAGGTGTAGAACATGTCCCATGTACAGAGGTGGAGGGCAACATTGGAAGCAAATGTTGGTTGAGAGGGATAAGCCACATCTGAGAAACAAAAGAGGCTCTCTGGGGATGATTCTCAGGCCTAATTTTAAGTAAGTTTAGCCTATCCTTTGCAAGGATAAATTTCATATGAACAAGCCCCAAGACTGAGGGCTTGGCCTATTGATTTGGCTGTCCCATGTCTGTAATTTTAATCTGCATTCTTGTGGATGTGAACCCATTATAAATAGGACCTCTTGAAGATGTTAGTTTTAATTAAGGTGTCACCCAACTGAATGAGCGTGGGCCTTAATCTGGATTACAGGAGACCTTGTAAAGAGAACCCAGAAGTCACAGAAACAAAAAAGGAGATGACAGGAGGCAGAACTACAAGCCAAGGAACCCCAAACATTTTGGACATCCAACATCAGATTCTTGTTTTGTCTTCTGGGAGAAGGCAAACTTTTGCTGATATCTTGATTATGAATTTCTTCTTGCCTCAAAACCATGGATCAATAAATTTCTATTGTTTAAGCCAACACATTGTATATTATTTGTCATAGCAGTAAGGCAAACAAAGACAACAAGGGTGCCAAAACAATTCAATTGAAGAAGTAGAGTCTTTCTATCAAATGTGGATATGGTAACTAGATATCCACATGCAAAAGAATTAGACCCTCCTTACACCATACACAGAACTTAACTCAAAATGACTCATTGACCTAAATGTAACATTTACCATGCCACCCTGAAATGTAATGTTTGAAAATAAAAAATTGAGTTTAGTTTAGATCTATTCCCCCAAAGAAGACCCTGAGATAAGGATTCACATGAAAATGATTTTTTTTTTAGGAACTTCTCCCTTGATAAACCAGTCGGAGAGTGGGGGATTGTAAATCAGAATGGAAGGAGGCCAAGCAAGATTGCTTTATCAAGCAAATCTTCACAAAGATTAATTTTGACTCAATCCTGCACAATCTTAAGGACACCATGGGTCATACCTCAGAATTGTTCCACTCATGGGCAAGGGAGCTGGGTTTGTTCATATATCCACACCCATTTGTCATTGGACAAATTGGCTGCCTGTGGGAAAAGTAAATTCTCAGATACTTCTAGCTTAATCTTTAGGTCAAGGTTCCCAGTAGCCTGAGGACAATCCTCCAATCTTTCCTCAGGCTTTTAAATGTTAAACCACACAAGGAGCCCATGTGCATAAAAATGGTAGAGGGATCCAAAGAGAGGTGGGAAGATCACTGACAGGGTCTGTGATCAGGGTCTTCAATTACCAAGGTTATTTCCTGAATTGATTTTCGGTTTCAGAAGGGATAATCATAGGTGAAGAAATGATCTCTGTATCAAAATATTTTACTGATTTAACAAATATTTGTTGAATAGAACATTCTAGACACAGTTATTGATGTGGGCGGCAGGCCCATTCCAAAGATAAAATCTCTGCTCTCATAAGAAACGCAGCCACATGACCATAACTCTAAATGAGAGAAGCCCTTAGGATGAATGTCAGTAATTAGCTTGAGTCCCCACCCAATGTTTTGCATCTTCAAACCTTAAAATTTTTTGTTTGTCTTTTTGGGAAATTTTAACAATTTCCTTGGTGAGAAGTTTAGAGATTTTCCTTGCCTAACTGCCTTTTCTCAAGAATGATTCACCTTGGGTGATAGAAAAGCATGCAGCATCCTCCCCAGCTTGGCACACTAACTTTTCTACTCCTTGTCATTGTTCTCAGCTGTGAGTCACAGTTCTCCATAGAGGAGCTCATGAGCACCAGTGTGCAGCCATCCTTTGTCTGAGCAGTAACTCTCACCAACTTAAGGGTGTCTTTCCCCTTCCTCTTCTGCAGCATCATTGCTACTGCACTATTTCCATCATGTCTACTTCAGGGTCTGTGAATTTACTTTCCCTTTGCCTGTTATGATTTTCTGTTTTTTTTTGTTTTTGTTTTTTTGCCCTATAGCATCGTGATAGAGCACACAGGCTTTGGAATCAAACACCTACATTTGAATCGTGTCTCTATGACCTCCTTTGTGGAATTACTTAACATCTTGGTTTCTTCATATGTAAAATGCAGATGTTGATCATATCTACTTTTCAAGACTGTTATGATATTAAATAAATTAATACCTATAAAGTACTTTGCAATAGGCCTGACACTAGTAAGTGCTTGAAAGTGTTAATGATTATTTTTTCTCAGCTCAGATGTCATCTCCTTAACCCACATATTCTATCTCAACAGCAATTCAGTCATTCTAAATTACATTATTCTGGTTATTTCTGTCAAAGCGCTAAGTATTATAATCAGGAATTGCCTTGTTTATTGTCTGTCTTATCACCGTCACCCTCCCCTAAACATATATACACACAAACACACTCACACACAGACACACCAAAAAAATAATCTTTAGGAGCACAAACACTTTGTCTACTTTAATCACTGCAGTATCACCAGTGTCTAGAGCAGTGCCTGACCAACAGTAGGTATTTAGGAAAGATTTCCTCTGCCTGTAAATGTTAAAAGAATGAATAGTACTGCTGAAAAATAGGAGAACACTTGAGTAGTGACAACAATGCTGCACAGTACTTCTTGAGTTTTAGCTTGTTCAATAAACTTCTTGCTTAATTTCTAAAGGCTGTTTATATTTACTTGTTTTCCAAAAGAGTTTGGCCTTACAGTTATAACAAGAGAAGAAACAAATGAACAAACAGAAAATTTAAGATTAATATATTATAAGAATTTAATGTAATTGAAGACTGCATTTGAGTTCTTAATGCAGAAAAGCGGCAGACGCGGGAAAGAAGGGCAGCATTGTGTTAGCATTGTGCTATGCACCATACCAGCTGCTTTGTATATCTTATGCTATGCAATTCTCACAACAATCTTCTTAAGTAAATTATTATTCCTATTTTATAGCTAAAGATATTGATACTGGCAAGAAGAAATGTATTTTATAGGCATCAATGATTTAAAATAACCATATTGATATGTTATAAGAGGTAAACTTTCTTTGATTTCCTTAAGAGAAATTTGTCATGTGAATGCTTATATAAAGGGCATTGAGCAACTTGTTGGGTAATATTTTCCATTGTAGTTTTACAGGGCATTCTGAGATACTCTTCAAAAAGATCGCTTCTTACATGCTCAATTTTGATAAAAAAAAAAGAAGAAAGAAAACAAGGGCAAAACAGTTATAAATAACAGATGAAGGAACTTCTGGAGGAAGATAAAATACTATAGTTAAGAAATATAGCTTTTTGATTGTATGGTTTTACATAAGAATAGAAATGGCTAATTCTAGACTAATGGAGGATTAGTTTTTTTCTTAGATTGTTTCCCTCAAATATCAAGCATCTCAGTTTTTTGCTCATATAAAAGTAAAACACACTCACAATAAAACATTTGGAAACAGAAAAACTTTTGAAGAAGGAAACATAGTTCACCCATACCCCTACTTCCTATAAATCATGACTTTTAAACAATCTACGTTTCTTTCCAGATGTTTTTCTTTTGTACCTGTATTTTTCTGTATGCATACATCTCTGTGTTTATACACTAAAAAAAAATGACAATTAGGATTTCTATTTCTGGTAAAATTGCAGACTAGATACTTGGATGATCCTTCTATGGCAAAATAACTGAAAACTAGTGCATAAAACATTCAAAAAACTTTAAATTACATCATTGAATACACAAGCAAATTAAGGAAAATCCTTAGAGGTTAGGAAGGGAGTGAAACTGTAAATCCAGAAAGATAAATGAGCACTGAAACTAATTTTGCCCAGGAGCCTTCTGTCAAACTTTATTATTTTGAGATTCACTCTGATGGCAACTTGGGGCCTGAGTGAGTTTTTCCTGGGGCAGACCTCATTTGTTCCTGTTATTCCTGCATAATTATGAGGAGCTCTCTTTTTCACTCTAAAAGGTATCCTGGTTTGGGCAATAATTTATACGGTCACCTGATACACATGAGCAGTCTGATACAAGACTCTCATAAAGATGGGATATTAAATGTCTATCTCTATCTCAGTGTAAGTAAGAGAACTGGAGAGGGCACATCAGTGTACCTAAGATGTGAGAGCAAACACTTCTAAATACACATCATTCAAAGACTAAGAAAAAATAGATTAGAATTCCTGCTCATGTTGTCTTTTCTTGTTTTTCTAAATTCTGCCATGGAAACATTCTCAGAATCACAGAACTTTAGAGTTAGAAGGAACTTTCATTTGTGTATATTTTTTGAGAAATAAGTAATTATGTGGTTAAATGAAATATTTGAATTTAAATGTAATATTTGAAATGGCTTTGATAAAGTGTTTCTTAAAAATATTCAGGGAGGAAAAGAAGAATTGGGAGGATTTCAAGCCACCTACAGAGTCAGCAACAACTTCTCTAGAAGCGGTATGTTCATTTTCATAGCTAGTTCAAAATAACGCCAATACTTCTAACACTGAAAAACAACAAATTTTCATGATTAAAAGTCTAAAATCTATGTCTAGATCACACTAACAAACTATATACTAAGTAAATCTATTTTATAAAAATGAAGATTATTGAAGACTATAGCAATTGCCTATTTGTGGTGGAAAATGCCAATTACTTTCGGCCATTTTGAAACATTGTGTTATAATGTAATAGATATAATATGGATGTATGCTCATAGAGATTAAACTTGCATGTAGATTTATTTTCATAATTTCCACCTAAGAATAAATAAAAAATGGATATTTTACCTTAACCTGATTTTCTTGTATCCTGATATTTTTCACTGCGTATAATATTTTGAAGTTTTTAGTTTCATCAACTGGCCTTCAAAAGTATTATTTGTAATGACTATATCATATCCCATATATTTAACTCATCCCCTAGTTTTACAGCATTTAGGGTTCCCAGTTTTTAATTTTTTGATTAATATTGTGGTGAACAACCCTGTGCATAAATGTTTGAACACATCTGATTATTTAAGATATTTAAGGGGTGCAATTTGGAATTTGGGATTGTATTTGATAGGATTTAGGTATAGGCCGCCCAAATACCCAAATCCTACCTTCATCTTTCCTAAGGAGTTATAAGAGTGCCATACACAAAGGGAACAACGGCAGTCAGGAAATCAACATATCATTTCAAAGTCTTTCTGATAAAACAGAGTTTGAACCTTTGGCTCAAATTCGAAGCTTATACAGAGCTTCTCTCACCTAAATCCAAAACAAAATGTTCCCACCAGCCGGCTATTCAATCTGAATTGTTGAGCATATCACTCATGCTCCAGGCAAGAGGAAGTTAGGAAAGATTACAAAATGACCAGATGGCCTTCCCAGCTGCCTAAAAACTAACCTAAAGAGTGAGAGAAGCCACACATATGTGGATAATCTTGCATCACAGTTAAATTTAGCCTGATCAACGTCCTTTAATGCAATTACGTTTCCCTCTTTTGAGGGGAAGTGGACAGAAGGGCTGTTAATGGAGCACAAACTTGTTACAGCACAGAATTCCATAAGGAATCTCTGCTACCTGTTGTCAGATTACTCACCAAAGAAGTCCTATTAATTTATATGACCATGAGTGAAGTATTATAATTTTAAAAATTTCATTAATAAAATGTGTACTATTTTTGCTTTAATTTGCATTTTTGATTACCATGGAAGGTTAATTGTTTTCATCCATTTATTGGTCATTTTTTAACTTTTTATTTCAAAGTAATTATAGATTTACAGGAAGTTGCAAAGGAATATACAGGAAACCCTGATATATCCTTCACCCAGCTTCCCAAGTGCTAACACTTTACATAACTGTAGTACAATATCAAAAGCAGGAAATTTACTTTGATACAATCCACAGAATTTACTCAGATTTCACCAGTTTTTCATGCACGTGTTTACATGTGTAAATGTTTGTGTGTGTGCAGTTATCTGCCATTCCGTCACATGTTTAGCTTTCTGGAATTTCTACCACAATCAAGATACAGAACTATATTACCACTACAAGATTCCCTCCTGCTACACCTTTATAGCCACACCCTTATCTACTCCCCCACCTACTACTTTTCAAGAATATTAAATAAATGGAATAATGTAGTATGTCATTTTTTAGGGTTTTTTTCACTGAGTATAATTCTCTTCAGATCCATCCAATTTATTGCAAGCATCAGCACTATGTTCCTTTTTCTTGCTGAGTATTATTCTATTGTATGGATTTGCCATATTTTATTTAACCTTTTTTCTATTGAGGGACATTTTGGTTGGTTCCATGTATTGGCTATAAAGCTACTATAAATAATTGTATATGCATCTTTATGTAGGCATGACTTTTCATTTCTATGAGATTGAGATCAATGCCCAAGAGTACAATTGAAAACCTATCAAATTGTTTTTAAAAGTGGCTGTACCAGTTCTGGGAAGATGATAGAATAGAGCTCCGGGAAGATGGTGAAACAGGATAGGTCAAGTTCACCCCTGCTCCAAGAAAAACTAGAGAAGGGATGGGAGGGCAACTGAAATGGTGATTCCAGGGTGTAACTGACTGGGGAGAGTCCTCTGCACCACATAGGGAGGCCCTGGTTGCTATAGCTGAGGAATTGAGAAACAGAGAACTAGAGATTGCCCGGCTGGTGCAAACAACCTAACGCGGAAGCCCAGAGCCCTTAGGAGTGCACGGACAGGGAGACAGGGACTTGGAAATAAGTGAGGCTGTGTTTCTTGAATGTGCTACCCTCACCAGTATAGCCCAGTGACCTGCAACTCACCCCACACCCCATGCTCTTGGACCCAGTCACCTGTCCTCCTCCCCATGCTCCAAGCACCCCCACTCCACCAACCATGTGCACGTACCCACCTCACACTCCCACCCCGTGCTCGCCCATGCCTGCCCCAGCCCAACCCACTTCTCCTGTGCAAGTACAGTCTTGCCCCATCCCTCCTGAGTCCTACCTTCCCCCTCCCTTTCCCCTGAAGGTGGTCACCACTGCATAAAGGCTGTGGGCGCTTACCTCCATAACCAGGCTACACCCACACTTAGCCCATACATTGTACAACCCCACCCCAACCCACTGAGATTTGCACTTGTACACTAGTTTATGGCATTCCCAGATCTGCACATGTGTGTGGCCCCTAGTCATGCCCCCGAGTCTGGGCAAGGGCTGACTTGCACAGCTGGGCCACATCTGCCCCCAACCTATGCAGGTGCAGTGCTGATCTGCTACATGCACACAAAGGGCCCTGTGCCCTACCCACCCCCCAGACCTGTGAACCCACACAACCACATCTTCCCTGCTGCTGGGCACCCATGTTCACAGAAACCAGTGTGGCATCTCCAACCTGAACCTATACCTGCGCTGCAGTGCATCATCACACTGTTGTGCCCCATCGTATACTTGTCATCCTGCTCCACATCCATCCCACAAATACAAAACTTTAGACTACAAAAGGAAATCAACTTCCAAACTAAACCAACAAGATATTTATGTGTTGTGAAGACAACAGAAAATCACTAAGCATATGATGCAGACAAGTATAGCCCAGTCTAACAACCAAATTAAAACACAGGAGGAGACACAGACATTGGAACAACTAATAAAAGATATTCATATAACTCTACTAAGTAAAACCAATGGGATGGCTAATGGCATAAAGGAGATCAAGAAGACAGTACAACAGCCTAAAGAGAAATTTGATAGAATAAATGGAAAAGTAGCAGATATCACAGGGATGAAAGATGCTGTAGACCAAATAAAAAAACATACTAGAGACACACAACAGCAGATTTGAAGAAGCAGAATAAGGAATAAGTGAACTAGAGGACAGGACAACTGATTTCAAATACCCAAAACAGCAAATAGCAAAAAAGATGGAAAAATTTAGATTGGATCTCAGGGAAATGTTGGACAAAACAAAGTCGACAAATATAAGAATCATGGGTGTCCCAGAAGGAGAATAGAAGAGTAAAGGGCTAGGAAGAGTAGTTGAGGATATAATGGGGGAAAACTTCCCAACCCTTATAAAGGACATGAATATACAAATCAAAGAAGCCAAAAAAACTCCAAATACAATAAATCCAAATTGGCCTTCCCCAAGACATATACTAATCAGTCTGTCAAATCCTGAAATAGGTAATCCTGAAAGTGACAAGAGAAAAACAATCTACTACATAAAACAGTAACCATAAAACTGATCTCAGACTACTCAACTGGCACTCTGGGGGTGAGAAGGCACTGGTATGATATATTTAAGATGCTGAAAGAGGATTTCTAGCCTAGAATTCAGTACTCAGCCAAATTGTCCTTCAAAACTGAGGGAGAGATTAAAATTTTCATAGACAAAAAAATCTTGAAAGAATTTGTGAACAAGAAACTAGCCCTACAAGAAATACTAAACGGCATTCTGACAGTTGAGGAAAAAAAAAAAGACAGGCGAGGGGAGTCTGGAAGAGGGCACACAATTGAAGAGTATATAGATCTGACAAATAAAATCCAAAGGATAAGATGGTGGATTCAGAAAATGTATAGCTGTGTTCCAGTAGCCACGTTTCTTGAAGATGATTGTATAATGACATAGCTTTCACAATGTGACAGTGTGATTGTGAAAACCTTGTGTCTGGTGCTTCTTTTGTCTACCTTATGGACAGATGAATAAAACACATGGATTAAAAATAAATAAATAATAGGGGGAACAAATGTTAAAAAATTTAGTAGATTGAAATGCTAGTGATCAATGAAAGGGAGGGGTAAGGGATATGGTATGTATGATTTTTTTTCTATTTTATTTTTATTCCTTTTTCTGAATTTATGAAAATGTTCTAAGAAATGATCATGAATATACAACTATGTGATAATAAATGTTCATATTGTATGTTGATTGTTTTTATTAATAAAAAAGATGGTGGATTCAAGAAATGCTTTTTCAGTAATAATTTTGTATGTTAATGGAATAAATTTACCAATTAAAAGATGCAGATTGGCAGAATGGATTAAAAATATATAATCCAGCTATATGCTGCTTACAACAGACTCATCTTGGACACAAGGATATAAATAGATTGACAGTGAAAGGATGGAAAAAGATGTTCCATGCGAGTTATAACCAAAAGAGAGGAGGAGTAGCTATACTAATATTAGACAAAATAGACTTTAAACATAAAGACATTATAAGACACAAAGAAGGACACAATATATTAATAAAAGCGACAATTCACCAACAAGAAATAACAATTATAAATATTTATGCTGCCAATCAAGGAGTTCCAATATATATGAGACAGACATTGGCAAAACTGAAGGGAGTGATAGACGTTTCAACAATAACAGTAAGAGACTTCAATACACCACTCTCCTCTATAGATAGCACAACCAGACAGAAAATTAACACGGAAATAGAGAAGCTAAACAACTTGATAAATCAATTAGACCTAACAGACATATATATGTTTACTCCCAAAAACACCAAGATAAACATTCTTCTCTAGTGCTCATGGAACATTCTCTAGGATAGATCATATGTTGGAGCACAAAACAGGTCTCTGTAAATTTAAAAACATTGAAATTATTAAAAGCATTTTCTCTGATCACAGTAGAATGAAGCTGGAAATCAATAACCACCAAAGAATGAGAAATTTCACAAATATATGGAGATTAAATAACACACTCTTAAACAACCAGTGAGTAACAGAAGACATTGCTAGAGAAATCAGTAGCTATCTGCAGACGAATGAAAATGAGAGTAAAACATATCAGAATTTATGGGATGTGACAAAGGCTGTTCTGAGAGGGAAATTTATTGCCCTAAATGCTGATATCAAAAAACAAGAAAGAGCAAAAATCGAGGACTTAAGTGCTCACCTGGAGGAACTTGAGAAAGAACAGCAAACTAACCTGAAAGCAAATAGAAGAAAAGAAATAACAAAGATTCCAGCAGAGCTAAATGAATGGGAGAACAAAAGAGCAAACAAAAGAATCAATAAAACCGAAAGTTGGTTCTTTGAGAAAATCAATAAAATTGATGGGCCACTAGCAAGACTGACAAAGAAAAAAAGAGAGAGGATGCAAATAAACAAAATCAGAAATGAGAAGGGGTGCGTTACCACGGACCCTGGAGAAATAAAAGAAAACATAGAGGATACTATGAACAACTATATACAAACAAACTGGACAACTTAGATGAAATGGACCAATTCCTGGAAACACAAACAAGCTACACTGACTCAGGAAGAAATAGAAGATCTCAACAAACCAATCACAAGTAAAGAAATTCAGTTATCAAAAATCTTCCTACAAAGAAAAGCCCAGGGCCAGATGGCTTCACAGGGGAATTTTGTCAAACATTCCAAAAAGAACTAACATCAATCCTGCTCAAAATTTTCCAAAAAATTGAGGAAAAAGGAAAAACCACCTAACTAATTTTATGAAGCTAATATCATTTTAATACCAAAACCATGTAAAGATGCTATAAGAAAGGAAAACTACATGCCAATCCCCCTAGTGAACATAGATGCAAAAATTTTCAACAAAATACTAGCAAATTGAATCCAACAACACATGAAAATAATTATACAACACAGCCAAGTGGGGTTAATACCAGAAATACAAGGATGGTTCAACACAAGAAAACCAATTAATGTAATACAGCCAATTGAAAGGGAAAAATTCACATGATCACCTCAACTGATGCTGAAAAAGCATTCAACAAAATTCAACATCCTTTTCTGATAAAAACACTTCAAAAAATAGGAATCAAAGGTACCTTCCTCAATATGATAAAGGGAATATATGAAAAAACCGATAGTCAGCATTGTACTCAATGGAGAGAGACTGAAAACTTTACCCCTAAGATTGTGAATGAGACAAAGATGCCCTCTGTCACCACTATTATTCAACACTGTACTAGAAGTTCTAGCTAGAGCAAGCGGGCAAGACAAATAAATAAAAGACATCCAAATTGGAAAGGAAGAAGTAAAACTTTCATTATTTGCAGATGGCATGATACTATACTTAGAAAATCCTGAGAAATAAAGAACGAAGTTACTTGAGCAACAAACAAATTCAGCAAAGTGGCGGGATATAATATTAATCTGCAAAAATCAGTAATGTTTCTATACATAAACAGTGACCAAATTGATGTCAGTAAAGGAAAAAATTCTACTCAAAATAGCAACTGAAAGAATCAAGTATCTAGGAATGAAGGTAACCAGGGACGTAAAGGACTTGTACAGAGAAAACTACATAGCATTGCTAAAAAAAATCAAAGTAGATCTAAATAGGTGTAAAGACATTCCCTGCTCATGAATAGGAAGGTTAAATATAGTTAAGATGCCAATTCTTCACAAATTGATCTACAGATTCAACATAGTACCAATCAAAATTCCAACAACCTACTTTGCAGACTGGAAAAGCTAGTTACCAAATTTATCTGGAAAGGAAAGAGACCCCGGATAGCTAAAAGCATCCTAAAAGAGAACAAAGTAGGAGGATTAACACTTTCTGACTTTAAAACCTATTATAAATTCACAGTTGTCAAAACAGCATAGTACTGGCACAAAGCTAGAAGTATTGATCAATGGAATAGAATCAAAAGTGCAGAACTAGCCACCAAATCTATGGTCAACTGATTTTTGACAAAGCCCCCAAATCCACTGAACTGGGACAAAGTAGTCTTTTCAATAAATGGGCATGGGAGAACTGGCTATCCATAGCCAAAAGAATGAAAGAGGACCCTGACCTTACAACTATACAAAAATTAACTCGAAGTGAATCAAACACCTAAATATAAGATCTAGCACGATAAACCTTCTGGAAGAAAATGTAGGGAAACATCTTCAAGACCGAGTAATAAGAGGTAGCTTCCTAAACGTTACACCCAAAGCACGAGCAACAAAAGGAAAAATAGATAAATGGGAACCCCTCAAAATCAAGTGCTTCTGCACCTCAAAAGAGTTTGTCAAAAAGGTGAAGAAGCAGCCAACTCAATGGGAGAAAATATTTGTAAATCACACAATGGACAAAGGTTTGATATCCTGTATACATAAAGAAATCATACAATTCTATTACAAAAGAGAAAGTCACCCAATTATAAGTGGCCTAAAGATATTAAAAGTCATTTTTCTGAAGAGTAAATAAAGATGTCTCAGAAGCACATGAAGAGATGATCATTTACGTTAGTTTTATGGGAAATGCAGCCCAAGACTACAATGGGATACCACCTCACACTTATAAGAATGACTGTTATTAAACAAACAGGAAACCACAAATGTTGGAGAGGATGTGGAGAAATTGGGACACTTATGTACTGCTGGTGGGAATGTATAATGGTAAAGCCACTATGGAAGACTGATTGGCAGTTCCTTAGGAAACTAAACATCTAGTTGCTCTATGACCCATCAATAGCACTGCTTGGTGTATACCCAGAGAAGCTGAAAGCAATGACACAAACAGACATTTGCACAGAGATATTCATAGCAGCATTATTCACAATTGCCAAAATATGGAAACAATCCAAATGCCCAACAACAGACGAGCGGATTAACAATATGTGGCATATACATACGATGGAGTATTATACATACAACAGTAAGACAAAATGACCTCCTGAAACACATGACAAGATGGATGAACCTTGAGGACATACTGCCGAGTGAAATATTCCAGACACAGAAGGATAAATACTGTATGAATCCAGTTTTATGACCATGGTAAAAGTACAATCAGGGGCTTATAATACAGAATATAGAGGACTTATAGATACATAGAAGCTACAGATGGGTGAACGGTTAGCTAATGAGTTTGAAATCAAATGTAAGGGAATAGATAGAAGTGAAGGTGGTTCACTGGTGGGTCTATAAGTAATATTACCATATTGAAGGTGAACATGATTGAAAGGGGCTGTATAGAGTTATGTGTCCCACTGATTAATACTAGAAATATAGATAAATTCTTGCAAGAACTACTTCAAAGGTATGATTCATATACAAGGAGTGTTTAGGTCCAGGGTACAGGAGGAAACTCCTATTGCATGCTATGGACTATATTCAACAAAAAACCATCAGCAATACCACAGGAAGAACAGGGGTAAATAATGGGGAGAGGGACAAGAGTTAAGGGGAGGTTAAGATTTCCTATTTGGTGAGGGTGTGTTTATAGGTTATCTTTCTCTTGGGAACAATGAAATTATCTAAAATTGAGAGTGTTGATGGACTGTGGACTTTGGGCATTATCTATGATGCCTAATGAATGCAGGTGGTTGAAGGATGCACTGACTGAGAAGTAGATTGGTATATGCTTTTGAACGAATGTTGTGTTGCTGCAAAAAGGAATGAAGTTGTGAGGCATGCAACGATGTGAATGAACTTGTGGGACAGTTTGTGAGGCAAAATGAGCCAGAAACAAAAGAACAAGTATTGTATAGTCTCCTTTAGAAAATGCTTATAAGAAAACAGGGGCTTAGATTATAAGCTCTTAGAGCAGACACATTTAGTCCGGACTGGTAATTATTTCTGGATTGTGAGAGACTGTTTTATATATCTATATCCTGGTATTTAGAGATAAGAATGAGGCTAATCAGGTCAGGATTAGAACTGCACCTACTCTTTGAGGCCAAATGAAGAAAGGTTTATTTTGTCCAGAACCCAAATTTTCTTTAGTACATTATCTAACTCAACCTGTCTGCACAGCGCACTTGGACAATTGAAGCACAGGGAGCCCAGAATAATAAAGAGGGCCTTTAATCCTTTAATAGCTTAAAGTAATGCCTGGATATATCCTAGAATATATTAGGCAGATAATCAAAAAGTATTTGCAAAGATCCTTGAGGGATTGGAGAAAAAATATGGAATTATTAAACTTTAACATCGAAGAATCCTCTGATACTGTGTCAAACATTAAGGACATCCAAATAAATAGGCCAAGCCCTTGATCTTGAGTCTTACTCTTGTGAAGCTTATGTAGGTAGTGGAGAAGCTTAGACTACCTATAGATATGCCTAAGAGTTACTTCTGGAGGACCTCTGTTGTTGCTCAGATGTGGCCTCACTCTCTCAAAGCCCAACTCTGTAAGTGAAATCATTACCCTCCCCCCTACGTGGGACATGACATCCATGGGCGAATATCTCCCTGGTGGCATAGGAGATGACTCCCAGGGATGAGTCTGGTCCTGGGACCAGGGAATCAACCATTCCATCCTGACCGAAAGGGGGGAAAGAAGTGTAACTAATAATCAGTGGCTGAGAGATTTCAACTAGATTTGAGAGGCTACTCTGGAGGTCACTCTTATGCAAGCTTCAGTTAGACATAGCTACCTATCATAAATTGCTAAACTACAACCAAAACCATTCCAGCCAGTCCTAAAGAACACCTAGGGCAATACATAAGATTCTAGAAAGGTTCCACACACCAGAAACCTATAACCTCTAGATGGGTCCCTGGGCCAGATAAGTCCTGAAACCTAGAGGGCCCAACCTCTCCAAAACATCAGCTAGTTCCATCTCCTTAACCATATTATTGACAGCCCCTTACAAGATGAAAAAGTTAGAATGGCCATAGCTCAAATTCCCCTAAAAAGTGGTATAGAAAGATCAAAGGTGACGGTGGAGTTATGCAGAGAAGATAGCGTCTAACAAATGAATATGATTGCTGAATCATTAAATTGATTTTCTTTTAGCCTCCAGTATCTTAGAACAGCTACAAGTAAAAACCTAAAATTGTGGAGGTGTAACCCATACCAAACTCTGAAATCTCTTCTACAGCTAATTGTGCTGTGCTTTGAAATTTATTGCTTTTTTTGTATATATACATATTATTCTTCACAAAAAAAGAAAAAAAAGTCAATTGTGATGATAAAGATATATTTATTTCTTCTAGCCTCCTACATTCTGAAGCAGCTGGAAGGAAAAATCTGAGATGATGTTATGTTAGCCCATGACAAACCCTGAGATCTGTAACTACTTGCTGAAGAGTGCTTTGACAACTGCTGCTTTTTTCTTTCTTTGCTTTGTATATATGTTAAACAATAAAACAGTAAAAAAAAAAAAAAGTGGCTGTACCATTTGACATTCCCACTGGCGATATATTAATGATCTAATTCTCACCAACATTTCGTGTTGCAACTTTGTTTCTTAAGACCTTCTGATAGGTGTATAGTGTGATCATTTAAAAAGACTTAATTCAAATAATGTATTTAAAACTCAAAATTTCCCATATGAACAGCTTTCAAGTATACAACTCAGTGGTTTTAATTAGGTTCACAGTATTGTGCTACCATCCCTAACAGCTTTTACTCAAATTTTTTCATCACCTGAAAGAGAAACTCTACATGATCTTTTTCTTTATAAATTGCACTCCATTCCATTCCTATTTTTATATTAGAGTATGGATATGCTTTTTTAATTTTATCAAAAGGACTTTCTGTATGAAAATATATTAAAACATCACTTGCTTTCTTTGGAAATATTTTTACCAATTTATCATTTTCCTTAAAGCTTTTTTTTGGCGTACAGAATATTAACATTTTAGGTAATCAAATTTGTCTTTTCCTTTGATATTTCTTCCATTGCTTTTGTATTTAAAAAGTTGTTTTCTATTCAGAGATCAGTTATTCACATAAATTTTTTTTTATGTTTTTAAGTTTACATTTGAATTTATAATCCATGTAAAATTTATTTTGGTGTATACTTTAAAGATCTGTTATGAGTCATTTGCCAAGTAAACAATTATGGCAGAATGATTTGAATAGTCTTCCTTTTCTCATTGGCTTATTCTGCTTTCTTTATCACCCACTCCATTTTTATTTAGACTTGGTTCTGTTTCTGTAAAATCTACATAGTTCTGTCAATCTGTCTGTCAATTCTTGTGCCAGAACTATTTAGCTGGGATTTTGGCAGGAAGTGGATAGTTCCTGGAGTTTAGATTTTTTTTTGTAGATCACTGGAAATGGAACCATATGCCTCGGAAAAAAAAATGTTGACCTGGAAAAGGTCTTGGTTTGTTATGAAAAAGCAGGGGCTTGACTTATGTCTTGTCATGCAGAAGGCTCTGATAATACTTCTTAAGGGGATCTTCCCATGGGATCGTACACCTTAATTTAGGTGTCCTGGGTAGTTGGTAATAATTCCCAGTTTTTCCTCAGAAGTCACATATAGCCTTTTGTCATATGCACGTCTTGGAACAGGCTTGGGTGTCCAGTAACTCTTCTTAAAAGATCTGTAACTCTCATATTGACTCTGATTTATACCTTCACATTGTTGGAACGTTTGTGTTGGAGTCTTTTAAGAAAGACATTCAAGTCAATGTGGTATAAGTCATGGACTGTGTCTTAGGCACCCAGTATTGCACACTAGAAAGAAGTTAAGACCTATCTCTAATCAATAGTTGAGGGAATAACCCACTAAAAGGTAGAAGGAAGGTTTCAGTTTCTTCTAGTGGTAAAATAAGGTTTCAGAGACCATCTCATGGATGTGCAGTTATTTATGCACCTTTGTCATTTTTTTTATTTTCAGGAAGAAATTCTAGTTGGATCACTCTGAAAGGAAATCTTAGCCTATTTAAATATTGGTTTCAATTTCATTTTATAATTCCAAGAGTATAAATTGGAATATTTTTCATTGCAAATAAGATAAAACCCAACACAAACTTGGTTAAATAACAAAGGAAACTTAATGACTCATGTAACAGAAAAGTCCAAACATACTCTGCACTTTGGGTGGTCTGATTCAGTGACCAAACATGGTCACCACTGTTAGAGATTCTCCCTCCCAAACTTGGCAGTAACTAACCAGCTGTGGCTTATCTTCCTGTAACAACAACAGCCCCATCCGTGGCTTCTGTGACTGATCAAGCAAACCATACCCCACCTGCCAGAACGCCACCCACCAGTTCTTCCCAAGGAGAGCAAGGAAACCTAATAGTTCCTTATTGGTCCTTAAACCTCTTGCCCACAACCAAGCCCTGCTACCTATGAAAAATGCCACTTCTTCTTACCCTAATTCCCCACTAATCATAAAATAACCCATAAACTATATTAACTCCTCCTTGCCCCATGTAACACAGTGTATATAATGTTGCACAACCCTCCCAGAGGTGGGCTAAAGTCTATTCTTCAGAGCCCCTCCTTTGAGAGAGCACAACAACCATGAACCTGCTTCTTTCAAACTTTCCTCTCTGACTTCCACAGTGTTGACTTCATTCTAACGCCATTTACCCCTGAAGTCACAGATGGTTGGAAGCAACTCCTTAGAACATGCTTTCTTGTTCCGGAGAGAGATTACATGTGTTTCATCATTCTCAGTTTTAAGGTGTATGACAAAAAGTCTAACTGGCTTAAGCCATTCATAGTTCACCTCCAGGAATTGCAAGTGAAGTTAATCCTATGCAAATTACCCAGCTGAGAAAATTCAAAGTTACTGTTAAGAAAGCGAGGAAGCTGGGGAGCAAAGCAAAGCTGTCTGCTATATCCATTATTCAGAACTTTAGAGACAGTTTCTAAAAGCACGCTGAAGGATGACTTATTAACACAGCTGAATGCTCTGGTTGATCACTACAGAGATTCTGAATACTGCTGGCTCTCAATCAAGAAGAAATACGTATTTGTCAACTCATCACACCACGTGCCAAGCAATTTCTGGGTCATTGCACATAGCCTAGAAAGAATAAGAGGGAGTGTTTTTCATTAGAGAATACTTGGTTTATTGGTGTAAAATTTACAAAACCTGTGCAAAACCAATTTTGCATAGATGGATCCTTTGTTGGATAGCTTGGCATTTGACCAGCACAGAGACACCTGGGCTGCTCTAACTCCCCTTTCCCCTTAAGCTGCATTTGTTTCCTGAGAGGTGCTGTTACAATGTTACTGGCTACAGCTGAAGTTTCCATGTGCAGATGCAGACTGGTCATGGTTGAGTGGATGGAGATATTAGGCAATTTGTCTAGAGATGGAATTGCTTCATATTAACATGTGTTTAAGTGACTTGGATTTCAGATGCCTTGAAGCAGCTTCTGATGACAGTGGGCATAATGCATGAAGTGGCATGGGTTCATGGCTTTGTATCTTCCCCAGTGTGACACCCTAAGCCTATAAACATGAGAGGAGGAGAGCATTGCTGTGGTTTACTGTTTCAACAAAGCCAAAGCTTAACTACTTACTGTATAGAAGAGGGCTGAGAGGCCTGAGGCCGAATAAAGGAGACAATTTCCTCGTGATGTTTTGTGAATGATGGTGACAAGCCAAATGAGTGTCACTCTAACCTCTACCCACTGGGTATTCTGGTGGAATGGGGTAGCTATGAGAATCTAGGAGTGATTTGCTTTTAGATTTTGAATCAGGGTATATGGTGGTTAATGGAGGAATGTAGGAAAATCTAAAGGCTCTCCAGATTTTTGTTGACTGGTTTTGTGGTTTATGTCTGTGATTCAGAGCAAGAATTAGTGTAGAACTGGGCATTTGTTTCATGTCCAGAGATGTAATTTGTGAGATACACACACACACACACACACACACACACACACACACACAGATATATAGTTACTAGTCACACTCACACATACTGGTAACTAACAAATAAACAGTGTTTTATAGTTTTCAGAGTAATTTCACACAGCATTTTAATTTCATTTGATCCTCACAACAATCTTGCGAGTTATGAAAGGGGAGGTAGTGTGGCACTTTGAATTATGTACCCCAAAATCTCATGTTCTTAATCTGTATCCTTCTGTGTATAAACCCACAAGTAAGTAAGACTTTTGAAGGTGCTGTTTTCAGTTAAGGTGTGGTCAGCTGAATCACGGTGGGCTTTAATCTGCAATACTGGAGGCCTTATAAAGAGAATACCACAGGGAAACTGGAAATCAGTGGAAGCCCAGAAGAAAATGGAGAGGATATCATTATATGAGGGAGGCAGAGATACAAACCAAGGAATCTCAAAGATTTCTGGAAACCAGCAATAGGAAGTTAAAGTCTTCAGAGAGAAAGTAAGGATGGCCAATTTCTAGATTCTGGACTTCTCTTAGTGTCAACATTTTGAATCAATTAATTCTTATTGTTTAAGCCAACCCATTTTGTGATACTTATAATAGTAGCCTGGCAAATAAAGACAGATAGCATTTCCATTTTATGGATACAGAGATTCAGTTTCAGAGAGGAATGTTATTCAATGTCTTAAAATAAGAACAGTGAATCAATGATTTGAATTGTGGTTACCTTATTCCAAATCCCGTGCTCTTTCCTCTATAGATCTAGCACATCCTTGCCTTTGGACAATGAGACATGGGGTGGGAAATACAGAGCAATAGTGGCTTTTTGTTCTGAGTATTTCCCCAATCTGATTTTGGAAGATTCTCCAGTGGAGGTGGAGATAGTGAAAGGGCAATGTGGAGGAATCTCAAAATATTATCTGGACCAACAGAAGTCAGTAAGAAGGATATACACTCTGTTTGATTGCATTTATGTCAAGTACAAAGACAGGCAAAACTTATCTACATTATTCAGGATTGTGGTGATGCTTTGCAAAATAGTGACAAGGACAGAGAATGAAAGAAGCTAGTGGGGTCTTGCTCTATGGGATACTATAAGGGGGTATTCATTAGTGAAAAGTCATTGTCCACTTAAAATATGCATAGTTTTATGTGTGCATATGTAATTAAATAAAAGATAAATAAAAAGATAAATATAATAATGTCATATGGAAGAAATCTCAAAGAAAATATAGTTTGAACTAGTAATTTTTAATTTAATTTAAATTGGGATGGTGCCATGTACTTGACTGAGATTATAACTAATCCACCATAAAGTGGTCCTTGTGCTATAAAGTTCCTTTGATATACACATATAATTAGTGTTAGGATTGAATCATGTCCCCCACAAAAGGCATGTTCAAGCCTCAACCCCGTTCATGTGGGTGTGAACCCATTTATAAGTAGGTTCTTTGAAAATGTTATTAGTTTAGATGTGCCTAAACTGAATGAGGTTGGGTCTTCATCCAGTATGGTGGAAGTTATTGCAAGCAAAGAAAATTGTACACAGATAGAGAAAAGACACATGGAGAAATAGCTAGATGGAAGTCAATATAACCCAGAAGGGAAAGGATGCTGCCATATGCATTGCCTTGTGACGAAAGCCAAGGACCAAGGATTACAGGCAGCCAGAACTAATGTCACAGTTCTCCAGGAAAAAAGGATCCTTTGGCTGACCTTGATTTTGGGCTTCTCTTACATAACTTGCCTAAATATACACAGCTTGTAAGTGGTAGAGCCAGGATATGTCTCTCTCCAGAGCCCAAACTCAACCCTTAAGAGGTAATATTTTCATTAACTGCAACAAATATACCACTCTAATGCATGATGTAACTAATATTTTTTAAATGAGATGCTGCTATGAAATAGTACTGACCTGTATTCCCACTGCCCTATGAGAGAACTGGGAGACATAGTGTGTTTTGGGCTCAGAATAATTCCTTTAGTGAGAAAACCATTGCCTTTGGATTAGATATGTGCCTTGCTCCTGTCTTCTGTGATGTTTCCTTTTCTAAGATATGCCTCAGTCCTCCATGTAAAAAAGTCTCTTCATCCAGACGAGTTTGGCCAGGTTTCTTGTATATTTTTACGTAGAAATAGTTTATTTTGAACCATTTCATTTTACTGGGTAATCTTTTCTTGGATGCCCTTTTATCTAATGGTGCTTTTTTCCCCAAATTGCTTGTTTTTTTAAATTTCTAGATTTGATTGATTTACTTCTATATTGTAGTGTTTATTTTATAGACTATCTTATCATTTTTAATCTTCAAAGTGTGTTCTCTTGTTTAATTTAATCTGTTGAACTCTATGAGAATATGGTCAGCTTGAAAGCATTATTTCAGTGTAGCATTTCATGTTTGATTATTTGTTTCATATAATTTTGTTACTTTTAACTTTTCATCTGGTTAATTGTTCTGTTTTCTATCTTCAAAGTTCATTTTATCTCATTTATAGCATTGGCTTCTCTATCTTTTACCATTAAAGGGGAATAAAGGGGTGGCTGCTGAGGTTGGAGCAGGATGGGATTAAGTATAGGGAAGATTTACATGTGTATTTCCACTCAATCCTGCCTGCTTTCCAAGAAGAAAAGGTGGAATGTTAAGTGTTAAAGAACTGGCTCTATAAGCTGACTTTTTCAAGGCTCTTCCTTCAGAAAAGGCCTTTCTTTGATTCAAGAGTATCAATAATAGCAGCACCAGCAGCGACTGCCATTTACCAAGCATCCATGCATAAGGCATGGAACTAGACGCTTCACATGCATGCCTTATTTAATCCCCAGAATAACCCAACAGGTAGGCGCAGTTAGTTTCATTTTACTCAAAAGGAATTTGAAGCTCTGAGAGATTAAATAATTTGTAGAGCTCAAATTTGAATCCAGGTCTGTTTCAATTCCCAAACCCTTGCACTTTCTGCAGAAACCTGAGCACACATACCTAGGGAAGAACAGGATTCCTTTGAAGCAAGAGAGAAGGAGGACTTCCCGAGGGTTCTCCCCCTCTGCCTGAATTCCTCTAATTCTTACTGCAAAGGGTCCCCCATTCCAACCGTGCATCTGGGTCTTTTCATATCCCCATCTTCTTGTGTAGAACCAAAGGCTTTTACCAGGTGAGCTCACACCAGGATCCAGTCTTCATGGGGACAGAAGAACCACATTCTGTAAGCCTGTCACCTTGGCTTACATCCCTGTTGCCAGTTTGGCTCAGGTCAGTTGCTCCTGGGTATTCAAAACCCCTATAGGCAGGCTCTTATCCACCTGCTCTTTTATCAACGCAATGTATCACTTTTACCTCTCTGCTAAAGAGCCCTAGAAGTAGCTTCCCTCAGCAAAATCTGCTTCCTTTTGCAAACAGACCTGGGGAAGCTCTGAATCATTCCCCCTTTCTTTCTGTTTTCTCTCCTGTTTATTTAAACAATTTTCACCCCCCACAGGAAGAACAGGATGGCAAACATATAACAGCACCTCCTATTCACCAACCCTGATAAAGTTTACTTTTGCAACAATACTAAGTATTGCTAGCTGCTGCGTAAGTCACTTAGAAGTTCCGAGCATACTGAAAATAATTTACATGAAACTGCTTAAGGTAACCTCTTAACCACGTTAGTGAAAGGTTTAGGAGGTGAAAGGGTGAAAAAGAAGGAAGGTAGACTGGGAAATTTAAAGCGGGCAGGTTTATTTCTGCGCTCCGGGGCTGAGCTCACCGAACCCAAGATGGAGAGAGGTGAGTCAGCGCCTGGGTGATGGCGTGGGCGGCTTTTAAGCAAGGGGGTCAGGTGACGTCAGGAAGGGGCGATTCTCCAGAAGTCAGGCGTCTGGAAGGGGCGGTTCCAGAAGCCATGTTGGGAGGGACAACACAGCCTCCACAGCTCCAGTTGCAGTGCCCTTCCTGTTCCCCCGACCTAACAGTTAGCAACTCTCATCTGCCTTTATATCTTTCTTTTTTTTTTTTTTATAGAAGTGTTTATTTTTATCTTCTGAAGCTTGAAAACATGTTCCGGATGTAATACAATGACAGCTTTTCCTTGCAGCTATTGGACATTTCCCCATAGATTTACAAATCTGTTTTATACCTGTTTGTTTACAGAATTAGACTTATTGTCCTCAAAAGATGAGGGAAAGGACTACAAATATGTGTAAAAGAGTGGAAAAGCATAGTGTGGTCTTTTAAAAATATTGAGGAAGAAGATCACTGGAAAGACCCCAGAACTAGGGTTCAGAAAATCCTCTGGGCCAATAACTAACCATGAGATATTGGGCATGCCGTTTTCACAAAATCCCAGTTTTCTGCATTTGTAAATGGTGGGGGACAGTGAGACTAGACAACCCTTCCAACTATAAGATTCCTTGAAATATGTGAAAATTGTTATCTGACAGGAGAATCACAGCCTCCAAATGACAAGACAGAGGACAAATAGGTGGATTCGGAACTGAGAGACAATAGTTGAATGGGATAATTATCAGTTTGTTTTCTCTTAGCTATGAATCCACACTTCTTTGCCCACCTTTGTGATGCTGGAGCTGTACTATGAAGATGTTTCTTCTTTGTCAACTGGCTTGCTGTTTAGCTTTTCCAGTAGAGGGCATACCCTTCCTTCTTTGTGCTCATTTCCATTGGGGTCACTGTCAGAAGTGATAATAGCATTAACCGTAGCAATTTTGACTGGTCAGCAGGAGCCCTCATCTTCTGGCATGATTCTTTGCCACTACAGCAATGGTGGCCCATGCCCTGCAGAACGTTTCTTCACCATAGAGTGATGGATAGCTCCTGAGGTTCGGATGTAGTTTTTGACCTCTAGCAAGTACACATTTATTCCCAATAGCTTATTCCACGTTCCTGTGGTAGTCATGTCCCTTCCCTCAGAGATCTGAATCTCAGCCTTGAGGATAACCTCCTTTAAGTTTCTAAATTCCTTTCCTGTTCAATCTCCTCAACCCTAGAATTGAGGGAGTTTCTGCTTTCTGTAGTTGTTCTTTCTGTATCCCTTATATTTCCCTTATTCAAATTACTCGTGTGGTTTCTGTCTGTCTCCTGACTAGACCCTGACTGATACACTTAGTACAGCTATACACACACACAGACACTAACACATATTCACAGACACACAAATGTATTTGTATGTATCATATTGTATGCATATATATACATAGATGCACACACATAATCATGCACACATATACATATATATACACAAATATATGACATATATTAGAGGTTAAAACAAATTAACCAATGAATAAGTCATTTGGAGGTGTTATCCTCATATGTAGAAACTGCCCTGTTTCCAAATGGGCTAGTTCAGTTGGCAAAAGGTACCTAAGTAAGTTTTGAGGGAAGCTTAGGTAAATGAAAGTAATAAAAACACTTTTATTCGGTTCCAAAACACTGACTTCAAAACAATTAAATTAATAAAGTAGTTTCACTCTTTTTTTTAACTCAATGAAAGTCTTTAAAAATTAAATTGTTTTTAACTCATGATTTGTTAACTCAATAAATGTGGTTTTCAATGTAATTGCTTTTGAAGTTACTATTCTTGAATGTAATAAAAGTTTTTTAATTTTTCCTTTTATTACCTTACTTGTTTTAAAGTCTCTCCATCAAGCTTTTATCTCTACTTAGACAGCCTTATAGACCAATTTACAGAGCATCATTACTCTGCAGGGAAGCAGGTAGGTGCTGCCTATGTCATGCTAACCCGCAAAGTTGTGAAATGGGACTGGGGACAGTAAATGCCATCTCTAGCCATGTATTTCAAGCCTTCAGGTACTCTTCTTTCTCTTCAAACCTCACTTCTCACCCTCACTCTTGGCAGATGATCTTGTTTCAAACTTCACTGGGAAACAGAAGCAATCAAATACATTGCTCATTTTCTCACCACTATACCTACAAAAATATTTATAATCTGTTGCCAGTTCTCTTTTTCTTCTCTCTGGTTACAACAGAAAATGATGTTCTTTCTTTTATCAAAGGCCAACTCCTCCACTTGTACTCTGGATCCCATCTTCTCATGCTTTCACAAGGCCTTATGGAATCAGCTCTTCCATTTTTCTACTTCATCATTTCATTATCACAAAATAAACTATATCTTTAACCTTAAACAGACATTTTCCTTTACTCCACATCCCCTTTCACTTACCCCTTCCTCTCATTTCCTCACCATAGATTTATTCACAATCTATCTCTCTGTCTTTCACTTTACATTCCATATTGAACCCAGTGCAGTCATCTTTCTGCCAAAACCACTCCATTAAAATAGAGTTAGCAAAAATCACAAATACCTTCTTTGTCACCAAACTGAAAAGAAACATCTCTGTGGTCATTGTGTTTATTCTTTGGGCATCACTTGTCAGCATTGACCACTTACTACTTGAAACATCCTCCTCTCTTAACTTCTGTAAACCATACTCTCCAGATCATCTTATTGGATATGTAATAGTAGCCCCTTTGATTGCACTTTCTCTTCAAATAGACACTTCAACAGTGTTCAGTTATAGAGTCTCCTTTTTTTCCCTTTACATTCTTTCCCAAAGTGCCTCTTCATGTTGAAGATATCCAAATCTATATTTTTAGTCTGAGATTGTACTCTAACCACCAGAATTGCTTATCCAGCTATCTTGACATTTCCACTTAGCTATATCACAAATATCTCTAACTTGTCAAAACAATACACTTGGTTCTCAACTCTCCAAATCTGTTCATGTCTACTCCTATAAATTTCTTGGTAGATAATCAAATATTCATTGCTGTTTCTTGGATTTCCCACCCCGTTCATACTAAGCTAGTAGAAATTTCTACTAATTATAGCTACAGAATATATTTTAAATTTTCTTTCCCTCTCAAATTCCATTGCGAATTACCCTTATCCAAAGGCCATATTTTATTTGTACTACTGCAGTAACCTGGTCTTCCTCCTTCCCTTCTTATTCATACTCCAGTCCTTTCTCCATATAATACTAGAGTGATCTTCATATCAACTTCTTAGCAGAACCTTCAAGTCCCTAAATAATTTGGCTCCTTAGCACAACTTTAACCACTCTCCCTCTTACCCATAGTGCTTTAGTTAACCAGGCTTATTTTCAGTTTCTTGAATATTCAAAAATCTTTCCTGCTTCAAGACCCATGATACTTCTTTTCTCTGGAATGCTTTTTTTTCCCACTCTTTACATGTTGATTCTCTTACTTTAAGTCAGTTTAATTATGACATCTTCAGAGAGGCTGCCCATGAATATGATATCTAAAGTAGACCCCTCTCTATTATTATTCTTATCAATGTGCTCATTTGTTTCCTTCATAGCTTGTATTCAATTTTAGAATTCGTTTTATTTGTTTGTCTGCATATTTAGTTATTGTCTGATTTCCTAACTAGAATCTAAATCCATGATGCCAGAATGCATTTCTGTGTTATATTCTCCTATCCCCAGAACCAAGAAAAATTTGTAGAACCTAGTGAACACAGAAAAAGTATATGATGAATGAATGTATACCATTCTTCTGTAATCCTTTAGCTTGTCCCTCTTCTACACCATGAACCTTGAACTTTGTTGTCTACTCAACCACTTTCAAATCTACCCACTGTATTGACTCTACTTTCTTCTCTGCTGCTGATGCTTTCTCTAGAATCCAATTTCCATCAGTCTTACTTCAGCCTATTAACTTCAGTCTGGACTCCAGTCAGCATTTTTGCTGGATAGTTTTATGTAGTTTTATTTTACCATGAACTACAAACTAACAAAATGAGCCTCATCCCCAGGAAAAAGAGTTAGAAAAAATAATGAGCTCAAGACTAGAACTCTATTTTTCTGGATATTTCAAAGAAAATACTGATGCTGATTTGGGATACTCACACTTCGAAGACTCTTATTTTTTTTATTTTTTATTTTTACATGGGCAGGCACTGGGAATTGAACTCAGGTCCTCTGGCATGACAGGCGAGCATTCTTGCCTGCTGAGCCACCATGGCCCACCCTCTTATCTCTTTTGAGACTGCTAGATGTCAGACAAGGGGCTGGTAGTGACACTATAACTTTCTCAGGCCTGCACAAGATTTCCCAGGAATACAAAGGGCATTTTAAGACTTCTATTATACCAAGAATGTGAAAGATTTTGAGTGTTAAGGAAAAGCACAGGGTTCGAAGATTCCTGACTTTGTTTTCACTGTGAAAGGCGATTATATTATCTGAATTTACTTAATAGGGCTTCAGTCATGTAGTTAGTGTTAAGTTTTTTTGTTCCATGATCTGTTATGAGGTTATGGGAATTTGGAGCACAAAAAATTACTTACTGGACCTTTTTCCTATTTGCTACCACAGAAATATTTACAAGCTCACTAATAATAATCAAAGATATGGCAATAGAAATAAGTAAGATTAAATAATTCATTTCACAAAATTTAGTGAATTCAATTTATATACCAAATAATGCTGATATAACCGAACAAAACACTTCCTGTGTGCAAAGACTTTAAACTCCATTGAGAGGTACCATGGCATAGCTATTAAGTTAAGGAAAAGTGAAAATCATGAATCCCAATTGTGGGGCTATACTCAATCAATGTATCAAATATGCAGGTAATTTGGAAGTTGTTACAGTCTTCCCAAGATGCAGTTTGGTAATAGGCAATTCAAAGAAGATGGGTAATTACAGATATAATTTGACACAAGAATGCCACCCTTGGAAATGTAGCTCAAGAAAATGTCCCAAAGTAGGAAAACAGCCACTTTTGTTCAAAAACATTTGTAGCTTCACAATCTATAATAACAAACTGGAAATGATAAAAAAAATCATAAGTTGGAGGAATTATTAAGATAGTGGCAGTATGTTTCTGTTTGGATTTTCACAGGAAACAAGTCCAGAGACTAGGATTTAAGTAAAATTAGTTTTGCGGTGGGGGAGGTAAAAGGAACAGTAGGAGGAGAGTAAGGAAATGAGACAGGGTGGCAAGGCAGCCAATAAAGGGTTCATTATCAAGCCAGTGATCACTGAGCATGGCTGAAGATGAAACTATTGAAACTGGCACAATACACACATCTCAAAATTGTATCATCTGTGTGGTGATGTAATGATACTCTAACTCCTCTAAGAGTCATCAAGTTGAGGTTTATTCCAAGGGGGTGTTAATTCTTCTGCCTTTTCTACTTGCCATGGGTGTGGCCATATTGGCTATTTTTCCTTGGTGGAGTGGGAAAATCCCTCAGTCACAGATCCAGATACTGATAGTTTTCAGCAGTCTGGAGCACATTGAAAGGTCAGCTACATATAAAAGTGCAATGATATAATATATTGCCATTAAACATGAAAAATGAGTAGCCCCTCCACATATTTGTAAACATATATAAGAAAAATATTGCCAAGCAAATAAAGATCACAATACTATTTGAGTGACATTTACAAACATGTAAAACCTAGTTATGTCACTAGAACACAAAGAACATACCATGCTATTGGTAAACAGATGTTATTTCTTTATATTATAAAGGGATTAATTAATGAAAATGATCCATCAAAGTTAATATAAAGAATGATTCTTCTTTGTGACATCAGTGAATTGATACCTTTTAAATGCTAGCAGTAATGCTGACAAGGTGCATATCTAAGAGAAGTTGCAAAGGTAGAATCATTGGAACTTGGTCATGTTTTGAATTTGGTTGAAGAAAGAGTGAAATCATCAAGGATAACCTGAATATTTGTGACTAGGTAATGGAAAGATAGCAGCATCTTTAATAATGCTAGGGAAGTCAGGAGGAAGATTATGTTTTAAGGCAAAAGATTGTTGCATAAAGATAAAAGACTATAATGTTCTTAGGAGGATTTCTTAATATGATATTAAAGCTGGAGAGCCCTTGAGATATTCACTGATATTCACCAAACTGAAATGCAGAGAAATGAAGTTGGCAAAATTTTCCAAATAAGGGTAGAAACAACATCACACACAATGGTTAACCCAAAAAGAACACTGAAAAGGCACAAAGTGGGGCGGTGGGGGGGTGGGGAGGAGAATAGTCCTTTTCAAAGGATGTGGTTTTTCCCATTGATCATTCTTATAATTTTTCATTAACTTTCCTCAGACCATTAGAGATTAGGAAGACAATCTTTGCTAATTAATTTCCACAATACAGGTTTTAATGAAAGGAGATAAAACACTCGAGGAGGCAAAATAATTAGTAGATACTTTAACTTATACATTTTATTCTTATCGGAATCTGAACATTTGTCGTCTGGCTCGTTAGCTGGCATTAATCTCATATTGTGTCTCTGATCTGTTGCCATGGCTTGGTTTTAACAGAGCCAGAATTTTTGTCTGTTTTACTCCTAGATTGTCTCTGATGAAAGGATAAAAGCAGTGATACGCAAAGAACTACTTTGTCACTACTTGCATGGTCTGACTTAAGATGCTCTAGACATTGACATAAGTAGGCTACAGAGTTTTATTGACCTCAATTAGCAAGAAAGCAACATTTCTTTTATTTGTGCCATTAATATGGGCAAGGTATAAAGAGTGCAGTAAATTTCTAATTTAAATTTGGAACCCAGTAAAGGGAGAAAATTTGACTTGTAGCATGTTTGCAGTTCTGTGAGTCATAGCCAATTTTTTTAACATAAGCCATCTGCCAGCATAATACTTTTAATGATACATTTACTTAAAATTCTTTTCACATGCTTCCCTGAGTTCCTGTACTCAGGCAGATCAGAAAGAATATTTGGCTCAGGCCTCTGTGATCTACTGTTGCCATTGATTTGAGTTGACAATAACCTTCACCACTCAATGTGTCTCCTCAGGGGCTAATTAATATTCCGTTTATCTTGTCCTTTATCTCCTGAAGATCTTTGATATTATTCAAACTCTGTAGGCTGATGTGTTTGTATTTTTCTGGAAAGTTGCATATTTCACAGGAGCTAATAGGTGGCCATCTGATGTTTTGCAACATTTTGGGGGCAGTCCAAATAGAAACAAAACTTGGTTTTCATAGATGGGTTTGGCTTGTCTCCATTATTTGATTCTTTCTAAACTGCTTTGGAAGTTCCAGAAGACCATCGTGATATAAGTTCAGTTTCTCATCCAAAAAAATATTTATTAAGAATCTACTCTTTAGAAAGTTCTATACAATGCTCTAGAGATATCAAGATGACTGAGGCATACCCAAGTCCTCAAAGGAGCAGCATAATATAGTGGTTAAGGGCAAAGACTTCAGAATCAAACTTGGATTTAAATACCAGCTCTAGTACTTATGAGGTAGACTGATGACTTTGTCTGAGACTCAATTTATTCTTTGGTAAAGGGTATTTTTTTCAATGCAATTTAACTGAGAAATATTCACACAACATATAATCATCCAAAGTGTACAGTGGTTCATAGTATCATCATACAATCATGTACTCATCAGCACAATCAGTTTTTTCTGATTATTTATTTCAAATATCTTTTTTATTCAGATATGTTCATGCACCATACAGTGCATCCAAAGCATACAATCAACGCCTCACAATATCATCACATAGTTGTGTATTCATCACCATGATTATTTTTAGAACATTTGCATATCTCCAGAAAAAGAAATAAAAGGAAAAAAGAAAACCATCAAAATCCCATACACCTTACTCCTCGCTCTCATTTACCGCTAGTATTTTGATCAACTACTCCATTTTCTTTGACCACTTATTGCCCCCTATTATTTATTTATTTTTTTGTCATTTTTAACTCATCTGTCCATACCCCGAATAAAGAGAGTATCAGCCACGAGGTTTTCACAATCACATGGTCACATTGTAAAGGCTATATAGTTAAACAATCATCTTCAAGAATCAAGACTACTGGGGCGGGCCACGGTGGCTCAGTGGCAGAGTTCTTGCCTGCCATGCCAGAGACCCAGGTTAGATTCCCAGTGCCTGCCCATGCAAAATAAAGAAAGAAAGAAAGAATGAAGACTACTGTAATACAGTTCAACAGATTCGGGTACTTCCCACTAGTCACTCCTATACACACCATAAGCTACAAAGGGATATCTATATATTGCATAAGAATAACCTCCAGAATAATCGCTTGACTCTATTTGAAATCTCTCAGCTATGGAAACTTTATTTTGTCTCATTTCTCTCTTCCCCCTTTTGGTCAAGAAGGCTTCCTCACTCTCATGATGCCAGGTCCCAGCTCATCCTGGGAGTCTTGCCCATATTACCAGGGAGACTTACACCACTGCGAGTCATGTCCTATGTAAGATGGTAGGCAGTGAGTTCACCTATTGAGTTGGCTTAGAGAGAGGCCATATCTGAGCAACAAAAAAAGGGTCTCTGGAGTGACTCCTAGGCCTAAATTTAAGTAGCTTAGCTTCTCCATTACAGGAATAAATTTCATAAGGGAAAGCCTCAAGATAGGCTTGGCCTATTAAATTGGTTGTCCCCAGTGCTTGCAAGACTATCAGGAATTCCCCAGATGGGGAAGTTTAATATTTCCTCCTTTCTTCCAAGACCCTCAAGGAGACTTTGAAAATACTTTTTTATTCTCTGTCCAAATTGCTCTGCAATCTATTGGGGCATCACACTAACCTGTACAAACCATCAAGATCTTACTCCCAGTTCAAGATTTCATGTAATTATGGTGTTCAAAGAAACTGACTGACCATACAAGTTAAATTAGATAGTGCACCTCCAAAAATATAAATTTTGCACCAAACAAACATCTCTTCCTTTGATCTCACATGGAAGTTGAAGTTTTAAAATATAGGCCATAACATCCTTTATCTTGTATTCTGATTTACTTTAGTTCTATCCATATCAACTTCATTCATGTCTCTAGTTGATGTCTGATCAGTTTTTCAACATTTTTAACAGCTGCTATATAGGATAATGCTGACTTTCATACCTTCAGTGCTCTGACTCAAAGTCTCAGGTATTACATACATACTTGAAGTTTCAAGGAACAACCAGATTATACACAAATAGCTCAGTATCTCAGAATTTAGAAATAACAGTTACAACTCCAGAACAGATGTGACTGCTGTAAAAGCTTACAATCTAGGACCCTTTACAATAGGTCCCAACATGATAAACTATGCTATCGACTCCAATTCTCAGAGTTTGTACATTATAGTTAATCCATATGAGTGAGGCATGATAATATTTGTCTTTTTGTTTCTGCCATTTCATTGAACATACTGTCCTCAAGTTTCATGCACCTGGGTACGTGCTTCACAATTTTATTCTTTCTTGCAGTCACTCAGTAGTCCATTGTGTGTATACACCACAGTTCCTTCTTCCTTCCCTCAGTTTTTGTACCCTTAGGCCACCTCCATCCATTATGAGTCACGAACACTGCTGCTTCCATAAACACCAGTATGCAAATGTCCATTTGTGTCAACACTCTCAGTTCCTCCAGGTTTATACCTAGCAGCGGGGTTACAGGATCATATGGCAACCCCATCCTTGTCAGCTGTGGAGCCACCACACTGCTCTCCGAGGGGCTGCACCATTCTGCTTCCCTACCAACAGTGAATAGGTGCACATTTTCTCCATGTTTTCTTCAGCCCTTATATCTCTCTGTTCGTTTTTTAAACAGTTTTATTCACACATCATACAATCTAACCTAAGTAACAAAAAATCAGTGGTTCCTGGTATAATCACATAGACATGTCTTCACCACGCAATCTATAAGAGAACATTTCCTTTTCTTCTGCAAAGAATCCCCCACCCATTCCCCATATCCCCTACTTATTGACATTTCACATTGGCATATTGACTTTGTTCATTCAGTGGAAGCATATCAGAATGTCACTGTTAACTATAAACCCTAGTTTGCATTGATTATATTTTTTTGTGTACCATCCCATTTTCAACACCTTGCAGCGTTGATACTCACTTGTTCTCCCTCAGGCAAAAACATTTTTATATTTGTACATTTAATCACCATCATTGTCCACTCTAGGCATTCCTAAGTTATACTGGCTCTGCCTTTATCCTCTATCTTTCCTTCTGGTGTCATACATACCCCCAGCTTTCCTTCCTCAACCATACTCAAACTCAGCTTTGTTCAGTGTACTTATATTATTGTGCCACCAGCAGATAGTATTGTGCTATCCATTTCTGGATCTTTACAATCAGTTTTGCTGAACATTCTGTACTCCTTCAACATCAAATGCCAATCTCTACCCTCTTTCTCTCCCCTCATAATCTGTATTCTCAACTTTAACTCTCAAAATTCACTCTTAATGTTAGCTCACATTAGTGAGACCATACAGTATTTGTCTTTTTGTTTCCGGCTAATTTCACTCAGCATAATATCTTCAAGTTTCATCCACACTGTCACTTGCTTCATAACTTTATTCTGTTTTACAGCTGCATAATATTCCATCATATATATATATATATATAGATAGATAGATAGATAGATAGATAGATAGATAGATAGACCACAGTTTGTTTAGCCCCTCATCCATTGATGGACATTTGGGCTGCTTCCATCTCTTGGCACTCATGAATAATGCCGCTATAAACGTGGGTATGCAAATGTCTGTGTTCTTGCCTTCAGTTCTTCCAAATATATACCTAGTAATAAGATTGGTGGATCATATGGCAATTCTATATTTAGCTTCCTGAGGAACTGACACACCACCTTTCAGAGTGCTGGCACAATTCTACATTACTCTCAACAGTGAATCAACCATATCCTCTCCAACAAATGTAGTTTTCTGTTTTTTTGATAATGGCCAGTCTAGTAGGTGTGAGTTGATAACTTATTGTGATTTTGATTTGCGTTTCCCTTATAGCCAGTGAAGTTGATCATCTTTTCATATGCCTTTTACCCATTGGTATTTCTTCTTCTGAAAAGTGCCTGTCCATGTCTTTTGCTACCATAGGGCAGTTCATATTTTTGTTGCTGAGTTGTAGAATCTCTCTATATATTCTGGATATTAAACCCTTATTTCATATGTGATTTCCAAACATTGTCTCCCATCGCATAGGTCGCCTTTTTACTTTCCTGAAAAAGTTCTTAGATGCACAAAAGAAACTAAGAAAAAGTTCTTAGATGTTTAATTTTGCGGAGAACCAATTTATTGGTTTCCTTTTTCATTGCTCATGTTTTGGGTGTAAAGTCTAAGAAACCACCACCTATCACAATATTTATAAGATACTTCCTTGCATTTTCTTCTAAAAGTTTTATAGTCTTAGCTCTAATACTTAGGTCTTTGATCCATTCTGAGTTAATTTTTGTGTAGGGTGTGAGATATTAACCCTCTTTTACTCTTTTGGATATGGATATTCAGTTCTCCAGATACCATTCATTGAAGAGGCTTCTCTGCCCCAGTTGGGTTGGCTTGACCATCTTATCAAAGATCAACTGTCCATAAATTAGAGGGTCTATTTTTTAATCCTCACTTCAATTCCATTGGTCAGTATATCTTTCTTTATGCCAATAACATGCTGTTTTGATGTCAGGTAATGTAGTTTTGTAATATGCTTTAAAGTCAGGTAGTGTGAGACTTCTCACTTCATTTATCTTTCCCAAGATATTTTTAGGTATTCAGGGCATTCTACACTTCTAAAGAAATTTTGTTATTGATTTTTCTATTTCTGCAAAGAAAATTGTTTGGATTTTAATTGGTATTGCATTGAATCTATAAATCAGTTTGGGTGGAATTGATATCTTAACTATATTTAGTCTTCCAATCCATGAACATGGTATGTTTTCAATTTATTTAGGTCTCCCATGATTTCTTGTAGCAATTTCTTTCAATTTTCTGTGTATAGGTTTGTTGTGTCCTTGGGTAAATTTATTCCTATATATTTGATTCTTTGGGTTGCTAGCATAAATGACATTTTTTTTCTTGATTTCCTCCTCAGAGTGCTCATTACTAGTGTATAGAGACACTGCTGATTTGGAGGTGTTGATTTCATACCTTGCCATTTTTCTTTATTCATTTACTCACTTTAGTAGATTTGCTATAGATTTTTCAGGATATTTGACATATAGTATCATGTCATTTGCAAACAGTAAGAGTTTTACTTCTTCCTTTCCAATATTACATGCCTTTTATTTCTTTTTCTTGTCTAATTGCTCTGGCTAGAACTTCCAGCACAATGTAGAATAACAATGAAGACAGTGGGAATTCTTGTCTTGTTCCTGATCTTTCTTTCTGTGCCTGTTTTTCCTATATTCCTGTTATCATATTGAGGAAGTTCCCTTCTATTCCTCTTCTTTGAAGTGTTTTCATCAAGAAAGGATGTTGAATTTTGTCAAATGCCTTTATTGCCTGAATATAGAGGATCATGTGTTTTTTTTGCTTTGATTTATTAACATGGTGTATTGTATTAATTGATTTTCTTGTGTTGAATCACCTTGCATACCTGGAATATATCCCACCTGGTAATCATGTATGATTCTTTTAATGTGATGCTGGATTCGATATACAAGTATTTTGGTGAGGATTTTTCCATTTATACTCATTAAGAGATTGGTTTGTAATTTTCTTTTTTTTTTTTTTGTAGCTTTGTCCGACTTTGGTATTAGGGTGATGCTAGCATCATAGAATGAATAAGGTAGCTTTCTCTCCTCTTCAGTTTTTTTTTTTTTTGAAGAGTTTGAACAGGATTGGTACAAATTCTTTAATGCTTGATAGAATTCACATGTGAACTCATTTGGGCCTGGACCTTTCTTTTTTGGAGCTTCTTGATGACTGATTAAATCTTTTACTTGTGACTGGTTTGTTGAGGTCATGCATTTCATCTCAAGTCAATGTTGATTGTTCATGTTTTTCTAAGAAGGTGACCCTTTCATCTAAGTTGTCTAGTTTATTAGCATATAGTTGCTCATAGTATCCTCTCATTGTCTCCTTTATTTCTGTGTGGTCAGTAGTTATGTCCCTTCTCCCATTTCTGATTTTATTTATTTGGGTTCTCTATCTCTCTCGTCTCTCTCTGTCTCTCTGTCTCTCTCTCTGTCTGCCTCTCTCTCTGTTCAACCTAGATAAGGGTCCATCTATTTTATTGATTTTCCCAAAGAACCAAGTTCTGTTTTTGTTGATTATCTTGATTATTTTCACAACCTTAATTTCATTTTTTTCTGCTCTCATCTTTGTCATTTATTTCCTTCTGTTTGCATTGGGGTTAGTTTGCTGTTTTTTCTCTAGTTCTTCCAGGTGAGCAGTGACTTCCTCAAGTTTTGCTCTTTCTTTCTTTTTTTTTAATATAGACATATAGGGCAATAAATTTTCCTCTCATCACTGCTGTGTTGGTTAGATTCAGTTGTCAGCTTGGCCAGGTGAGCATACCTAGTCTTGTTGCTGCGGACATAAGCCAATGGTACGTGAACCTCATCTGTTGCCAATTACATCTGCAGTTGGCTTGGAGGCATGTCTGCTGTAATGAATGACGTTTGACTTAATTGGCTGGTGCTTAAGTGAGAGAACGCAATGTAGCACAGCCTAAGCAGCTCGGCATTCCTCATCTCAGCACTCGCAGCTCAGCCCAGGCCCTTGGAGATGCAGAAAGAAGTCACCCCGGGGAAAGTTGTTGGAACCCAGGGGCCTGGAGATAAGACCAGCAGAGACCATCCTGTGCCTTCCACGTAAGAAAGAACCTCAGTGGAAAGTTAGCTGCCTTTCCTCTGAAGAACCAACAAAATAAATCCCCTTTTATTAAAAGCCAATCCATCTCTGGTGTGTTGCATTCTGGCAGCTAGCAAACCAGAACAACTGCTTTTGCTACATCCCATAAATTCAGATATATTGTGTTTTCATTTTCACTTTCTTTGAGATATATATTGATTTTTCTTGCAATTTCTTCCTTGACTCACTGGCTGTTTAAGGGTGTGTTCCTTAGCCTCCATATATTTGTGAATTTTGTGCCCCTCCACCTACAATTGATTCCTTCCTTCATTATGTTATAATCCAAGAAGTGCTTTTTGTAAATTCAAAGTTTTAAAATTTATTCAACTTGCTTTGTGAGGCATCATGTGGTTTAACATGGAGAATGATCTGAGAGCACTTGAGAAAAATGTGTATCCAGCTGTTGTGAGGTGTATTAGTCTATAAATACCTGTTAAGTCTAGTTCATTTATTGTACTATGCAATATCTCTGTTTCCTTATTGATCTTCTTTCTAGTTGTCCTATCCATTGACAAGAGTGTTATATTGATGTCTCCAAATATTATTGGTAGAGGTGTTTACTTCTCCCTTCAGTTTTGTCAGTGTGTGCCTCATGTATTTTGGGGGACTCTGGATTACAGCATAAATATTTATGATTTTTATGTTTTCTTGATGAGTTGTTCATTTTATTAATACATAGTGTCATTCTTTGTCTCTTTTAATTGTTTACATATAATGTCTAATTTGTCATATATTTGTCTACCTACTGCCACTCTTTTCTGGTTGTTTGCATGAAGTATCTTTTTGCAACCTTACAGTTTCAATCTATTTTTGTCCTTGGGTCTAAATTGAGTCTCTTCTAGACAGCATATAGATGGGTTCTGTTTTTTTAATCCATTCTGCTTGTCTATGTCTTTTGACTGGGGAGTTTAATCCATTAACATTTAATGATATTACTGTTAAGGCATTACTTTCTTCTACCATTTTTATCTTTTTTTTATATGTCATATTTTTTTCTTTTTACCTTTAATGATAGTCTTCATTTCTATACTCTTCTCCAGACCTTTCTCTCCTATCTTTTCCAGTCTGTGGTGCTACCTTTAATATTTCTTGTAGAGCCAATCCCTTAGTCTTAGTGACTGTCTAAAAATATTTTAAACTCCCCTTCATTTATTTATGTTTTTTTTTCTTTTTTTGGGGGGTTGCATGGTACTAGAATTGAACCTGGGTGTCCCACATGGAATGGATGATTGAGAAATCTTCACTCACATACATTCTATACATGGTATACAGACAATGACTCACAATATCATTGCATAGTTGTATATTCATCACCACGATTATTTTTAGAACACTTGCATCACTCCAGAAAAAGAAATAAAAAGAAAAACACATACATGCAAGACAGAATAAAGTTATGAAGTATGAAACAACATGGATGGACCTTAAGGACATTATGCTGAGTGAGATTAGCCAGAAACAAAAGGATAAATACTGTATGGCCTCACTGATATGAACTAACATTAATGAATGAACTTGGATAATTAAGAACAGAGGTCATCAGGAGATAGAAATAGATTAGATATTGGGTAATTGGAACTGAAGGGATACAGATGGTACAATGGGACTGATTGTAAAAATTCAGAAATGGACAGCACAATGCTACCAACTTTAATACAATAATGTTAGAACACTGAATGAAGCTGAATGTGTGAATGATAGAGGGAGGAGGCCAGGGGGTAAAAATGAAATCAGAAGAAAAGATATATGATAAAGACTGAGAAGGTATAATCTAGGAATGCCTAGAGTGTGTAATGATAGTGACTAAATGTACAAATTTTAAAATGTTTTGCATAAGGAAGAACAAAGGAATGTCAATGATACAGGGTGCTGAAAATAGATGGTAATTAATATTTTAAAACTTTAACTTATGTGAGAGATGAGCAAAAAAATGTTTATTTGGTACAAAATTTATATTTTGACGAGTGCATTTCCTAATATAGCTTATGTGAACAGCTTAATTGAACATCATAAGTACATGGAACCTTGAGTAGGGCATGCGATTTTGTAGTGATGCCTTGATAAATCCCAGAAGGATTTGAATAGTGAATAAAAAAGTATTTGCAAAGTCCCCTTGGCGGAATGGTGAGAAAGGGGGAAAATTCAACTTTCCCAAGTGGAGAATTCTTGATATTCTCACAAGCAGTGGGGACAACCAAAGCAATAGGCTGAGCACCCCATCTTGGGGTTTGTTCATATGAAACTTAACACCACAAAGGATAGGCTAAGGCTACTTAAAATTAGGCCTAAGTGTCACCCCCAAGAGAACCTCTTTTGTTGCTCAGATGTGGCCTCTCTCTCAGCAAACACAACAAGTAAACTCATTGCACTCCTCTTCTCTACAAAGGACATGACTTCCAGGGGTGTGGACCTTCCTGGCAAAGTGGGACAGAAATCCTCGAATGAGCTGGGACTCAGCATCAAGGGATTGAGAAAACCTTCTCAACCCAAAGGGGGAAGAGTTAAATGAGACAAAATAAGTGTCAATGGCTGAGAGATTCCAAACAGAGTCAAGAGGTTATCCTGGAGGTTATTCTTACACATTAAATAGATATCACTTTGTTAGTCAAGATGAAATCGAGAGGCTGGAGGGAACTGCCTGAAAATGTAGAGCTGTGTTCTGGTAGCAATGCTTCTTGAAGATGATTGTATAATGATATAGCTTTCTCAGTGTGGGTGATTGTGAAAAACCTTGTGTCTGATGCTCCTTTTATCTACCCTATGGACATATGAGTAAAACATATGGACTAAAAATAAATAATAGAGGGAACAAATGTTAAAATAAATTTAGTAGATTAAAATATTAGTGATCAACGAAAGGGCAGGGTAAGGGGTATGGTATGTATGAATTTTTTTCTGTTTTCTTTTTATTTTTTTTCTGAATTGATGCAAATGCTCTAAGAAATGATCACGATGATGAATATACAACTTTGTGATGATATTGTGAATTACTGATTATATATGTAGAATGGAATGATCATATGGTAAGAATGTTTGTGTTTGTATGTTGATATGTTTAATAAATAAAATAAATTTAAAAAAAAGAATCATGGCTACTGGAACACAGCTCAACAGTTTCAGTTACTTCCCTCCATCTGAGCTAATGCACCAAAAACTAAAAAGGGATATCTATATAATGCATAAGAATAACACACAGGATAACCTCGTGACTGAATCTCTCAGCCACTGAAACTTTATTTTGTCTCATTGCTCTCTCCTCTGTTTTGGTCAAGAAGGCTTTCTCAATCCTTTGATGCCAGGTGCCAGCTCATCCTGAGATTTCTGTCCCACTTGCCAGGGAGATTACACCCCTATGAGTCATGTCTCACATAGGAGGGAGGGCAGTGAGTTCACCTGTCAAGTTTGCTTAGAGAGAGATAGGCCACATATGAGCAACAAATTAGGTTCTCTGGGGGTGACTCTAAGGCCTAGTTTTAAGTAGACTTAGCATATCCTTTTCAGGAATAAGTTTCATAGGGGCAAACCCCTAGATTGTGGGCTTGGCCTATTGATTTGGTTGTCCCTACTGCTTGTGAGAATATCAGAAATTCTCCAAATGGGGAAGTGGAATATTTCATACTTTCTCCCCAGTACCCCAAGGGGATTTTGCAAATTCTTCTTTATTCACTGCCCAAGTTACTCTGGGATATATCAGGGCATCAAACTAACCTGGACAAACTAAAACAATCTTATACTCTTTTCAGGATTACATTTGATTATGTTGTTCCACTAATAACAGGTTAAATTAGGAAATCCTTTTATCTACTATATGGACAGATGAGTAAAAAATATGGATTAAAAATAAATAAATAATAGGGGGAACAAATGTTAAAATAAATTTGGTAGATTGAAATGCTAGTGATCAATAGGGGAAACAAAGACTAAAATATATTGGGTAGATGGAATACCAGCAGTCAATGAGAGGGAGGGGTAAGGGTTATGGTATTTTTCTTTTAATTTTTTTTCTAAATTGATGCAAATGATCTAAGAAATGATTGCAGTGATGAATATACAACTATGGGATGATATTATGAGTTATTGTTTATATACCAAGAATGGAATGATCATATGGTAAGAATGTTCATGTTTGTATGTTGTTATGTTTAAAAAAAATTTTAAATTTAAAAAATTAGGAAATCCAGTACCTATAATACAAATTTTGCATCAAATAAACATCTCTCCCTTTAGTCTCACACAGAAGTTGAAGATTTAAAATATGGACAATTTCATCCTTTACCCTGTATTCTCATAACTTAGTCCTATCCAGATCAGCTTCGCTCATATCTCCACTAGAATTCTGATCAGTTTTTCAACTTTTTAAACAGTTCTTGCATGAAGTACTGCTGACTTTCATAGCTTCAGAACTCTAACTCTGAATCTCAGGTGTCACATAAGTTCCCAAAGTTTCTGGGAATGACCAGGTTGTAAACTAATGGCTCAATATCTCAGAATTTATAAAAACAGTTGCATCTCCTGAATATATTTGACTGCTGTAAGAGCTTACAATGTAGGACCCTTTACAGTAGGCCCCAACTTGTTAACCCATGTTCTTAACATCAGTTCACTGTGTTTTTATTTTATAGTTAGTCCTTATAATAAAGGCATGATAATATTTGTCTTTTAGTTCCTGAAATTTCATTCAACATAGAGTCCTCAAGGTTTATATGCCTAGTTGCATGCCTCACAATTTAATTCCATCCTTTGGCTGGTCAGTAGCCCTTTCTATGTATACACCATAGTTCCCCCATCCATTCCTCAGTCCTTGTACCCTTAGGCCACCTCAATTCATTGTAGATCCTGAATACTGCTGCTTTAAACACCAGTGTGCACATATCCATTCGTGTCCCCACACTCAGTTCCTCCAGATATATACTGAGCAACAGGGTTTCAGGATCTTTTGGCAGCCCAACCCCTAGCCTCCTATGAAACCACCACACTGCCCTCCAAGGGGCTACACCCCTCAGTTTCTGTACCCTACCCACAGTGAATAGGTACATCTCTTTCTCCACATTTTCTCTAGCACTTGTTTCTCTCTGTTCATTTTTAAACAGTTTTATTCACACCTTCTACAATCCAACCTAAGTGTATAGACATGCCTTCACCACCATAATCTGCATGAAGACATTTCCTTTTCTTCCACAAAGAATCCACACCCTTGTCCCATGTGCCCCACCTTTACAATAGGCCCCTCAGCCTGTTGATATTTAGTTTTGGCATAATGCCTTTGCTACACTCAGTAGAACCATATTCCAATGTTACTGTTGACTATAGACCCTGTCTTGCATTGTTTGTACTTTTTCCTGTGTACCATCTATTTTCACCATCCTGCAGTACTGACGTTCATTTGTTCTCCCTTATGCAGAAAGGTTTTTTTATTTGTACATTTAATCACCATCATTGCCCATGCTAGGCATACCTAAGTTATGCTGTCTCTGTCTTATATCCTTTATCTTTCCTTCTGGATTTATATTTGCCCTCAGCCTTTCTCCCTCAATTATACTCATATTCAACTTCATTCAGTGTACTTATATTATTGTGCTACAATCAGATAGTGTTGTGCTATGCATTTCTGAATTTTTGCAATCGGTCCTGATATACAATCTGGATTCCTTCAGCATCAATTGCCCAGTCTCTACCCTATTTCTATCTCCTGTCAACCTGTGTTCTTAGCTCCAATTCTCCAAGTTCACTCATTAATGTTAGTTCACATTAGTGACACTATACAGTATTTCTCCTTTTGTTTCTGGCTAATTTCACTTAGCATAATGTCCTCAAGTTTCATCCATGTTGTTACATGCTTATGACTTTATTCTGACTTACAGCTGTGTAATATTCCATCGTTTGTATATACCACAGCTTGCTTAGCCTCTCAGCCATTGATGGGTATTTTGGGCTGTTTCCATCCCTTGGCAATTGTAAATGGTGCTGCTATAAATGCTGGTGTGCAAATGTCCATTTGTGTCCTTTCCCTCAGGTCCTCTGAATATATACCTAGTAATAGGACTGCTGCATCATATGGGAATTGTATACTTAGCTTCTTGAGGAACCACCAAACTGACTTCTGGAGTACTTGTATCATTTTACATTCCCATCAACTGTGGATAAGTGTGCCTCTTTCTCCACATACTCTCCAGCACCTGTAATTTTCTGTTATTATTATTATTATTTAATAATTATCATTCTAGTGGGTGTTAGGTGATACCTCATTGTGGTTTTAGTTTGTATTTCCCTAATAGCCAGGGAAGTTGAGCATCATTTCATGTACCTTTTAGCCATTTGTATTTCCTTTTCTGAGAAGTGTCCGTTCATGTTTTTGCCCATATTTTAATTGCACTGTTTGTCTTTTTGATGCTGAATTGAAAAATCTCTTTATATATTCAGGATGCTAAACCCTTATCTGATATGTGGTTTCCAAATATTGTCTCCCATTGCATAGGCTGCCTTTTTACTTTCTTGACAAAGTTATTTGATGCACAAAAGTGTTAAATTCTGAGGAATTCCCACTTATCTATCTATTTCTTTTTTCAATGTTCATGCTTTGGGTGTGATGACTAGGAAACCTCCTCCTATTACAAAATTTATAAGTATTTCCTTATATTTTCTTTTAAAAATGTAATGATGTTAGGTCTACTGTTTAGGTCTTTCATTCATTTTGAATTAATTTTTGTATAGGGTGTGGAATATGAATTCTCTTTCATTCTTTTGTGTATGCATATTCCATTCTCCAAGCAACATTTATTGAGGTTCATTTTTTTTGCCAATGGATGTCTAATTGCTCCCTCATGATTTGTTGAAAAGACCATGCTTTATAAATTGGATTGCCTTTGTACCTTTATCAAATACCTTATTTCTGTGGATCTGCTCTTCTTTTTAAATATAGGCATTTAAGATGCTAAATTGTCCTCTTAGCACTCCTTTGCTGCATCCTATAAATTTTGATATATTGTGTTTTCATTTTCATTTGCCTTGAGATAATTACTGATTTTTCTTGTAATTTCTTCCTTGACCCCTGGTTATTTAAGTGTGTGTTATTTAGCCTCTATATATTTATTAATTTTCTGACCCTCTGCCTGTTATTGATTTAAAACTTCATTCCATTCTGATTTGAAAACATACTTTATATGAGTACAATCTTTTTTTAATTTATTGAGACTTGCTTTGTGACCAGCATAAGGTCTATCCTTGAGAATGACCCATGAGCTTTTGGCAAAATTGTGTATCCTGCTGTTGTTGGGTGTAATGTTCTGCAAACATCTGTTAAGTCTAGTTCATTTATTCTATTATTCAAATTTGTTTCTTTATTGATCTTCTGTCTAGATGTTCTATCCACTGATGAAAGTAGGGAATTGAAGTCTCCAACTGTTATGATAGAGGTGTCTATTACTCCCTTCAGTGTTGTCAGTGTTTGCCTCATAAACTTTGTAGCACATTGGCTCGGGGCATAAATATTTATGATTGTTTTCTTCTTGTTGAATTGTTCCTTTTATTAATACATAATGTCCTTCTTTGTCTCTTTTAATTGTTTTACATTCGAAGTCTAATTTGTTGGATATTAGTATAGCTATCCCAGCTCTTTTCTGATTGTTGTTTGCATGAAATATCTTTTCCCAACTTTTCACTTTCAACCCATTTTTGTCCTAGGGTCTAAAATGAGTCTTCTGTAGACAGTATATAGATTGGTCCTGTTTTTTTCATCCATTTTGACCATCAATGTCTTTTGATTGGGGCTTTTAATCCATTAACATTTAATTTTATTACTGTAAAGGCAATACTTTCTTCTACCACTTTCTCTTTTGGATTTTATGTGTTCTATTTTTTTCTCTTTTTAACTTTATTGATAGTTTTCATTTCTACACTCTTCTCCAGAACTCTCTCTCCTGCCTTTTCCTATTTACCTGTAGTGCTCACTATGGTATTTCTTGAAGAGCTGGTCTCTTAGTTACAAATTGTCTCAGTGGTTGCCTGTCTGAAAAGATTATAAATGCTGTTCCCCCTTTTGGAAGGAAAATTTTGTTGAATTTAGAATTCTTGGTTGGCAAATTTTCTCTTTTAGAATGTTAAATATATCATACCATGGCCTTCTTGCCTCCATGGTTTCTGCTGAGAAATCCACAATGTAATCTTACTGTGCTTCCCTTCCACGTGATTGATTGCTTTCTTCTTGCTGCTTTCAAAATTCTCTTTCTCTTTGACATCTGACAATCTGTTTAATAAATGCCTTGAAGTTTGTATATTTGTATCTATTCTGTTTGGGATGCACTGGATTTCTTGGATCTGTAATTTTATGTCTTTTATCAGAAATTGGAAATTTTCAGTGATTATTTCCTCTGTTAATCTTTCTAATCCTTTTCCCTTCTCTTCTCCTTCTGGGACACCTATGACACATATATTCATGCATTTCATGTTGTCATTCAATTCGCAGAGATCCTGCTCATATTTTTCCATTCTTTTTCCTATATTTTCTTTTGTGTGTCAGATTTCAGGTGTACAGTCCTCTAGTTCACTAATCCTTTCTTCTGCCTCCTCAAATCTATTGTTGTAGGTTTCCTTTTTTTTTCATCTCTTCTATTGTGCCTTTCATTCCCATAAGTTCTCTGGTTTGTTCGTTCGAATTTTTGATTTCTTCTTCTTTTTGGCCAATATATTCTTTATATCCTCCCTCAACTCATTGATTTATTTTTGATGAGATTTTCCACATCCTGAAATTGTTGTTTCAATTCCTGTATCTTATTTCAGGTGTTGGTTTGTTCCTTTGATTTGGTCATATCTTTGATTTTCCTAGTATGACTCGTTATTTTTTCCTGGCATCTACGCATTTGATTTCCTTAATCAGTTTATTCTGAGCTTGCTTTCATTTTTTGACCTAGGCTTTTCTTGCTGGATAGCTTTGTTCTCTATCTGTTCTTTGATATTCAGTTCAACTTATTTTTGTCCTCTAGTATAGATTCTGTTTAAGTGATCAGAATTTTTCAGTTCTTATTTTTCTGCCTCTTGCCCTGTTTATATGAAGCTTTTTTTTTTTGAGGAGGGTTTCTTCAGATATTATAAACTCCAGTCAGATTTTCTCAGAATAGACAGGCCCATGTCTCAGGAGGAAAGACTAGTCAGCATCTGTTTTCCTTGAAGGTGAGACCCAGCAGGTTGTCAGATGTTCCTATGAAGCCTCTAGACTCTGTGCTTTTCCTATCCTGTCCAGCATGTGGTGCTTACCTGCTCATGGCTTCCCACCAGTGTAAAGTGATATGATGCCTTAAATTTCAGCAGTCTATCCCTGCCAGGGGTGTGGTTGAGACAGAGCTGATGTTGTAAGTTAGTGTTAATTGCATCAGCTTTCCAGTCCCTAGGGCCTGAGTTCCTTGAAGGAGGGATTCCACTTGAGCTGGGCCCCACCTTCCTCTCAGGGAAGATACAGCCTTTAGGGAATTAACTTCTTTCAGCTGACTAGTTATTTTCTCTCTCAGACAAGCTTAATTCTGATGTTGCTGGGGCAGTGCTGGAGCCTGATAGGGCTTCCAGTTCTATCTAATGAGCTGTTAAGGAGTAGAAACAAAGCAAAATATGCCTTTCAGAGCCAGACCCCTGCTCCTCAGGTTTGTCAATCAAGAACTTAAATTGATATATGGCTCTAAGTATCTGCAAGCTCCATGTCTCCTCTTTTTTGGGGGTTCAGCCCTTTTCCAATATTTTGTGCTTTCTGACATAAAATGTGTTTTTTTTTTTTTCTGTCAGCCCTGCCCCCTCTCTGCCAGGAAAAATGTTTCTAGTGCCAGTATTGCTCATTCCAAGTTTATCTGTGCTGGGGGTCTATTTTCAGTAGTCAGAATTTGATAATCAGTTCCACAATTGGAGCTTGGTTAAGCAAAGCCTGTGCTGCTAGTAAAGTGTTTTCTTTCCCCTAGGTGAACCAGCCTGCCATACCCATGGGTGAGGGGCACTGACCTCTATGGCTTGGGGGACTTACAGTTCTGTGTGGTGTCTCAGCCTTTCCACCTGGTCCAGACAGGTGCACACTCTGTGTCCAGTCACTGTTGTAGCCTCCAGTAATTGTTCTGTAGATTTCCTGGCTATTTACTAGTGTCTCTGTAGGATGGACTAAATTAGACACCTCACTAAGCCACCGTCTCCCTCTCATATTTGAAGAACAGTCTTGGCTGGATGTAGAATTCTTGTTTGGCACTTTTTTCTTTCAGAATCTTAAAAATATCATATCACTGCCTTCTTACCTCCATGGTTTCTGCTGAAGAATCTGCACATAGACTTCCTGAGCTTCTCTTTTATGTGATGGATTGCTTTTCTCTTGCTGCATTCAGAATTCTGTCTTTCTCTTTAATATTTGGCAATCTGATTAGGAATTGTCTTGGAGAAGGTCTTTTCTGATCTATTCTGTTTGGGGTATGCTGTGCTTCTTGGCTCTTTAATTTTATGCTTTTATTCAGAGATGATAAATTTGCAATGTGTATTTCCACCATTATTCCTTCTCTCCCTTTTTCCTTCTCTTCTCCTTCTGGGACACCCATAACACATATATTTGTGTGCTTCACCTTGTTACTCAATTCTCCGAGACCTGCTTATATTTTTCCTTTCTTTTTCCTATATGTTCTTTTGTTTGAAGATTTCAGATGTCCTCCCCTCTACCTCACTTCTTTTGTCTCTTCAAATCTGCTGTTGTACCATCGAATTGTTTTTTTCATCTTTTCTATTGTGCCTTTCATTCCCAGAAATTCTACCATGCGTTTTTTCAAACTTTTGAGTTCTTCTTTATGTTTGCCCAATGTTCTAGTTTGCTAGCTGCCAGAATGCAATATACCAGAATCAGAATGGCTTTTAAAAAGGGGAATTTAATAAGTTGCTAGTTTAAAGTTCTAAGGCCAAGAAAATGTCCAATTAAAACAAATCTATAGAAATGTCCAGCCAAATGCATCCAGGGAAAGATACCTTGGCTCAAGAAGGTCAATGAAGTTCAGGGTTTCTCTCTCAAGTGGAAGGGCACATGACAAGCACAGTCAGGGCTTCTCTCTCATCTGGAAGGGCACTTGGCGAATACAGCATTATCTGCTAGCTTTCTCTCCTGGCTTCTGGTTTCATGAAGCTCCCTGGGAGGCATTTTCCTTCTTCATCTCCAAAGATCACTGGCTTGTGGACTCTGTTTCGTGGTGCTGCAACATTCTTGCTCTCTCTGAATCTCTTTCTCCAAAATGTTTCCTCTTTTATAGGACTCCAGTAAACCAATCAAGACCCACCCAAATGGGTGGGGACATATCATCACCAGTTTAACAACCACTCTTGACTAAGTCACATCATCCAGGGAGACAATCCAATCACAGTTTCAAACATACAGTATTGAACAGGGATTATTCTACTTTTATGAAATGGGGTTTTGATTAAAACATGGCTTCTCTAGGGGGCATACATCCTTTCAAACCAGCACACCCAATGTATTCTTTATGTCCTTCATCTCCTTTGCCATATCTTCCCTCAACTCATTGATTTGGTTTTTGATGTGATTTTGCATACCTGTTTGAACATCCTTAATTAGTTGTTTCAACTCCTGTATCTCATTTGAAATGTTGGTTTATTCCTTTAAGTGGGTCATATCTTCATTTTCTTTAAGATGACTGGTATTTTTTTGCTGGTGTTAATGCTCCTGATTTCTTTGACGAGGTTATTCTGGACCTCATTTTCATTCTTTTACTTAGGGTTTTCTTGTTGGTTTGTTTCGTTCTTTTTTGTTCTTTGGCATTCTTTTAAACTCATTCTAGACCTCTAGCATAACTTCTGTTTAACCGATCAGAGTTTTTCAGTTGTTATTCTTCTGGTTCTTACCCTGCCATATGGAAACTTTTTTGAGGAGGGTCTCCTCAGATATGATTGACCCTAATCAGATTTTCCCAGACCAGACAGGCCCACATCTCATGAAGAGGGTGTAGTCAGTATCATGTTTCCCTGAGGGTGAGACCCATCAGGTTGGCAGACTCTATGAAACCTCTAGAATTCTATCCTACCCAGCATGGGGAACTTGTCACCCCACAGTTTACCACCAGTGTAAAGTGATGCAGTGCCATTAATTCTCAGCAGTCCCTGTGCCTGCCAGTGGTGTGGTTGAGACAGAGACTGAGGTAAAAGGTGGGCTTAGGTTGATTCTGTTTTCTAGCCCCTGGGGCATGAATTCCCTGAAGGAGACCTGCCACTTGAGGTGGGTCTTGCCCCCTCTTTCCTAAGAGATGATACACCTTTTAAAGAATTATCTTCTCCACTTGAGTCATTACTTTGTCTGTCAGACCTCACTTAACTCAGCCCTTGTCTGGGTCTTAATGACAATTGAGAATGTCTGGGGCATTTTTTAATGAGCTCCTTGGAATAGTTTAAAATACAATACAATAAAAATAAGTCAAAATAAAATAAAATATTAAAAAAAAATTCCTTTTCAAGTCAGTTCCCAGCTCCTAAGTTTCCAGTACACTGAGCTTGGCCCCAAATCCTCCATCTTTATTGTATTCTATTTTATTCTCCCCTTTATTCTGTCAGCCCTGCCCTCTCTCTTCTGAGATTAAAAGCACAATTGAAATTTGTCTGAGCTGCCTTCCCTTGTTCCCAGTAGAAATTACTTAAAGATACACCCTATAACGATTTTTCCCTATTCATCTGACTAGTTATTTTTTCTCTCATACATACCTTAATCCCACCCTTTCTAGGGGCAGTGCTGAAGGCTGATAATGCATGCATTTATGTCTAATGAGCTGTTAGGATGTAAAAACAAAAAGAGAGAGAGGGAAAGAATAAAAATATAACATTTTCAGGACGGAACCTCTCATGTTTGTTAAACAAGAACTGCAGATGGAACATGGCCATATGTGCCCCCTTTACTTGGTGCACTGCCCTTTTCTAGTATTTTGTGCTCATCTAACTCAAAACACTTATATTTTGCTTTTTTCCCCCATCAGCACCAGTCCCCTTTCTGCCAGGGTAGAAACTCCCAATTTCTTTAGTGTTCAATCCAGGTTTATCTATGCTTGGGGCCTGTTTTCAGCAGTCCAAACTTGTTTATTAATCCCACAGTTGGAGCTTGGCTAAGCTACCTTCCTTGCTTCTGCCATACCTGTGGGGAGGGGCACCAGCATCCACCACTTGGGAGACTTATAGTTCTGTGTGGGATCTCAGTCATTCCGTACATTCCAGACTAGTGTACACAATTTCATGGTCACACTGCAAAAGCTATATAGTTATACAATCATCTTCATAATTTAAGGCTACTGGAATACAGTTCAACAGTTTCAGGTATTTCTTTCTAGCTATTCTAAAACACTAAAAGTTAAAAAGGAATATTTTATACAATGCAAAAGAATAGCCTCAAGAGGGACCTCTTGACTCTATTTGAAATCTCTCTGCCACTGAAACTTTATTTTGTTTCATTTTTCTTCCCCCTTTTGGTCAAGAAGTCTTTCTCAGTCCCATGATTTTGTGCCCAAGCTCATCCCTGGGAGTCATCTCACATATTTCCAGGGAGATTTACACTCTTGGGAGTCATATCCCATTTGGTGGGGAGGGCAATGAGTTTACCTGCACAGTTGGTTTAGAAAGAGAGACCATATCTAAGCCACAAAAGAGGTTCTCTTGGGAGATTCTTAAGGCATATAAGTAGACCTAGCTTCTCGTTTTCAGAAATGAGTTTTATAAGGGTAAGATCCAAGATTGGGGGCCCAGGCTATTAAATTCATAGTCCTCAATGTTTGTGAGAATATCAGGTCTTCCCAAAGTGGGAAAGTTTAATATTTTGCTTTTCTGGTTCTTGCTCTGTCTATGGTTCTTGCCCTGTCTATAAGAAGCCTTTTTTTCAGGAGTATCTCCCAAGATATGATCAATTCCAATCAGATTTGACAAAGCAGGTTTTTGACAAAGCAAGCCTAGTTCTTTGGAGCAGATTCTAATTAGTATAAAGTTTCCCTGAAGATGAGACCCAGCAGGTTATTTGACATTACTGTGGAGCCTCTTGACTCTGTCTTTTTCCTGTCCTGCCCATCAGGTGTCACTTTTCAGCCTGCAGGTCCCCACCCATGTAAAGTTGCGTGGTGCCTTTAAGCCTCAGCAGGCCCTGTCCTCGTCAAGGGTGTGGTTGAAACAGAGGCTGAGGTGGAATGGAAGCTTAAAATGATTCTGATTCCCAACCCCTGTGTTCTGAATTCTCTGAAGCAGGCCTACCATTTGAATTTGGTCCTACCATGCTTTTCTTGGGGAAGATATGCCCTTTATGGAATTATCTCCTTCACTTGACTTGCCACTTTGTCTCATATCTGTCTTAACTCTGCCTGTGCCTGGGTCAGAGCTGACAATTAAAAATGCCTTAGGTCCTCTCTAATGCACTGCTTAGAATTCTTAAAAAGAAAAAGGAAAGGGTGAAAAATAAAATAAAATCCCTTTCAGAGCCAGTCTCCAGCCCTCAAGTTTTGCTAGTCATGAGCCAGAGTTGGTGCCCAGCTCTAGGTGCCCCTTTCCTTTTGGCACAGTCTTTCCAGTATTCTGAGATTTGCCAATTCCAAAGAATCCCTTTTTTTTTTTGGCAGCCCTGTGTCCTCTGTGCTGGGAGAGACTTCAGAGTGCCTTTTCTGCTTTCTCTGGGTTTATCTGTACTTGAAGTGTGTATTCAGAGGTCTAAATTTGTTAATGAAAACAAGTCGAGCTTCTTCCCACGGGGAACTGTCTCCAACAGCCTGCCATGCCAGTGGGGAAGAGGCACCAGCCTCTGGAATTTGGAAGCTTTACTTACAGTTCTTCGTTGTGATCTCGGCCCTTCCACCCATTCTAGACTGGTGTAAGATATGCGTCTGGTCATGTATGTCCCCTAAACAGTTGTTCCAGATAGTTCCTGACTATTTACAAGCTTTTGATTCCTAGAAATGTAGAACAAAGTAAATAAATAAACATTAAATCTACCATAGTGAAAATTCAAAAAATCTGATAACAGGGTTCAAAAAGTTGGTTAAATGCAAAGTGAATATATAACACCAAAAGTGTTTCTACACTCGAGCAATAACTGATTAAACATGTAGTAGAAAATTGGATATCCTTTACAGATGCAATAAAAATACAAAATTCATAAGAATACCTTTTAACAAGAATGTAGATTGCCATTGTTGAGAAAAATATTTTAAAGGAAGTGTTAGTAGATGTAAATAAATGAAAATCTACATGCCATGCCTGTAGGATTTAAGACTAAACATAATGAAAGTGTCACTTCTGTGACAATTGATTTTTTAACAGTTTTTATTGTGAAACATAACACATATGCAGAAAAGTGATGGCTTTCAAAGTACATTTTAACAAGTAGTTATAGAACAAATTTCAAGGTATAGTATGGGTTACAGTTCCACAATTTCAGATATTTCCTTATATCTGCTCTAATACACTGGAGATTAAAAAGAAATATAATTATAATAATTCAGTAGTAATAGTCATTTGTTAAATTTTATCTTCTCTATTACAGATCCTCCCTCTTAGTTGATCCTTCTCTCAATCTTTAAGGATATTAGGGTAAATACTATTCTGACTTCTTAATGTTGAGAAGACATATCAACATTATGGGTAGGATGATGCAGCTGGTTGATGTTCTTAGAGAAACTGATACCACTGGATTTCAAAGTTTATCTGCATAGGAACAATCTGGAAGTTTTAGGTTTCTGGAAAATAAACTGAGTGAAACTATTATAGAGACTCAGATGGACCCCAGGATATTCTTTAGGGTTTTCAGGAATACTGTTGGTGGGGCTTGGCATACCATGGAAATTTGCAATATGTAGCTGAAGCTTGCATAAGAATAATCTCCAGAATAGTCACACAATTCTATTTGAATTCTCTTAGCCACGGAAAGCTCTTTTTGTTACATTTTCCCCCCCTTTTGGTCAAGAAGGCATTATCAATCTCACAACGTGAGGGCCAGGCTCATCCCTGAGAGTTATGTCCTATGATGCCAGGGAGGCTTACACCCCTGAAGTCATGTTCCATGTAGTAGGGAGAGTAGTGAGTTTAGTTTTTGAGTTGGGCTTATATAGAGAGAGGGATATCTGAGTAAAAAAAAGAGGTTCTCTGGAAGTGACTCTTAGGCACAATTATAGGTAGGCTTAGCTCCCTATTACAGAAATGAATTTCATGAGAACTAGCCTCAAGATTGAGGACTTGGCCTATTAACTCGGAAGTCCCTAATGGCTGAGAGCATCAGGAATTTATCAAGTGGGGAAGTTTAACAGTACTATGTTTTTTCTCCAATCCTCAAAGAACATTGCAAATACTTTTTATTATCTATCCAACATTTTCTGGAATGTATCAGGGTATCACATTAAGCTATAAACAATTAGAAGATCTCATTCCCTTATTCTAGGTTCCATGTGTTTAGGTTGTTTAAATGGACAGGCCAATCAGATTAAATTAGGTTGTGTACTACAGAATATTTAAATTTTGGACAAAATAAACATCTCTTCCTTTGATCGCACACAGAAGGTGAAGCTTTAGAATACAGACATTATCATCCTTTACCCTGCAGTTTGACTTACTTTAGTCCTAACCAGATTTGCTTTATTTATCTCTCTAATTGAAGTCTTATCTTTTTTACAATTTCTTTATTAGTTGCTGTAAGGAGTAATGCTGACTCTCAGAGCTGCAGAACTCCAGCTCTGTGTCAGAGTTGTCACACAGGTACCCCAAAGTATCTCAAAATTTAGCAATAACACTTAAAACTCAGGAATAAATGTGACTGCTTAACAGCTTACAATCTAGGCCCTAATTTTCTCATAATTATTTTTGTAAATGAGGCTGTACAATATTTCTCCTTTTTTTCTGGCTTGTTTTGCTCAACATAATGTCCTCAGGGTTCATTCACATTGTTGCATGCCTCACAACTTCATTCCTTTTTGTAGCTGCACAATATTCCATCATATGTATCAACCACAGTTTGCCCTTCCACTCCTCAGTGGATGTACCCTTTGGCTACTTCCAGTTGGTTATCATGAATAATGCTACCATAACATCGGTATGGAAATGTCTACTTAAGTTCCTGATTTCAGTTCTTCCAAGTACATTCCTAGTTATAGGATTGCCTAATCATATGGTGACCCTATATCTAGCCTTCTGTGGAGCCACTACATTACTCTCTGTAGGGTTACACCATGCTGCTGTCATACCAACATTTAAAAGGTACACCTCTCTCTCCACAGTTTCTCTAGCACTTGAATCTTTCCATTTATTTATTTTGATTCTGGAGATTTTGTTTAGATATAGTCACATAGTATATACTATATCAAAAACATGCAATCAATGTCTCAGTATCTTCACTTAGTTGTGCAATCATTATTAATCTCAATGTTAAACAATTTTCATTGCTTCAAAGAGACAATAGTGGATTGATACACTTACACCTTAACTCTCATCCCCATTTATTTACCCTTAGTATTGTGCTACTAGTGAGGTATTTCTGTTAATTATAGTTCATAGCATGTAACAGGTAGATTTTCCCATATACCCCTCAATTATTAACTCTTTGTACAGGTGACATATTTTTGAAATAGTTCATGTACGAACTTGTTTATATTTATGGTGTTAATCAGTGAGATAAATGGCTTCAAACAACCCCTTTCAATCATATTCACCTTCAGTGCAGTGCTATTACTTATTAATAATCCCACTAATGAACTACTATCTCCCCTACCCATTCACATACATTTAAGTTCAACCTTGTTAACTTTTCTACTTTGCTAGCTGCTGGAATGCAATATACTAGAAATGGAATGGCTTTTAAAGAGGGGAATTTAATAAGTTGCTAGTTTACAGTTCTAAGGCTGTGAAATTGTCCAAATCACAAGTCTATATAAATGTCCAATCTAGGGTATCCAGGGAAAGAAAGATACTTGGTTTAAGAAGGCTAATGGCACTCAATATTCATCTCTCAGCTGGAAGGGTACATGGTAAACATGGTGGCATCTGCTGGCTTTCTCTCCAGGCCTCTTGTTTCATGAAGCTCTCCGGGAGGCATTTTCTTTCTTCATCTCCAAAAATCACTGGCTGGTGGATTCTCTCCTTTGTGGTTCTGCATCATTCTGAAGGTTTCTCCAAAATACTTCTTCTTTTATAGGATTCCAGTAAACTAATCAAGACCCACATAGAATGAATAGAGACATACCTCCATCTAATCAAATTTAATACCCACAATTGAGTAAGTCACATCTCTGTGGTGATAACCTAATCAAATTTCCAACCTATAGTACTGTATAGGGATTATAAGAAACTGTTGGTCTCACAAGACTGTTTAGGATTAAAATATTGCTTATTTAGGGTACATAAATCTTTTCAAACCATCACATTAACAAATCTTTACATGTTAAGTAACTGCCCCCCCTTCTCTAGCTTCTGTCTATCTCTAGGTCCCCCTATAGTCTACATTTTAAAACTCTCTGAGTTTACATTTTCTAGAAGGTTCATATTAATAAAATCGTACAATATCTATCTTTTTTCTGTCTGGCTTATTTCACTCACCATTATGTCCTCATATATCATATTCTTCAGGATGTAATTTTGTCTTATTGCAGCATAAGATTCCATTGTATGTATAGACAGCATATTATAGTTATCCACTCGTCTGTTGATGGGCACTTGGAATGTTTAAAATTTTTGGCAATTGTAAATAATGCCACTATGATCATCAGTGTGCAAATTTCTGCTTGTTTCACTGCTTTCAGCTTTTCTGGGTATATGCTGAGTAGTGGTATTGCTGGTTTCTGAGGAACCATCAAACTGTCTTCCAAAGTGGTTATAACATTATACATTCCCACCAGCATGGAATAAGTGTTCCAATTTCTTCACATCCTTTTCAACATTTGTAGTTTCCTGTTTGCTTAACAGCAGCCATTCTTAAAGGTGTGAGATTATTGTAGTTTTGATTTTCATTTCCCTTATACCTAATGAAGATGAACATCTCTGTACTGGTTTGAAAGCTGCCAGAATGCAATATACCAGAAATGGAACAGCTTTCAAAAAGAGAAATTTATATAAGTTGCAAATTTATAGTTCTAAGGTCATGAAAATATCCAAATTAAAGCACAGTTATGGAAATGTCCAAACTAAGGCACACAGAAAAAGAAACCTTGGTTCAAGAAAGCTGATGGCATTCAGGGTTTCTCTCTCAGCTGGAAATGGGGAGGTCTGCTAGCTTTCTCTTCAACATTTTCCCTGGGTCTCGGTCCATTTTGTTGGCTCTGTTGGTTCTGGTGGCACTCAAGTTTTTTCCAAAATGGTTCCCTCAAAGGGTTCTTTAAGCAACCCCACCTTGAATGAATGGGGACACATCTCCATGGAAACCATCTAATCAAAAATTACCCTCAACAATAGGGTGGGTCACATTTCCATGGAAACAATAAAAAACGTTCCACTCAGCAATAATGAATGAGAATTAAAGGACATGGCTATTCTGGGGTACACAGCAGATTCAAACCGGCAAAATCTCTTTATATGTTTTTTAGCCATTTGTATTTGCTCATCAGTAAATTGTCTATTCATTTATTTTGCCTATTTTATAGTTGGGTTGTTCTTTTGTTGGCGAGTTGCATGATTTCTTTATTTTTACTGGGTATCAAACCCTTATCAGATATATGGCTTCCAAGTATTTTCTCCCACTGAGATGGATGCTTCTTCACCTTTTTGACAAAGCTCTTTGAGGCACGGAAGCTTTTCATTTTGAGGAGTTCCCATATATGCTTTTTTTTTTTCTTTTATTGCTTGTGCTTTGGGTGTAAGGACTAAGAAGCTATCTCTTATTACTCGATCCTGAAGATGTTTCCCTATATTTTCTTCTATGAGTTTTATGGTACTGGCTCTTATATTTAGGTCTTTGATCCATTTTGAGTTAATTTTTGTATAGGGTGCAAGGTAGTGGTCCTGTCTTACTCCTTTGACTATAGATATCCAGTTCTCTCAGTCACATTTATTGAAAAGAGTATTCTGTCCCAGTTCAGTATATCTGTCAGCCTTGTCAAAGATCAATTTGTCTTAGATCTAGGGATCTATTTTCTGACTCTCAATTACATTCCATTGATCAGTATGTCTATCTTTGTGTCAATACCATGCTGTTTTCATCACTGTGTCTTTATAATAAGTTTTAAAGTCAGGAAGTGTTAGTCCTCCTACTTCATTCTTCTTTCCCAGATGTTTTTGGATATTCAAGGGTCCTATCCCTTCCAAATAAATTTGTTTACTGCGGGCCACGGTGGCTCAGCAGGCAAGAATGCTTACCTGCCATGCCAGAGGACCTGGGTTCGATTCCCAGTGCCTGCCCATGTAACAAAAAAAAAAAAAAAAAAAAAAAAAATTTGTTTACTGCCTTTTCCAAGTCTTCAAAGAAGGTTGCTAGAATTTTGATTGGTATTGTATAGAATCTGTAGATCCATTTGGCTAAAATTGGCATCTTAATAACATTTGACCTTCCTATCCATGAACACTGATTATCTTTCCACTTATTAAATCTTCTTTGATTTATTTAAGCAATGTTTTGTAGTTTTCTGGGTATAGTTTCTTTACATCCATGGCTAAGTTTATTCCTAGATACTTGGTTCTTTTAGTTGCTATTGTAAATGAAATTTTTTTTTCTTAATAGCATCCTCAGTTAAGTCATTACTTGTATATGAAAAAGTTACTGATTTTTGCTAATTAATTTTGCATCCACCACTTGGTGAATTTCTTTCTTAGGTCAAGTAGTTTTGTGGTAGATTTCTTAGGATACTACTTCCTTTCTGATTTGGAAGGCTTTTATTTATTTTTCCTGCCTAATTGCTTTAGTTAGAAGTTCTAATGCAATGTTGAATAATAGTAGTGACAGTGGGCCTTTTGCATGTTAGTTAATGATCCACAGATTTTATTGATTTTTCTCAAAGAACCAACTTTTCATTTTATTAATTCTTTCTATTGTTTTTTTTTATTATTTGTTGTTCTCCAATTCTTTTATTTCTGCTTTAACCTTTGTCATTTCTCTTCTATTTGCTTTGGGGTTCATTTGCTGTTCTTTCTCTAGTTTCTCCAGGCGAGCAATTAATTCCCCAATTCTTGCTCTTTCTTCTTTTTTAATATAAATGTTTGGTGCTATAAATTTCCCTCTCAGCACTGCCTTTGCCACATCCTATAAGTTTTTCTATGTTGTATGCTCATTTTCATTTGTCTCCAGATATTTACCGATTTCTCTTGCAATTTCTTATTTTACCACTGATCATTTAAGAGTGTGTTTTTGAAACTCAATATATTTATGAAAGTTCTGGTTCTTAAGTGGTTATTGGTTTCCAGCTTCATTCCATTATGGTCAAAGAAAGTGTTTTGAATAATCCCAGCCTTTTAAAATTGATAAAGACCTGTTTTGTGCTCCAGCACATGATCTATCCTGGAGAATGTTCCATGAGCATGAGAGAAGAATGTATATCCTAGTGTTTGGGGGTTTAATGAACTATATATATGTCTGTTCTAATTCATTGTTTAAGTTGTCTAGTTCTTTATTGATCCTTTGTCTGGTTGTTCTATCTATAGAAGAGAGTGGTGTGTAGAAGTCTCCCATTATTATTGTTGAAACATCTATCACACCCTTCGATTTTGCCAATATTTGTCTCATGTACTTTGGAGATCCTTGATGGGCGCAGAAACATCTAAGGTTGTTATTTCTTCTCTTTGAATTGCCCCTTTCATTAATATGTAGTGTCCTTCCTTGTTTCTTATGACATATTTTCATTTAAAGTCTATTTTGTCTGATATTAGCATAGCTTCTCCTACTCTTTTGGTTACACCTTGTGTGGAATATCTTTGTTACATCCTTTCAATCTATTTGTATTGTCGAGTCTAAGATGAGTCTCTTGTAAATAGCATATAGGTGGATTACTGTATTTTTATCGACTCTGCCAATCTGTATCTTTTAATTGGTGAGTTCAGTCTATTAGCATTCATAGTTAATACTGTAAAGTCAGTTCTTGAATCTACCATCTTATTCTTTGGTTGTTATTTGTCAGTTCCATGTATTTTCCATCTCCTTCTTTTTTATTCCTTAGGTTTCCCTTACTAATATTCTTCTGTTCTGTCCCGCCCTTCAGACCTCTTTCTCTTGTAATTTTTTTTTCAGCTGACAGAACTCCCTTTAGTGCTTTTTATAGGGCAGGTCTCTTGTTAACAAATTCTCTCAATATTTGTTTGTCTGTGAAAATTTTAATCTCTCCCTCATTTTTTGAAGGATAACTTTTCTGGATAAAGAATTCCTGGCTGGTAATTTTTCTCTTTCAGAATCTTCAGTATATCATGCCACTGTCCTTTTGCGTCCATGGTACATCCTGTTAGTCTGAACTTAATCTTATGTGGCTTTGCTTGTCTGTGGTGAATCCCTTCTCTCTTGCTGCTTTCAGGACTTTCTGCTTCTCTTTAGCATTTCACAGTCTGATTAGTTTGTTTTGGAATGGGTCTGTTTGGATTTATTCTATTTGGAATTGGTTGGGATTCTTTGATTTGCATATTTGTCTTTTATAGGGGTTGGTATGTTTTCCCCATTATTTCCTCAACCAATCTTCCTAGCCCTTTATTCTTCTCTTCTCCTTTTGGAATATCAATGATTCCTATATTTGCATGCTTCATGTTGTCCATGATTTCCCTGAAATCCAATTCAAAATTTTCACCATTTTTTCTTTTGTGTGTTCAAATTCAATTATTCTGTCTTTTGCTTATTCCTTCTTTTACCTCTTCAAATCTGCTCTTGTGTTTCAGTAGTATGTTAATTTGATCTGCAGTATCTTTCATTTCCCTAAGATCTGCTTTTTTTTCTATTTATTCTTTCAAATTCTTCTTTATGCTCTTCTTTTTTTTTTTTTTTTTAACATGGGCAGGCACCGGGAATCGAACCCGGGTCCTCGGGCATGGCAGGCAAGCACTCTTACCTGCTGAGCCACCATGGCCCGCCCTTTATGCTCTTCTAATGTCTTCTTAATATTCTCTGTTTTTAGATAATCCATTGAAGTTATTTACGAGATTTGTATAATCATTTTTGTTTCATTTTCCAAGTTCTGTGTCTCCTCCAGCTTTTAAATTTGGTCATTTGGCATCTTCCTATGCTTTATGATTTTCTGCTGATGTTGTGACATTTGATTATCTTATAAAGTTATTTTGAATGTTGATTTCCCTCACTCATCTTAGATTTTGTAGTTGCTTGGATTTTCTTTGAAGGTCTCCTATTGTACTTGGTTTGTCAGTAATTCAGCACCAAACCAAGGCTGCAACCTCATGCTGGAGCTACAACTCTAGTTGAAGATCTAGTATAAGCTAGGAAGAGAGGGTGGGCTAGGAAGAGAGGGAGGGCCATGGTGGCTCAGCAGGCAGGGTTCTCACCTACCATGCCGGAGACCTGGGTTCGATTCCTGATGCCTGCCTTTGAAAAAAAAAAAAAAAAAAAAGCTAGGAAGAGCCTGTTGCCAGAGTGCACTTTTCCTTTCTTCCCAGCAGATGGTGGTCTTGGGCCACCTCTTCCCAACTGTGTCAGCCTGCTGAGCAGGATTAAGAACAGGTACAAATCCAGTAAAAGGCCATAGGTCTCTGCATGCTGAAAGCTGGCAACCCCAGGACTGGAGGGGTGGGCAGTGTGTACCCCAGTGGATACTATCTGTTTGTGGGCATGATGGGTCTGGTGGTTCTCAGGCTCCCTGAGAGTTTCAAGCTCCCTGCTCACAGTTAGCCCAGTAGTGCTTTGTTGTGCAGCATAGCTCAAGCTCTTTTCCCACCTTTCTGCCTGTGCATTCGATGAGTGCTCCAGGCCTCTGCAGAGAAAGAACAGATGTAGGCAGACCCAGAGTGCCTCTTTCACTGGCCAGTTGTTCAGATTGGCTTTGTTCTACATCCCCCCTTTTCCCAAGAGGAGGACCCCAGGGTCTCCATCAAAACCAGGCATCCACAGCAGCCTGCCTCAGGGGTGGGGGATTGGCACTGTGCCCTGGCAGCAGAGTCTCTTTGTGAATGTAAATGAATTCTGCTGGCTTTTGAGTTCCCGCAGTGGAGCTTCTGGCTGCAGAGTTGAGAAGGAAGATCTCTCTAGCTATTAGAGAGGCGGGAGTGTGGGAGGGCCCTGCTCCTCCCCATTCCAGTTTGCACATTGCAGCCTGCCCCAGGAGCAGTCACAACTGTGTAAATTCACTCCATTCTCTCAATTGCGCTTTCTCTGCTTTTTCATCCAGGTCCTCCCTATATATTGTAGAAGTCCCTCTCTGGTTACCTGTACCCTGCAATTGTCCTGTCTCTAGTTGTTCTATGTTGTAGGGGTGAACCCAACCTATCCTATTTGACCATCTTCCCAAATCCTAATTTTTAATATATATATATAAATATATATATATATTTATATACATATATATATTTTTTTACATGGGCAGGCACCCGGAATCGAACTGGGGTCTCCAGCATAGCAGGCGAGAATTCTGCCACTGAGCCAACATTGCACCGTCCCAAGATTTTTTTTTTTTTCTTGTCATGTACAGGTTCTGGGATTCGAACCAGGGTGTCCTGCTGTGCAGGCGAGAAATCTACCAATGACTGACCCTTGCACAGGCCCTAATTTAATTTTAAAATAAACAAAATTGCTCTCAAATTCCTCCAAATATTTTTTCACCAAACTTGACAAACCATTGCAAAAATTCATGTGGAATAGTGAAGATAATTCTAAATAAGTAGATTAAAGATGAGGAATTATGTATTCCAGAAGTCAAGATTTCTTATGGAGCCACAGTATTTTTAAAAATATTATATTGCACATGAATGGAGAGATGGGTGAATGAAAAGAAATAGACAGAAGAGAAATATATATATATATATATACACAAAAAATGTTTGCTTATGCCAGAGGTGACATCACAAATAATCAGCAAGAAGAAGCTAGTATTATTAATGTATGCTGATAAGACATTTGTTTATTCTTGTGGAAAATAATTAGATTTCTAACTCACGCTAAAATTTCACGTGGTTTAAAGAATTAAAGTGAAAAAAGAACTTTAAAACTCTTAAAAGGAAAAATATTAGAATACTTTAAAGTCCATTTGCTTGATATTACTTATCAATTGCTCTGTAGCACATTACCCTAAATTTCACTGCCTTAAAACAATATATAGAGTGGATTTTGCACAACTTCTGCAAAGTTTACCCCCTCCCCAGACAACAGCAGCAGCAGCAGCAACAACAGTATTCTCTAATGAGAGACACTTGCTTTTATTCTTTCCAGGCTATGTGCAATGACAGGAAATTGCTTGGCATGCAGTAGTCAGTCAAAAAATAAGTTAGAAAGTATTTCTAAATAAAGCATGAAAATAGCATACATAAAAGAAAGCAGGGATACGTTTGACTACATTGAAATTACCAAAATTACAAGTGCACTGTGAAGAAAGTGAGATCCAAGACACATAAATATTGTCTCACCATTTCTGTAGGTCAAGAAATATGACATGGCTAAGCTGCTTCAGGGTCTCTAACAGGCTGAAATCAAGATATTCACGTGGCTGTCTGTAATCATCTCAGGGCTCTACCTGGGCAGTTCTGCTTCACGTGGCTGTTGGTAGATTCAGTTCCTCCCAGGCAGTTGGACTGAAGACCTCAGTTCCTTGCCTGGCTGTTGGCTGGCCTCTCTCCTCAGTTCCTTGCCAAGTGTGCCTCTCCAACAGAGCAGGTTTCTTCATTAAAGCAAACCAGTTAAGAAGGCAGGAGGAAAGAGTGTGCTATAAAGATGAAATCACTCTTTTGTAACCTTATCACATAATGTCATCCATCACTTTTGCCATACTTTATTCATTAGAAGTCAGTTAGTAGGTCTTGCCCACACTAAGGGGCAAGGGATTACCCAAAGGAATGAACACTAGAAAGTGAGGATTATTTGGGAGCAGGCTTATTTTAGGAGACAGCTTATTAATTAAAGCAAGAAAATACCAAACATAAAAGAAAACAAGGATTCATTAGCTCTCATTGAAATTGCAAGTACACTCTATAAAGACACAAAGCAAATATTCCAATGTATTGCTCAGGATAGGCTAGATTATGCTGTTCACAGGTAGTCCAAGAATTCCACTGGCTTAAGCCATAGAAGATTTTTTTTTTTTTGATTCCTCACATATGTTGGGTCACTCTGTGGGGTAGCTCTACTCCAAGCAGTGTCTTGAGGATACAGGCTGCTTCCATCTTTTAAATACTCCATCTGAAACATGTGATCTAAAAGACCACTATGGAAGGGAAGGTATAGATGGAAGTAGCAACCCATCTTTTTACTATTTTCACACAAAAAAAAGACACCTTACATTTCTATTCACATTTCATTAACTAGAACTTGACACATATCCCCACCAGACTGTAAGAGAAGTTGGAAAATATTAAAAACACATAGGTATTTGATGGACACTAATTTTCTCTGAAATATGGGATGAGAAGGACATGGTTTTTGGTTATAGTATGTTCTTTTTAAAAATACGTATTTTTTTGTTTTTCAAAAGCATATAGACAGAGGAAAAAAATGGGTATGTGAATACTTTGTACCACTGTTTAACAATGCATTTGCATGCAATATTAACGCTACTTGTGGATAAATGGCTTTCTAGTCAAATAAGTTTAAGAAAAGCTGGGCAGATTTGAGCAACTTTCTTTTCTGTACAACTTCACAGAGCTTTTAATATGTTTTGTTGCCTTTACGAAAATGACCTTTGGTAAATTGCTTAGCCTCTTTGTGCTGTTTCCTTATCTATAAAAAGGGACAAGATAGTATTTACCTCATACCATTGCTGTGTGAATTAGATAAGATGATGCATAAGAGGTGCTTAGTATAATTCCAGGCAGAGAGTGAGGCTTTCATAAAACTGGTATTATTGTTATTAGTTATAATGATCATAATAATGATGATACCTTTGGCTGCTACTGCAGCTAAAATATTTTTAAAATTCTGGTCATAGAACATTTTACTGCTGGAACATGTCACTGAGCTCATGTATTGCAGACATACTTTGGGAAATGTTGCTCTCTACGGGTTTTTTTTTTTTTTTTTTTGCAAGTTTGAAATCTGGGCTTTGCATCTATGAGAATGGAAACAGCAGACAGAAAACTACCCCTTATTTAAATTGAAAAGTGCATATTTTCAGGGATTTTATTTAGTGGAATATCAAATTATTGAAAATGTCCTTTTTCCTATTAGTAATATCCTACTGGGCCTCTCTGTCATTATCATCACACAAAAACTGGCTATAGCATTGGTGAGTTCTGTAGCAGTTGATGGAAAAATTGGTTTGCTGCTGGCCATTTTGGAGCTGCTAAGGCAGTTTCATGACATTTTGTTTACCAGTAGGTTCACACAGCATAGTTGCTTTTACCTATTTTACCCATCCTGGAAATTCCAAGATATTCCTCCTAAATTGTTTCTTCAGTTTGGGAGTATGCAAGCATTAACAATTGATTTCATGAACTAGCTGTGATTACCCTCAATTCCCCTCCCTTCACTTTCCTGGAGTATCTTCTCTAGCTAAATGCATAATCCATGTAAGGTGAGAATTTTTTTCACAGAGGCTGATGGTTTGGGAGACTACTCAGAATCACTGGGAAATTAGAGAAATTCAGAAGAGTTGCAAGAAGGGAGCAACAACAGAAGCTGCAACACAAGTGGAAGAATCAAGTACATACCCCTTACCTTCATGCCCGCTCTTCTATCCTCTAACTCTTCAGGTGATGGTAGTGAGTGGGGGTTTTTTGGAGTGAAAAAGAAAAGAAAATGAGGCTGCCTTCATTGTACATATCTACTGATTAGGAACTTTGGCTTCCAGGAAGAACAAATGTAAATCTAACAGCAGCCCAGGAATCAAGAGTTCTTGATTCAAGACTTGGCTGAGCTGTCATTGAACATCTGTGACATTCTCTGCATTCATGAAGAAAAATGATTATGACTCAGATTTCATATATTCTGGCTAACAAATCACTCAATGTGAATTGCATTTGAAATGCAAGCAATATATTACAGGTAGACTTCTTCAACAAACACACACACTAAGGTGTTTGCAGGAGAACAAAAAGGCAAACTAAAGCCAATCAATCAATCAGTCAATCATTGGTGTTCTTGAAACCAGACATTAACAGTGACAATTTAGTCATAACGTAGCATGAAAATTCTGTAATTATTGGAAGAAACTGACCCTTTGTTCATGAGGCTTATGTAAGCTCATTCCCATTCTACCCTGCAGTTTCTTTATCTTGAAAATAATTAAAGATGTGTATTAAGATACTTTCCAGCAGTGCAAGGGTAGTTAAGTGGTAGAATTCTCGCCTGCCATGCAGGGGACCTGGCTTCGATTCCCAGCCCATGTACTTCCTAAACAAACAATGAAACCAACAAAAACAAACAAACAAAAAATTCAGCAAATGCTGCTGCAATAATGGGATACTCACATGGAAAAAGACTGAAATGTGACCCTACCATACAGCATACAAAATAAATAAATAAATAAAATAAAAAGATACTTTCTAGAGCTAATATGCTTTAAATCGTGATTTTTTTTTCCATTGTGAAAGTACTATGTCCAGATTTCCTTTTCTGAACAATGAAAAACTTCATAACCATAGACAATGAGTAATTATCTGTAACACAGCTCCAGTTCACTACTTCTGTATTCCCTACCTCAATTAATAGCATTCCCTTCCTCCAATAACCCAGCAATCCATGAACCATCCGTGCTTTTCTTTCTTCCTGTCACTCCAAATACCTGTACTTGGAGTTCAGTACAATCACGTCAGAAATATCTGCCTGCACTTTTGTATCCCTGATCATTTTCCACACTGGTTCATGCCTTTCCTTAGCTTAGAACCCTTTACTAAGTACTCTTTGCTCAACTCTGCATCATCTTCTACAAGGCCTCTCACAATCCATCGCTCCATGCCTTTCCCCATGGCTTGCATCAGGTCACCATGCTAGAAGTTTGCACTAGGCTGAAAAATGGCCCCCCAAAGATGCCCACATTCTAACCTCCGAAATCTGTGCATGTGTTACCTAACATGGCCAAAGGGATTTTGCAGATGTGATTAAGGAATTTGAGATGGGGAGATTATCTTGGGTAGGCCCGATGTAATCTAAGCGGTCCTTATAAGAGGAGGGACAGAATCAGACTGAGGTGTGATGAAAGAAGCAGAGTTTGGAATAATGGGGGAGGCCCTGAGCCAAGGAATGCGAGTAGCCTCTAGAAGCTGAAATAAGTAAGGAACAGATTCTCCCCTAGAGACTCCAAGAGGGACAGAGTCTGGCTGACACTTTAATTTTAGCCCTGTAAGACTTGTTTTGGATTTATGACCTCTGGAACTGTAAGTTAGCACATTTATGTTGTTTTAAGCCACCAAATTTGTGGTGATTTGTGACAGCAGCAATAAGACACTAACATAAGTTGCCTGAATTCAGTGTCCTTGTATAGAAGTTTTCGTTAATTTAACTTATATTTCCAAGATATTTCAATACAAGATAGTAATTAAGGGTTTATCTTTGAAAACAAAGTTCAAAACTCTTGAATTTGCACTGGACTGTGCCTAAAAGGAAACAATTTAAATATTGGTATGCCATGACAGAAGTAGAACTGTATTAGAACAAAACAAAACAAGTTTAAATTTTATCTTACTTCTGTCACAGACACATTGTATAAACATTTGTAACTAATTTTCCTTTATTCGGCTTCAGGTTGTCTATCTGTAAAATCGTTTCAAAGACTCTTCTGATTATAATATACACATAATCTATACCTGAGCAGGATTTAACTAAGTTCTTTACAAAAATATCCTAGATGTGAGCATTAATCATTATATCTAACCTTGACCTTGACATTTAAAATTTTTTTCTTCCCTCCAATCTCTTTCTCCCTCCCTCCCTTTATTCTCTCCTCTCCTCTCCTCCCCTCCCCTCCTCCTCTCCTTTCCTCTCCCTCTCTCTCTCTTCCCCCCCTCTCTCTTTTTCTATGTGTGTGTGTTTAAAACATATAAATGAAATTGAAGAACAGATTCAGGACTTGGATAGAGGAAAGGCATTTGGAATAAGGAAAGAAAGTTACTTCTGTTCTATTCCTCTAGTTTGTCAAGGCAAAATAAATTTGCCAGGTCGGGAGTTCTGATAAGTAGATAGGCTAGCAAATTAATCCGCTCAAGAAATATATCTCACAAACCTTGTTACACAAACTTTATGTACAATGATAAATTAGCACAATGATCAGAAAGAACACTGAAGAATTATTAATTTCAACATCATAGTTTTATTCTTAAATCCCGGAGACTGCCAAGGAATTAAAAATGTTTTTCTGAAGATCTTCTGAGCCACATAAATGCACACAATGATTGCTTTAAAAAAATTCTACCCATACTGATGGGAAGTTGGGTAACATTAAAAATCGTCATCAACTTTTATCATCTTGATTTTATGTTGAAGTATTCAATCATATGACATTCATGCTTGGCTTCACTTGAAATATTTCTGTCAGCAGAAACTATTGAAATTTTAATTTTAATTTTGGATTTATGCTGTTATCTGAAAAAAATCAACAATGATGCTACTTGTTTCAGATTGAAAGTATAAATACACGTTCTACACATATGATATATGCACTGTAGCAGGGCCTCTCTCTAAAATTGCTAATTAATCTAACAACATGTAAATCATGACTTCCTGGAAGGAACATCTTAGACATCTTTGCATGCTCAGCAAAAAGTGGAAATTCTGCATTGTGTGCCATGTGCTACTGAATGCTTTCCATAGAGAGAGAATTGTGCTCACTGCGCAGTGAACTACCAAGCCAGTACTCCAATGGGACCAATTTTTAAGTAGCATAACCTAGATGGGGATAAATTTTTTTTATTTCATTTATTTGTTCATTTGGCATTACTTTATTGAGTGTTATTTATATGCTAGTCATACTCTCGTGATGACAAGCACTTATAAAACTGGGGAGTGGGTGATAGAACTCTGTTAGTTTGGAACCTATTCACAGGAGATTGACACAATAATATGTGGAATTAAATTGTGTCACACGACGTTATTCCACATCACAATATTTATACACCACATCGATTATTTACTTTGTTAACATGATCATTGACCATCCTTTAATCAACTATCATATTCAACATAATTTTAATGCAAAGTATATTTATGCCATTTTGATATTTGAAAAATATTCAATTATCTATGTTATATATGAAAACCTTTATTTGAAATATTTGATTATCCAGAACACTAAGTTAGATATTCCAAATATTAAAATATTCAATTTCATGTAGACACAATCTAAAGATTTTACTAAGTATGTTTCATTGATTTTTTCATTTGCTCATTCAAGAACTAGTCATCTATATCCTTCCAATAAAAGTCCTGATGTTTTGAAGTATATTAAGTGCCAACAGGTGCAACACTCAATCCGCTCATCATTCTTATGCACAAAATTTTGAAACGTTAGTGAACACAATGCCAATTAACTGTGATTTAATTGATTTCATTTACAGGTAGAAGAGTAGATGTATGACAGAATTGGACTTTAGTGATTATCCAGTTTAAACCTCTTCCATACTCCAACTTTACAGATGAGGAGCCTGAGGTACAGAGAGAAAAAATAAGTTAGTCGAGATCGTACAGCAAAGGTAGTGTCAGAGTCAGAGTTAAATCCTTGATTTCCTAACTTTCCAGGTCATTATGTGCTGAGCTGCCACAATAATTATGTTTTTTTCTCTCAATTTCATGAACTAAGCTTTTCCTGTTTTGACATTGTATATACACAACCCAAGAGAAAGAGCTAAAATGCAGCACTGCTATTTTGAGATCCAGTGTTTGAATTCTCTTTGCATAACATTGTGGGTGATAAGGGAGTGTTGGGAAACAAGCCCTTATGAGTACCTCATGCTTCTGCATGGTTTGCATCCTATGAGTGATACATTTACAGCCAGGTTAAGAATGGTTGTTTAAGGAGAAATTCCAGGATAGTAAACCTTAGAGACACCTCCCTTTCTGGACAACGTCCAGGGCAGTAAAGATAAAGAACTCTTCTTCCCCTCCCCAGAAATATTTGGTTATCCATAGTAAAGACAAGGTTTCTGTCTTTCTAGGAGTGCTGATATATAGATCATCAGAAGCCTTACGTAAGACCAGCTCTTCTTGGTTTTCAGCTGCACCTCTTTTTTTCTTTATCTTTTTTTTTGGGGGGGGGAGGGGTGCATGGTCCAGGAATTGAACCCAGGTCTCCCGTATGAAAAGTCAGCTTCTTCTCTTTTGATGCAACTCAATGCATGTGCAGCTAACATCTGGCTCTCACTGTGTTATCCCATGGGGAATGGAGCTCAAGAAACTATCACTAAGATATTGCTGTGGGTGCTGCTTTTGCTGTGTGTAGTAAATGGACTTATCTCCTACTCAGTGAACATGTGTCTTCTGTATATGTATGCCTAACTTGTTTCTGTGCAAGTTGATTAAAATCTCAGACTCTTTAGTTAATAACATGAAGATAAAGCTGGATTGGTTATGAAATTTGCTCATGCTAATAAAGGATAGTAATGAAATGCACTATGGATGCTCATGAGAACCCAAGCATTTTTAGTTGCAGCACTGTTAGATTTATTTATCCATCAATCAATTGCAGAACTATTTTAAATCCCAGTATATAGTTGTCTGTATCCAATTGTATATTTCAGACACCAAAGTGTTCTTTGGGGAAAAACGGAACAGAGTGGTGCTTTTGAATTTATGTCTCTGGCATTCTAAGTTAAGACTGGAAGTGTGTGATTTATACCAATGACAAAACCACTTTCTATAAAAATGGACCTTAGAGATCATTAAACTAACTTCCTTACATCTAAATTTTTAAATTCGTAATGGGTGAGATCCTAAATTTTCCAACTTTTATTTAGAAGCAGATGATTGGTTTGAAACAAATTTAGAGCAAGTCTAATGTGCAAACAAGTTAAATATTTGAACATATTTCTAAAGTCTTTATTGTAGTTTGAGTTAATATTAACCAATAAACAGCCAGGATGAGTCACTGTTTCCTTTTTTTTTATATTTTAACATTTAACTGTTAAACTAACCAAAAAAGAAACCAGGCTTCAATTAGAGATAAAAACAAAGCCAATTCATCTGGGACTGTGCTGGTTTGAAAGGATGTATGTTCCCTAGAAAAGCCATGTTTAAATCAAAATCCCATCTCATAAAGGCAGAATAATCCCTGTACAATACTGTATGTTTGAAACTGTGATCAGATCATCTCCCTGGAGATGTAATTTAATCAAGAGTAGTTGTTATACTGTATTAGGTGATGACATCTCTCCACCCATTTGGGTGGGTCTCGATAAGTTTCTGGAGTCCTATAAAAGACGAAACATTTTGGACAATGTGGGAGATTCGGAGAGAGCGGAGAACAACGCAGCCATGAGAAGCAGAGTCCACCAGTCAGCGACCTTTGGAGATGAAGAAGGAAAACGCCTCCCAGGGAACTTCATGAAATAAGAAGCCAGGAGAAGAAGCTAGCAGATGAAGCCCTGTTTGCCATGTGCCCTTCCACTTGAGAGAGAAACCCCAAACTTCATCAGCCTTCTTGAACCAAGGTATCTTTCCCTGGATGGCTTAGATTGGACATTTCTATAGACTTGTTTTAATTAGGACATTTTCTCAGCCTTAGAACTGTTAACTAGCAACTTATTTAATTCCCCCTTTTAAAGCCATTCTGTTTCTGGCATATTGCAAGGTAAATCAGAATACAGGGCAAAGGATGACAGTGTATGTACTCTAGAGCTTCACCTACTGTGTGTGACCAAAGTCAGAGAGGTTTATCATGTTTAGAACCCAAATTTTCTGTAACGCACAATCTAAATCAACCTCTCTGGTTAACTCATTTAAACAACCCAAACACATGGAGCCCAGAACAGGAATGATGCCTTGTAATTCTGTTGAGTTTAATGTAATACTTGGATAAATCCCAGACTATGGTGGGCTGATACTTTAAAAGTATTATTAGAGTCCCTTGCGGAACTGGAGAAAAAAATATGGAAATATTAAACTTTCCCATCTGGGAAATCCCTGGTACTCTCTCAAACATTAGGGACTTCCAAGAAAATAGGCCAAGCACTTGATTTTAAGCCACTATTTCTTGATTCTCAAACCACCTTTCAGTGTAAATAGTGTTATCACCTTTCGCAAATGAGAAAGTTAAGATTTGGAGAGGTTGTCAAACAATCAAAAGTTAGTATATGGAAAAGGTGAATTGAGCTCAGGTCTTCTGGGTCTAAATCCTCTTAGATTTTTTCCACTTTTTGAAATGAATACTCCTTTCCAGCATTAATGCATGAAGAAAAAATTAAACTTTGTGGGTACTGTAGTATATGTACATAACTCAAAATTTGCAGCATGAATGTCCACTTTTGTGTGCTGGCTTTTCCATTTAATCTTTTTTTCTTAATTTGTAGACGTTATTTGAAGAATGCAGAGTTTAATACACTAGCGGTCAATGACATCAGTGGAAATAGAATTCAGGTCCTAATTCATGGTCTAGTGAGCTTACCACTACATCATTCAACTTTTAGGGGATACCATTTAAATGATTTCAGCTATGTTGTGCAACGTCATATGTCTTCAAATTCTATTTGCTTACATTTCCACCAATGAATAAAGTAGAAGAAAAATTTTAACCTAAGAAAGGAATTATTCTAAAAGGACAAAGTAACTAAAATTTTAGTCCAAGAAGTCCTTAAGTTTATTACCTTCAGAGAACAGTGATTTTAGGTTTTTAAAGATAATCTATGTATGAAAGAACTTATCATTGGCTTGTGGACTACTGGCTAAATGGTGTTGCATAGCCATAATTGGCAAATTTTTCAAATTCATTCATAATTGCTTTTCATGCCTTTTTGTCATTTAATTTATAGATAATTTCTTTTCTGAGATATTTCCCAATAACTTCATTTAAAGATAATTGTTTTTCATTTAGAATAAATGTACTTTGATCTCAGGGGAATAGGACGTTGGCTTCATAAAATTTACCCCCATTTGAATTTGAAATGCAAGCTTCCTGAAATAATAAAATAATAAATAATAATAAATTGTCATGCCCAGAAATGAACCAAAACTCCAAATGAAGTTTTTCATATGTGAGTAGAAAACATACCACATTTAAAACTCAGTATGGAACATATATAGTTGTGCATAAGATGATCAGTTATTTCCCATGTATATCTGTATTGTAGGCAATAACAATAGATTTTATATACACAAGACATAGTTCTATATAGGTGTGCTGGTTTGAAAGGAAGTATGCCCCCTAAGAAAAGCCATGCTTTAATATAAATCCCATTTCATAAAGGTAGAATCATCCCTATTCAATACTGTATATTTGAAACTGTAATGAGATCATCTCCCTGGTTGATGTGATTTAGTTAAGAATGGTTGTTAAACTGGATTAGGGGATGACATGTCTCCACCCATTTGAGTGGGTCTTGATTGGTTTATTGGAGTCCTATAAAGAGGAAATATTTTGGAGAATGAGAGATTCAGAGAGAGTGACACTACGAAGCAGAGAATCCTTCAGCCAGCGATCTTTGGAGATGAAGAAGGAAGATGCCTCCCGGGGAGCTTCATGAAACAGGAAGCCAGGAGAGAAATCTAGCAGATGACGCCATGTTCACCATGTGCCCTTCCAGCTGAGAGAGAAGCCCTGACTGTGTTTGCCACGTGTCTTCTCACTTGAGAGAGAAACCCTGAACTTCATTGGCCTTCTTGAACCAAGGTATCTTTCCCTAGATGCCTTTGATTGGACATTTCTTTAGACTTGTTTTAATCGGGACATTTTCTAGGCCTTAGAACTGTAAACTTGCAACTTATTAAATTCCCCTTGTTAAAAGCCATTCCGTTTCTGGTATATTGCATTCCAGCAGCTAGCAAACTAGAACAATAGGTATAAGGAGGTGGTTTAGGAACAAAGGCAATTTAGCTAAAATGTGGGGTAAGATCTATTTTCTGCCCTTACAGACATCACAGATAGCCAGGGAGACAGTCCTCCAAATAGTTCAAATAAAAAATTAAAAGTGTGGAGAACTTCAAATGGCTGGCCGAGGAGCAATTGGAATCAATTCAAGATTTTCCATCAACAGAGTAACATAATCAGAGTTTTGTTTTGGGAAAAATCCTCTGATAGCTGATTGTGAGATGGAGAAAGGCAGGATACCTGAAATTGAATTAGCAGGCTACTGCCAATGTCCAGGTAAGAGATGACATATAGGACTGTGGATGTATAGAAGTCATATCCAGAACAAGGAAGGTGATTTTCCTGCTCTTTTTTTCTGGTAGCCAAATAACATTTGGAGTTTTGGTTCATTTCTGGGCATGACAATTTAAAATGGACACTGATACAGGAAGTAGGCCTGAAGAATGGGTAGCAAATTCATATGTGTTCATGGTCAGGCAACTAACATGCATGAGAGAAGCATTCCAGTTGTGTAGGTGCACAAACCCTGAGAGCAGAGCTGGGGACTAGTGAACATATGCCCTATTGGGAGAACATATGGATGCAGGTCCATTGTTGTCTATTTTATTACAGAGAAGGTGACAAACTAATGAAGGTCCTTAATAAGTTGACTTTGAGAAAATCAAAAGGGATTTTATCTTGGATGAGTCTGACCTAATCAGATGAGCCTTTTAAGATAGATTCTAGGGGACAGTAACGCAAAACAGCAGATACCCTCTTTTTTGCTGGCCTTGAAGAAGCAAGCTGCCATGATTTCTACAGCTGCAAGGAAATTAATTCTTCCAATACCCATTTAAGTTTGGAAGCAGACCCTGAGTTTCAGATGAGACAATTGTCCAGTCCACACTTTTATTATAGTCTTCTGAAACTTTAAACCAAAGACCTATTTAAGTTGTGTCCAGACTCCTGACATACAGAAACTGTAAGATAATAAGTGTGTGTTTTTAATAATAGGCCTTTTTAAGAACAGTTTTGTATTTACAGAAAAAGAGAGCAGAGAGTTCAGAGACTTCTCATACACGTACTTCCCTGGTTTCCCCAATTAACATCTGACGTAACTTTGGTGCACTTGTTACAATTGATGAACCAATAATGCATTGGTTATCGTTATTATCAAAAATCATAGTTTACATTAAGGTTTGCTCTTGTTTTATATAATTCTATGTATTTTGACGAAGGCAAAATGTGATGTATGCTCCATTACAATATCATACAGGATAGTCTCACTGCCATAAAAATCCTGAACTTTGCCTGTACATCCTCCACTCTTTCCCCAGGCGAAAAAAAGATGACCGTTTTCTCTCCATTTTCACTCCTTTCAATAGTTTTGTGTTTTCCAGAATGTCATATATTTGGAACAATAGAGTACACGGACTTTTTTCAGACTGACTTCTTTCAAATAGCAATAGCAATTGAATGCACCTCAATATATTTTTGTGGCATTATAGCTCATTTAAAAAAAATCTCTGAATAACATTATACTGTACAGATGTTTAACAGTTTGTTTGTCCAGTTACCTATTGCACAGATTCAGGGCTGCTTCCAATTTTTGTCAATTATAAAACAATCTGCTGTAATCCTTTGTGTGAAGGATTAATATTCTCTCACAAGTTCTACAGTATTTTCATTATTTTATCTTTATATTAAATCTTGTCAAATAGTGGCAATCCTTGAACTTTGTTCTTCTTCAGCATTTTGTTGGCTTTTCTGGGTCTTTTACATTTCCATATAAACTTTAGAGTCAGTTTGTAGGTATTTAGTTTGTCGATATCCACAAAATAACTTGCAGACATTTTTATTGTGATTGTGTTTATCTATAGATTACATGGTGTGCTGGTTGAAAGGATTATGTGCCCTGGAAAAGCCATATTTTACTCCTGATCCATCTTGTGGAGGCAGCAGTTTCTATTAATCCTGATTCAACACTGTAGGTTGGAAGCTTGATTAGATTATTTTCACGGAGATGTGACACACCCGGTTGTGGGTATTACTCTTTGATTAGAGGGAGATGTGACTCCACCCATTCTAGGTGGGTCTTGATTAGTTTACTGGAATTCTTTAAAAGAGAAAGCGTTTTGGAGAGAGTCATGAGAACCATGAGACCCATTCCGTCAGAGACCTTTGGAGATAAAGAGGGAGAACCTTCTGGGGGAGCTTCTTGAAACAGGAGGCCTGGAGAGAAAGCTGGCAGATGTCATCATGTTCACCACGTGCCTTCTCGCTTGAGAGAGAAACCCTGAATATCATCCGCCTTCTTGAACCAAGTTACCTTTTCTTGGATGCCTTAGATTGGACACTTCTATAGTCTTGCTTTAATTGGGACATTTTCATGACTTTAGAACTGTAAACTTGCAACTTCTTAAATTCTGCTTTTTAAAATTTGTCCCATTTCTGGTATATTGCATTCTGGCAGCTTGCAAACTGAAACCCATGGCAATGAATCTTAACAATTTAGTGTTATTACCAATAAATATGGAATGCCTCTCTTTTTATTTAGGTCTCCTTTGATTTATTTCACAAGAGTTTTGTAGTTCTCCTCATATAGATCCCATACAAATTTTTGTTATGGTTATATCTAAGTATTTAATTGGTGCTGATGTAAAAGGTATTGAGATTTTTATCTCAAATTACAATTGTTCATTGCGGGTATGTAGGAAAGCAACTTACTTTTTGTATATTATTTGGTATCCTGCAACTTTGCTATAGTTATTAGTTACAGGGTTTGTTGGTTATTTTTGTCAGTTCTTTGGGATTTTCTGCATAGATAACCATGTCAACTGTGAGCAAAGACAGTTTTTTTTCTTACTTCTAAATATGAATACCTTTATTTCCTTTCTTGACCTATTTCATTAACTAGGACTTCCAGTACAATGTTGAATAGGAGTGGTTAGAGAAGACATCCTGGCCTTGCTCCTGGCCTTAGGGAAAAAGTGTCTAGTTTATCACCACTAAGCATTATGTTACCTGCAGTTTTTTTGTAGATGTTGTTTATCAAATTGTGAAGGGTCCCCAGTATTCCTTGTTTGCTAGGGCATTTTTATAATTGTGCTATTAATTTAGGCTTAACTTAGGGTTAACTGTTTGTGTAGTGTAGGTCCATGGATTTTTAACAAAATTTTATTCTGCTACCATATATACAAACTATCATTTCCTCTTTTAACCACATTCAGATATGTATTTCAGTGCTGTTAATTACAGTCACAATATTGTGCTACATCCACACCATCTATTACCAAAACATTTGAGATAGAAATCTCGTTACTGATATTTCTGTTATCAGAAATCATCCAAAATATCATCCAAAATAGGAACCTTATACATTTTAAGTCTTAGCTTACCATTACCTATCCTAACCCCTGGTAACCTGTATTCCAGTTATTACTCACATGGTATATTTTTCCATCCCTTCACTTCCAACTTACTTGTATCTTTGAATTTAAGATGAGTGTCTTGTAACAGCAAATAGTTAGGTCATGCTTTTTTTTTTATCCATTCTAGCAATCTCTGCATTTTATTTATTTATTTATTTTTGCATGGGCAGACACCGATAATTGAACACCATTGTACCACCCGCAATCTCTGCATTTTGACTGGAGAGTTTAATCTATTTACATTTAAAGTCGCTACTGACAATGCCAGCCTTTCTTCCGCCATTTTGCTATTTATTCTTTGCCACTCATAACGTTTTTGTCCCTCAATTCATCTGTTAATGCCTACTTTTATATTTATTTGATTTTTTGCCTTCTCTTTTCTATCTAGATATATTTTTCATATATCTTCCTTGTGGCTACCATGGGGTTGAAATTTAACATCCGAAATATATAACAATCATGTTTGATTTGATACCTGTCAAATGCTTTTTCTGCAACAATTTATATAATCATATGATTTTTCTTCTTTACCTTGTAGAAGTGATTGATAACATTAATTGATTTTGGAATGTTGAAGCAGGCTTGGATACATTTATGTTCATGGGAGATACTGGACTGTAAGTTTCTTTTCTTATAATGTCTTTATCTGAATTTGATATTAAGATAATACTGGTATCACAGAATTCAAACAAATATTCCCTCTGCTTCTATTTTCTGAAACAAATGGTATAGAATTGGCATCTTTTAGATCATAAATATTTGGTAGAATTCACCAATGAAACCATCTGTGTCTGGTGCTTATTTTTAGGATGTTTATTAATTATTGATTGGATTTCTATAATAGATATAGGCCTTTTCAGATTACTTAATTCACTTTGTTGGAATTTTGCTAGTTTGTGTCTTTCAAGGATTTGGATAATTTCATATAATTTGTCAAATTTGTGGGCACAGGTTTGTTCATAATACTCCTTTATAGCTTCTTAATATCCATGGGATCATTAATGGTAACCACTCTTTCATTTTTATATTATCAATTTGTTTCTTAGTGCTTTTATTTTTTTCTTGGTCACCCTGCCCAGAGGTTAGCCAATTTATCAATCTTTTCAAAGCACCAGCTTTTGGTTTCATTAATATATCCCATTAATTCTCCATTTTAGTTTCATTGATTTCTGCTCTAAAACTTTATTTGTTTTCTTCAGCTTGCATTAGATTTAGTTTGTTCTTCTTTTTAGAGTCTCTAAATTGGAGCTTAGATTATTGATTTTAGATATTTCTTCTTTTCTAATATGTCTTTAGTGCTACAAATTTTCCTCTAAGCACTGATTTCACTGCAACTCACATATTTTGATAAGCCATATTTTCATTTAGTTCAAAAATTTCAGAAATGTACCTTGACAATTCTTCTTTGACATTTGTGTTACATAGAAGTGTAGCTATTTGGGGATACTTCTGTTATTGATTTCAAGTTTAATTCCATCATGATCTGAAAGCATATCTTGTATGATTTCTGTTGCTTTACATATGTTGTGACTGTTTGATGACACAGAATGTGTTTTATCTTGGTGCATGTTCCGTGTGAGTTTGAGAAGAACATGTAGTTTTCTGTTGTTGCATGAAAAATTCTGTAAATGTTAAGTAGATCCAGTTAATTGATTGTGCCCTTCAATTCAACTATATCCTTATTATATATCCTTACTGACTTTCTGTCTGATGGATCTATTAATTATTAATGGAGGAGAGTTGTAGCCTAAAATTATAATAATGGGCTTATATATTTCTTCTTGTATTTCTCTCTAATTTTGCTTCACATATTTAACTACTCTGCTGTTAGGTGCATATACATTAAGTATTATATTTTCTTGGAAAATTTACCCTTGTATCATTATACAATGCCTCTCCTTATCTCTCATAATTTTCCTTGCTCAGAAATCTGCTTTGTCTGAAATTAATATAGCCACTACAATTAAAAAAATTGTTTAGCTTTTTCAATTTGAAATAATTTTAAATTTACAAAACAATTGTAAAATAGTACAACAATCCACCTATGCCCTTCATACAGATTCCCCAAATGCTAACATTAATGGCACAATAATCAAGAACAGGAAATTAATATTGATACAATATTATTATCTAATCAATGAAACCTTATTCAAATTTTGCCAAGTGCCCTACTAATATCCTTTTTTTCTGGTCTAGAATATATCTAGGATCGCAGGTAGCGTATAGTAGCCATATCTCTTAGTCTCCTTTAATCCAGAACATTTTCTCAGTTTTTGTTTTCTTTTCAGACACTCTTTTTTTATTAGAGAAGTTGTAGGTTTATAGAAAAATAATTCAGAGAATACAGAGTTCCACTATACCCCTTCTCACATCATAGGTTTTCCTATTATTAACAATTTGCATTACTGTGATACCTTCATTACAATTATTAAAGCAATATGGTTATATTATACCATTAACTATAGTCCATAGTATACATTAGACTTCACTGTTTGTGTTATATGGTTCTCTGCTTTTTTCTTTTGTTTGTTTGTTTAATTTTTGTTCTAGAAACCTATACACAACCTAAAATTTCCCCTTTTAACCACATTCAAATTTATAATTCAATAATGTTTATTACATTCACCCAGAACGGAAAGTCTATACCAATTAACCATTAACCCTCATTTCCTAACTGATCCTGGCCTCTGGTGACCTGTATGCTGGTTTCTGGTTCTATATGTTTGCTTATTCTAATTATTTCATATCAGTGAGATCATACAATAGTTATCTTGTTTTGTCTGGCTTATGTCACTCAACATGTTTTCTAGGTTCAACAGTGTTACTGTATGTAACAGAACTTCATTCCTTTTTAAGGCAGAATACTATTCCATTGCATGTACATACCACATTTTGCTTATCCATTCACCTGTTGATGAGTATTTGGGTTGATTCCATCTTTTAGCAATTGTGAATAGTTCCACTATGAACATGGTGTGTGAAAATGTGTTTGAGTCCCTGATTAAAATTCTTTTGGGTATATACATGGAAGTTGAATTCTTGAGTTATATGGTATTCTATACCTAATTTTCTGAGGAACCGCAAAACTGCCTTCTACAGTACTGCAACATTTTATATTCCCACCAACAATGAATGAGTGTTCCTATTTCTCTGCACCATCTCCTTCGTTTTTTAAGAGTAGCCACTATAATGAGTGTGAAATAGGGTCTCAATGGGGATTTGATTTGCAGTTCCCTAATGGTGTATGACGTTGGGCATCTTTTCCTGTGTTTTTTTGATCATTTGTATATCTTCTTTGGAGAAATTTCTATTCAAGTTTTGCTCACTTTTTAAATGATTGTCTTTTTGCTGCTGAGTTGTAGGATTTCTTTATAAATACTGAATATTAAAACTTTATGGGATATACAGTTTCCAAATGTTTTCTTCTGTTGTGTAAATGTTATTCTCCTCATGAAAGTCTTTTGAGGATCTATTTTTTTATTTTCATGAGGTCACATTTTATCTATTTTTTTCTTTTGATGCTTATGCTTTGGGTGTAAATTCTAAGAAACCATTGCATAAACCATTTTTCTTGAAGATACTTCCCTACATTTTCTTCTATGAATTTTATGGTCCTGGTTCTTATATATAGGTCCTATGATCCATTTTGAGTTAATTTCTGTATATGATCAGAGATAGGTGTCCCCCTGCATTCTTCTGCATATGGATATTCAGGTCTCCCAGCACATCATTTGTTGAAGCAACTAAATTTTCTCAATTGAGTGGATGTGGCAGCCTATCAAAAATCAATTGTCTGTAGATGAGAACATCTATTTTTTTTTTAATTTTTTAAAAAATATTTTTATTGTACACAACAAGCAAACATACAGACATTCTATACATGGTGTTCAATCAGTGGCTCACAATATTGTCACATTGCTGTGTATTCATCACCATGATCATTTTTTTGAACATTTACATCTCTCCAGCAAAAGAAATAAAAAAGAAAAAACTTGGGTGGTCTATGGTGACTCAGCAGGAAGAGTTCTGGACTGCCATGCTGGAGACCTGGGTTCGATTCCTGGTGTCTGCCTTTCTTCATTTAGTTGATCTGGTTACTCAGTTATATCATTGAAGATGTAAGTTCTGTCTCTTAATTTGGCCATCCATAGTATCACTTCATCCTAATCCTGAAGCTGGCTCTCTTCAAGGTTTTGCCTACCTATGTAATACAATATATGATAGCCAGTAGCAATTTGGGCTTCTTCTTTTAGGGCCAGTAGTTGGGAAATCTTCTTTCCCAGATGTTCCTCCAGAACATCTATTTTTTAATTCTCAATTTGATTCCATTGGTTTATATGTCTATCTTTGTGTGAATACCATTCTGTTTTTACCTCTGTAGCTTTGTAATATGCTTTAAAGTCAGGAAGTGTGAGTTCTCCAATTTCATTCTTTCTTTTCAAGATGATTTTGGCTATCTGCGGCCCAGTATCAGTCAAGTTTCTTTAGATAAACAGAAGCAAAAGGACGTATCTGTAAATATGAATTTATAAAAGTGTCTCATGCAACCATGGGTATGCAAGAGTCCAAAATCTTTAGGGCAAGCCATGAGGCAGGCAACTCTGATGAGAGGCTGGCTGGCTGAAGAAGAAGTGAAAATTCTATCTTTGCCCTAAAAGTTTTCAACTGATTGAATTAAATTCAACTGATTTGATTCCATGGTTGCAGAGGACACACCCATTGTTGATCCTACATGTAATCAATCAGTCACAGATACAATCAACTGAATGATGATTTGAATGATGATTTAATAAAACAGCCTTCTGGTTTATTAATCAGCCATGAAATATCCTTGCAGTAGTGGTTAGGCTAGTGCTTGCCTGACCAGACAACTGGACACCATCACCTGGCCAAGTTGATGCCTGAACCCAACCATCATAGTCCACCCCTTGTCAACTTGGCAGCTGTACATATCACCTTAAACTATGCTTAATCTCTAAATAGAACACAATGACAGACATATGTTTCACCTAAAAATACTCAGTTGTCCTGTGTACAATGGGAAAAGCACTAAATCTCTCCAGAAAAAAGGTGAACATTCTTAGATGACATTCACTTTTCAACTTGATATCCTATACCTTAATAGTGTGATATGAACATTGCAAATCATTTCATATGATAAGATGAAAACAAGATATTTGCTTTATGTACAAATACAAATATACTCATAACAAAACAAGGAGGAAATATTCATACCATCACAGTCTTCATTTTGTAACTGGTCATGTGGTTGGATTTCATATTTACCACTACTTTCTTCCACTACTGATTCCATGTTCTCTTTACCCACACCAAGCACTTATCTTGCCATGGTACTTTACCTGGTGGGGTGACTCAAACCTTCATTCCTGAAGTTTCTGGGGCATGGGTAGTCCTGCCTGGATTGGGTTGCTGTAGTTTTCCATTGATTTTAATCACAGGGCATGGTAATATTAAGAGACTCCAAAGGTGTCTGCATTCCAGGCAAACTCTCCTTTACCTCCATTGTATAGTTACAGTCCTATTTCTTCTTGATAGGATCAGTCACCTCAGACAGCACAGTAATCCCCTTTTGTGCCTGTTGATTCAGTGGCATGAGAAGCCCAAAGTGGCCAAATGATGGCCCTAACTTCCAGTGAAAGGAAATAATAGTGTGCCTCTTTGTAGAAGCACTCTTCCTTTTGGAAGTAAGACTTGTTGACCAGCAGAGCTTAAGGTTTCAAGGACAGTAAGTAAAAATATTCTGAATGGATCACTAAGGGTGATTGTGAGTGGTACCACTCTCATTTCCACCCCCTTGATTCCTGGACTATCATGGCTATGGGAGAAACAGCAGCACACAGTGGACGCTAATTCAGAGCATACACAGCCTCCAGGAGAACATTGTCCCAGCCTTGCAAAATATTGCCACTTAGTTGTACCATAATTGGGTCTTCAAAATGCCATTATGTACTCTGGAGGTCACTCTTATGCAAGCTTCAGTTAGACATTGCAACCTATCATAGTTTGCCAAACCCCAACCAAAACCATTCCTGCCAATCCTAAAGAACACCTAGGGAGTATATATAAGATTGTACAAAGATTTCATGCACTAGGGTAACTTTCCAGAAACCTATAGCCTCCAGATTGTTCCCTAGACCAGATACATCATGAAATGCAGAAGGGCCCCTATTATCAATACCCATTTTCAACATGAAAAAGTTAGAACAAGCATAGCCCAAATACTCCTAAAGAGTAGGAGAAAGACGATGATGGTGTAGTTATATAGAGAAGGTAGAGTATAACAATTGAGCTGATAATATTGATATTTCTTTTATTCTCTAGTATCTTAGAGCAGCTAGAAGTAAAAACCTAAAATTGTGGAAGTGTAACCCATACCAAACTCTGAAGTCTATTCTACAACTAATTGTTGTGATGGGCTTTGAAATGTATTGCTTTTTTGTATATATGTTATTTTTCACAAAAAAGAAAAAAGTTGATTGTGATAATAAAAAAAATAAAATAAAAATGAAAAAAGCAAAACAAGCAAAAAATACAACAAAAATGTTCCACCCACTGGGAGGATTTCCCCTTACCACTATACTCCAGAGATATCCCAGATAATGTCTACAGTGCTGCAGCTGTCCAGTTTCAGGTGGTACCTGAATATTTAGCAGAACCATCTGTAAACCAGGCCTGAGTTTTCTCTTCCTCAGTCAACTGACTATAAGGAACTCCTTAAGAGGCCATAGCTCTGGTCTGGGAAAGAGAAGGTAATGTGGCATGAGTGAGGACCATGGGTATTTGGACCACTTCCTCATGTAACTTATTTGTATATTCAGGATTTGCCCTGCCCCTATCTCTTATATACCATTTCTATTTTATGATGGAGTACTGCTGTGCATGCCCAACTTTATGGCTTGATGAGTCAGACACACCCAGCTCATGACAGATAACTCAGGTCTCATAGTAACTTGGTGGCACTTGGTTAAGTGTTGAGTCTCTACTAAGGCCCAGTAACAGGCCAAAAGCTGTTTCTCAAAAAGAGATTAGTTATCTGCAGAGGATGGCAAGGACCTACTCTGAAATCCTAAGGGCCTGCATTGTGGTTCTCCTACAGGGGCCTGCCAAAGGCTCCAAACAGCATATCTATTTGCCACTAACACTTCCAGAACCCTTGGATCTGCTGGATCATATAGCCCTGGTGGTAGAGTAGCTTGCACAACAGCCTGAACCTGTTGCAGAGCCTTCTCTTGTTTCAGTGTCCACTCAAAACTAGCAACTTTTCTGATCACTTGGTAAATGGGCCAGAGTAGTACAACCAAAATCCAAAGAGGCCAACTAGGCTTTGTGCATTTCTTTTAGTCATAAGAGAGGGGCCAGATGAAGCAGCTTATCATTCACCTTAGTAGAAGGGATATCTGGATATGACTCACACCATTGGACACCTAAAAATTTCACTGCAATGGAAGACCCCTGTGTTTTTTCTGGATTTATCTCACAACCCCTGACATGCAAAAACCTTGTCAATAAGACAAGATTAATGCTACATCTTGCTCATTAGGTCTAATCAACATTATATCATCAATATAATGGACCAGTGTAATGTCTTGTGGGAGGGAGAAACGATCAAGGTCTGATTATGACATAAGGCTGGAGAATTGATATACCCCTGAGTTAGAACAGTGAAGGTATACTGCTGGCCTTGCCAGCTGAAAGCATACTGTTTCTGGTGGTCCTAACAACTATTGGGGTAAAAGCTTTTGCCAAATCAACAGCTACATAGCAGCTACCAGGTGACATATTGATTTGCTCAAGCAATAATACCACATCTAGAGTAACAGCTACAATTGGAATCACCACCTTGTTGAGTTTACAAAAATCTGTTACCACCCTCCAAGACCCATCTGTTTTCTTGTAAGGTTGAATAGGAGAATTATATGGAGATGTGGTTGGAATTAACACCTCTGCATTCTTCAAGTCCTTAATAGTAGGATTAATTTCTGCAATCCCTTCAGTAATCTGGTATTGCTTCTGATTTACTATTTTGCTAGCTATGGGCAGTTCTAGTGGCCTCCACTTGGCCTTTCCTACCTTAATAGCATTCCATCCATGAGTCAGGCAACCAATGTGGGGATTATGCCATTTGATGAGTATGAGGATTCAAATTATGCATTGCAGAACTGGGGAAATAACCACAGAATGTGTCTAGAGACCCACAGGACCCACTGTGAGAGGGATCTGAGGTAGAACACAATAACCCCAACTCTGAATCATGTACCAGAGTGATGTTTTGGTTCTCCAGCAATTAGTGTCACTTCTGAGCCAGTGTATAGTAATCCCTGAAATAGCTGATCATTTCATTTTCCCCAATGCACAGGGATCCTAGTAAAAAGCCATAGTTCTCCTTGGGGACTGCTGGGAGGAAGTTTAACAGTGTAAGTTTTTGACAGTGTAACAGGGTCATTCCCCAGTGGTACATGGCCTCCCCCTCTTTCAAGTGGCTCAGGGTCTGTAAATTGTCTGAAGTCTAGGAATTGATTAAGGGGTCGTGACTCTCAGTTTTTTAAATTCAAGTTAGACTTCTGTTCACTTGACTTAGAACTTTTCTGTTTATACTGTTCAAATAAGAACAGTATACAGTAGACTGCACATGTATTTTACTTCTAGGTACCCCTTCATCTATGAGCCAACACCATAAATCTCTGCAAGTCAGATTGCTTTGATTGCTGCTTTGAGTCTACTGTCCACTACAGTAGCTATGCCCTCCTTGTCTGTGGCACTTAACTGTCACCCCATGGCTTTTGCCTGCTGGGGATATTATCATCCTCATTGTGTCTAAGAACTCCAGCTCTGTGACAGCAGTTCCACAGTAATACCTGACCTACAGAATAGGGCAACTAAAAAGCTCTTCAGGGACAATGGAGCCAGTCTGACAAAATTTTTCCTCACAGTCCTGGTAAAATGTGTGCCCTCTGGGCATTCCTAGGGTACATGAGCAGATCTTCCATGATAAATCCACTCTAACATTCCAATCTCTCTAAGCCTTTGAGCCTTTCCCCTACGTTATACCACTGCAGTTCTGGCATTTCAACCTCAGCTAATATCAGCCACTTTGTGATCCATGTTTCCGCCAACCATCTGAACAAACTGTTTATGCCCTTTCTAACCCCTTGAGCTAGAATACTGAATACAGAAGCTCTGCTTAATTGGCCCATTTCAACAAATTCAGCTTGATTCAACCTTAAATTCCTTCCACTCTTATCCTACCCTGTTAATATCCATTCCCACACATATTCCCCTGACTTTTGTCTATATGAGATTGGAAAACTCATGCAGTTCTTTTGGAATATAGCATATCTCTTCATGGGTCATACTTTGCACATCACATTTTAGGGCCTGTTGGGACTTTAGTCTAGTTTACTGGTCTTGAAGAAAAGAGGGGTGATGTGGGTAGGTCATGAAAAGAAATAGAAGTGTCTTTCAAGCCAATTACCTTAGGGATTCTGTTGTAGTTTCATCTAGTGAAACAAGTTTAATCTTCCCAGACAGAGGAGTAAGGGCTGTTTCCCCAGGGATGATGGCCACAGGTTTAGCAGGCACTGAAGTGTTAATCTCCTTAGGTGAACACTGGTTGGCAGAATCCTCAGGGCAGACTGGAGGTCAGGAAGCTGTTTCCTTAAGGTAGGCTGGAGGCCAGGAATCTCTTTCCTCGGGGCAGGTAGTTTTCTCCTCAGGGCAAGCTGGGCATAGGGTGGCTGTTTCCTCAGGACACACCATTACAGGTGTATCTAGCAAAGACTCAACAGAGTCCAAAATTTCTATGTCCACACTGCTGTAATTATGAACCTACATGTCTCAGTCCCAAGTTTCAGTTTCCCATTCTTTTCCAATCAAAGCCTTACTTTAACAGCAGACATTTGCAAGGTTGAGAATTTAGTTTACATTGTAAATCTGCTACTCGCACAATGAGACCTTGGCTCTGATTTTCAGAGATAACAAGTTTGCAACCACAGGTACTAAGATCTTCTTTCAGGGTACCCAAAGAAGCACATCTTTCATATGACCTTTAAGTTGCAAATTTGAAGGCTTCAGCACAAAGATGTATCCAGCATATCCGAGAACAACCAGCCAACATCATTATACCTCTTAACTACACAAAACTCTGTAAAGGTGTGAAAAACACTCTCACCCAGAGCCTTGCCTCATATAAGTGAATAATTAGCAGAATTAAATGGTGATATTTTGAATATCTCTATTGCTAACTCATGCTGTGAACACTCAGGAACATCTTGATTACTGGAAACAGACTCATTAGTGCTTTTGATTCTAATCAGACTACAAAACCAATTATAATAACCCATTTTTAAGATTCTATTTTTCAAGAACCACTCCTGGTGCCAAGCTATATAAGACATCATTTTCTAGGGACACAGAAAAAACAGGAGATATCTGTAAATATGAGATTTATAAAAGTATCTCACTCGGTTGTGGGGATGCAAGAATCCAAAATCTCTAGGGCAGGCCATGAGGCTTTGCATTCTGATGAAGTTCCTTGACAAACTCTTCAGGAAAGTTTGGCTGGTTGAAGAGAAGTAAAAATTCTCTCATCTTCCTCAGAAGTCTTGAAATGAGTGGATTAAGTCTGGCTGATTGGATCCTCTTATTGAGGAGGACACACCCATAGATGATCATAGATGTATTCATCACTGAAGCAAACAAGTGATTGATGATTTAATAACCAGCCCTTGGTTTATTATCCAGTCACAAAATATCCTTGCAGTAGCCATTAGGCTAGTGCTTGCCTAATCTGATGTGCTGGTTTGAAAGGAAGTATGCCCCCTAAGAAAAGCCATGTTTTAATATAAGTCCCATTTCTTAAAGGTAGAATCATCCTTATTCAATACTGTATATTTGAAACTGTAATGAGATCATCTCCCTGGTTGATGTGATTTAGTTAAGAATGGTTGTTAAACTGGATTAGGGGATGACATGTCTCCACCCATTTGAGTGGGTCTTGATTGGTTTACTGGAGTCCTATAAAAGAGGAAATATTTTGGAGATTCAGAGAGATTCAGAGAGAGTGACACTATGAAGCAGAGAGTCCTTCAGCCAGCGATCTTTTGGAGATGAAGAAGGAACACGCCTCCCGGGGAGCTTCACGAAATAGGAAGCCAGGAGAGAAAGCTAGCAGATGACGCCGTATTCGCCATGTGCCCTTCCAGCTGAGAGAGAAGCCCTGACTGTGTTCGCCACGTGCCGTCTCACTTGAGAGAGAGACCCTGAACTTCATCGGCCTTCTTGAACCAAGGTATCTTTTCCCTGGATGCCTTTGATTGGACATTTCTATAGACTTGTTGTAATTGGGACATTTTCTCGGCCTTAGAACTGTAAACTAGCAACTCATTAAATTCCCCTTTTGAAAAGCCATTCCATTTCTAATATATTGCATTCCAGCAGCTAGCAAACTAGAACATCTGACAAATGGGCACCATCACCTGCCCAAGTTGACACCTGAACCCAACCATCACAGGCCACTTACCTTTCCATATAAATTTGATGACTGGTTTTTCCAGTTCTGCAAATAAGTTTGTTGGAATTTTTATTGGGATTGCATTGCTTCTATAAACTTTTTCGGGTAAAATTGACATCTTAACAATATTTAATCATTCCAATTCATGAACACAGAGTGTCCTTCCATTTATTTAGGTCGTCTTTGATTCTTTTAGTAATCTTTTATGGTTTATGTGTACATACTTGGCTAGATTTATTCCTAGATGTTTGATTCTTTCAGTTGGCACTGTAAATGGATTTTATCTTGATTTCCTCTTTAGATTTTTCATTGCTTGTGTATAGAAACTACTGATATTTCCATGTTGATCTTGTACTCCATCACATTGTTGAATTTGTTTATTAGCTCTAGTCAGTTTGTTGCGGATTTTTCAACATTTTCTATTTATTGGTCATGCCATCTGCAAATAGGGAACATTTGACCTTTTGGCTTCCAATTTATATACATTTAATTTACATATTTTTGCCTAATTGCTCTTGCTAGAACTTCCATTACAATGTTTAATAACAGTGGTAAGAGTAGCATCCCTTTTTTTATTCCTGATATTAGAAGAGAAGCCTTCAGTTTTTCACCCTATTTAGTCTTGTAGTACTATAGAGGGGCTTAAGGAGGCACTCAACTGAGAAGGGCTGAATCATTTTATCTGACCAATTTCAGTTATAATTTTAACAGATTTAAATATAAACTTTACTAATATAATAGTTATCAACATATTGCTTCTTAGCTAGAGACTATCTTTCCTTCAAGGTATGTTGAGTTTGTCCTATTTACTCTGGCTGACATCCTGGTCAAGAAAAAATATAAAATTCTATTTGATCAGTATCCGAGGGCAAATTGTCCCCAAGATAAATCTGACTTATGAACCTTCTAGGCCAATTTACATATGACAAACTGAAAGTAAAATTCAGCCCATGGTCCCATAGTCAGATACCAGAGTGCATTTTCTCCAAGGAAGGATTCCTGCTGATTGTATATAATTTTATGAGACTAGGTTTTTAAAATTTTCCTTGGTACATAACCATGTCAACCCCTTTACTAGACTGAAATGGAGTATCCAAGGTCAGAACAGAGCCTTCTTATAAAAGTGACAAACTTTTCAAATTCTTTTAGAGAAAAAAACGAACTTGGGGATGACTTTGGTATACCCTTCTGAACAAAATGTGTGTATATGTTTTCCTTCACATGTGTGTGTAAATCCTACCAAGTGGAAAAAAGAAACCTTGTATAGTTTGGAGCTAGCAGTTATAGGACTTTACCTTGCTATCCTGAATGGATGAATTATTATATAAATTTAGCCAGTGACTTTTAGCCTGAAAAATAATAACCTTCTTCTACTGCTGTGGAGTTTTTTCTTATCTCTTTCTTTAAGTGTTCTCTTCTGTGCAGTGCAGACTGCTGCTGATTTTATGCTAATTTAAATAGTAAATGCTGAGGAATCACCTTGGAGTTGGCAGTGTGATCAGTCATAGCTTCACCTTGTAGAGGGTCTTTCCCTTTTTTGGTGACAGGGATCATATCTTTGGATGTGTTTTGCTTTGAAAACCATGGAGTCTGACCTCTAGAATACCATAAACAAGCTAATGCCAGTACTTATATTTTCATATGCTTTCTTTCGTTTCCCATCCCCCAAAGAAAACACACAAAGTATATAAAACAGCAGCAGTTTTAATATTTCAGTTTTGAAGACAAGAGAAATCATTACTGATTTCATAATCAAGTGATAAACGGTGTGCTGGTTTGAAATGATGCATGTACCCTAGAAAAGCCATGTTTTAATCCTAATCCCATTTTGTAAAGGCAGAATAATCCCTATAGAATACTGTATGTTTGAACTGTAATCAGATCATCTCCCTGGAGGTGTGATTTAATCAAGAGTGGTTGTTAAACTGGATTAGGTAGAGGCATATCTCCACCCATTTGGGTGGGTCTTGATTAGTTTACTGGAATCCTATAAAAGAGGAGACATTTTGGAGAAAGAAAGAGGTTCAGATAGAGCAGAGAAGAACGACATAGCCACGAGAAGCAGAGAGCCCACAAGCCAGTGATCTTTAGAGATGAAGAAGGAAAATGCTTCCCGGGGAGCTTCATGAAACAGGAAGCCAGGAGAGAAAGCTAGCAGATGACGCCGTGTTCGCCATGTGCCCTTCCAGATGAGAGAAAAACTGTGGCTGTGTTCGCCATGTGCTTTCTCACTTGAGAAAGAAACCCTGAACTTCATCAGCCTTCTTGAACCAAGGTATCTCTCCCTGGATGCCTTTGATGGGATATTTCTATAGACTTGCTTTAATTGGGACATTTTCTCAGCCTTAGAACTGTAAACTAGCAACTTATTAAATTCCCCTTTTTAAAAGCCTTCTGTTTCTGGTATATTGCATTCTGGCAGCTAGCAAACTAGAACAAACAGCATAGAGCTTCTTTACCTCTTTCATGGGAACTTTTGCTTGCACTGTGTCCCCTTCTTAAATTCCTAACTTTATCTCTGCCACTAAGTTTATCATGATCCAGTCACACTGAATGATTTGGTGTTCTTTGTACAAAAGAAATATTTCCACATCTGTTGCCTTCTCAGCTTAAAGTATATTGCTGTCCCCCACCACCTCTTCTAACAATTTTCCCTTATTCTCTAGTTGTTGAACAGCCATTTTTCCTTCACATCGTCATTCAAATGTCACTCCCCATTCTGAAATCTTTCTCAATCTACAAGCCAAGGTAGTTGTTCTCATTTTGGTATTTCCACAGTAGATAGCATATACCAATTCCTTATTATGGTTAACCTCCTGAATATTCATTAGCTAACATATCAGTTTACTGAACAGTCCTTTGCATTTTTCAAGGGCAAAGACCATGGCCAATTCATCCCTGTAGCATCAGTCTCAGTGACTGATATGTAATATAATTAGATATATTTGGAATTACCCCATTTCCTCTTTTAGTAAGCATAGCATAGTAGATTAGAATGAGGTCTTTGGACATGAACCCTACTGGATTCAGGTCTTAACCCCTCCATTTGTCAGCCCTGTGGCTTTGAGCAAGTTACTCACCTTCTTTTCTGTTTACAGTTTTGGAAACAAGGATGATAAGAGGACTAGAAAGGCAGAATTGTTGAGAGGATTTCATGAGAAAATGGATATGAGGTATACCACAAAGTGCCCACAGTGCACTACATGTCAAACAGATTATTCTTTTCTTTTCACCACTCCCACTTCTCTATTTTTTTCTTAGCAAACCAAAACCAGGGGAACTAGGGAGGCATTTTTCCCCCTCAAGTCCAGGCCTAATCTGAAATAAGGGACAGATTTACAGTGAATGAGTATTCACTGTTATGTATGACCTTCTTGGTAGATGAAAGGATGAACATTTATGTACAACCATAAATAAAATTGAAGATCATCAGATTTACTTATTTTCTGAAATTACAGAGCCGAGAGACATAGGAGTTATATGTAAAGATCTTACATATGACCTTTAACCTTATTTCTTGGTCTGCTTAAAGATTATACATGATACATGGATATATTTCATTCTCAATAATATTTTTCAGTATGTTTTCTTAGATATGCATATACTGGTACACAATTGTAGGTTAACAACTTGTAGTGGAGCACACCATAAGTAAAAAAGCCAAGTAGAAGTTTGTTTTTGCTTTCAACAATTACCTGAGGAATGTTCTGTCATGTTTATAAAACTATAATTATACTTTACACTCTTTGCAATATTACTCAGCGAATTGTATCTTTTTGTACAATCTCTTTGTCCTTGAAAATAAGTTATTACAGCAAAGGAAACTCTAGCTTTCCAAGGCAGATAACTTTCTTGAGATATATTTGTAGATTTTCACAGGCTGTCTTTGTTCTGTTCTTGTCTATACTTTTCAAAGAGTTAGAAATATCTACAGTGTATTTGACACAGCTACACACCTGACTTTTAAAAAATGTTGCTTACCTGGTTGATATAGAACAATGTCATGAAAATATTAGGTATAGGGACTATGCAGGATATTGAGTCCTCAGACTCTTTACTTACTGTAGTGTAATATGTAACTAATTCTGTCTACCATAATGTAAGCCATATTTTCATTCAGTAGAAATTCAACTCAAACAACCAGAGATGGAATACAACATGAGTGAAACTGAACAGTGCTACTGCCAGTAAATGCTATGATTTTATTTTGATTTATGTATTTACTACCATTTTGCTTCAAAAATTTTATAAGATTTTACATTTTAAGATAAATTTTGGTGTTTAGCTCTCAATCTTACTAATAACTCCATTTCTTAAGAAACATGCACACATAAAAACCTCTTTCAAGCAAACTTAACCGAACAAGTCATTTGATAGCACTTGCTTTCTCCAGGAAATTGTACATTACTGACCCCCCCCTTCTCACCTCTACTCATTTGCAAGTGTTCTCTTTCTTCTCCCTCAGGAATGTGTTAAAGCATGAACACTAGTAGGTGTCTAGGATAAGCAGGGACCTTGTCTATATTTTCTCACTGTTAATTATTCAAAATCTAGAACAATGCATGACATATAGTAGGTATTCAATAAATATTTGATGAATGGATGAGTGAAGATTTTTCTAACAGTAATACAGGATCATTCCATAAAACTTGGAAAATAAAAAAATTATATTAAAGAGGATAAAAATCATCCATAATTCCAACACTGAACAGTACTTTCATATACATTTTTAAATAGTTCTTTTGCTTTAGCTAAAGAACCTAAACACTCTTTAGGTTTCATGAAAAATAAAAATCATTCAATCTAGTACAAATAAAGTAGGGTTTTTTAGAAAGGATTCTGTCATGATGTCTCTTTGGTTATGCAGTCTCTCATTTATGCCTTTCCCTCTTCCATTCTCTTGCCTTTCTCTATAGACTCATATTTTGTGCTTCCTCAGCAGCATATTTATTGCCAAAATGTCTCCCCTAGAACCAGCTGTTTCTGATGCTTCAGTGTAAGCTGCTACCATCATTCGATTCTGTTCTTATTGTCTCAAGACTCAAGAGAGAAACTTAGGTTACTGATCACCCAGTAGATTTTCTCCTCCTGAGTCAGCTAAACATACACTTCTGTCTTTTTCAGATCAACTGCAGTGTTCTGGGTGTCTCCTAATAAGACACTGATTCCCTAGACTTATCTCTTCAGCCCAGCATGTGCAACTGTATTTAGGAGACAGTTTTGAAAGAAGGATGCAATGGCCATGTACTCAATGAATGTAAGATCTGTGTGATCAGGGGCCTTGTATCTCATCATGTCTGATGCATAGTAGGTACCCAATACATAAGTGATAAATGGACAATCAAGGAACACACATAAAAGATGAGAGTCCCTGAATGTCATTTTTGTCATACAACCAAATATTGAGGCTTCTATGTTTGGGGGTTGGTGTGATACAGAAGTGTGTGTATAAGTATTCATGTGAGTGTGTGCCTTGAAATGTTACTTGTTTTCCTGTGATACTCTTTTTTAGTAAGGAGATGTGGACCCATGTCCAATGCAGCTTATGATGTATAGTGGCCTGGCACTGATATGTTAGTGGTGTAAAGCTGGTGCTATGTCTTGAGATTGTAACAGTAGACCATTCCAAGCTATAAAGTGCAGCATTGACAGACTGCTCAACTTTTAAAGTAGGAGAGGGTGGGTCAGGGATTTGTTTTTGTAGTGTAATAGCTTTGTTTTCAATTAATTATGCAGGGTTCACAAAGACACCTTGGGGTACTGAATGGAATTTCAATAAAAATGATTGCACTCTTATCACTAGTAAATATTGGGCTTTTGTAATTTTTTTTTATTTTTTGCTTTATAAAGTTTGAAAGGAAGTGGGCTCAATGATTTTTCAGATCCTACCCAATCCTGATACTTGGTGACTCAATAAAATCCATGATTATTAATATAACCATTAACATTAACCAGCAATATTGTAATTACCATCTCATATGCCAACACATATAAACATTAAAAAAGTAAGAATGGGTTTGCACTGTCCAGGTAACACTTCCTCACCCTGGAAATGTAGAAATAGCTTTTGAATTGTAAATAGGTAAATAGCATCTTAGATATTATATTTCATATCAACATAATGGACAGTGGAGAGTAGAGTTAATGGAGACTTTCAAAATTATATTTAACACCTACAGTATTTTGAGCTGATAATTATTTGCACATAATATTCCAATTATCCCATCCCAGTTTTTTCTAACCAATTTTCTTTTTAGTAGTCTATACGGCATCTAAACAAAAATACTTCTCTCTGTTTTTTTTCAGTAGATAATTCCATTTTATTTTCTCCATAATAAAAGTCAGTTTAAGCAAAGGCCGTTCTTCACTTAGGCCTTAGAATCGTAATCCATGCTGATATATTATTTGAGTTAATTGCTCTTTTATCTTGCAGCATAGTGCTAACGATATACGGTTTCCAACTAGAGTACGAAAGACTAAGAATATCCATTCAGTGGCCACAGTTCAACTTTTTAAAACACTATTTCAAGTGCTCCATTATACAGACAAAACTAATTTATTCCATGGGTAAGGTTTATCATTTGCCGACTTTCATTTGCTTGTCATTATCCCCCATTTTAGATTCTACACCTGTGTCTGATTTTGAAATAATTTACTTTTAATCAGGCTCTTTCTTTAATGTAAAGCTTGATCAACAACTGTTATTTTCTTTTGCACTCAGACTGGTGAAAATTTCAGATCACATAAATATACCATGTAAATATATTTACACTATTTCCAGTGTATGGCTTGAATCAAGTAGATGTCAGTTAAACTGTGCAGCTGGTTTGTCCATGTAGACAGCAACTTTGTCTTAGAGAAAAATGCATGTGCAACTTTTAATTAAGTTACAGGACTTTATGAGGTAACTATTCTCAAACACTTTTTTTACACAAACATACTCTGCACAGATCACAAATATTAAGCATTATTGATTATTGGGAAATACATCCTTCCCATAAATGCTCTTGTAAGAATAAAATGTGGGTGTTATCATGGATCAGCCAAGAAACATGTCAGTTTTTCTCTGTGGTGTTAAATATTGTATTGGGTGTAGAAAAAGATGGATGATGAATGACATTTTTAAAATTTGCATTCAGATGTTTCTTTCATGTCAACGCTATTTCAGTAAATGCCTTTCTTTCGAGGGAGGCAATGTTTCTACCTAAAGAACAATATTAAGTAAAATACGTATATATCCATCCAAATAGAAGGAAGAGATATCAGTGTCTGAAATGCATTCAATTCTCCATACTTTTCAGTAGACAATAACAGAAAAAATGAAACAAAAGACCTGAAAAAATTGTCTTCAAAACTGTCAATGCTTTTTGTTTCACTATCAACTTAAGACCAGTTTTTAAACTTCCATGGAAGAAATTTGCTTGGAGTATATTGAGTCACTGGAAAGAGTAGCATGGAAAATACTGGCCCCAAATGTTTCCTTTGGCTGATTATAAGTCTTTTCTTCTAAAGCGGAGATGCATTGGTTAATATACTAAAATGCTAAAATTCACATCCAGTATATGCATCTTTCTTGGCCAACTCAACAACAGTTACAATAGGACCATTCATGTTCTTATAAAAAGTTAATAATTTCACTGTTTGCCATGAAATGTGTGGCATCATACTGATAAACTAGTTCACATTGTTGTTACTTTCAATGGTATCGCTATTTTATGTATTTTTGTATTTTATTTTCGGTTTCAGTTGATAAAATATATTTGTGTTGAATGTACTATTGTTGCTTAGCCTCTGTACTTTATGCCAAAAGAAAATTTGCGTTTTGGGAAAAATATTTTAAAATGCTCAACCATGCTTACTATTGATTTTTAGCTCCATTACTTATTGCTGAACGATAACTTGATGTTTAATGAAAATGCTTAATTTACAACACTCAGAGTTGTATTTAATTCTTCTCCAATCAAATACCAGACTTGGTAAAGCCTGTGTTCTTTCATTGCTTCTCAAATTCCTCCCATATTCTAAGAGCTGAAACAATGGCTGCTGTCTTTCTTTTTGTCTTTATCTTTCTTATGGACATAAGGTGCACGGAATAGATTAAATTATAATCCTTGGTTTCTGATACACCTTTATCATTGGCCCCATGAATGGTGCTATTCTGTTCTTTTCTAATTATTTCCTTCATTTATTTATTTACATTTTCATTGATGCATTTAGTTCACTGGTAACTTTTTAAGGGCAAGGACAGTGCTGTATTACATATTCTCTATCAGTGGTTCTCAATCAGGGGCTAGGGGATGATTTTCACACCAGGAAGAATTTGGCAATTTATTGAGACATTTGAGGTTGTCTCTAACTGGATATGAGTGGATGCTACGGGCATCAGCTGAGAGGCCAAGAATTAACTTCCTATGTGTCAGTCTTTTAAGGTTCCCATTTGTAAGGACGTACAGTAAATTAATTTGTTCTAGCAAATTCATCCAGATTAAGCTCGCTGGGGCCTGGGATGTTGGGAAGCAGGGCTCCTTTTTTATTGAGAAAGATCTGTTTGGTGAGGGAGGGAAAGGTGTGCTGGGTAAGAAAATAGAGTCAAGAAAGGAAGCATGGACTGTACATGGAAAATGATTTTTTTTTTTAGCTAAAGCTTAAAGTGTATTCAGGGAAATAGGAAGAGGTCAGATCATTAATGGCCTTGAACTCCAGTTTAACGAGTTTTGTATCTTATAACATAGGCAGAACTTTTGGGAAAGTAAGTGACAAAGTCACTTTTGAACATTAGACTTGTCCCTCAAGTCACATCTTTAGATGGGGATAGGAGAGAGAAGGAATAGGGAGAGAAAGCCTGGAGGTAGCAAGATTCTAGCTGCTCAGAATTTTTAGCACAACACTTTATATTAGATTCTCATAAGATTTATTCTGTTACCTGTATAATCCTTTTTATCACAACTACTCCTGACTCCCTTTTTTATTTCTGGTAATTAATAGGTATTTACTGAGATGACAATTAACTGATTCCCCAGTGTTTGCTAATGATAATCATGTGCCAGTGAGGGCCAGAATGCACTGCAGCTGTGGAGACCTGCTGCAGCATCAGCAAGCGATTGGCATTCAGAATATTGTTTGTTAAAACATTTAAAATTAAGGTTAAAATGTTCGTCCATTGTGGCGTTTAAATGTTTGAATTGTTTTAAAATATTTAATGGTCCAAATACTGAAGTGCCTAAACAGCATTGTCAAAGATTGGTAAATCAAACATATGCCCCTACCATGATTTATGGGAGTCAGTACAATTTGGTTTTCTGTCTGTTTGTTTAGGTAGTACCAGAAAAATTGGATGTTACCCAGTAGTGGTGATACCAAGTAGCATCTGAAGACTATCATTTTGGTAAGTGCAGCATGGGAAACTTCTCACTTTTTTCATTAAATAAAAATTATTCTGTGAACCAAAAGACACTTTTAAATTCAACAGCCAAATAGGACCTGCCATTGTAAGGATTTGTGCTAAGAAAGATAAGGTATAGAATAGGGTTTCTCAACCTAGGCACTACTAACATTTTGGAAAACATAATTGTTTATAGTGTATGTGTGTGCGTAGGGGTGGGAGGTGCCTGTGCTTTGCACCAGAAGATGTTTAACAGCATTCTTGGCCTCTCCTTAACCGATGCCCATAGCATCCACTCACACCCAGTCAGACACAACTACAAATGTCTTAAGAAATTGCTAAATTCTTCCTCGTGGGGAAATCACCCCCTAGCCCCTGGTTGAGAACCGCTAGTAGAGAATATGTAATACAGCACTGTCCTTGCCCTTAAAAAGTTACTATTGAGCAAATTTATCAATGTCCTTGCCCTTAAAAAGTTACCATTGAGCAATTTTATGATCCAGCTTTTAGAATCAAGATGTGTCAGGTTTGAATTTTTACTCTATCATTTACTAACCACGTGACCTTAATCAAGTTACTTAATATCTTTAAGGTCCACTGTCCTTATCTTTAAAATGGGATGTCTTAATTTGCCAGGCTATGATATATATGAATGTATTGTCTTAAAAAGAGTCTATTGATTCAGTTTCAGACACTAGAAATCCAAAACCAAGGTTTCAACAAGGCTATGCTTTCTTCCCAAAGTCTTTGGTGCTGCTTCTGCAATCCTTGAGTTTTCTCAGTTTGCATCTCCACTTCCTCTCATATGGTGTTCTCTCTCACTTTTCTTGCTTTTTCCAGCTTCTTTCTATGGCCTTCTCTGTCTCCTGGCTTTGAGTCTCTTCTGGTAGTGCCTGCAGTGTATGGAGTAAGACACATATTATTTCATTTGGCCCGAACTAACTACAAATAACATCCACAACTGGACCTATTTATAAATAAATTTACATCCATGGGAAGAGTATTTGTGGTTCACTGTAATGACACATTATGGCTATAAATTAATGATAGTCAGTAAGCCTATTAAAGCATCTTGCAAGGCTGACACTACATGTCACTCAAGGCTCTGATGCCAGTCTGTCCTGGAAATTTCCACAGTCAAGGCCTCCTTAGAAGGATGTAACATTCAGAAACCTTAAAGTATGCCTTACCCTTACAAGACTACCTCAAACACCCTTTGTGAAAGAAATACCTGGTAACTGACCCAGACTGAATACCTGATATAGGAGAGGGGTGCAATTAGGCTACATTTTCAGAGTTATTTCCACATGGAGCCCCTCACAGTGTTGCATGACCTCCTGACTGTAAAGTGCTCACAACAGTGGCATGCTTCTGCTGTCACTCTTGTAAGAGAGCTGCTTGAATAAACCTGCTTAAGCAATTATATGGTGCCTGAGACATCTTTGAAAAGGAGAGAAACAAAAGGAAGATATTGCCCCTGGAGACATTGCATCCATCGACCCCTAAATAGGACAGTTATGTAAAGAACGTTTTGAATATTATATGCTAATATGGTTGGTAATCTAAAGTTTCAGATATCAACTAGGCATATTGCTGGGGTTTAATGCCTTCTTCTGGGTCTCAGTGGAAGAAATGTTCTTTCTCTAATTCAAGGTTCATGTCTCTGCCAATGCTCTGGCCTCTATCCACTCCTGCTTTCTCAGTGATTTGATTTATCTCTTTGACTTTCCCTTCACCCTTATAGCTGAGCTCTATGGTCAGAAAGAATTAGTTATCTACTCCTATGAAGTTATAAAGACTAATTTTGGCAATTAAGCAAGAAAAAGAAATAAAAAGCATTTAAATTAGAAAGGATGATGTAAAACTCCCTATTTGTAGATAACATTATCCTATACATAGAATATCCTGAAAAAGTCACTGCAAAGTTCTAATAAATGAGTTCAGTATTTATTACAAGATCAATAACCAAAAATCAGTAGTGATTCCATACACAAGTAATGAACAGAAGAAAAAAAATTAAGAAAAAAAACTTCCATTCACAATAGCAATGAAAAGAATCAAATATCTAGTAATCAATCTAACCAGGGATATAAAGGACTTGTACACAAAAATCTACAAAATATTGCTAAAAGAAATCAAAGAAGAACTAAATAAATAGAAGAATATTCCGTACTCATGGATTGAAAGACTGAATATTGTTAAGATGTTAATCCTACCCACAGCAATTTAAGTCAGAACTAACCCAATCAAAACTCCAACAACCCTCTTTGCAGAAATGGAAAATCCAATCATCAAATTTGTGTGAAGGGGCCTTGAAATAGCTAAAGTCATTTTGAAAAAGAAAAACACTTTTGGAGGATTCACACTTCTTGATCTTAAAACTTGTTACAAAGCCATGGTAATCAAAACAGCATGGTACTAGCACAAGGACAGACATTGGCCAATGGAATAGAATTAGAACTCAGAAATCAACCCTCATATTTATGACCAACTGATTTTTGGCAAGAGAACAGAAGACCACTCAAATGGGAAAGAATAGTCTCATCAAAAAATGATGCCTGGAAAACTGGATATTCATATGCAAAACAAATGAAGGTAGACCCCCACCTCATATCATATACAAAAATTAACTCAAAATGGACCAAAGACCTAAATATAAAACTAGGAAAAAAATGGGGACGCATCTTCAGGATGTTTTCTTAGACTTTATACTGAAGGCCCCGGCAACCACAGCAAAAATAGATAAATGGAGCTTCATCAAAATCGAAAACTTTTGTGCAGCAAAGGATTTCATCATGAAAGTAAAAAGCAAACCCAAAGGGGGAGAAAATACTTGGAATCCACATATCCAATAAGGGTTTAATAACCAGAGTATATAAAGAAATCCTGCAACTCAACAACAAAAAGAAGAACAACTCAATTTAAAAAATGAACAAAAAACTTGAATAGACCTTCCTCTAAAGAAGATAGACAAATGACCAATAAGCACATGAAAAAAATGCTCAACATCATTAGCCATAAGGGAAATGCAAATCAAAACCCCAATGAGATAGCATTTCACACCCATTAAAATGCCTGCTGTTAAAAAATGAAGGTAATAAGCGTTGGAGAAAATACGAAGAAATAAAACTTTTTCGTTGCTGGTGGCAATGTAAAATATTGCAGTCACTGTGGAAGAGGGTTTATGGTTCCTCAGTAAACTAAGTATAGAATTACCATATGACCTGGCAATCCCACTATTTGGTATATATCCCAAAGAATTGAAAACAGGGACTTGCACAGATATTTGCACACTGATGTTCATAACAGCATTATTCATAATTGCCAAAAGATGGAAGCAATGCAGGTGCCCATCAATTAATGTATGGATAAACAAAATGTATTCTATACATACAATGAAATATTATCCAGCTGTGAAAAGAATGAAGCCCTGATGCATATTAAAGCATGAATGAACCTTATTCACATTAAGTTAAATAAGCAGACACAAAAGGACAGATATTGTATTCTCTCACTGATCTGAAATAATTAGAACCAACAAACATATAGAGTCAGAATCTAGAATATAGGTTAGCAGGGCATGAGGTGGGGATAGTGAATGAGAAGTTAAGGCTTGAAATGTACAAAGTTGCTACTTGGAGTAATGGAAATGTTGGATGGTGGTGATGGTAGTGCAACACTGTGAGCATAATTAACAGCACTGAAATATATATGAATGTGATTAAAAGGGAGACTATTAGATTGCATATATTATAATAGAACAAATTTTTTAAAAATAAACCCATGGAACTACACTATACAAACAGTGAACCTAAGTTAAATGATGGATTTCATTAACATTGCAATTACAAAAATATCCTATCATCAATTGTAACAAATGTTCCACACCAATGCAAAGTGTTCGAGCTGGTCGGGGTGCATGGGAAGCTTGTATTTTACGCATGATTGATTTGAAAATGCACAGTTTCTTCAATAAAGCAAAACATATTTAAATGCAGTTATACATATGAATTATGTAGTCCAGAAGGAATCTGCTAATATAATGGGTCAACTAAGTCAGGACCAAGCATATGAATCACATCCATTTGTAGGACTGGCAAAAGTTTGATGTTGCATATTGACAACTTGAGAAGTTTTCATATTTCTCCCACTTTTACATGTTCCATTCTTTATTGGTTTCTCTTTATTTAATACTCAGAGAATAGAATTGAATTAATTAAGCAAGGAAGAAACATGCCTTACCAGTCAAGATGGTCTATGTCATGCTCTGGTAACAAACAACCTTAACATCTCAGTGACTGAAAAACCAAAGTTTTACTTCTTGCTCCTGCTACTCACCCATCTTGACTTTGCTGGTGCTCAGCTCCACATCGTCCTTACTCAGGAATCCAGGTTACAAGACTCTTTACCCATTGGAATACTGCTTCTCATCATGGCCAGCAGGAAGGGAAGGAATATGGTAATTTGTCCATGATCTTTTAAAGCAAGCATTGGCAAACTATGGCCTGTGGGCTAAATCCAGCTCATTCTGTTTAGGTAAATAAAATTTTGTTAGAACCCAGCCACACCCATTTATTTTTGTATTGTCTATGACTGCTTCCACACTACAAGGTCAGTGATGAATAGTTACCACAGAGATCGTATATTGCCTGAAACACCTAAAATATGCACTTTGTAGCACTTAATGGAAAAAAGATTGCTGACTCCTACCTAAAAGGTTCTGCCCAACACACACACACACACACACACACACCATATTTAATCACATTCCTTTGGCCAGAACAAATCATGTGGCCATGCATAACATCAGTAAGTCAGGGAAGGGTTGTTTTATCATGTGGCTGGAAAAAATGAGAAGTGAAAAATGTGAAGAGCACTCCTGACTACCATATGTACTTTTCTTTTGCATCAAACTTTAATTATGTACTTGTTTTTATATATTTGATTCTCTTATATTTCTCTTTCTTGCTCTCGCTCTAGCTTTCCCTTTCATATTGTTTCGCTGGGAGCTTATCCTGGTGCTTCCCTTACTTTAGAATTCATTTCATAGTATTACAACTATCTGTTCGCTTGCCTGTATCTCTGTGCCCCAATTATACTCTAAGCTTCATGAGGGAAAGGTCTTTGTTTATCTCATTTATCACCTGTCTTGTTTCTCAGCACTTGAATTAGAGCATGTCATTAGGTCCTCGATTTGAGCATCCAGTTCTTTCCCTCCATAGTTTTTACTAGAGCTTGTAGTTATGTAATAGTTTTGTGTTTGCTTATTGATGGCTATCTCCCTTATTGAACTTGAAGAGCGATGTAGGCAGGAGCCATTTTTATCTTGCTTACTCTGCATTCTCAATACCCAGCACAGTACGCATGACATAAAATTGGTAATCAATATTTATTTTAAATGACTGAATTATTCTATGAATAAATAGCTCATCCCCCAACCAACATATGGTTTCCTGCCACATGGTCTTTGCACTTAATTTCCCTTTGGAATGCTCCTTCTTCATGTGGTAAAAGTCTACTTGTCCTTCAGTTCTCTGTTGCAGCCTGGAAATCTAGCCAGACATCCCTGGGTCAAATGTTCCTACTAAACAGCTTGCACTACCCAATGCATTCCTCGTTTGTAAGAACTTGCCAAAATTACATACTTTCCTTCACATATTTCCTAAAAAGATTATTTCATTACTCGATTGATTCTCATGCTCCCCACTAACCTGTAAACTCCATGAGAGCAGATCCTGCATCTCATTTTGCTAACCATTGCATCTCAAGTACCTGGTGTAGAATTTTGATGACATAGCAGCAGCACAATAAATACTTTTGTTGATTCAATAAATACATGCACATTTATGAAAGCACATGCCTGGTTTGTAAAAGAGAAAGATTTAATACTCATCTCAATTGGGTTGGTGTGAAAATTACTGACAAAGTATATTAGATGCCAAGCACATAGTATGCATTCACTAAGCAAAAGATGGTTTATTATTATTATTCCTTGAGTACAAATGCTCAATAATATTAGTTGTATATGAGTCTCCATACAGAATTGAAGAAGAGGGAAAAACGGAGGAAGGGGAGAGGAAGGGAAGAGAAAGAGGGGCAAGAGGGAGAGGAAACCTAGTGATGTTTTCTCCAAAAGAAAAGGCTGGTCTTGATCACTTACTGAATACAGTATAAACTTCCAGTTTAGCTCAAGGGGCATAGCTGCCTCTATTTTGGCTAAGAAACTAATGTGCCTATGAGATACATGTACAATATAATGTCTATCATTTCATTTCATTGTGTACAACTGATAGAATATATCAGAATTTTCTCTTGCAAATGGACATATGGGATCAATGGATCTTATTTGGGTGAATAAAAATTACAAAAATATGAGTTCCAGCTCTAGCTTTTAACTTTGTACAAATTAGCTGTGTGTAGCAGACAAGGGAGTTGTCTACATGACAGCCTTTCCCTCCTCCTTCCTTGCTAATAGAAGTCTGGCTTTGTTGAGACAACATCCTCCCTCCCTCCTTGTGCCATTCCCACTTTCCTCCTTTGATCACTATCCTGTGAAAACGTGATATTTCATGCTGCAGAAGCCATCTTGTAATGATGAAGCCACAAGCCTGAGGGCAAAAAACCCACACACTGAAGAGGACATAGCTGAGCTGCCAGAGTGACCCTGAAATCACATCCTTCAGATTTATTGGTGAGAAAATGAAATGCTTCCATTGTCTAAGCTGTCTTAAATTGGGTATTCTGTTACTTGTAGCCCCAAAACCCAAATTCATAAACTGTTGTGCCCATGACATATATATGTTCTTAATCTCTCTCTCCCAAAATGTCTTTATTGGTAAAAATCAAGGTAATAATAGTATCTCCTTATGAGGATTAATGTAGGTAATGTGTGTGTGTAGGAAAGTGACTCTGCTACAGCTCCCTGAAGAAGGTTTGGCCAAGAAGGCAAGGCTCAGGCTGTTTAATGACTTGCTGCCTGGCACAGAATAAGGTATTAGAGTAATACTAATAATATGTCACTGAATCTCAGTTTTCTCATCTGTATAATGGGTATTAAACAGGAAAGAAAGTATTTTTAAGTTCTTAAGTATTACTTAGGACAATAATATTTAATGAACTCTTTTATCAGATTACTGGAAGTCTTGTATTTATTCATTGCTTTTGATTTATTGCCTCAGTCAATTATATCTAATTTAAATATTAACTTCTATTGTATTTTTGTTGCAGAAGAGATCTCTGCTCTCCAGAGAGCCCAAAACGTGCCTTCTGACTATAGCTACATTGAGAGACTATCATAAATATTGGCCTTTGTCTTCTGACATCAGTCATATATTGAAGTTCTGGTTTGTTGAGATTGGCTCAAGTTAAAGAAAATCAAATTTTATATGAGAAAATAGTTGACCCTTCTAACCTTCTTTTCTAGTTCTAACACACGTTCCCAATATCAGGAAAGGTATTACAGACTTGCTGCTACCAGGCTATAAATAGAGCTGAAATTTAAAAATTCTTTCAAAATAAATGACAGCTATGGACAACTATCATGGAATATTTTTTAGATGAAACTTCAACAACCCCGTGAAGATCCTTGGTTTTAAAGATGATATAATCTTTTGGAAGATTGGTTAAAAAAAACCATCACATTTTTTCTCATTTGAGCCAATACCTGTAATTCTAGTTTGAAGAACAAAATTATTTTTTCTAATATGCAAAGTTATATATCCTTTATTTAGCTTATTCACATATTCTAAATTTGTTTAGTACAATTTTACATACAGTGGATACCCAAATTCCTTCACAAATAGGAACAGAGAATTTTATGGAAATGGAGTAACAGGTGGCTGGTTCTTTACAAACTTCCCTCTGTTTTCTGGGAAATATGTGTTCATCAGTTACAAAAATGTGTTATCTTTATCAAGTGTACTTTACTTAGAGATATATGTTTATATTTTTAAAGATGTTTCTTTTCCTCTATTAAGTCCCTTTCAGCCCAAGAGTGAAAAAAGCATTTTTATCACAAGGAATATGATGTTCTGCACTGAATATTATTTTGTCAGCAAGAAAATGATGCATTTTATACCAGTGTATGCTTTTGTAGTTCACTAAACGAGCCCATTTTTTCATCAAAAAGCCAAGATATTGTGCTTATTTGTTCTCAACTCAATAATTCATAAACAATTATTTTATACCATTATGACTAATATCAGTAATTGGTCAAAATTTATTATTAGTGGTGGAGCCGCATAATGAATCCAGACAGTCTTGCACCTGGTGTCAAGTAAGAATTTTAACATTTTAATTTTGCTGTGATCATTTGCATTTTCTTCATGTCTCTGACTTTAACAGATTTTTATAATGTTAAAACCATCCTTTCACTCTTAAGATACGTTTGCCAATATTTAGTTATGAATTTCGTGTCTATGTTTGAGATTAACTTGTGATTTTTCTCTCTCTCTTGCTGTCCTTGTTCGGTTTTGGTATTAAATTTATGCTTCCCACATTAAATTGCTGTCTTTTTTTATTCTAAAAGTTGTGTAATACGGTAATTAAATGTTCTTTGAATATTTGCAGAATATACCTGTATAAATGCCTGGGATTTTGTGTGTGTGTGGGAGGTGAGGAGAGTAAAGACTAATTCAATTTTTGAATGCTTATGGGTGTATTTAGGATTCTAATTTTTCTTGACTCAGTGTTGAGAAGTTATATTTTTAAAGGAAACTTCTCGTTTATCTAAGTTTTGCCATTTGTTTCCTTCCAATCTCTTTGATTTATTTGGCTGATATTTTAAAATGCTTAATTTAGATAACTGGGTCACCAATTATCACTAATTTTCTTCAAATAAATTCTAAGAACTTATTTCACATAAATACTAAGAATATATTTTCCCTTCAGGTATTTGCTTTGGTTTCATTGCATTCCACAGTTTTTAAATGTGCTATTTTCATTTGTATGTGGTATTTTCATTCAGATGTAAAGATTTTCCAGCCCCATTATGATTAATTCTTTGGCCCATGAGTTATTTAGAAGTATATATTTAAATTTCCCAATGTCTTCTGTCTCTTATTCATCCTTTTCTTGATCTGTAATTGCATTTGGGTCAAGGAATTTGTTTTGAATCAACCCTTTGAAATGTGTTGAGACATACTTTATGGGTTATTGCCTGTCAATTGTTATAATACTCTATACATACAGAATAATAGGTTTGTTTGAATTATTTGGAGCCCAATTTGATATGTGTCCTTTAAAATAACTCCATTCACTCTTGTTTAAAATCTATACTCTTTTTTTTTTTTTTTTTTTTTTTTTTTTTAAAGGAAGGAAAGACAGAGAAGGAAGGAAGGATGGAAGGAAGGAAGGGAGGAAGAAAGGGAAACATTTTTAAACATTTTCTTGTTTTTATTATATTTTGTTTGTTTGTTTGTTTTTTACATGGGCTGGGGCCGGGAATCGAACCGGGGTCCTCCGGCACGGCAGGCAAGCACTCTTGCCCGCTGAGCCACCGCGGCCCGCCCCTAAAATCTATACTCTTAATAAATACTTGGCAATATCTAGTGTTGGTGAAAATGTGTAGTGATGGGATTTTCATATATGGCTTAGGAGAGTGTAACACCTTGGAAAACTGTTTATATTAAGTAAGGTTGAAAATGTGCATATCCAAGGCCTAGAAATTCTATACCTAAATAAATGTCCTAATAAGTGTGGGAATATATGTCCGGTATATGTGTTAAAGTATGCATAGGTGCATTGCTTATTATGATTCCAAACTGGACATAACACAAATACTCATAAACTGTAGATGAATAAACTTTAGTATACTTATGCAATGAAGTAATATACCATAATGCAAATGAATGACATAACACTACTTGCAACAATTGGATGATTCTTAAAAATATTGTTGAAAGGGAGAAGCCAGACCCGAATGAATACCTAGAGTATGATTGGGTTTATAGAAGATCAAACATGCAAAACTAAACTATTACTTAGAGAGTTATATTTACGTGGAAAAACAAAATAAAAGGAAGAAGTGGTTTTCTATGAAAGTCCTTATAGTTCTTACATTATGAAAGAAGTAGGGCTTTATGATTTATAACAGATCAGTGGAGTCTTCTGGAATACTGGCAATGTCTTATGTCTTGATTTGGGTAGTAGTTACATTAATGTTTATAGCACATATTTCATATAGCATTGCATGCATTTTTAGTGTTTTGTTATAGTTCATTGTAATAAAAGTAAAATTAAATGTAGAATATGACAGAGGGGGCATAGTATTATGACAGAATCAAAAGTAATATGTGAATAATGTGCAGGATTGTGTGATACTATGTTATATAGAGTGGTCAAAGGCTTCATTTTAAAAAGTAACTATTTAGCAAAGGCCTATAGGAAGTGAGGAATTGAGCTGTGTGGCTGTTTGTAGGAAGAAGATTTCAGACAAAAGGAACAGCAGGTGAAAATATGGTTCAGCAGTCATAGTTGGTGTCTTATTTTAAATGCAGTAATGTTTCATTTCATATGTTCATCCAGGAAACTAAGATTTGTTTAGATTTAAACAGTGACTCAATGACTCATTTTGATGTTATATTCTTTCATGGTTTAATAACAATGTAGAAGTTTAGAGGCATGTACCTGCCCTCAGACCATCATTCTTTTTTTTTTTCTTTTCCATTATTATTTGTATGCTGTATGGAAGGGGCCACATTTCATTCTTTTTCCATGTGAGTATCCCCTTATTGCAGTATCATTTGTTGAACTTCTGTTTTTGTTTGGTTTTTCATTTGTTTATTTGCTTGTTTGGTTTTGGGAAGTGCATGGGCCAGGAGTCAAATCCAAATCTCCCACATGGCAGGAGGAAATTCTACCACTGAACTGCCCTTATACTCCCCACTGTTCATTTTTAATTTTTGCAAGCTAAAAAGTTCTATTGGATGGTATTTCAACGTTCCTTTTTTAGTTCAGTGTTAATCTAATACAGTATTCTTCTTAATCACCTAATTTCATGCTAAAACTTCTAATATGAATGATAAATGTTCTCTTTACATTAAGGTAAGTATGTTTATTTTCTATTTTTATTGCCTGATTTGGAGGAGAAATTGGGGATAAGGAGTAGGAATGTTCTATGATATAGTTTTGAGGGGAGTTTTGTGGTGAATTAATGATTATGCACATTGAGTGGAACCTCTGTTTAAACAATATAATATTAATAATAACCACAGCCGTAATAATCATTCCACTACTTTCCATAGGTTGTGAAATAACTCATCTTCATCTGATAGCTCAGGGTCCCTTGTCCTGCCCTCCTAAGACGCAGCATTGATGTCAGGGCTAAAAGCCTGTAACATGAGAGAATCAGCAATTGCATCAATAACTTCAAAATGAGCTGCTATTGAACGGTAAGATGACAGATGGATTCCTTGTGTTGCTGAACAGGATGTGCTGCTATTAAGTAATATGTAATGAACTCATTTTAAATATATAAGTATATGCATTCCTCCCTCCCCTTTCCCAAGGACATCGACTCTCTCTCTTTTTTTTATTAATTAAAAAAAATTAACAAACAAAACATTTAGATATCATTCCATTCTACATATACAATCAGTAATTCTTAATATCATCACATAGTTGCATATTCATCATTTCTTAGTACATTTGCATCGATTTAGAAAAAGAAATAAAAAGACAACAGAAAAAGAAATAAAATGATAATAGAGAAAAAAAAAGATTATACATACCATACCCCTTACCCCTCGCTTTCATTTACCACTATTTCAAACTGAATTTATTTTAACATTTGTTCCCCCTACTATTTATTTTTATTCCATATGTTCTATTCTTCTGTTGATATAGTAGCTAAAGGGAACATCAGACATAAGGTTTTCACATTCACAGAGTCTCATTGTGAAAGCTATATCATTGTTCAATCATCATCAAGAGACATGGCTGCTGGAACACAGCACTACATTTTCAGGCAATTCCCTCCAGCCTCTCCACTACCTCTTGAACAACAAGGTGATATCTACTTAATGTGTAAGAATAACCTCCAGGATAACCTCTTGACTCTGTTTGGAATCTCTTAGCCATTGACACTTTGCCTCATTTTACTCTTCCCCCTTTTGGTCGAGAAGTTTCTCTCAATCCCTTAATGTTAATTCTCAGCTCATTCTAGGGTTTTTCTCAATCCCTTGATGCTGAGTCTCAGCTCATTCCAGGATCTCTGTCCCATGTTGCCAGGAAGGTCCACACCCCTGGGAGTCATGTCCCACGCAGAGAGGGGGAGGGTACATCCGACTCTCTTAATATGAACTCCCTACATAATAGAATAATCTTTCTTGGAAACTGAGCTTTTCCAAAGAAAAACCTAATCTAATATATGCATATTGATCTAATTTCATTATATTGATTGATTTTTCACTTCATTATATATGACTCAAATGTCAAAATACCCCTTTGAGGTGGCTATCATTAGTCCCACTTTACAGACAAGGAAACTGAATCTCAGGGAGCTTAATATTTATTTTATCCATTCAGTCATCGATTATTTATTGCATGCCTGCTATTTCTATGCCATACATCTTGTTAATCTCTGGGGATTCAGGGTGAGCTAAAGCAGGAATGGTTCTTGCCTTCAGGGCTATTTAGTATTAGAAGCAGACTTTAAGCAAATGATTACACAAATATCTATGAAATTGCAATGAGTGGTGTAGGGCCGAAGATTGTATTATAAGGGGTCAATTTATACATTTAGGTCAGTGTAACCCTTTGTAAGGAAGAACACATCTGAGGTTTGAAGGACACATAAATAACCAAGTTAAGATGAGAATACAAAAATTTCCAGGCGGAGGGAATAATATGGCTAAATATAATTGTGGCCTTAGTAAATATTATAGAAATCAAATAGGCATTAGGGGAATGAATTTTAGAAGTCAATAGTGTGGAAAAATGCATTGCATATACCGTAAGTATAATGTATAGGCATTTTGAAATATGGTATAACTAGAATGGCATATGTATTTGATTTTACTGTATAGCATGGCTAAAAACTGAATGTCATTCTTAAAAATCTGGCCTAAGCATCTAGGACCCAAAAATTCTAATGAAATGTTAAATAAATAGTTACATTTGGTAAAGTTGAAATAGAGTGTAAATTGACATATCTAGACTAAATGTCTCACCTAAATGAGATTTTAGTTGTTTTCCATTTAGTAGAAGAAACGTCCTGTGTTTTAACTTTTAAATATGGTTTCAGCTATTGCTTGAAGTTCTTTAGTTTCTCCTTCCCTTCTGTTTAGAAGTCTAGGAGACAACAAATTCCGTTATATTTGAATTTCTGAGGAATAGGTGTTTGAAAAACAGAATGGAAAACAAATGAAGGACTATATCCCTTTAACTGTCTTTTTGCTTGTCTCAACCTATAATTCATTTTAACATGGCTATTCATCATGAAGGCATCTGTGTGATAGATCTTACAGGCAATGGTAGCTGATAATGGCTTTGTGAATGAATTTAAGTTGTTTTTCTCATACTCATGGACAGATTCAACTGGAAAATCAGTTGCTCCATACAGGTTGATTTCCTGTGTACATGTGTTTGCACATGTGCATGCAAGTGTATGTATTCTTCTTTTGTAATGATATAAAATTATGTTAGCTTGATGTTTTTCATAACTATCACAAATACTTTCATTGAAACCTTACAATGCAACTGATTACAGATTAGAAAACCGAAGCTAACATTGTGTTCCAGGCCCATAATCAAACCTGTTGGCTAACAATTGTATAATCCATCAAAAGCCCTTGTGAGGTAGGTTATTATTATCTCCATTTTACTGATGAAGAAAATGTGACTCATAGAGGGCAAAGAATTGGCCCAATATTTCCTAGCTGATGAGTGGATAAGTTTGAATTTGAATGCAAGTATACCTACTCCAAAATTCATACTTACCATGCGACATCCTCAGAAAACTCATGTGACTCTCTGTATATTGCAGAATAGAAAGCAATGGTGCTGGGACTCTAACCACAGGTGTCCATGAATAGTTCTATTTGGTAAATATAGGGCAGATAACAGGAAGAAATATTAGATCTTTCAATAAGTTAAATCATGATACCATTTTTAGAAGAATATGATCAATTTAAAATCGCTAAGTTTGAATGAATTTGAAGGCAACTGTTAAAGGGTTACATCTGGATTTCAAAGGAATTCTCTAGTTAAAATTATCACATGCACTCCTGAGCTTCTTTTGGTTTATTAAGTGTGGTATGCAGTTATGACTTTAAACAAGTCTTGGCTTTTGGTTTGGTATTACTTTACAGGAAGGTACATGATCTTCCTCTTTAGGAACTTTTCCATGTTGGCTCTGACTTTTGATGGATGTTCAAAAGTCACCATTTTGTGTTATAGCCCATGAAACAATTTTAGAAATATACCATCAATTTGAATAAGTAATAATGTATAATGCTTAAACTGCTGGAACAATGTGATGCAAAAATACTGCTCTAATGGCATGTGCTAAGCATTTATCCCTGAGGTAAACGACATTATATTACCATTATGGGATTTGATTTGTCCTGAGAGGATTTTATTTCCCCTACTTACTAGTCTTATTTAAGTATGTCTCCACTGCACTCCTCAACAGAAGGTTCTCAATTTACACAGGAAACAACAACTATCTTAAGGTAAGTGTTAAGGTAAGGGAAATGAACGTCATCTTTTGTGGTGGTTTGGAGCTGTATGTACCCCAGAAAAAAATGTTCTTAATCCTAATCCATTCCTGTGGGTTGAACCCCATTGTAAGGAGGACCTTGTGATGAGATTATTTCAGTTAAGGTGTGGCCCACTTCAATCCGAATGGGCCTTAATCCTATTACTGGAGTTCCTGATAGGTACATAAAGAATGAGTAAGCAGAAATTAGAATTATGGATAATTCTTGTTCTATATTTTATACTTTTTAATAATTTTCTTACAAAGCAAACACCATGAAATAAACTCATCTAAAAATTAATACACTGAGGGAAAATTGAAAAAATTGAGCATAATTTCAGAAACTGCGAATACAGATTTTGTGTTAATACAACATTAAGATGAACAGTCTGGTCGGAGATATAGTTTTTATACCTTCTTTCTACCTTTCTGCCTTCCATTCTCCTTCTTTTCTCCTCTTCTCTCTCTCTCCCTCCCTCTCTTTCTCTTTCTCTCCTATTTATTGCATTGCTTAAAAACTTTTATGAGTGTTTTATTATCATAAAAAGAATACAAATTCACTGCATAAATTATATCCTGGTCTTTTATGCAGGAATGAAAATTATCCATATGATGGCTCTCCCTTCTCTGTCCTCATCCACTTCTATAATCTTCCCTCTGAACATGTTCTTTCCTTTGTGAGCTTCCTCTTCATTTTTTTGCATCTCAATCCTATCTCCATATGACTTTAAGTTTTTAACAATGATGATTAGTTAATACTATATCTTACACAATTTTAAATTGTCCTATGGCATTATAAATGTACTATATTTATTGATTATCTTCAGCCAATATCTCATACATCTTAATCTGCTGTATTATTTCGATTTCCAACTCTTACTTCCTAGAATAGATACTTTTCCTAAGAACCAAAAGCCGCATTATATTTCTATTTCCTTTTCTCTCATGCATGCTCTTCAGACTTTTAATCTAAAATATCAAACTGAATAAATATGTTTAACTCTTCTCCCAAGTTCCCTTTAAACTTAGAAGCGAATATAAAATTAAGACAAAACTAATTATCAAGGATAGAAGCTAGAGAAATGTATTATCCGCAAGTAGGCAACGTTTACTACTTGTGTTAATCAGGACTTTTGTGTTTACTTTTCTTTTGACTGAGGTATTCTTTCCTTCATGTTCATTTTCCAAGCTCTTAATCTTCACACAAATTCTGCTAAATGTCACTTATTCACCAAGCAATAACCTGACTACCCAGTTCCATGATTCTCCCTCAGAGAACACTATTTCATGCATTCACATTACTAGAAACTGGTAATTGTCAGTCTGTGTAGACATTTGTTAAATGACTGTTTCCTCTACTAGACATTAAGCTTCATAAGCTCAGTGGTCAAATCTAATTAAAGACAGTATAGCATGCAGCACATTTGTTATATGAATGAATTTTTAATTCAGCTCAGTGGTAAAACTTGTTGAAATATTTTAGACTTCCACATTTTCTGTCTTCCTACTTCCGATAGAATAGAATAGATTTGCCAAAATAAAATTATAATAAATTCCTTTTTTCCCTTTACTCTCATTTAGATGCAAAATTTTTGAGAAATTTCTCATAAAATCTGAGACAGAATCTATCACAAGAATTACCTGCCTTCCATTAAATCTATTCCCTGGACAAGGTGATTTCACATTGAATTACTTCAAATTACTTCAAATATTAAAGGTTTACTAGTTCTTATACTATTTAAACTGTTCCAAAGCATGATGAAAGAATGAGAGCTGCCAATTTTTTTTTAGGAAATTGAAAAATTCTAAGACCCCAAAATTGTAGATAAGAAGGAAAACCCAGAAGATATTAATGCATAAATCCTTAATAAAATATTAGTAAAAGAATACATTGGTGCATTAAAAGATTAATTTACTACAGCCAAGCAAAATTGATTTGGAATGTGTGGATTAGTCAGTACTGGGAAAGTATTAATATATTAATATAATTCATCATTATGTAGGTCAAGGCTTGAAAAATCTTAAAATTATCTCAACAGTGTCATAAAAGACATTTGAAACAATTCAAAATCTATTACTGATTTTTTCATTGTTGGTAACATAGAAATAGATGGACACATCTTTAACTTGTTCATTTGTGAAATACTGGAAACATTTTCGTTACAATCAGAAACAAGACCATTATCACACTTTTCTGGAATTTCTGAATATACTGGTCAATACAAGTAGACAAATAGAGAAGAGAATAAAATAAGAGGTAAATGTATTGGAAGAGAGTAGAAAATAATCATTATTTTCAGATGATAGGAATATATGCTAGGTAATACAAAATATAAAACAATTTAAAAGTTACTAGAGACAAAAAAGAATTTAATATGTTGGTTGATTACTAAATTCATATATAAAAATCACTAGCTTTCCTACACATAGATGGTATCTATTTGGAAATAAAATGGAAGAATAGATTCTTTTTCTCATAACAGCAAAATTGATAAAATAGCAAGGAATAAGTCTAGCACAAACTGTACAGAATGCATAGGAGAAATGCAACTAGCAATGAATTTTCAAATTAAAAAATCAGGTGAAACATAACAAACCCACTTGGGAATTTTGAAACTCTTTCAATATAACTCTAGGAATAAAGAATTGACACAAACTTTAATATTTTGACTTCATACATTTTGTGTATTAGAGCTATGTACCCCAGAAAAAGTTAAACTTAACAGTTCCTGTATTATGAACCCATCATTGTAAGTAGGACATTTTGATGAGGTTGCTTCAGTTAAGGTGTGGCCCACCTCCATCAGAATGGGTCTTAATCCTATTACTGGAGACATAAGCAGGATGAAACACAGACGGATGGAGAGAAAAACACACGAAGCAAAAAGCTGAAGGTCCATAAAGGAAACTAAAACAATAGGAAATCACAAGATTTAGTCACACTGCAGATTAAATCATAGAGAATATGACAAACTCTACATTTTGTGAAAAACCAGTATCTTTAAATATTCTCATTTTTATATGAGAAGATTGAAAAGAACTTACATTTTCAATTCAAGAAGATAATGAAAAATTAAATAAACCTAAAGATAGCAGGAAATAAGACTTGACAAAGATACTAGGGCAATTCATTAAGTTAAATTACCAGCAGAATTAAATATTGGAATCATTAAATAAAGGTATCTGGGTTTTGAAAATAGCAATGAAAGACAAATTAGTGAATAAATCTAAATAAGCAATAAAAAGGAATTAGCAAAGATATATAAGATTAGATAACTTAAAAGTTCGTTCTGTAGCTACAATAATATAAGAAAATATAAACCATAAATATAACAAAAATTATGTATTTTTCTAGGCTCACAAACTTGAAAGCTCTAATAGAAAGGGTGATTTTTTGGGTAATATATTACTGAAATGACATAGGAGACTTTCTTTTGTTGTATGCTGTATGGGGGGGGCACATTTCATTCTTTTTCCATGTGACTATCCTAATATTTCAGTACCATTTATTGAATTTTTTGTTTGTTTTGGGGGAAGTGCATGGGCCAGGAATTGAGCCTGGGTCTCCTGCATGGCAGGCAAGTATTCTACCGCTAAACTACCCTTGCACCCCACAAGAGACTCTTTAAAAGCAATTTTATTGAGATAAATTCACATACCATACAATCCACCTAAAGTGTACAATCACTGTCTTCTAGTATATTCACAGAGTTGTGCAATCATCACCAAAATCAATTCCAGTACATTTTCACCCTGAAGAGGGTTCACAAGGTTATACAGTCCCATATTTCATTGTTGGGCTTTCCTTTAATTTTAAAATTATTTTTATTGGCACATGTTCACACGCATACAGTCCATACATGGTGTACAATCAATGGCTTACAATCTCATCATATAGTTGTCTGTTCATCATCACGATGATTTTTAGAAACTTCGCATCACTCCAGAAAAAGAAATAAAAAGAAAAAACTCATATGTGCTATACCCCTTACCCCTCCCTCTTGTTGACCACTAGTATCTCCATCTACCCAATTTGTTTCTTCATTTGCTCCCCTCTTATTTATTTATTCTCTATTCATATTTTTTCACTCATCTCTCCATACCCTGGATAAAAGGAGCATCAGACACAAGGTTATCACAATCACGCAGTCACATTGTGAAAGCTATATCTTTATACAATCATCTTCAGGAGTCAGGGTTACTGGAATAGAGCTCAACAGTTTCATGTACTTCCATCCAGCCACTCCAATACACCATAAACTAAAAAGGGCTATCTATATAATGCACAAGAATAACCTCCAGGATAACTTCTTGACTCTGTTTAAAATCTCTCAGCCACTGAAACTCTATTTTGTCTCATTTCTCTCTTCCCTCTTTTGGTCAAGAAGGCTTTCTCGATCCCTTGATGCTGGGTCCTGACTCATCCCGGGAGTTCTGTCCCACACTGCCAGGAAGATTTACACCCCTGGGACTCACGTCCCACATAATGGGGAGGGCAGTGAGTTCACCTGCCAAGTTGGCTTAGAGAGAGGCCACATCTGAGCAACAAAAGAGGTTCTATGGGGGTGACTTGTAGGCCTAATTTTAGGTATGTTTAGCCTACCCTTTGCAGGAATACATTTCATAGGGGCAAACCCCAAGATCTGACTTTCCTTTTAGTGACCCTAAACTTTCCCTTTTAACCACAATCACATCCATATATCATCGCTGTTAATAATACTCACTATAATCTACCACCACCTCCACCCATTTCCAAATATTTGCTATCAAACTTATAATATATTCTCCACAAATTGAGCATCAGCTCCCTATTCTTTACCCTCATTCTATCTTTTAGTGACCTACGTTCTAGATATTAACACCATAAGTTTGTTAGTTATATTTAGTTCATTTTAGTGAGGTTATACAATATTTGTCCTTTTGTATCTGACTGATTTCACTCAACATTATGTCTTCAAGGTTCATCCATGTTGTCACATGCTTCAAAATCTCATTTCTTCTTCCTACTGAATAATATTCCATTCTATGTATATACCCCATTTTGCTTATCCATTCCTCATTTGATGGGCACTTGAATAGTTTCCATCTTTTGGCAATTATAAAGAATGCCACTGTGAATATAGGTGTGAAAATGTTCATGAACCTGCTTTCAGTTCTTCTGAATATATACCTAGCAGCAGGATTGCCAGGTTGTATGGCAGTTCTATATTAGCTTCCTGAGAACCTACCAGCTGCCTTCCACAGCAGTTGTACCATATTACATTCCCACTAGCAGTAAATAAGTGAATAATTTTTAGCCACTGTTAATGCCATAGGTTCATGCTTTTATTGTTTTCTCTTCTTCAAGCACATATTTTCATAGAACTATTTTCTCTAGAGTCATACATGTGATTCATCACTTTAAAAAATGGCATGATAGAAATTGGAAATATAAACACTTTAGTAGATAATCAAATGTAACTGCTATTCTTATGGATAAAATATCTTGACTTGAGAATAAATAAAGGCTGAAAAACTTCTTTTAACAGTAATAGCAATCAAAATACACAGGGACAAACTGATTTCTTATGTGTAAAATTTTAACTCCAAGGTAAAAGTCAGTAAGAAGATACTCTATAATAGACACCTTTTATAAACTAAAGACCATACACATTTTATTTTCTTAATATCTTTATGGAAAACTTACCATGCTTTTGTATCATTTAGGTATCTTTTCAATTTCTACCTCATAATAGAGATGAAGTTCATCTTTTACAGGATTTGCTTTTATTTTACTTTGCTGTTTTCTGATTCCATCATACCTGCTTCAGATATACATACAAATTAAGCATTTATGGTCTAATCAGACAGATTAATCCCATTAGGCTTGAAGTAATGAGTTCATTGTGGCCTATTAATATCCGGGGTTCTAGATATCAGATCTAAGAAATTTCTTTTTCAAAGTTATATTCCTTGAGCTCTGTTCCTTTCATGTTATCAAAGAATCCTATATCTTCATTTACTAGGTTTTCTTTTAGCTTCTCAAGTTGTTCCATGTACACACACATGCACACATGAAATAAAACTTTAAAGTTGTTCTGTAATCAAAGGAATTTACAAGTACTCTGCTTCATTCATTTAGGTTTGAAGGTTTAAATACAAATACAGTTTTAATACAAATTTTAGCAACCGCAACTTATTGCAGTGTTAAAAATAGACTAATCACAATTTTACTGGTGAACTGATAATCTTTAATATGTTTTCTTCTCAAGCCCTCTTTGCCCTACCCTCACCCACATAAATGTCATTTGCATGGCAAACGGAACTTTACAGACATATTTAAAGTTACAGACATTTAGATAAGGAGAGTATTCTGGATTATCCAGGTGGGCCCAAACTAATCCCATCAGCCCTTGTAAGCAGAGAGCTTTCTTCCACATGAGGCAGAAGAGATGAGGTAAAAAGGAGAGGTCAGAGAGATTCTAAGCATGAGAAGGCTTTGAGCCACCATTTCTGGCTTTGATGATGAAGATAGTCACAAGTCAAGGAATGTGGTGGCTTTTAGAAGCTGAGAACAAGCCCCAACCAACAGCCGGAATTTCAGTGGGAACCTTAGGGCTAGGAACTGTGTTATGCCAATAGCTTCAATGAGCATGGAAGCAGATTCTTCCCCAGAGCTTTCAGTAAGTAAAACAGCTCTGTTAAACTCAATTTTATCTCGGTGAGACCTGTGTGAAATGTCTAATTTACAAAATTATGAGATGATATATGGATGTAGTTTGAAGCTGCTCACTTTTTGCTACAACAGTTATAGACAATTAATGCATACTGTATCCTATTAAAGTTCCAGGAAAAATAAAACGATATTTAACATGTTTTTTTGGAATAAATCAGCAATGGTAAGCTTTGCTTTTTCTTCTTTTCCTCAGATTATTTGTGGGTGTTCCTTGTGATTTGTATATTCTGGCAGTTGTACCAGTAGATACACAAGAAATTGGGCAGAGGTGGGAGAGGCATTTTAGAGTTTGCTATTACCTCATTTACAAAATTTATTGGAATAATAGTATATTTAGTGATATTCTTGCTTTGAGCCAGGTATGTAGATTATTTAAGGTTAGCTGTTTAAATTATGATGCTCTTACCTTAAGTCATAAGAATGTCTACCTGAAAACAGTTATCAATTAGAGACATGAATGGCTGCAAGATAAAACTCAATGATGGGGCGGGCCACGGTGGCTCAGCAGGCAAGAGCGCTTGCCTGCCATGCCAGAGGACCCAGGTTTGATTGCCGGTGCCTGCCCATGTTAAAAAACAAACAAACAAACAAACAAACAAAAACTCAATGATGAAGAGAAATCTTGCCTAAGGATCTATCAAATAAGAAAAGTTAAATTTGCAGACAATATCCTGAACCTAACACACCTTATGCCTCGGAAATCTGAGACATTTAGAGTTCTTTGAATCTACCAATCTTTCTTACACCTCTGATTGTATGATTGATCCTGCTGTTACTTCTGACTGGATTCCTGCCTTCCCTCTTAAAATAGTTAACTTTTATTAGTTTCCCAGATGATTTAGGTGTCATCTTTTCAGGGAAGCAATCCATAATGCACCTCATCTGGGTTAAGAGGCACTCTTTTTTTCGTCTAGAAATCTGACTACCACACAGTATTGGAATGTGCTGCTTATTTTTCATCTGCAGAGATATATTGTGAGCTCTCTTAAACCGGAGCCATGCATTCATTTTTGTATCACTATAACAAATCATGGTACTTGATAATAAGTGCTTGTTGAATAAATGAAAAAATACAGGCATCCCGTGGAGCTATTGTGGATTTGGCCCCAGACCACTGGAATCAAGCCAATATAGCAATGAAGAGAATCATATTAATTTTTTAGTTTTCCAATGCATATAAAATGTATATTTATACTATAGTCTAAGTGAAATAGCATCATGTCTATAAAAACAATGTGCATACCTTAATTAAAATGTGGCACAAGGCAGGCCATGGTGGCTCAGCAGGCAGAGTTCTCGCCTGCCATGCCAGAGACCCGGGTTCGATTCCTGGTGCCTGCCCATGCAAAAAAAACAAAAATGTGGCACAGAGACATGAAATGAGAACATGCTGTTGGAAAGAGGGTGCCAATAGATTTGCTCAACACAGGGTTGTCACAAATCTTCGATTTATAAAAACTGCAATATCCACCGAGTACAATAACCTGTACAGTCAAACAAGGTAGGCTTGTAATGAACACAAGAAATCGATCAAGGAGGCATTGCTATTTAGCATTTGCTTTAGCTAAAAGTGACAGAGAAACCCAAAATAATAGTCACTTAAACTCAGCCTAGGGGGACTATGTTAGTCTGTGGTGTAAGGGACCCTGGTATCATCAAATTTGTTATATCACTATATGATAATTCCATTCCCAAGGTCACTTATGTCCAAGATGGCTTCTGGAGCACAAACCATTATGCTGACAGCACAGTCAATAGAGGGGTGAAATGGATAAAGAAGGAGGAGGTAAAGGTCATATGGCAGTTGTAATAGGAGAAAGGAAGTTTCTCTGGAAGCTGCCATAGTTGACTGCCCTTCATAATCCATTGAAGTTAGTCACATGGTCAGGCTAGCTGCAAGAAGTACTTGGATGTTTTTATTCTGTTATCTTTGTGCCCAGTAAAAAATCTGGGGTTCAATTATTATTGGAGAAGGTGAGAACATGTACTAGAGAAGATCTAGATGTTAAAACCATGAGAACCTAGGCAAATCACGTTGAAAATCATGAAGAAATAAATGACGAATCAAAATTCCTTTATTTACTAATTTATTAGTAAATAATGTACTGTAGATAATAAATGCATTACAAATACATTTATATTCGTTATCCTATTTGGCCGTCAGAACAACTTTGAGAGGTATATCAGATAGATAGCAAACTTCTTTTTGATATAAGGAAAGTAAGTTACAGAAAGGTTAAATAGTTTGTACAGGGTCACAGAAATAGTGTCACAGCAAGGATTTGAACTGGTTTCTGATTCTATTCAATGGTTTCTATAGTCTCTTAGAGAAGGGCAGACAAGTGATGGAGAGGGTTGCTTGGATTTCTCAGTAAACTAGGTTGAAGCAATTCTCTTTTCTTTTTCTTAGTTTATCCATTAATCTGCTATCAATCAATTTCACTACAAGTTTAATCCTTTCCCAAATGCATAGCTTTATATTTTCTGAAGTGAAAATTGGAAGTTACAAAGGGAGTGAAGTGTTCTTCATGGGGATTTTCTGAAAATAGAAATAAAAGGATAGTGAATTTTTTGCCACTAAAAAATATTCCCTAAAGAGCTCCTCTTCAAATACCACTAAATATTTTTGGTACCTTAATGTTTTCAGGTATGATTTGGTCTCATATATATGTGCTTTCTAGGATAAAGCATTAGAGACTATAAGTATATCAAGGCTCCTGATTTATATTGCAGCATCAGGGAGGTTTCTCAGAGAAATGGCCAATAGGACAAGACAGAAAGGATAAGTAAAAAATAGTTATCTAAGTAACAGAAGAAGACAAACAGAGCCAGCGGTTTTCGTAATTGAAGGGAAAGTTGGGGTCTGAGAGGAAGGCAGACACTAGAGCATGTAGACACGTAGGGCTTTTATTGGTCACATTAAGGGCATCTGCTTTTATCCTGAGTATAACAGGCTCTCATTAAATGATTTTAGTCCAGGGAATGATATGAGTCAGTTTTTGTTTTTTTTTAAAAGTCACTCGAGCGCTTATGTGAATTATGGTTTGAACAGGATCTTGAGAAACGAAGACTGTCACCTAGGTTTTTGGATTAGGGGACTAAGGAAATCAAGGTTGACACGAGGTTTTGATTTGAGCAGTGGAATGGATAGCAGTGCAGTGTGTTGGGATGAGTAAAATGGGACGGGGAGCAGATTGGGCAGACATGATCATGAGTTTAATTTTAAACGTTAAAAGTTTGATACACCTGTGAGACATTTACGTATAAATGCCAAGCGAGCACTTGCTTAAACAAGTAGAATTCCAGGTCAGCTCACCTGTGTGTAGACTATAATAGACCGTTTGGTCATGAATGAGACAGACTGTGTAGAGAAAATGAAGTGAGAAGAGGACGCCTAAGGGAGAAAGTCATTCCACGTAAATAAAAGACAGGTCAGCAAGCCTTTATTAGTAGTGCTGAAATCATGAAAGCTATGAAAAAATGAAAGGTTTTTCTCTTATGATTTCTTCTACAAATTTTATAGTTTTAGATTTCACACTTAGGGTATGATTCATTTTCAGTTAATTTTGTGTATCGTGTGAGATTTATGCGAATAGTCATCCTCTCCTTCCTCCCCCCCCAAGGGTATCCATTTGATCCAGCAACAATTTTAAAAGATTCACTCCATTGATTTGCCTTAGCTACATTTTTGATTATTGACTACATATGGACGTGTCTATTGCTGAACTCTACTGTTTGATTAGCTACGTGTCCACATTTTTATGAAAACCAAACTCATTTATTACTCTAGCTTTACAATAACTCTTGAAAATGAAGTTGGCTATTTAAAAAAATATTTTGGTTATTTAGGCTTTTTGTTCTTCCAGATAAATTTTTGAATCAGCTAATCATTTCTTTAAAAAAATACACAAATTTGAATGGTAATGAATATATAATCCAAAATTTTCCGACATTTCTTCAAATAATTTTTTTCTCCAAGTATAGCTGTCCTCTCTTTTAGCGGACCTTAATAATATATAATTAATTAGATCTTTGGTATTGTTTCATATATCCTTTTGGCTCTTTTCATAGTTTTAAATTTTTTTTTCTCTTTAGTCCTCAAATTGAGTGATTTTATTCACTTAGCATTTACTGACTCTTTCCTCTGTTGCCTTTATTCTGCTAATGAAACCCAAATTGTGTAATTATTTTTAAATGCTATATTTGTTTGGGTTTAAAATGTCAATTTGGTTGTTTTCTTTTTAATATATTTTTCCTTCTTGAGAATTCCTACCTTTAATTCATTAAAGTGTGTTTACTTTTATCTTATGGTGCATACACTAATAGGTACTTCAAATTCTTTGATAATTACTTCATCTGGGTTCACTCATGGCTGGTATTTCTTGACTGTCTCTTTCCCTGTGAATGGTTCGCTTTCATTCTGATTCTTTGCATGTTTAGTAATTTGGGATTGTACCCCTGATATTGTGAATATTTGCTTTCTGGAATGTGTTCTGTTATACTCTTCTGAATATTAATTTCTCTGTTTATTAGGCAATTGGCCTGCATAAGCTCAGACCTTAAAATTTGTTGCACCTTCTAAGGCAGTGATTCAAATATGCATTAATTCTTAAAGCCTTTGTTTTGCTGCTAATGATATATTCTGTGGATGTTCAGTTCAGGGTTTAGACTGAGATTTTTGTGGATTGTTCAAATATAAAGTCACTTCTCTTAGCCTTTAATACATTGGATTAGGTTTGTTCAATGCATACATAATAAAGGTTGAGACTCAGACTTGTGTGGTTTTAGGCACGCAATTAGTGGATCCTCTTTTCTGGCCCTCCCCACTCTTGCATTTATCCCTTACTATTCTTTTTGTAGGGGTTCTTTTCCCTGTTTCCTTTAGAAAGTAAATGTAGTTTCTACTGGAGTTTCAGTCACCAATCCTGCATTGTTTCATTAATGAAGCCTGTCCTTGGGACAAAGTCAAAAAAGAAAGAGAGAAATATAGAGAGCACGAGATAGAGAGAGAGAGAGAGAGAGAGAAGACAGAGAGGAGAGAGAGATACCTATACAGGTTACTTTTCCAAGTTTTTATTCCTCATCATAATCCATAATTAGATTTTTGTTTTTGTTTCGTGGATGCTGCTTTTTCATAGTATTTTTTAGAAATAGAAATGAGAGATGACATTGTCCTGGGCAAAGGTTGTGATGATAAGGTTGGAGAGTAATGGAGAGATGGAAAAAATGTTTAGGAAATAGACTCAAATGTCCAATGCTTGTTTCTCAAGTCAAATATCTAATTGGTCCAGTTTATTGAAACAGGATATACCAGGGAAGTTCCAATTTGGGTGGGGGCAGATTAAAAATTTATTTTGAATATTTTTAGTATGAAATGTCTATGAGACATTTATGGTAGAATAATATTTTGAAATATTAATCATATGTTCCCTTCAGAAACACTTTCTTCACTTATTTCCCATTTGCAACCTGGATAACTATGTAATTTTGGGTTTTATTGCCCTCATAATGAAGTCGTTATTGTAGAAATCCTAAGAGGAAAGAGATGGCAGTGCTCATCCTGTGAGTTTGAAATAAACTTTCAAAGCCTAAGGAAAATAAAACTTTTTAAGGAAAGAGTTTCAAGAGCCTGAAACTTTTGAGCAGCAAGAATTGATTTACTGGCTTTAAAAAGTTTAGGAAATAGGGGGGTGCAAGGGTAGTACAGTGGTAGAATTCTTGCTTGCCATGCATGAGACCTGGGTTCAATTCCTGGCTCATGCACTCCCTCCCCCCCCCAAAATTAACAAATGTTACTGTAATAATGGGATACGCACATGGAAAAAGAATGAAATGTGACACCCGCCATACAGCATACAAAAAAAGTTTGGGAAATGGATATTGGTGATGGTAGCACCATTTTATCAAGGTAGTTAATATCACTGAATTGTATCTTTGAAAGTGTTTAAAATGGGAAATTATGCATACTATATATGTTACTACAATAAAAATAGGTATTGAAAAATATTTTCAAAGTAGGATCTCTGGACAAGGACCCCAAGATATGTCCCAATATTTGGGGTTTACTTCTAAGATAAGTACTGCTATAACATCCCTCCAAATTGGGAGACCTTAATGTAGATGAGATTTAAGTTCTGCCCCTCACCTTGTTGCCTTAAAAAGGGAAGCTAGTAGAACTGGGCATGCTCTCTTGGTAATGATATGGGGATGGTACAGCAGAGCTTTATGACAGTGTTTATAGATGCTGGAATGGCTGGACCACTCACCATATGCCATGAAACTTGGCAAGGATTCTAGAAGTGATGGCACCCTAGGGAGAAGTAAGGGAGGAGGGGGTGAAATTTTAAATTATTGTTTTTAAACCTAAAATTACTGAGAAAACCTTTAAGTGACTGAATGTATCTGGAATTACTATGTATATATTTTTTTATATCAGGAGTAACAGGGTCTTGAGATAAAAATCAATTTAATTTTTAATTTAAATTTATTTACCAGATTGTATAAGTGCTATCATAACTGATAAACATCAAAAGAAGCATATCGATTTAATATGTATATTCATTATATATACTCTGGAATGATATAATGTTAATAGCTTTTACTGTGTAAAGGGCCAATGGCCATGGGGTCTTTGATCAATAAGGATAACCAACGCTCAGTTCAGTTAGAGAGCCTGGAAGAGGGAGAAATAAAGTCAAATGAAACAAGGAACATCTGATACCTAGCTTAAGGCTTTTTTAATGATTATCATTTATGTCCCTACTTCCTGAAACAATACAAATCATTTCACAATAAAAGCATATTTTTAAAAAGCTAAATTTAACACAATAAATGTAAAAATTAAGAAATTATTTGTAAACAAAAGCAGATATCTCCATTCCCCCCACATCATACCCACAGTTTTGTGCACACATACACATACACCACCAAAATCTTGATCAAAAAATGAAAACATTTGTACACATGTTACTTATGAAATTTCCTAAAACTTAATGAGTATCAGAGCTTTCATTTTATAAAAGAGGTAAGCACACTTGTTATTTCGGGGTATAGAATTTGGTTCTGGACCCTAAATCTAGAAAGAATTTGTCCTTTGGTCCTTTAGATTTAATAGATATTGAGCAGCAGAATAGTACTTTTACTCCCTAAAGGGCAGAAATATTCACAGTGTCATTGTTATTTGCTTAAGATAAGGGCATAATCATAACTTGTAGATCTTTAAGGAAACTCTATATGGTCAGAGATACAGAGATAAGATTTACACTTGTGACTTCCTAGGAGTATTAAAGTGATCACACTTAGAGACTGAAGAAGAGTGAATGACTGATATATCTCCTGCAGTCTTGCTCCCCAAAGGGCTGTCTGGAAACCAGGAGAATGGACATCACTTAGGAATTTTTTAGAAATAGAAAATCTTGGCTTTACTCCAGACATAATAAAACAAAATCTTCATTTTTATTGAAATATTAAGATGCAACAAAGTGAACATTTTAAAGTGCAAAATTTTATGAACATTGACATATATATACATGCATGAAACCGTTATGCATACATATCAATGGAGACAGTGAACATATCAGTCACCAGAAAAATCTCCTTGGGCCTTTTGCACCATTCCCTTCTCATGTATTAACAGTTCATTCCTTTTTTTGTTTCCATAGTATTACTTCACTGTGTGGCTATATCACATTTTGTTCACACTCATTGATGGACATTTGGATTATCTGGGCTATTGCAAATGAAACCGCTATCAAATTTGTGAAGAAAATTCATCTGTAAATGTATGTTTTCATTTCTTTTTGGTGTATACCTAGTGTGCCAGTTTGAAACTGTCCTTTATCCCAGAAAAGGCATATTCTTTACTCCTCATTCAATATTGCTGGGTGATCATTTTTATTGTTTCCATGGAGATGTGACCAACCCAATTTTGAGTGATAACTTTTGATTACATGGTTTCCATGGAGATGTGCCTCCATCCATTCAAGGTGGCGTTGCTTACTGGCATCCTTTAAGAGGGAACTATTTTGGAAAAAGCTTTAGTTGACAGAGCCCATGCAGCCAGCGACCCCTAGGGAAGCCATTTAAAGAAGCCAGTAGAGAAAGCTAGCAGACGTCCTCATGTGCCTTCCCGGTTTACTGAGGTGTCCAGAAGCCAAACATTCCAGAAGATGCCAGCCATCTGCCCTCCCAATTGACAGACTTGTTCAGAATGGCATCAACCTTTCTTGAGTAAAGGTAACCTCTTGTTGGTGCCTTAATTTGGACATTTTCACAGCCTTAGAACTCTAAACTTGCAACTTAATAAATCCCCCTTTTAAAAGCCTTTCTCTTTCTGGTATATTGCATTCTGGCAGCTTTAGCAACCTAAAACACCTAGGAATACTGAGTTATATGTTAGGTTGCGTGTTTCCATGTTCTAAAAGTCAAGTTTCTTGAAGTTTAATTTGCATTACACGTAGTTAAATTTACGCTTTTAAAAATGTCAGGCTTTACAAATGTAAAGCATTATATAATTACCATCACAAACAAAATATTGAATATCTTTGTCATACCAAAAGAGTTCCCACGTGTCTCTTTCTAGCCAATCTTTTCTTCCACCCCAACCCCCTGGATATCATTGGTCTGTTTCCTGTCTCTTAGTTTTTTCCTTTCTAAAATGTCATATAAATGGAGTCACACAGTTAATTGCATTTTTTAGTCTGATTTCTTTAAAGTTCTCTAGCATAATTCATTTGAGATTCATTTATATTTTTGCATGTATCAGTAATTCATTTCTTGTTATTGCTGAATACTATTCCATTGTATGATTGTACCAGTCTCTTCATCTCTTCACCACTTGATGGATATTTGATGTTTACAGTTTTCTGGAATAAAGTAGCTATAAAAATTCATACTAAACCTTTGTATAAATAATGTTTTCTATTTTCCATTTATTTTATAATAGCTATTTTATAAGCTATTATATTCAAAAGTCTCAATTTTTTGAGACACCTCCAAACTGTTTTCCACAACAGTATACCATTTTATGTTTCCACCAATGATGTATAGGGAAGGGTTCCTATTTTTCCACATCCTTGCCAGCACTCTTTATTTTCCATTTATTTAATAACATTTATTATAGTGTGTATGAGGTAGTATCTCATGATTGTGTGATTTGTATTTCTTCAATGGTTAATATTGAAAAACTTTTCATGTGTTTATTGACCATTTGTATTTCCTCTTTGGAGAGGCATCTATTTCCTTCCTTGGCCCACTTTTAAATTCTTTTCTTTTTGTTTTTATTCATTGAGTTGTTGGAGTTCTTTATACTTGCTGGGTATTAAATCTTTATCAGATATATAGTTTCCCAATGTTTATTCTCATTCTGTTGTATATACTTAGTCTTTATTGGTAATATCTTTTCATGCACAAATATTTTTAATTTTGATGAAAGTCAGTTCATCTATTTTTTAATTTTGTTATGTAAAATTAACGTCTAGGAGTCCATTTCCTAATATCAGGTCCTGGAGACATTATCTACATTTTCTTCTGAGCTTTAAGGTTTTAGCTCTTATATTTAGGTTGTTGATGAATTTTTAGTTAATTTTTCTACATGGTGTGTAAGGATTCACATTGATTCTTTTGCACATGGATACCCAGTTTTTCCATCACCATTTGTTGAAGAGACTCTTCTTTCCCCATTCAGTGGACTTGGTGACTTTGTAAAAAAATCAGTTGACCACAGGTGTGTAGATTTATTTATGTTTTCTCAATTCTATTCCATTTGTCTTTACAACTGTTCCTGTGCCAATATCACACTGTTTTGATTTCTGTAGCTTTGTAATAATGTTTGCAATCGAAATATTAATCCTCCATCCTTTTCTTCTTTTTTCAGTTGTTTTTGGTTTCTCAGTGAATTTTGACCTTTCATATGAGTTTGTTGATTAGCTTTTCTTTTTCTGTGAGGGAGTCTGTTGTAAATTTATTTGGGATTGTGTTAAATCTGTAGATCACTTTGGGTAGAATTGAAAACTTAATGATATTGAGTCTTCCAATCCATGAGCACAAAATACTTCTCCATTAATTTAGGTCTTTAAAATTTTTTTTCAGTAATAATTTCTCATTTTCTGCATACCAGTCCTTTACATCATTGGTTAAATGTATTCCTAGATATTTTATTCTTTTACTTGCTATTGTAAATGTAATTGTTTTCTCAACTTCCTTTTGCTATTCATCTTTGCTGGTATATTGACATGCATTTTCATTCATCTTTGTAAATATACAAGAATGAGATTATGCAGACCTTTGCAAAGTGCATGCTTTGTAAAGCTAATGTATTATTTTCCATTCTCACCATTTGGGTATGAGAGTTGTGAATGTGCTACATCTTTCTCAATACTGAATGTCATCAATCTTCTTAATTTGGGTGTTCTAATGTACATAAAGTGTTTTCCCATTGTTTCACTTTCCGTTTCACTGATGATTAATGACGTTCAGCATTAATGATGTCTTTATTGGCAATTAATTTATCTTTTGTGAAATTTTTGTTCAAATCATTTGCCTATTTTTTACTGGATTGTTTTCTTCTGATTATAGAGTTATAAGATTTCTTGATATATTCTGGATGGTAGTCTCTTTTCTGATAAATGTGTTCTAAATATATTTTTTCTACTTGCCTCTTCTTTCTTTTGTTTTAACAGTATATTTCAATGAGCAAAGGTATAATTTTTCTCAAGTCCAATTTATCCAATTTTTCTTTTTTGGTTTAGGTTTTGTGTTCAATATCAGTGTGTTAGTTTGCTAAAGCTGCCAGAATGCAATATACCAGAAACAGAATGGCTTTTTTGTAGGCATAGGCAGGCACTGGGAATTGAACCCAGGTCTCTGGCATGGCAGGCAAGAACTCTGCCTGCTGAGCCACCATGACCTGCCCTGGAATGGCTTTTATAAAAGGGATTTATTAAGTTTATTAAGTTTACAGTTCTAAGGCTTTAAAAATGTCCAAACTAAGGCATCCAGAAAAAGATACCCTGACTCCAGAGAAAGGCCGAATGGCATCTTGGATTTCTCTGTCAATTGGAAGGCATGTGGCTGGCATCTGAGGTCCTTGCTCCTGTTTTTTGCTGCTTTCATCTCCAGATTCCAGTAGCTTCGTCTCTAAGTGTCTGTGGGCCTTCACTTATCTGCTCTGGGCCAACATTCTGGATTTTATCTCCTAATAGTTCCTGGGAGCAGGGATTTCTTCTCTCCCAGCGTCTAGATTCAAATGGCTCTCTCAGTTCCTTCTGCATCTCCACTCATCTGTGTCTCTGTTGCTTCCAGCATCTGATGCCAGTGGTTTCCTCTCTAAGCATCTGTGGGCCTTCACTTAGCAGCTCCAGGACACAACTCTGGGTTTTGGCTTGCTTAGCATCTGATGGGAGGCACATGGCAATGTCTGTTGGGCTCTGCATCTCTGTCATCACTGCAATCATATCAAAATGTCTAAGCTTTCTCCAAAATGTTCCCCCTTTTAAAGGAATCTAGAAAAATAATTAAGACCCACCTTGAATGGGTGGAGTCACAACTCCAGCTAATCAAAAGGTCACACCTATAATTGAGTGTACCACATCTCCATGAAGGTAATCTAATCAAAAGTTCACACCCACAATTGAGTGGGTCAACTTCCATAGAAACAATCCAATCAGACGTTCCATCCTATATATTAAATCAAGATTAAAGATCATGGCTTTACTGAAGTATGCAAGAGTTTCATACTGACACAATTAGAAACCTTAACCTACTTAAATTCAAAACGTTTTCTTCTATGCTTTCTTCCAGAAATTTTGTTGTTTAAGTTTTACATTTAAGACTATGATCAATTTCAAGTTGATTTTTCTGTATGATGTGATGTAGGATGGTATTGGTCTGTTTCCTTAAATTCTTCTGGTTGTTTGAGTACTCTCTTGTTATAGAGAGCTCTCTCTACATTGAATTGCCTAAAAACTTTGTAACTGAGCTTACATGAGTGACTCTATTTCTATTTCTCCTCCCCTATAATAAACTCTTTTGATTACTGTAGCTTTATAACAAACCTAAAAATTAGTAAGGATTTCATCCTTCAACTTGGTTCAACTTTTACAAAAATCCTTTAGCTATTTTATGTCCTTCATATTTACATGCAGATTTTAGCATCAACTCGTCAATTTCTACTGTCAGGTCTCAGAAAAATAACCTTTCATATACGAAGGACTTTTTAACCAGGGGGCCCCTTAGGTTCTTTGAGTAGAACCAGATGTAGCAGCAAGAGCCCCAGGTATGTAGATGCCCCATCCAGAAGGTGAATGAAGCAAGGCCAGATAGGCCTGTAAGATAAACAACCACAGGCAGGTAGTCAAAGCCTGTTCCTGCTTAATAACCTTTGATGATATGTGCAGCTCCACATCAAAGAATAGCAGTGTGCCAGAACCCCAGCAACCAATCAAATCATAAGTCAACAAGTCCCCATCCAATCAAGGGATGGCACACCACCTAGTGGGCACTCTCCCCTCCCAGTGTAGTTTTCCTTTTTAGATGCAGCTCCCAGAACGGGGAGCCGGAACCATCTTCTTTCCTTTTGGTGGCTCCCTGGAGCCATTTTCTTTCCTTTCGCTGGCTCCCACCTGCTTTCTCTTTTCTTTCGTTGGCTCCCACCTGCTTTTCTCTGCTTTCTACCTTCAATAAATCAATTATGCTTTGACTCACTGTCCTGCACAGATTCCTTAAGAACTCCACCCAACATCTACAAAAAACAATCAAACAGATATCTCCTAGAATATGTATGAGATTACATTGAATCTGCAGGCAAACTTAGGGAGAAGTGACATTTTAACAATGTTGAGAATTCCAATTATGAACATAGTACAAGTCCTGATTTATTTAGGAGTTCTATAATTTCTTCAGTAATGTTTTGATTTCCATTCTAGAGTTCTTGGGCATATTTTATTAGAGCAACTCCTAAGTTTTTACAGTGCTATTGTAAAATATTTTTAAAATTTATTTTTAAACATTTGCTCCTAGTATATAAAACTATGAATGGCTGTTTATATTAACCATGTATCCTGCAATATTTCCAAATTCATTTATTAATTCTAGTAATTGAACTATAGTTTCCTTTGGACTTTCTATATTGACAATCAAATCATCTGTAATAGGGCCAGATTCACTTCTTCCTTTCTGATGTTTGTGTTTTTTGTTTCTTTTTCTTGTCTATGAGTACAAGTAGAAAAGTAGATATCTTTGCCTTTATTCCAATTTTAAGGAGAAATTATTCCACTGTTCTTCATTAATTCTAATTTTATATATCAGCTATAGGGTTTTCATAGATGTCCTTTATCAGATTGGGTAAATTCCTGGTATTCTCATGATGCTGAATATTTCTCAAAAATCAGGAGTGGGTGCAACTATTAACAAGTTCATATTGTTTTCTTTAGTCTGGTAATATGTAATTACGTTGATTAACTGTCAAATATTAAACCCACCTTACATTCCTGGGATAAGTCATACTTATTAGTGCTGTATTACTTTTATATATATTGTTAGATTTTTATTTGCAAATATTTTGTTAAAGATTTTTGTGCTTATGTTTATGAGGGTCAATGGTCTTAAATTCTCTTTTTTGGTAGAATCTTTGCTTTTGGTTACAGGGTTGGAGCCTAATGAAATGTTTGGAGCAAAGTTTTACATCTATTTTCTGAAAATATTTGTGTAAGAGTTCTTCCCTGAATGTTTGGTGGAATTCACAAGTGAAACCATCTGGGTCTGGAGTTTTCTTTGTGTGAAAGCTTTTGTAACAGATGATTTTTCTTTAATAGATATAAAGCTACTCTGATTTTCCTTTTCCTCTTAAGTCATTTTCTTAATTTTGAATACTTTAAAGTATTTGTACAGTATTTTCATTTTGGGGACAAAATTGTTTATAATATTATCCTACATTACTTTTGATGTCTCAGGGTATGTAGTACTAACTCCCCTTTTATTTCTGATACCCACGATTCATGTTTTTAATCTATTTCTTGTTCAGTCTATCTAGGGGGTTGTCAATTTTATTTATCCTTATAATGTACTAGGTTTTGGTTTTGTTAATTTTCTCTATTGTCTGTTTTCTATTTTGTTGATTTTTATCTTATATTTATTATTATTTCTTCCTACTTACATAGTTTTACTTTTTTCTCTTCTTTTCCAATCTTCTTAAAATAGAAAGATAGTTCTGGTTTTAAAGTGGCAGAGAACTTGCGAAATTGAGTTCTGGTGTTACATGGAAGGCAGAACTCGAGAGTGATGAACTTGGAGATTTCCAAACTAAATGTGGAAAGTGAAGCCAGGCTCCTCCCTGAAGCTTATAGTAAAATGTGGGAGGAAAGGGATGAGCTGAAAATTGAGCTTCTGGTACAGAGAAACCTGTAGCTGATGATCTGGAAATTGAGTATCCAGAAAGCAGGTCCCCAAAGAATAGTGCTCCATGTGAGGGCTTAACTTCACATGGACCCAGTCAGCAATTTCGGTGCAAGTCAGAATTGGAAATGCAGTTATCCAGGAAGCTTCTATGGAGTTTTTCTGTCTAAGGGATTGGACCCCTATGAATGCATAACTGAGCAGACTTTTGCATAAATTGTATGAACAGAACCACTGCCAGCCTGGGCTAAAAGGAAGAGAAAAGCAGAAAATTGAAGAAAGAATTACCTCAAGGGCATAGAAGCTGAGGTTCAATTACCATAGAAGCTGAGGTCTTGACCAAAGAGATCTCCTCAGACCAAGAGAATAGGTGCACCAATGTGTGTGGAAAAGATGAGTCTTCCCTGGCACTTGGAGAGGGTGGACCCTTCTTCCAGTTGTTCAGGAAAAGTGCTGCCATCTCAGTGCTTGGAGAGCGTGGAGCCTCCATCCCAGTGTTTGGGGAGAGCATGGCCCCTGTACAAGGACTTGAAAGGGACGGGGCTTCTACTTTATCAGGTCTGAAGGACAAAATTCTCTCCCATATATATGATTCTTTTACCTTAAAATCTGTTGGAGTATGCCCTAGTTTTCAGAATTGTTTGGGATCTGTGATCTCTGTTTTCCCTCTTATTTCTCCCTATGGGGATGGGAATATTTATCCTATGTTTGTCCTTCCACTGTATATTACAAGCAAGATCACTTGCTCTGTAGGTTTCACAGGTCCACAGATAGAGGGTAATTGTGCTCCAGGACAAATCATGCCCACAACTTTGATTTTTATAACACTTTGTGCTAAGCATTGTTTCTGAAATCACTTGAGGCTTTAGGGATATTGTGATGGAATGAGATGTTTTGCATATAGAAATAACATGCCTTTTGGAAGTCCAGAAGGTAGAATGTGATGGAATGAAGTTGTATATACCCCAGAAAAAACATATTCTTATATTTAATCCATGCCTGTGGGTGTGAACCCATTGTAAGAAGGACCTTTTGATGAGGTTAAGTTAGATATTTCCCACCTCAATCAGATGGGTCTTAATCCTACTACTGGAATCCTTTATGAAGGAATGAAATTCAGACAAAGAGAGAAAACCGCAGGAAGCCAAAACCAGTGAAACCTGTAAGAGAATGGGGAGGCCAAGAGGGACTGCCATGTGACAAGCTAAGGACCCAGAACAGCCCAGCAGCCAACCCCAGATTGCCATAGCCTTTGGGGGAAAAACGTTGCATTGATAATACCTTGATATTGACTTTCTTTTAGCTTCAAAACTGTAAGCAAATAAATTCCCATTGTTTAACCTATCTATTTCATGGTATTTGCTTGAGCAGCCTAGGAAACTAAAACAATATGTTACTAGAATAAATGTTTTAAAAACCAAAGCACTGTACAACATAAACTATGAATCCTAATGTAAACTATGGAATATAGTTAATTGTATAACTGTAACAATATTGTTTCTTCAACTGTAATATTGATACCACACTAATGTAAAGTGTAATGAAGGGAAAACTGTGAGAGTGAAGGTGGATATGTGGGAACTCTGCATTTTCTGCATGACTTTCCTGTAAACTTACAACTTCTCTAATAATTATCTTTCAAGTGGAAGAAATTAAAACATTCCCAGATAAACAGAAGCTGAGGGAATTTTTCATACTACACTCACCCTAGAAGGGATGCTAAAAAGAGTTCTGCAGGTGGAAAAGAAAAGATAATAGACAATAGATAGAATCCATGTGAATAAATAAAGATCTCCAGTAATGGTAATGATTAAGGTAAATATAAATGCCAGTACTATTGTGTTTTTCATTGGGAACTCCACTTTCTACTTCCTATATGATCTAAAAGGCACAAGCCAAAAATAAATGACAATTCAGTGATTTTGGGATCTTAATTTAAACATGTAATTTGTGAAAAACTACACTAAAATGGGCAGAGGAAGGGGATAAGAACATAGTTTGTGCATACTATTGAAGTTAAGTTTTTATCAAAGCAAACTAGATTGTGTCTGTATGTGTGTATGTATTTGTGTATATTTTTGTTTTGTCTGTAGTTCATAGTTTGCTTTATCTGTAGTTTTATCAGAGGGATGTTTAGTTTCTAGGAAGATTGTATTGCCACACCAGATTCTGAGCCTGATTTTTAATAAGATCCCCCAGGATTCTGAATGTACATTAAAATTTGAGAACTACTTCAATTATATCAATGATTCTTAACCTTGGCTTCATATTAAAATCACCTGAGGAATTTTCTAAAAATCTAGATTATCATGGCGCACCACAGATCAATCAAATCAGAATTTTTGGGGGGGTGAGATATGATTATCGATATATTGTAAAGCTTCCGTGTGATTGCCATATATAGTTAAGTTTGAGAGTCACTGTCTGTGTTCATTTGCCAGGCTGGTATGGCAAATACCACCCGATGGTTATGCTCAAACACCAAGAATTTATTGGCTCGCAGTTTTAGAGGTCAGAGGTCCAAATCTGAAGCATCAGTAAAGCCATGCTTGCCTCTGAGGTCAGTAGTGTTCTCACAACAACAGTCTTCCTTCATATGGCAATGTCCTTGGTGTCCTCCTGTGCTTCTCTCTGACTTCTGTTTTTTCTTTATAAGCCCTCCAATAACATTGATTCAGACCCAAACTGATTCAATTTGACTACACCATAAGCTAATAATATCTTCAAAATCCATAGGAAAGTGGATTAAGGTTAAGAACATGCCTTTTGCTTGGGTACATGATTCAATCAACCACATTGCCTATTATGAATCTTACGTATCAGTTATATCAGGGGTTTTATGACAGAGAGCTTTACCTTAAGTTGAGATAAGTTATCTGAAAGATAATCAGTCTGTATACCTAGGGAAAAAGGGTCTTAATTTCTAGATCATTAATTCTTAGGCTTTGTGGTTCTCTGACCACTTGCATAAGAATCCCATGTACCTATAAAAATCGAAATACTACAGTCGTACTGCAAGTTAAAGCTCCCATAATCTTTGGAGGTAGAGCTGAGGAAATAATGTTTTAATATGTTCCATGAGTAAATTGTATGCACACGAAATTTGAGTGGTCCAGATTATGCTTTATTGTGAAAATAAATGAATTTGAGTTTTACTTTTCCCTTGCATGAGATCTATCCTAAATTTGTACAGCAACAGACAAGATTTTTATGTAAATAGTTACCTGCAGGCTTGTTCAGAAAGCTGTGAATTGTGATATTTCTCAGGCTATTGGATTCACCTGACAGTTACATAAAACAGTGGTTTATAGTTGCTTATCTGATTGGATACTGCTATTTTTGTACCTGTAAGACTATGCCAACTCATTCTGAGTAGAATTATCACATAGAATTCTTTGTTTTTGTACGATTTTCATTATATTAATGATTTTTTTATTTACTGGCATTCAATATTTCATATGTGACATTATTCTATGGAATCACTGGCATTCCAAATTCTTTACTTGTAAATTACATCGGACTGCCACAGTGAAACTCAACTATCAGTGGCATCTTCTAACCTATTCTTTTACTTCTACTCAAGGAAGGTGGGGAGATTTATTCATGAGTATTTTGGGAATTAGGATTAGAGTATGTATAGATTTTTCTCTCTCCCTTTAATCTTGTTGGGGAGTCAGTCTGAGTATAGAAACAGTAAATTGTGCCATGTTCTTCCACACCATAAGTTTTATATGATACCCTTTGTAGTGAAAAGCCTATGATTGCTCAGTGCTGCCTAGAATTGGCTGGGTAACTCTACCTAATTCTAGAGTAGAGTTTTAGGGAGTCCAATTTTGTCAAGCACCTAAGACACATCCTCCAATATTAGCATTATCATGCTATCAAAGACTCCTTGGTCTTTTTCAATTTTTGGTTCAGAAATAGTATTTGGAGGGGTACTATATACTGGGTACCCTAAAACACTGACTAGTATGTTTTGAGAGTCTACTCTGTGCTAGGCATCATTCTAAAAGATTAGCATACAGTCTTAGTCTGCATAACAACTCTATGTGGGTGCCAATAATCACTTTTAATTTACATGAGAAGGAACAGATGATAGGAGTTAGGCAATTTGTCCAATGTTACACATCTATATAAGTGATCAAACTGGGCTCAAACCTAAATCTAAAAGAGGAATAGAGGCCAAAGGCACAGTTGCTCACAGGAAAGTGAGCAATAAATAGAGGATAGGGTAAGTATTTCAAATTTGTTGGTGCACAGGCTCTGAAAAGGTAGGCAATGGACACCTGATTAAATTCTTAAGAGTTTTATACATATAGTTGAACATGACAAACAAAACAAAAAAAATGATTAACGCTGTGTGTGGAATGCTTTGAATTAGAGTTACTGATATATGGTGGGGAATAAAGGGTAGATGAATTATTGACATCATGTTATAGTGAACAAACACAGTGGAAGTTCTTTCAGAATAGGGGTTGGCTCTTCTATTTAGTTTTCAAATGGGAGGATGATATCTTACTGGATGAAAGAAAGGAAGGTCTACAAAACTTATCCTGCTGTAGCAGTAGTGATGAGAAGGTGATTATAGCAAGGCATATTTGAGCACTTAGAGGAAGAGTCAGGAAATATTTTGCACAATTGGAAGAAAATTCATTTGTACTTTGAGATGTCAGTAGGGAATTTCCCAGAACTTTGAAATGCATTTTTTTATGGGAGTTAAACTGGATAAGTGGCATGGGATGGGATGATTAAAAATGCCTTTTTGGTTTAATTAATGATACTGATATATCAAAATATAAGTATTAAAATGTTTAAAGATGGTAAAATACAAAGTAATTGAACCAATAGTAGCATGAAAATGTTTCTATGTCAACTTCTGGATAAGGATTTTGCCCATACTTGGCGTCGAAAAGCAAATACCAAAACTTAATGCTGACCATTTTTATTCTCTTGATTAAAGAATGGGTTCTGTTCTTTTCAGCTAATCTATGTTGTTGTCTTTATGATCATCCAAAAAGAAAATAAAAACAAAACATAAACATAAACATAAAAACTTCAAATATAGCTGTAGGAGAGAAAACCGAATTGGGGGTGGGGGGCACTTAGAATGACTATCTCATTACAAGAATGAATGCACCAGGTGAGCTGACCCACTCCAGACTACCAACATAACAGGGCTTCATGTCAACTTAGCATACAATATTTTGCATGGTCTTCAGTTTTACAAAAGATTACCACCATCATCATAACTTGCAGCATAGATCTTTTGCATTTATGAAGCATTGTTGTATATATTATCAAACTGTATAAAGAAGAGGGCTTATTCTTAAAGATTTTAATCTAGTAAATATCATGAACAATAGTGCAATTTAGACAAAGCAATGTGAACATGAGTATGGCAATTCTTGATTTCAGTAAAGCTTCAGTTTGTATCCATTTTGAAAGTGGGCCAAGGTGAAGCTTTGAACTCTTTTCAGAGGAATGTGAACATATTTAATTCTCTTTCTTTCTGTTCCTTCACTCACTGGATATAACAAATGCAAAATACCTACAAATACAATACAGTGGTATTAAATCCACAAAGTTGCTATGGTGAGGAATTTGAAATATCAAACCTTTCAAGGTTCAGTTTTCAAAAACGTAATCCAGTTTGCCTGAAAAGAATGTTAGCAATAGTAATTGACATACCTATTATGGCATGGCATTTTTAAAAGAACATTATATGTATAAGGTTTCTATGTTTTAGGTCCAGTACTAAAAAAAAGATCTGATGATTTAAATTTCAAGAAAGAACCGATATTTACTAAAATAATAACTGAAGGTGTTTGAATCACCATGTGGAAATGCTGATGAGAATTTGAATTCTCACCACATTTCAAAATTTTTTTCACTTTTATAACACGCAGGTCATCACTGAATTTAGCAATAGCCATTTCAATGGACTGCTTGGGTAGGAACCGGCCTGAATGGGTTGAGTGGTGAATGGAAAGTAAAGAGGAAGAGGCAGCCATTGCTAACAGATCTTGAAAAAATGTCAATAATGGGGAAGCAAGTGATAGGCTACTAGCTAGGGAATTGAGTCAATGAGGGGCATTTTCCCCCCTGTTTTCTTTGTTAATGTCTCATTTTTAAAGAATCAGAGACTGGAATATGTTTCGATGTATATGGAAAGATGAAGGTAAAGTTGGAGAGACTAAGATATAGAGGTTTTAAAGGAGTCAGCATTGAGCAGGATCCAGAGAACAAGGAGTTAGTCTTGGACAAGATAAACGACAATGTGGGTGCAGAGTTAATTGAAAAATATGTAACAGTTTAAGTTGAGGCATTTGAAGTTCTCTTTTTTTTTCATGTGGTGTGGGAGATCTTTAAGAATATTGAAAGCTTTGTATTCCCATGAATTGAAAAATGGAGACAAAAAACTTAGTTGAGATAACCTAAGGAGTGTAATTAGATACTATCAAAAGTCCAATTTAAAGAACATGTATTTGTGACAGCAACAATTTCTGAAGTTGCATGATTTTCCTCCATGCAGAGGCTGTTCAGAGTTCAATGATATTGCTGCCTTAGTGAAACAAGGCGTTAGGAAACAGGAGTTATGGATATCATCAAGAGAGGGATTTATGTTATACAAGTCTATAGACTTTATACTAGGAGGGCAATTTGGATTGATAATCTTTGGATTCTTTTTTATTGTCTAGAGCTCTGTACATATTGCTTCACTGTCTTCTGTCATTGTATGGTATAGTGGAAAATCCTGAGCCCTGCATGTTTTTTCCCTTTGTAATTGCTTAGCGGTTTCTATAAGGTTTTAAAATATGCATCATTAACAATCTACCTGCAATAATATTATATCACTTCATGTATAATGTAAGAACCTTACTATACTATGCCCCTATTTTCTGATTCTGTTCTTTGTACTACTGTTTTCATACAGTTCACTTCAAAATATCATATAAACTTCGAATACATTGGCATGATTTGGCTTTAAACTGTTAATTATCTTTTTTTTTAGTGATGGGAAGGTAAAATTTACATACAGTAAATTCACCTTTTTTAAGTCCATAGTTTAATCAGGTTTTAGAAATGTATCTAGTCACTTAAATATCACCAATATCAGCATGCAGAACATTTCCATCACACCAAAAAGCTTCCATAGTCTCTTTGCAATGAATCCCATCCTCCCTTGTCCAGCCATTGATCTGATTTCATCCTAATGTTTTGCATCTTCCAAAGTCTGCTTCTGTAATTTAGCATAATAGTTTCATGATTTATCCATGTTGTTGCTTATATGAGCAGTTTGTTCTTTTATTACTGAGTAGTATTTAATTGTATGGATATATCAAAATTCATTTATCAATTCAACATTTGATGAATATTTGTTTTCCAGTTTTTCTTGATTATGAGCAACATTGTTGTAAACATACGCATGTGTGACTGTGTGAGCAGGTTTTCATTTCTCTTCAGTAAATACCCATGTGTGGAATTGCAGGGTCATATGAAAACCAGAAAATAGGGGCATAGTATAGTAAGGTTCTTACATTATACATGAAGTGATACAATATTATTGTAGGTAGATTGTTAATGATGCATATTTTAAAACCTTATAAAAACTGCTAAGCAATTACAAAGGGAAAAAACATGCAGGTCTCAGGATTTTCCACTGCCTTCATCATCTATCTCATATCTAGGTCTGATTATATTGACTTATTTTGCTCTCATTCATGGGTTTATTTTTCTACCTTTGAGTATGTCTAAGAAATTTGTATTGGATAGTGGACATGATGGTTTTACATTGCTGAATGTTTGGATTTTGATGGACTAGTAAAATGTGAATGGCTTTTATTTGGTTTAGTTATTTCGAGTCACAATTTAGGTAACTTACAGATCAGTTCTGATCTGGTTTTCTTTATCAGATTTAAAGTAAACCTTAGAGCTATTCTATCCTTATTCTTAAAGCATAAGACTTCCAGGGACTCTAATTCTGGCTGTTCAACATAGTCACTCTATGCTGGCTGATTGGAACTCAAAAGTCTCCATGTCGTCCTGAAACTCTAGGTATTATTAAGCTTATAATTCTCCAGAAGTTGTCATTCCTCTGGTGTCTTGGAGTTCCATGCTATACATGTACAGCTTAATATTCAGCTCCAAATGCAAGGGGATTTCTATGTAGATTCTGCAGGGTTCTGTTTTCTGTTTTTTTTGGTGTTTCTCCCTCCTCTCTAGTTCTCTTTCCTGGTATTTCTCCAACTTCTTCATCTTCCCCAAACTATGATCTTTGCTTCCTTAACTTAGCAAGACCACTATGCTAGCTTAATTTTCACCTCCCTCTTTTGCAGTCCAGAAATGCCTCCAGACAGACAGCTGGGGTGGTCTTAGGGTTCAGTTCATTTATTTTCCTTACTTCTGGGATCACAGTCCTAACTGATTATTGTTCACTCTCTGGAAACTATTGTTTCATAAATTTTGTTCAATTTTATATTTTTTTACAACAGGAGTGGAAGTGCATTTAAATTAATCTGTCAAGGTCAGTAGAGAATAGAGCCCTCTTTGTAAATGACTTGTTCTTTCTTCCTGAATGTTTTCATGTATCTTTCTTTATCCTTGAACTTCAGTAACTTCTTCCAGATAGGGTCTCATACTGAATGTTCTGTACCATTTTATCCGTTTGACACAATTTATCCTTTCATCTGCATATTCAGGTCTCTCTTAACCTTCATTTGTCTTATTTCATTCTTCAGGAAAACTAGCTGTTTGTAAGCTGGATAACTTTGACTGCCTTTCAGATATTACTTTTCATATTTTAATAGTCCTTTTTATTGATTTTATTTAGTGTAATTTCTTCATGGTTTTCCATAAAGTTTGAATATATTTTCAGTCATGTTTATTCATCATATTATTGCTTCTAACATCTATAATATTCAGATGTTCTTTCCTACTTATTTTCTGATTTCTGCTAGCTATTCAACTATGTCAATCATCATACAATCTAAATTTTGAGTATCTATATTCTTATTAGAGCTCCTTTTTTTAATCCAACTCATGTTTGTCATTTTTTTCTGACTGTGGAGTAATATCTGTCTGAAATCTGTTCTCTGGTTGTTTGGGTAATTTTGCCTATGTTTCTTTCTTTCTTTGAAATAAAAATGACTTTTTAAATTTTCTTTGGTTATATGAGATTATTACTCTTCATTTAATGGGGCCATTCCTGGTTTTATGAGGGTGGTGGGAGGGCTGAGCTATGAGGCTGTCAATATCTTTGATTTGAATTTATTTCTCAGGTAATTTCTCATTACAAATATCTGTCTGCTTTCCCTACTGATATTTCCTCTCTTACTTATTGACAGTTGAGTAACTGATCATTCACAGTAAATCTCTGAAGATACAGACTCTTTGATTTGTGCTCTAATAACTACCGTTTCCCTTCTGTCACTTAGTCTACTTCATCTCTGGCAGTCCCAGCTGGTTAGAAGGTTAAATCATGTGTAAACCTTTAATTCAGTGTGTTTTCTTCTTCAGGTCTATCTCCCTTGCCATTTTGCAATGCCAATTTAAAAGAGATATTCTCCACCTCTCTAATTGTCTGCTCCTTCCTCTAGCCCTAACTACTCTTTTTAATAAAATAGTCAGGAGAGCAGCAATAATTTTAGAGAAACTCTCCATCCTTCTTGAGGTGTACAGAGACATGGTTTTAACTCTGATTCTTCTCCCTTGTTTTGCTTCATATTTCACAATGTTTTGTAGACACATTTCAAAATTTATGGATTAGAGATTGTGGCCAATTTCTACTGGCTTTGAAGACAGATCCACTTTCCCTCCATGAAAACATTCTCCTTTTTTCTTTCTACATCATTGATGGATTTTGAGGGAGGGGCGTAGAAGAGAAAATAACATAGTTCTTTGACTTTTAACCAGAGATTTTCTATATTCTGGTAGAATTTCTAGCAGAATAATTAGCTTAATCATTTTGGGAAAATAAATTGTTGCCTCGTTGTAAAGAATAATAACCAAGCGTCATTTACATAGGTTTTCAAGAACTTGGTTTCAACACCAATAACTAAATAATCTTAATAACAAAAGGTTTTGTTTGATTGTTTGCTTGTTTTTAAAAGTTTCCCAGTGGGGACTCGTTTAGATGAAAGAAGTTAATTAAATGTCCCATAACCCTTTTGCTTTACCAAGAATCACACTTGGCTTCCCTGGGGAGAATGTAAAAACAGAAAACATAATCTCAGGCTGCAATCCAGACCTACTGAAACAGGTTCTGCATTTTAAAGAGATCCTCAAATGGTTCTTATGTACATTAAAGTGTGAAAAGCACTGTCATTACCAAAAGTGTTACCAGATCTTAGAGAATGTTTTATACTCTTTCTCAGGCCTAGTGGGGCTCTGTGCTATATATAACATGTCTTCTTCCTGTGGCCATAATGTAAATGACCATGGCCAAGAAAAGTGCTGTATGGTGACTCTCTGAAAAAAGAAAATAAAGCCCTGATTCACATCATTTACCAATTTCCTTGGTGTAAATGCCCCTACAATGGTGGATTTCAAATTATTAGCATTATATCATTGAAAGTGGAATTGAGAAGAGATGAACAGTACATTCTTGTATGCCTGTGGGCTCTGGCTCTACCATACTACTGTGAAGAATTGCTTTCTCACTGGTGCCTTTGGATAAATACAAGCTCTCTTACCCATTTCCATGATGTTTGGGGCTTTGTGGATATGCTTGCTTTTTAATTAAAGCCTTGATAAAATAAAATTAAATGCAACATTAAGACAAGTTGAAACTTATAAAACTCTTCATCTCTTCTTTCCCCTTTTCACAGATTAGTTAAAATATCTTAAAATGTTGTTTGATAAAGGAAAAATCTCCATATGTCCAGACTTTTCCATTAAATACTTAATGTATTTTATCTTAGGTCTTCAAAATAATTCACTTAAAAAGGTACAACAATTTCTATTTTGCTGGTGATGAAAAAAAATCTTTCTAAATGATTAAATAACTTTCTCAAATGTATGCAGCTAATAAATTGCCGAGCCGGGTTGAAGTCTAATTCTATCTGAATCCCAAGCCCTTGTTTTCCTTATTACAATATACTTTATACATTTTAACATCCCTTGTTTCTTTTGTTATATTGAGCATGTAATTGTTACTCTAGAATTTGCTGGTATTGCTATGCATACTCAGTCTTGAGGGAGTTGGTCAAATAACAGTAGTGTGCAATTTGTGTTCACAGATGGATCAATAAGACTGTCACAATCTTTTTATTTGTAAGAAGATCTCAGCAGCCTGCAATTGGAAAAATACTTCATATGATGACCAAGACCCCAGCATTTGTATAGAATAATCTGTTGACAAATACTTCCATGACTTTTTACAACCCAGTGATTATAAGAAAAACTTTCAAAAACACCTCGAATCATGTAAGTATTCTTATATTGAATAGTCTTTTTATAATTAAAGAGAAAGTATATTAACTTACAATGAGAATTTTAGCCATATTAGGGTGCCTTTTATCTGCCAATATATTCTTTTTCTAGGAGAAGCCAGGTCATAACCTGAATTTAGAGTTTAGTAAGATGATGTCAATGAGAATACTAACGATTAGACAAAGCCTTTTAACTTGCTAGAATTTTGCAGTTCTCTTAACTAAGACCTCCAACTCAGAGTTACACAGATACCTTTATATTTCTCTACAAGTGGTTCATCTTTTCTATTACATGCAGAATTTACTAGTTTGATGCTTAAAACTCAGCTGTAAATATTATTTCCTCAAAGAATTCTTCCCTGTTTCCCCAAGTTCAAGTTAGACACTCCCTGTTATTTTATGCCCCCAAAGATTCCTACAAATCTCTTTTACAGTATTTGGCCTACTTATTCATCATTATTTGTTATTATCTGTTTAACGTCTGTACACCCTGAAAGACTATACCTTCCATGAAGAATACAGTGCTGTCTTTGTTCACTCTTGTGTTTCTCTAGGTACTCCTTTCATTTTTATTGGTTATTATTCTCTTTATTAAAGAAGAAATCTTGTTTCCTCTCAGAGATGTTCTACATTATGTTCTTCCTTCATCTTATCATTCCTGTTTCTGCTCAATCATATACTCAGAGAGGTCTTTCCTGACCATTCCATGTAGACCCAATACAGTTCACTATTGCTGCACATCGTGTTTCCTTCAATTCACTTATTATAACTTCATTTCTGTATTCATCTGTTTGCATAATATTTTACTGTCTGTCTCCCTCGATAGATATAAGCTAAGCAAGGGGCAAGATCACATATGTGTTATTAGCCATTGTATTTACAGCATCTGGCCTAGGGCTAAGCACACAATGGACTCTCAATAAACATGTTTGGTCTCCCTAACTAATTGTCTACTTAGGATTATTTTTAGAAGACGGTGTGGGTATAAATCATAAATGTGAATGAGATTTAGAAAGCCTGCTTGGATGATGTTTATTATCTTCTTTTTTTGACATGGCTGAATGTTTGGCATTCTGTAGACATGGGCTAAAAATAGTTAATCTTTCAGAGATGCTGCTTTAAAATTGTTGAAATGTAAATCCAGCGTCCCTCTGCGTTTTCTAAAGGCTGAGAACTCCTTGAAGTTATTGGAGAAATAAATGGATACTCCTCTACCAGTCAATGAATATTCTGGAGACATGCCTGTATGTTAATTAATATTTTTGAGTTCTTATTGCTTTGCATGTTCAGATCTAATATGTTTTGCTTGAAATATTGATTTTGTATCTCTTACAAAGAGTTTACTTCTGACCTTGAGGTTTTCTTCCTAATGCAGTCATCCATATCTCTAAGAACTGAAGCATATTTTACTTAATGTTTTTACTGTAAGTGGCAATAAAATACACCTATTAAATGGAATCTTCTGTCTCCATGAGGTAAAGAATAGGTTTCGGGAAGTCGTGACAGAGCTGCGGTGGACTGAACCCAGAGCTAGTTTTTCTAAATCTTTGTCTTATGAATTTGGTCAGATAAAACATTTGGCCTGAATAAATTGAAAACAAAAAAAAATGGATCAATGCTTTTAGAGATTCATTTCTCTTTAGCAATCCCATGGAGTCTCTAAGAAAGATAAACCATCTTGGAATTCTTAAATACTTAAAATAATTTGAACAGGAACAGAGTAATTCTCAGGTGCTGGCAATGGAAAGGGAAAGGGTACATTAAGATGTTAAAGTATACCCAGAATAGCATTTAGATCTTAAAGAACCTACAGGGCTCATCTTGTCAGTATTCAATATGCATACAGGGGCAGGCACTTGCTAAAGTCACTCAGTGAGGTAAGAGCATAATCACTCCTTGAATCCAGTAAGCTTGGTCCCATTACAAACTTTCTCCATTATGTACGGCCGTAAAGGGAAAGTCTTCACTAGAATTGCTCCATTTAGAATTGATAATAGGGAATATAGGCCTAGGTAAAGCATTTAGCATGAAATAGGACAATTTATGCAGACAGAATCAGTAACTGAAGTTCCAAGGTCATTTTAATCTTGAATTTTGTCTTTTCCTACTTACATTCATTCTGATTATCAAAATGACCAAATAACAATGACAAACATGCATAGTTTGTCATATATTGAATAAGTATCATTGGAACAGTTTTTAGAATTTATTTAAAATATCCACGTGATACAAAAAGACATTGCTCATATTTCTACAGTCTTTTAAGTTTACAAAGTACTTTCATTTTCACCATCTCTATTAATTCTCTTGATAGAACTGCCTAAAAGGTAGATAGTGTTTATCTTCTTTTAGAGATCACAGTCTTGAAATTTTATAAATATATATTTTGTGTAAGTTACTCAGCTTGGTAATGATTGAGCCATGATTCTGCCTGTGTCTAGGCCCTCAAACTTAAGTGTGCAGCAGAATTCCCTGCAGAGCTTGTTAAAGCACAGTTTGTTTGGTTAGAGTTTCTCATTTATTAGGTCTAAATGAAAACCTCAGAATTTGCAGTTCTAAGTTCTCACATGATGCTGACGTTGCTGGTTCAAGACTCAACCACTCGTGTGGTTCAATCCTACGTCCACCCTGTCCATATCCTCATGTGATCTCTCTTACAGAATTTGAGAAAGTCAGAAAGTCTCAAAAAGCAAGTAGTTTGCATATTCTCTTTCCTAAAATTTATTACTATGTCTTCTTTACATTTAGTAAGGTTTTTTTTTTACGTTTTTAATTTTTAATTGGTATTATAATAAACCTATCAATGAATTTAGGAAGACTCGTCATATCATGAATATAGTGATATTAGTATCACTCCACTTATTTAGTTCTTTAATTTCTATCAATAATATTTTCTAATTTTTTGTTGTTTAGAAGTCATGTTATGTATCTTCTAAGATGTTTAACTTTTTTTATTGTATAGTACAACATATATACAAAGCAAAAAAGTAAATGGTTTTCAAAGCACTCTCCAACAAGTGGTTACAGGACAGATCCCAGAGTGTGTCATGGGTTACCAAACCATCCTCTCAGATTTCTCCTTCTAGCTGCTCCACAACATAGGAGGCTAGAGGGCTTAAATATTTTTTTTATCATCACAATCCACTGCTTTTCCTTTTTTTGTGTGAAAAATAATATGTATACAAAAAAGCTATAAATTTCAAAGCACAGCACCTTAATTGGTTGTAGAACGTATTTCAAACTTCGACGTGGGTTACAATTTCACAATTTTAGGTTTTACTACTAGCTGCTCCAAAATACTGGAGACTAAAAGAGATATCAATTTAATGATTCAGCATTCATATTCATTTGTTAAATCCTATCTTCTATGTATAACTCCACCATCACCTTTGATTTTTCCATACCTCTCTTTGGGGTTGTTTGGGCTATGGCAATTATAATTTTTTGATATTGGAAGGGTCTGTCAATAATATGAGGTAGGGAGATGGAACTATCTGTTATTTTGGAGAGACTGGGCTAAGTTTCAGGACTTACCAGGACCAGGGACCCATCTGAAGGTTCTAGGTTTTGGAAAAGTTACTCTGGTGCATATAACACTTGTGGAGTCCTATATGTTGCCCTAGGTGTTCTTTAGGATTGGCTGGAATGGTCCTGGTTGGGGCTTGGCATCTTATGATAGGTAGCAAGGTCTAACTGAAGCTTGCATTAGAGCAACCTCCAGAGTAGACTTTCGACTCTAGTTGAACTCTCTCTGCCACTGATACTTTATTAATTACTTCTTTTCCCCCTTTTGGTTAGGATGGAATTGTTGATTAGATGGTGCCTGGTCTGGATTCATCCCTGGGAGTCATCTCGCCAGGGATACTTTCAGCTCTGGATGTCATATTCCACGCAAGAGGGAGGGCAACGATTTCACTTGCAGAGTTGGGTTTAGAGAGACTGAGGCCACATCTGAGCAACAACAGAGGTCCTCCAGAAGTAACTCTTAGGCATGCCTAAAGGTAGTCTTTTAAGCTTCTCTGCTCTCTACATAAGCTTCACAAGAGTAAGCCTCAGATCTAGGGCATAGCCTACTGATTTGCGTGTCCCTAAAGTTTGACACAGTATCAGGGGATTCCCTGATGATAAGGTTTAATAGTTCCATATTCTTTCCGCCCTCCCTCAGGAGACTTTGTCAATACTTTTTGATTATCTGCTTAATATACTCTAGGATTTTTCCAGGCATTACAATAATCTATACAGGATTAAAGGGCCTCTTACTTATTCTGTGCTCCCTGTGCTTCAGTTGTTCAAATGAGCTATATAGATAGGTTGAATTATATTATGCACTACAGAAAATTTCAGTTCCAGACAAAATAAACCTTTCTTCCACTGGTCTCAAGAGCATGTGTGGTTCTAAAATATAGACACTGACTTCCTTACCCCTAGGTTCTGAATTACTTTAACCCCAACCTGTTCGGCTTCATTCTTATTTCTAAATATCAGGTTATATGTATAAAACAGCCTCTCAAAATCCAGATATCATAATCACCACTCCAGACTTAATGTGTCTACTCTAAAAGCTTACCATCTAGGCCCCTGTTTTCTTATAAGCATTTTCTAAAGGTGACCATACCATTGATGTTCTTTTGTTTCTGGCTTATTTTGTCTCACCAGATGTCCCACATGTTCATTCACATCGTTGCATGCCTCACGACTTTATTCCTTTTTGTAACAGCGCAGCCTTCATTCATAAGTATACACCATCATTCGCCATTCTACTTCTCCATCAGTGCATCCTTCAGCCACCTGCATTTATCAGGCATCATGTAGAAGGCCCAAAGCCCACAGTCTATCAACATTCTCAATTTTAGGTAATTTCAGTGTTCCCAAGAGAATGAAAACCAATAAACACACCCTCGCCAAATAGGAAATCTAAATCTCCTCTTAACTCTTGTCCCTCACCACATTATTTACCTCTGCTGTTGCTGTGGTAGTGCTGATGGTTTCTTTTTGAACATAGTACACAGCATGCAATAGCAGTTTTCCCCCATACTCTGGATTTAAACACTCTTTATACAAGAATCATATATTTGAAGTAATTCTTACAAGAAGTAATTTATGTTTCAAGTGTGAAACAGTGGGACACATAGGTCTATACAACCCTTTCAATCTTGTTCATCTTCAACATGGTAATATTACTTCTAGACCCACTGGAAAACCACCTTCACTCCTATCTATTCCCTTACAATGGAGTTCAACCTCATTAACTAATGGTTCACCCATCTTTAGCTTCTATGTATTTCCAAGTCCCCTATATTCTGTATTATAAGCCTCGGATTATACCTTTATGCTGGTCATGAAAGTGGAATCATACAATATCTATCCTTTTGAGTCTGGATAATTTCACTTAGCATTATGTCCTAAAGGCTCATGCATCTTGTCATGTGCTTCAGATCATCATTTTGTCTTACTGCTGCATAACATTCCATTGTATGTATATACCACATTTTGTTGATCCACTTGTCTGTTGATGGGCATTTGATTTGTTTCTATCTTTTGGCGGTTGTGAATAATGGTGAACTTTGGTGTGCAAATGTCTGTGTCACTGCTTTCAGCTCTTCTGGGTATATACCAAGTAGCGCTATTGCTGGGTCATCGGGCAACTCAATTTTTAGTTTCCTAAGGAACCGCCAAACAGTCTTCCGTAGTGGCTGCACCATTGTACATCCCTACCAGCAGTGCATAAGTGCCCCAGTTTCTCCATGTCCTCTCCAACATTTATAGTTTCCTGTTTGCTTAATAGCAGCCATTCTTATAGGTGTGAGGTGGTATCGTATTGTAGTCTTGACCTGCATTTCCCTTTTAGCCAGTGAAAATGGGTATCTCTTCATGTGCTTTTGAGCCATCTGTATTTGCTCTTCAGAAAAAAATGCCTATTCATTTCTTTAGCCCATTTCATAATTGGATTGTTTGTTCTTTTGTTGTTGAGTTGCATGATTTCTTTGTCTATGCAGGAAATCAAACCTTTGTCTAATATGTGATTTCCAAATATTTTCTCCCATTGAGTTGGCTGCCTCTTTACCTTTTTGACAAAGTCTTTTGAGGTACAGAAGCATTTGATTTTGAGGAGATCTCGTTTCTATATTTTTTCTTTTGTTGCTTGTGATTTGGGTGTAAAGTTTAGGAAAATACTTCCTATTACTATGTCTTGAAGATGCTTCCCTACACTTTTTTGTAGAAGCTTTATGGTGCTAGTTCTTATATTTAGGTATTTGATCCACTTTGAGTTAATTTTTGTGTAGGGTGTAAGATTGGGGTCCTTTTTCATTCTTTTGGTTATTGATATTCAGTTCTTCCATACCCAATTATTGGAAAGACTATTTTGTCCCATTTCAGAGGATTTGTGGTCCTTGTCCAAAACAAGTTGACCATAGATTTGGTATTCTATTTCTGCACACTCGATTTGATACCATTGGTCAATGCTTCTGTCTTTGTGCCAGTGCCATGCTGTTTTGTCCACTGTGGCTTTATAACTGGTTTTAAAGGCAGGGAGTGTTAATTCTCCCATTTCATTCTTCTTTTTAAGGATGCTTTTAGCTATTTGGAGTCTCTTTCCCTTCCAGATGAACTTGGTAGTTAGTGTTTCCAAATCTTCAAAGCAGGTTATTGGAGTTTTGATTGGCACTGTGCTGAATCTGTAGATCAATTTGTGGAGAGTTGACATCTTAACTTTATTTAGCCTTCCTATCCATGAGCAGCAAATATCTTTCCACCTATTTAGATCTCCTTTGATTTCTCTTAGTAATGTAATGTAGTTTTCTGTGTACAAGTCCTTTATGTCCCTAGTTAAGTTCATTTCTAAGTATTTAATTCTTTTAGTTACTATTTTGAATGGGATTCTTTCGTTGATTGACTCCTCAGCTAGTTCATTGCTTGTGTGTAGAAATGTTACTGATTTTTTCACATTAATTTTATATCCTGCCACCTTGCTGAATATGTTTATTAGCTCAAGTAACTTTGCTCAAGTCAATTTCTCAGGATCTTCCAAGTATAGTATCATATCATCTGCAAATAATGAGAGTTTTACTTCCTCCTTTCCAATATGGATGCCTTTTATTTCTTTGCCCTATCGGATTGCTCTAGCTAGAACCTCTAGCACAATGTTGAATAATAGTGGTGACAGTGGGTATCTTTGTCTTGTATCTGATCTTAGGGGGAAAGCTTTCAGTCTCCATTGAGTAGATGCTGTCTATCAGTTTTTCATGTATTCCCTTCAATATATTGAGATAGTTACCTTTGATTCCTATTGTTTGGAATGTTTTTATCAGAAAAAGATGCTGAATTTTGTCAAATGCTTTTTCAGCATCAATTGAGATGATCATGTAATATTTTCCTTTCGATTTTTTAATATGCTGTATTACAATAATTGATTTTCTCTCTTTGAATCATCCTTGCATTCCTGGTATAAACCCCAGTAAGTCATGGTGTATAATTCTTTTAGTGTGCTGTTGGATTGAATTTACTAATATTTTATTGAGAATTTTTACATCAATGTTCATTAGGGAGATTGGCCTCTAGTTTTCCTTTCTTATAGCATCTTTACCCGATTTTGGTATTAAAATGATATTAGCTTCACAAAAGGAGTTAGGTAGAGTTTCTTTTTCATCAATTTTTTTGGAAACGTTTGAGCAGGATTGGTGTTAGCTCTTTATGGAATGTTTGATAAAATTCCCCTGTGAAGCCATCTAGCCCTGGGCTTTTCTTTGTAGGAAGATTTTTGATGACTGATTGAATCTCTTGTGATTGGTTTGTTGAGATCTTCTATTTCTTCCTGAGTCAGTGTAGCTTGTCTGTGTGTCTCCAGGAATTTGTCCATTTCATCTAAATTGTCTAGTTTGTTGATAAAGTTATTCATAGTATCCTCTTATGATTTCTTTTACTTCTTCAAAGTCTGTGGTAACACAAACCTTCTCATTTCTGATTTTGTTTATTTGCATCCCCTCTCTCTTTTTCCTTGTCAGTCTTGCTAGTGGCCCAGCAATTTTATTGATTTTCTCATAGAACCAACTTTTGGTTTTATTGATTCGTTTTATTGTTTTTTTGTTCTCCCATTCATTTATCTCTGCTTTGTTATTTCTCTTCTCCTATTTGCTTTGGGGTTAGTTTGCTGTTCTTTTTCAAGTTCCTCCAGGTGTGTTGTTAAGTCCTTAATTTTTGCTCTTTCTTGTTTTTCAGTATTGGTATTTAGGGCAAAAAAATTTCCCTCTCAGCACAGCCTTTGCCACAACCCATAAGTCCTGATAAATTGTGTTCTCATTTTCATTCACCCCCAGATAACTACTGATTTCTCTAGCAATTTCTTCTTTGAACCACTGGTTGTTTAAGAGTGTGTCGTTTTATCTCCATTTATTTGTGAAATTTTTCATTCTTTGGTGGTTATTGATTTCCAGCTTCACCCCATTGTGATCAAAGAAAGTGCTTTGAATGATTTCAATGTTTTTAAATTTATAAAGACCTGTTTTGTGCCCCAGCATATGATCTATCCTGGAGAATGTTCTGTGAGCACTAGAGAAGAATGTATAACCTTGTGCTTTGGAGTGCAATGGTCTATATATGTCTGTTAGGTCTAATTAATTTATCAAGTTATTTGACTTCTCTATTTCCTTATTGACCTTCTGTCCAGTTGTCCTATCTATAGAGAGTGATGTATTGAAACCTCCTACTATTATTGTTGAAACATCTATTGCTCCCTTCAGTTTTGCCAATGTCTGTCTCGTATACTTTGGAGCTCCTTGATTGGAAGCATAAACATTTATGATTGTTATATCTTCTTGGCGAATTGACCCTTTAATTAGTATATGGTGTCCTACTTAGTCTCCTAAGATGTTTTTACATTTAAAGTCTATTTTGTCCAATATTAGTATAGATACTCCTGCTTTCTTTTGGTTACAAATTGCGTGGAAAATCTTTTCCATCTTTTCACTTTCAATCTATTTGTATCCTTGTGTCTAAGATGAGTCTCTTGTAAGCAGCATATAGCTGGTATATTTAGTAAGTTTTTAAAGTAGTGTTCTAGTTTACCAGCTGTCAGAATGCAATATACCAGAAGCAGAATGGCTTTTAAAACGGGGAGTTTATCCAGTTGCAAGTTTACGTTTAAAGGCTGAGAAAATGTCCCAATTACAAGAAGTCTACAAAAATGTCCAAATTAAGGCACGAACACGAGGTTACCTTCACAAAGAAAGGCCGATGAAGTTCAGGTTTTCTCTCTCAACTAGAAAGACACATGACAAACATGGTGAAGTCTGCTAACTTTCTTTCCAGGCTTCTTGTTTCATGAAGCTCCTCCAGTGGCATTTTCCTTCTTTATCTTCATATTCTCTAGCTGTGTGGGCTCTATGTGTCTCATGGCTCTGCTGCTCTCTCCAAAATGTTTTCTCTTTTAAAGAATTCCAGTAAACTAATTAAGACCCACCGGGAATGGTTGGAGTCACATCTCTGTCTAATCAAAAGTCATACCCACAACTGGATGTGTCACATCTCCATGGAGATAATGTAATGATTTCAACCTACAGTATTGAATCAGGATTAAAAGTTTAACTCCCACAAAATTGGACCAGAATTAAGACATGGCTTTTCTAGGGTAAATAATCCTTTCAAACTGGCACAAGTAGTATCTTCTATTTTTTATTTGTCCATTTCTGTTGAATTTCAAAATTCAAGAGATATATGCCAACATATATGTGCTATATCTATAGCTATCTAATCTGCCATCTGTCTATGTATCTATCATTTATCTATCTCAAGTGCATCTAAAGAAATATATGTCATTTGTTTTGTTAAATTAGAGCCTGATCCATGATTTTTAAATACAATTTATTTTATGGTTATCCCTTTCTTGCCTGCCAATATGCCACGTATTATTCTGTTGGTGATTATGTAAAGTTAAAACAGTTATTTCCCGAATTTGACCCCAAATGTGCTGAACACTAACTAGAATAAGAATCTAAAGTTGCTCCAGAGAACTGCAGTGCTTCATTGAGTTATTAATTACCATTTGGAAAATTTAACTATGATCTAAATAAGGAAATTTTGTACTCGATAGGTTTATAAAGTTATTAGTTCTCTGCAGTTAACATAGATGATGGCTATCAAAAAGTCTTCTTTTTATTTTGGCCTGCAAGATGATCTTTTTCATTCTGTATGTTGTAGATTTACAGAAAAATCATGCAGAAAACACAGAATACCCGTATAATCCCCCTCAAAGAGTTTTCCCTATCATTAACACTGCATTAGTTTGAAAGCTTTGTTAAAATTGATGAAGAATGTTATTATTATTATGCTATTAACTAGAAGGGCCCACAATTTACACTAGGGTTCACCTTGTGCTGTACAGTTCTATTTTTTATTTTTATTTTTTGTATGCTGTATGGTGGGGGTCACATTTAATTCTTTTTCCATTTGATTATCCTGTTATTGCAGCACCATTTTTGAATTTTTTTATGGGGGTTGTGTGTGTGTGAAGTGCATGGCTGGGAATCGAACCCGGGTCTCTCACATGGCAGGTGAGGATTCTACCACTCAACTACATTTGCACCCCTTATTCCTATGTTGTTGTTTTATTATTATTTTTTATTTTTTACATGGGCAGACACCGGGAATCGAACCCGGGTCCTCTGGCGTCGCAGGCAACCATTCTTGCCTGCTGAGCCACCGTGGCCTGCCCATTCCTATGGTTTTTTAAAAAATCTTTATTCCTGTAACGTTATCAACCAAAAATGTCCCCCTTTTTAACCACATTCAAATATGTAATTCATTGTTGATAATAGCATTAAAAATGCTGTGCTACCATCACCAACAACCATTACCAAAACGTTTCCAACACCCCAAACAGAAACACTGTACCAATTAAGCATCAAATCCCCATTCCTTGCACCCTCCATGGCCCCTGGCAAACTATAGTCTAGTTTTTGATTCTATGAATATGCTTATTCTGTTTCATATCAGTGAAGTCTTACAATATTTGCTCTGTTGCATTTGGTTTATTTCACTCAACATGATGTGTTCAAGGTTCATCCATGTTGTTGCATGTATCAGAACCTCATTCCTTTTTGGTGCTAAATACTGTAGCATTGTGTGAATATATCACATTTCACTTAACCATTCATTTGTTGAGCACTGGGTCATGTCTATCTTCTGACAACTGTAAATAATGCCACTATGAACATGCTAGCAAATATCAATTCAAGTCTCTGCTTTCAATTATTTTGTGTATATGCCTACAAAAGAGATTTCTGGGTCATGTGATATTCTATATTTAACTTTCTGAGGAACCACCAGATTTTTCAACAGCAACTGCACCATTTTACATTCCCACGGTCAGTGAATGAGCATTCCTATTTCTTCACATCCTCTCTAATATTTATTATTTTCTGCTTTTTCAAATAGTAGCCATATAGTACATGTGAAATGCTATCTTATTGTGTTTTTTATTTGCATATCCCTAATGACTAATGATGTTGTACTTTCTGGCCATTTGTATATCTTCTTTGGATAAATACTTATTTAAGTCTTTTACCCATTTTTAAATTGGTTTTATCCTGTTTGAGAATGACTGGGATTCTTGAATGTGCATATTCATGTTTTTCATTAAATTTGGGTAGCTTGCTGCAGTTATTTATTTGAATATTCCTTCTGCACCTCGTTTGATTTTCTTCTCTTTCTAATATCCCCTAATGCATATATTGGTATGCTTGATGGTGTCTCATAGGTCTCTTTGACCCTATTTACTTTTTTCATCCTTCTCTCTGCCTTTAGTATGAATCATTTCAATTCTCTTGCCTTTGAATTCCTTGATTTTTTTCTTCTGTTACCTCCAATCTGCTGTTGAAACCCTCCAGGGAATTTTTCATTTTAGTTACCGTGGTCTTCAACTTGAATATTTCTGTTTGATTCTTTTGTAAAATTTCTTGCTCTTTTTTGATATTCTTATATTGTCCATCCATCATTTTCCTGACTTGTTTTCTTTCTCTGTGCATTCTTTTATCTCCTTGAGCATATTGAGGCTCATCAAAAGCTTTTTTTCTGGAATATCTAAAGTGCAGGCTTCTTCAGTTATGATTTCTGGATTTTTATCTCATTATTTTGCACCATTTCTTGTTTCTTTGTTTATGTTGTAATCTTTGTTTCACCCTGTATTTAACATTTTAAAGTGTTAACTCTGGTATTTAGCCTCTGAGCTGTCTGTTCCTAAGTTTTTAATTCAGGTAGTAAAATGATAGAGATATTCTTGAGTTCCAGGGAGTAATAAAAACAAACAAACCAATACTTAAATCACCTTTCACAGTATTTACAAATTGACTTTACACTGGCTTGTGCACTCCCTCAGAGTTCAGCCCTCCTATGAAGAAGTTCAGCCTGAAGCAAATGTGAAGTATAGGGTTCTCTCTGTCTTTTCTGAGACTGTGTCTTGTCCTGGACATGTACTTGTTCATGGCCTTAGAAATTCATCCATTTATGGGAATTCCTATAGTCCCTATGAAATGGACTTTCTCCCCCTCCAGGGTTCTCTACTGCGTCACTTAAAACAAGTAATTCTATGCTCCAGGCAGCTTCAGTTTGTTTCTTACACTGCTTTAGCTGTCTGCAAATTGCTTCTGCATACAGGGCAAATTCTAGGATCAAGAGGCAAAGACAAGTGTCCTACCCCTCTTTCAGGCTGCCTGTCACCTGATAGATTGACAAGCCGTACTGGCACTGAGGTATGTGCATAGGAGTCACCCTGTTCCTCCTAGAAAAGGGCAAGGAGACCCACAATGGGGCTCTAGGCTGGCTCCACATTGAGTCATGGAGTGAGTGTGGGAAGGACCAGCAAGTACACCATGAACTCTTCTAATCATATTTTTAAAACTGCATTTTATTGATTTGACAGTGAGTTACTGCAATCCTGTAGCTATTGTCCAGGGTTCTGAGAAAGATGGAGCTTCCAATTTTGCTATTTTTTAAAAGATATTTTGTAGGGGAATGGCACCCTGGAGCATCTTACTCCACCATTTTGGTTGACTGGAATGCATGATGAATTTTAGAAGACCATATCTTAGTAGTTTTCTAACGATCAGATGTTTTACCAATATTTTAATTTTTCCACTTTTTAATTAAAGATATTTGTATGAGCAATAGTCTAGACTGGCATTTATTTTTCAGATAAAATACAGGATGCCCAGTTAAATTTGAATATCAGTTAAACAACAAATGGTGTTTTTTAGAATAAGTATGCCATAAATATTGTATGGGGCATATTTGTACTGAAAATAATTTGTTGTTCATCTGAAATTCAAATTTAATTAAGTATCTGTTTATTTCATTTTCATTTTTTTTCCTGTTAAATCTGACAACCTTAGAATGGTCAGGAAGGTTTTTTCATTCATTTTGACTTCTGGGTGAGACTATAAAACTACAGGAGCCAGCTACAAGCACCTTGGTTTAATTTTAGCAGTTATATGAAAAGTAAAATTCAGATATTCAATGTAAATGCATTATATTAGCATCATATATTCATGTATAATATTTTAGCATCATAAATATATATATATATAATAAATGTATACATGAAATTTACTCATGATATTAGGATAGCAGATTTAACTATGTATTGAGTTCACTGTGTTAATAATGAATTAAGATCTTTAAATATGGTAATGCAGTAAACAAATACTTTCCAAGCACTCAGACTGAATCAGATTTCACCACATTCAGTCAAATGTGAATTTACATTTGTTAAGAAATAATTGTCTTCTGTCACCTTCTGATGTATTAGCTGTCAAGGAAAGGGCAGGAGAAGGCCCTAAAACATTGATTTTCAACCTTGACTTCATATTGGAATCACGTAGAGAGTTTAAAATTATACACCTGGGTTCCCTGCCCTCAGAAATTATTATTTAATTATTCTGAGTTCTATACTGGGCATTGGGCATCTTTTAAAGTGACCTCAAGTATTTCTAATGTGCAGGCATGTTTTCCTAAATTAGTGGTTCTCAAACTTGTTTTCACATTTTAGTGATCTGAGAGACTTGAAATAAATATCTGGATGACCAGGCCACACTCTGGACCAATTAAATAAAAACTGGGGTTTTGGGGGACTGTTGTGATTCAGGCTTAAGTTAAAGCTCCACAAAATGATTATAATATGTAATCAAGTTGGAGAACCACTACTCTTAGATGAGAACTTGCATTATTAGAACTTAAGAGAAATTAATGAAAAAAACCGAACTGTAAGAGATAGTGACAATATTGGCTCTCCCCAAAAGGGAAGAACTGTCTACCGTGTGATCATCATATGAAAAAAGATAATAGTGATCAGTGACAAAACATAAAGCATACATTCGAGATTTGCCCCTGGAATGCTCTGCCATGGCTTGAAACCCATAACGCTTTTGGGTTCCAATTTGGTATATATATATATTTATATTTTATGCACTAGGATAATAAAAAGAAACTCAAACTGAGCAAACAAAAAAAAGAAGAAGAGTCTTGGCAGCACATATATAAAAACCTGCTGCTATGCTGAGTACTGAAAATCCTACTGTTAATTGTTTTCTCTTCTGCATGCATGGCTGAGTTTGCCATATGAGCAGGTCGGTGTGTTTAATGAGGCACAACAAAGCTTGGAAACCCTCAAGTGGGGCTTCTGAATCTTCAAGATGTGGTGGTAGGAATGAATTGGTTTGTTTTTTACCTTTAACCATTCTGTTAAGTACCATCAATTTCTTGTTTCAGTTAGCTCTCGTTTATACGTTTTAATGCCTATTGACTTCTTAATTCAATTCTACCTATGTGAACAAATAATACCTTCACTTTTCTTCTTCTTTCTGGTGCTAGCTTCGGAAAAGGTGTCAGGGTTTGTGGGGGGAGATGTGCATGGAATGGAAAGAATATTGTATAACAAGTCAAGAAAAGGATTTCAGTTCTCACTCTGCCACATCTTGCCTATGTCACTTACTTTTCAAGGCTTTAGCTTCTTTAGTGTTTCAATAAGGATAGTATAATAACTGATGTGAGCTGCTGTGAGGATCAAATTAATTTACTATGTCATATTTTTGAGGTAGTTGAAAGTGAAACACTAATGACATTGGGGCAAATGGAAAGGTCCTAAAATTAGACATACCATTGAGGTGGTATAAGTGCTGTGGGAATTTACTGAAGGTAAACCCACATTTTCTCAATGAAATGTGAGTAGAGGTCATTTGCTTGCAGGCATTAGAGGCTGGGGGTTGTAGAGCAGCCTGGGCACTTAAGAAAATTAGAAACATTGGGTCATCTTTCCCTAGTCTACAGGAATGTAGGCATTTTTGGTGGGATTGCTAAATAAAATACAGGATACTCATTTGAATTTGAAGTTAAGATAAACAATGAATAAATTTTTAGTATATGTATGCCCCTGATATTGCATAGGAAATACTTATACTAAAAATTATACATTGTTTATCTCAAATTCAAATTTAACTCTGTATCCTTATTTTGATTTGGTAAATTCTACAACCTAATCTCAGACTCAGAGTTGTCACTTTTGCTCCATCCCTCACTATTTCTCTTTCAGTATTGTGAAGGACAATGTTTCTGGTATTAGTTCCTTGCTATGTGCCTGAAGACACTGCTCACCAATAGATGATACTTTAATATTGATAACACTTTACAGTTTATAAAATGGATTTGCATAGCTTGCATGAGATTTACCAGAAATTTATAAGCTAGATATTATCATCCCCTCTTTATAGACAAAGAAAACTGAAAATCAGAGTGGCTATGATGCTTGTCCAAGTTCATATGGCTAGTTAGTGTAATAGCAGGTGATAAGACATTGTTGTATGATTCCAAGCAATATTATTTCAACTATGCCTGTGCTCTCTCTTGGACTAATTAGATCTCAGTGTTTTATGCTTTTGCAGAAGCAGGTATTATTTTGTTTTCCATTATCTAAAACTAGTCCCAGCAGGCATTTCTTCTAATCCAGTTGTCTTGCTTGTATGATTCCATTGTAGATTTAGTATTAATGAGATCGTTGGGAGTAAAATATAGAACACATTACATGTGTCATTGTGGTTTCTATGTCAAATGAATTGTACAAATGTTGTGTTACAAGAATTTGCATTTTCTATCAGTTGGAAACTCAACAATTTTATTTGTCCCAGTTTCAAATAGTAACTTTTCACAAACAGTGTCACAAATTGACTTGAAATAACATAATTATTGTACATTATGTTCTAAAATATTCTGTAGAGTGATATTGGTGGTCAACGTATTATAAATTATAACTAAATTTCTCTAATGCAGCTTTTTTCAAAAGAATAATACCAGGAAGTGTTTAATGGCAGGCAATGGCATAAATGTAGGGACACTATAGAACAGTGCTTCTCAGAAGTGATCCCCTAGACTAGCAGGGTCAGCATCCCCTGGGAACTTATTATTCAGATGCAAATACTTAGATTTCCACTTAGACTTAAGAACCCAGAAAGTCTGGGGGGTGGGGCCAGCAGTCTTGTGTTTAACAAGCCCGTTTAGGATTTTGATGCATGCTAAAGTTTGAGAACCAATCTTAGGCTAGCATTCTGTTCTATCTCCTGAAGGTGAAAGGTTTCTGTTCCAACAATACTTCTGTGGGCAGCATTTGAGGATGTCAACACATTATTAGGATTCCCAAAATCCTTACATATTACAACTTGCTTAGCAGGTGGGAGAGGGGACACTGCCAAAACAATAAATAAGAAATATCGAGGGGCAGGGTGGGTCACTCAAATTTGCCAAATACTTGTTATGCGTCAGGCACTGTGTTCAACATTTTTCAGACATGTCTCATTTGCATCTCATATCCGTCATGCCTTGGAGGTATTATTATGACCAGGTAACAGACGACAGAACTGGGCTCTGAAATATTAAGTACCTTGTTCAAATTTACACTGCTGGTAGGTAACCTCTATTTGGTTCATACTCTAGGTATATCTGACTTCCTCTGTGAGAGGCACTGGCATCCCCAAAGTATAATGAACACTTCCTACTGTCCCCTACCCTGAAATTAGTTCTCATCATCTTAAGATGGAGTTTTTTACGAACCCTAACAGCTGCCTTAAAACCAGAGGGTGACTATCAAAAACAAAATCCAAAGGATTTGAGACACTTTAATACCCACTCCTAACCCATAGAGACAGGACTTCGGTGAATTCTGCACCAGATGAATAGATTAATATTGCAGTTTTACAATTTACAAGTAGTATGCACCAGTAACTGCTATGTGGAAACTTGGGTCATATCAAAAGTGGTAATAGACATCAGTAGGGAAAGGAAGGACTTTAAGGTAATTTTATATATTCATGATATTGTGGTTAAAGAGGATTTCTTTTAAAATATTTCTTTCAAAACAAATGTTAATTTCATCAAGATTAAAGGTATTCATATGACAAAAAACACATGAAAACATTAAAAAACAGATGACACGCTAGGAGAAGCTATTTTCCACATATACAACAGAGAGAGGATTAGAATCTAAAATATCAAGACATTTTACAAATGAATGAGAAAAGTATGAACAAAGGAGAAAAACATGTAATAAATAGCAAATAACAACATACATTAGAGAAAATTGATGTTGTACCACTTTAGTAATCAGGTAAATGTAAATGAAAACATCAGTAAAATACCATTTCATATTCTCCAGTATATTGCCCCACACAATAAAGTTTGACAATATCAAATATATATTTCTGGTGAGTTTGTAAATTAGGCCATTTTGGAGGGTGAAATTTGGGAAATAGCCAGAAGAATCTGAATATATGCATGCCTAGCAATTCCACTTGTAGATATAGTTCCTAGAGAAACTCTCCTACTTAGGTAAGAAGAGACATGTATAATGAGATCATTATATTAACATTAATGAACTTAGTTTCTATGCATTAACATAATAGATCTCCAAAACCGAATTTTGAGGGAAAAAGTTTTAGCAGGTATACCCAGTATGGATTCCATTTGTGTAATTTATAAAACATGGAGCAGTAAAATACAGCATTTATGAAGAGAAAATATGGATTGCTAGGATAAACAAAAAATTTAGTGGGTTTCTCTGGGGAGAGGGTAAGGTAGAAGAATGGGATTGAATTGGGATGCTAGTGACAAACTTTATTAGTAAAAATTAGTTTCTTTTATTTAAAATAGCTTACAAATATGGCAAAATGTTAACTTCTGTCTCGTTTTATAGGTCACGGATATATAGGTGTTTGTTGTAGTGGTCTCTGTAATTTTGCATTGTTAACTTTTTTCTGAATTGCGAAAATAATTTGAGGCTCTTAAGGGTATGTGAATTGCTTAAGACAGCAAAGATAAAGAGATATATGAGTGTGCAAAGTCCAATTCACATGCTATAAAAAGGCTAATTATATTGACAAAAGAGTGAATTATTTCAAATGGGTCCAAAGAGATTTTCAAGTCTTTCTCTTCCTGAAACTATTAATAAATCCTAGCAGTGTGAGAAAGGATTTCATTAGAGGCAATGGTTTTCACTAACATTGTTTTTTCCATATCTGAATACCGAAATCCAGGATGGAGCATGATCCCTTTTGTATCTGTAGGTTGGTGACTATTTCATAGCTGACACTAAGATATTTTCACCCCCTTCCCAGTATCACCAGATAAACAACCCCTGCTAAAAAAAAAAAAAGAAACATACACATAAACAAACAAAATTTCAAAAAGAGTACAGTTAATTAACTCTTTCTTTTTCTTAATTTTGGAATCACTTATAGTAGTTTACTGTACCCTGATCTTCTAGGTATCTGGTGGTGGTGTGAGATTCCAGATGATCTAGGACGCTTCTACTTGAGTTCTTACAGAGGGCTTTTTTTGAGAGTCCTCTTTAGATTTAATGAACCGTGTAAACCTTAATATAATAGTATTCATTACAGATTTTATAATTTTATGGCACTTTAAAAATATCAACTCCTTAATATAATTCAAGGCTTCTCAGGAAGGAAGTCTGGTAGATTTCATGCTGACTTTTAGTGGAAAAATTATAGTACCACCAGCACACTGAGTACAAGGTGATATGAATTAACACTAGATGCCCCTCTTACTAGGCATGAGATTTTGATACAGTTAATTTGCCTTTCTGGGCTTCAGTTTCCCTGTCTGTACAATGATAGGAGTGGACTAATGAGAGATCACAAATTGGCAAAAAGTGGATTAGTTCATCCTGGGAAGAAAAGCCAAGAGATGACAAAAAATCCATGGTCATATTTTTGAACACTTTATAAAAACTAAAGAAAGGGAACTCTACAGTTGTGAAGCTAGAAAATCTATTCTGGCCCATCCCACCCTACTAAAAGTTTAGGGGAACAAATTTCTTACTTAAAAAAAGCAGAGGGCAGTGCAAAGGGAGCTCAGTGGCAGAAATCTTGCCTGCCATGCCGGAGACCTGAGTTCGATTCCCGGTGCCTGCCCATGCAAAACAAAACAAAACCAAAACCAAAAAGAAAACCAGTTGAAAAAAAACAGAAAGTTATCAGGAGAAAATACTGTACAAAGGTATCATTTAAAAATTAGAATAAGGAGCAGAATACCTTTGTAGGTGATGGAAGCATTCCTAAGAATACAAACCCACAAAACAAATGAAATCTGTTACCTAATATTTTAAAACAAGTTAAAAGGAATTTTAAAAATGATAAAAGATATGCAAGAACCACATACATTTGAATTATGCAAACTCGAATTATGTGATTGTCCTCAGAAAACAATTAGGAATTAAAAAGTCATTTCAGAAATAAAAGATTACATTAGAAGAATTACAAGAGCAAATAAACATGGCAGACAATTTCTTAAGGGAAATAAAATGTGAGCAGTCTAAACTAAAAGAAAAAGCAATAAAAGAAAAGATGAAAACGATTCAAGAGAAAGTTCAGGGGATTAGTTTTGAGAGTTTTTAGGACCCAGACTGCTCTATTCTTCTCAGACCTTCGCAGTCTCCTTGCAAATTGAATTACGAAAAAAGTCCTTCTAGTTTCAGTGCTACTCTCAAATGGGCTCTGTGGGTCAGAAGGAGAGACATCTAAAGAGATGTCAGCCCACTCCAAAACAGGTGTTGGGATGCCAGCTAAAGCTCCACTCACACAAACTCTGATGGAAAGAGGTTTTTCTCACACAGAGAAGAGACAGAGCAAGGCCAGCTTTGCTAGTGGGTGGTGGTTCTCCCTAGCCAGTGGGTAGCAATCCCAAGTCAGGAGGCGTTCTGTGTGCAGCATCCCTTTCTTGTGCGTGGCTGACAGTGTAGGAACCGTGCTTCCTCCATGCTAGGTATGGACATACCATCAGAGTGTGAGCTGGACATCATAAACACACCCACCAGAGTCAGGCAGTCTCCAGTGAATGTTTCCATATACTCAGGACAATAGAGGACGTTCTGTACTGACAGTCGCCCTTATCCACTAGGGCCTGTGTTTTATCCCGCCAGGCCCACACACCCAGCCTTGAGTCCAGGATTTATTTGTAGGCCTACCATAAGTCCCACCCATTTTCCGGCCCATTTTAAGATCCAACTATTCTTAAGTATGCTTAGCAAATAAGCCCCTTGTTTCTCTAGAATTGATATAACATTTTTGACTTATATTTTGCTTCTTGAGTTTTTTAAATTAGTTTTTCCATTATCTTCTGGCATAGAGCCTTGATATTGACAAAATACATGTAACAGAATTCTCCAAAGAAAACCTAAGACAGTGAAAAAAAATTCTAAATATACATGATCTAATAAAACTTTTATGAAATAAAACATATTGATAATATATTTAGAAGACCTGGTGAAAGTGACCCATTATAACTAACATGGAGATAAACCTAGTAGAACTGTTTACCTTTAAAGGCAAAAAGAAAAGTAATCTCTTGGCCATCTAAGCAAAAATATCAAATCCCTTAAGAGAGAAAGGACATCAGCTACTCATTGGGCATTTCAAGCCAATTTTACATTGCAAAATAAAAGCCACTGACAAAATATTAGGAACATGAAAGAACTGAGGGAATATTGTTCCCTTGATCCCTTTTTGAGGAACTTACTAGAAAAGAAACATCAAACAAACAAAATGACTGGAGAGACATTTTTTGACATAACAGTGTGAAATATATATATACCTGTAGAACTAAAATAAAATATTGCAAGTAGCTAGTAGCCACATCTTTTCCCTCCCCTCCCTAAAACCTAGCTTCTTATTTGAACTAATATCCTTTCATTATAATCAGCAGACAATGTAATGGCCATCTTCTCTGACATTGTAGGTACAGTGCAGCTATAGGAAATGAAGGGGAAAAGGGGAAAGCATGAAAAGAGTAAAACAAGTTTTCTCATTAGGTTGAAAGGATAGTATTTTGAATAAGAAGCTAGGTTTTAGGGAGGGGAGGGGAAAGATGTGGTTACTAGCTACTGTCAATATCGCATACCTTAGGGAAATGATGGAACAAAAAGAAAGAGCTAAAGTTTTATGTAAATGTAACCATTACAATAAAACTTAAAGCCTCCCTGAATACCAAAACAGGGGGAAAAAACTAAAAGTAGAGAGAAAATTAAATCAATCTCTTCATTAAAGATTAGCTATATAAAATACTTTTACAATATAAATATAAGAAAAAAAATATGGTAGACTGATTCAACTATGACAATGATATCCATAAGTGTAAACAGGCTTACTTTATCTACTAAATAAAAAAGATTTTCTGATATGTTAAAATAGCAACTCCAATACTATGGAATATATGAGCGACACACCTAGAAGACAAAGTTTAGACACCTTAAAAAATAAAAAAGATAGACAAAGATGTGTTAGGCAAACTGAAAAAGAAAACACGGATTGCAATATATTGCGATCCTGAGATATTATAATATAGAATTCTGAACAACACACACACAAAAAAGAGACAAGGAAAGACTTTATAATGCTGAAGTATATAATACATAATAAATATATAACAACTATTTACATACACCCAATTACATAATGACCTTATAATGCAGGAAATCTAGGAGATGAAAGGAGAAAAATGACAGTAATACACTCATGCAAGGAAATTTTATATATAGTCATCAAAGACAGACCAAATGTACAAAACACTTAGTAAGTCAAAATACCTAAGCAAAGTTGTCAATGAAATAGATTTATTTATTTATTTATTTACATTTATTTATTTATTTTTGGGATGCATGGTCTAAGAATTGAACCTGGGTGTCTCCCACATGAAAGGTGAGCATTCTACCACTGAACCACCATGCACCCTAAAGTAGATCTTTTATGTATATGTAGCATTCAGAACCCCATTAACAAGGAATATGTTTTCCTTTCAACTCACATAGATCTTGTTGACAAATGACTATATGTTAAGCCAAAAATAAAACTTCAATAAATTCAGATGAATAGAAATTATACAAACCTGATTCTTTCACCATGATGCAAAAAAATTAGAAATTATAAGGTTCCGCCTGGAAGTTAAAAACATGTTGCTAAATTAGCAAATACCTCTACAAGGCTGTTAAATACTAGTGGAGATGGTGAGCCTTTCTTCTTGTTCTTGACTTGTTGCAACACTTCTAATGCATGTCTTCATGTTAACGGTATAGCCATCATTACTCTTGTACTGAGAGATTTCAAAATGAATGGGTATTTATGTCAAAAGCCTTTTTTCATCTATGGTTCATCACATGATTCTTTTCCTTATCTCTAGTAACATGATGGGTAATTTTAATGAATATCCTAATGTTGAATCATATTTGCCTTCTTGGAATAAACTTCACTTGGTAATGATGTGTATTTAAACTATGCTGTGATTGTGTTTACTAATAATTGAGTTTTCTGTATCAATATTTATGAGTGTTTGATCTACAGTTTTATCTTTTGCTGCAATGTTTGCCTGGTCTATGTTAACACACATCCTAAAACAGATTTGGACGTTCTTCTTTTTTTAACATTAAAAAAAGAATATTTTTTAATGTTAAAAAAAGAAAGCTATTTTAAGTAATGTTGGGATTATCTGATCTTTAAAGGTTTAACTGACTTCCTCTGTGAAATTGTCTGGGTCTTTTTCTTTTGTACTGGGGGAACTCTTTAAATATTTTCTCCACGTCCTCTTTGATAATAGGTTTGTTTTTTCTGTTCCTTCTGGGACCAATTTTGAGAACTTTTATTTTCCTAGAAACACATCCATCTAGTCTTTCAAATTATTTGCACAAGGTTTTGCGAAACACTCTAATACGATTTTTCAAATGTCTTAGAGATGCTGTGAATTACTTAGTCTGTCATTACAAGATCCACAACCAGTGGGCGCTATTTCTAAAGACATCTAGGGAGTATAAACTCATAAAACCCTTTTGGAGGGCAGTGCAGATATATTCAAATTAAAAGGTATAGGTGTATATATGTGTGTGTATTACTTTTCATTACGGAACATTTTAAATTTTCTAAAAAGTAGAGAATAATATCACGAACCCACATGCAACCACAACGCGGCTTCAATAAATAGCAATTTATGGCCAATCTGGTTTATTCTACAATACCACCTATTTCACTGCCCCATATAATATTCTGAAGAAAATCCTATATATCATATAATGTTACCCATAAATATTGCAATAAATACTTTTATAGAGATGTGTTCCTTTTAAATAAACTTTTGTTTTTTATTTTGTAAAGATTTTATGGATAACAGAAATGTTAAAAAAAAGAATACAGACAGTTCCCATATATCCCTCATGCAGTTTCCCATAGTGCTAGCATCTTGCACCACCACAGTACATTTGTCAAAACTAAGAAATTAACATTCATGTATTACTATTAACTAAACTACAGGACTTTATTTGAATTACAGTAGCTTTTCATTTTTCTGTACCAGGATCTACTCCAGGAAACTACATTACATCTAGTTAAAACTAATTATAAATATAACTACAATCTATTACCATGCTTAGAAAATAAAAATACTTATGTATCATTAATTATCCAGTTATCATCAGGAATCTAGAGAAAAACATAAAGCTGCCTCTCAGAATTGTCTACTCTTGGATTGATAGGGAGAAGAACTTAGACCTTGGCTCCCATCATCCATTATTTGAGGTTTTCCTGGGGGAGGGAGAGGCAGTAATTCTGAATTTCTGGGCTGCCCATTCATGTATGACTGTGGGCTCTTACCATTGTTTCAGTCCACGATATCAGAGAAGGCCCAGGGCAGGAAACAAAAGATTCACTGTCAAGATGAAGTGAGTTTAAGTCCTCATGAAAATTTCATAGCAAATTTTGACTGGATCAGAGAGGAAACTGAGAGGACATAACAAGAATCTGAGACACCATGTCAATCATGACAATGATTACTGTCAATGTAGTCCTATTATATGTTGCTGGTTGCTGTCTGTTTGCCAATGCTCCCGGAATGCAATATACCAGAAATGGAATGGCTTTTATAAAGAAGATGTATTAAGTTACAAGTTTACAGTTCTAAGGTCCTAAAAATGTCTGAATTAAGACTTCCAGAGAAAGATACCTTGTGTCTGAAGAAAGGCCAATGTCTGTCACATGGGATGCACGTGGCTGGCGTCTGCTGGTGCTTGTTCCTGGTTCCATTGTTTTCAGCTTCTGATTCCAGTTGATTCCTCTCTAAACGTCTGTGGGTTCACATTTAGCTGCTCCAGGGCAAAACTCTGCGTTTCATCACTTAGCTTGGCATTTCCGGAGATTTCTTCTCTTCAGATTCTGTCTATTTCTGTGAGTCCTTGCTTAGCCGCTGGGCAATTTCTGTCTTGAAACTTGTCAGTACTCCAAGTATCTCCAAATATCTGCTCTAGACTCTTTCCTTCTCCATGAGCTCTTTGAAGGACTCCTGTAATCCTGACTGGATGAAGTCATATCTCCATCTAATCAAAAGGTCCATCCCACAATTGAGTGTGTCACATCTCCATGGAAGCAATCCAATTAAAGTTCCACCCTAAACACTAGGTCTACCCTACAAGATTAGATTAGGAAAAAGAACATGGCTTTTCTGGGGTACAAAACATCTTTGAACAAACACACCATCCTTAGGAAATATAAACTCAGTACTGAATTTTTCACCCTTAAACTTCCTGTCCCAGGCGGGCCATGGTGGCTCAGCAGGCAAGAATGCTTGCCTGCTATGCCAGAGGACCCAGGTTCGATTCCTGGTGCCTGCCCGTGTAAAACAAAAAAACTTCCTGTCCCAAAGAGCCATTCTTACTGCAGCTTGAATAAAATTCCCAACACTGGAAGAAATATGGATTATAGACAATTTTAAATAGTTTACCCTTCTTCTTTCTACCTGTTCCTACCCCTGTATCTTTTTCATCCATTCCTTTTTCAGCTCCACCTTTCTTTACCCTTGTCTTCATTATGCTCTGCTTTCTTTCCTTGGTAAGTATTGCAGTGTAAAGTTTACGTTTATAGATGCTGAATTCTGACATGCATACATCCCAACTTCTCCATTTACTTACCAGTGTGACCTTGGCAAGTCATCTAACCTATCTGTGCTCCATCTTTCTCTTCTGCAAAATGAGGATAATAGTAGGGTTGTGGTGAGAAATACATGAACTAAAATAGGTAAATTACTCAATATATATTAACTTTTGTTATTATTAATAGTAGTAATATCAGATGTATTGGCAGTATTGCAAGTATGCATTTATTTTTTTTTTTTTGGCATGGGTAGGCACCGGGAATCAAACCCTGGTCTCTGGCATGGCAGGTGAGAATTCTCCCACTGAGCCACCATCGCACTGCTCAGTATTGCAAGTATTTTGAAAGAAAGAGACACTATATGTAAATACAATGAGCAAGTTTCAATCCTCACCTAAGTCAATTTTTCAGTACCATGTGGCAGCTATGCTTTGGAAATTTTTGGCATCTATGATACTTCTACTTTTCTGGTACTTTTTCCTATTCTCTATTACAGGAACATTGTTCACTCCCTGATATTTAAATATGAGAATTCCTCCAAATTCTGTTCGTAACCCTCTTTTCACTCCACTCTTGTCCTAAGTAATGTCATCTAGGAATCACATCCATGAACAAATGCTCTCCAGTAAATATTTCTAGGCCAGACCTCTTCTTTAGGTTCAGGATCTATATTTCAGATGCCTATTGCATATCTCCATTTGGATATCTCAATCTAAAAAACTGAAACAATCTTTCCATCAAACAGCTCTGTCTGCAGATATGACCACCATCCGTCTAGTAACTTAAGGCAGAAATTTAAAGGTAATCCTTAATGCATCCCTCTCTCCCTGCCCCCACATATTATCCATTACAATATTATACATCCAAAATATAGCTACAGTCTGATCATCTCTTATCACATCCACTGCTACTGCCCTGGTTAAGCCACCATTTCTCACTGGCATGTTTTAGTGAGAAACACTGGCATGTTTCTGGTCTTTGGGTGTCCATCTTTATCCTCTCTTTACAATCTAGTCTCACAGCGCAAATGTGATTGATTTCATTGCATTTTGTATAAAATCCACAATTTTTCCACTGACTTACTTCTGCATTCCTTGGACACCCCCCCCCTTGCATCTACATACTTTATTTCTTGCTACTCTTCCTTTTGGTGTCATTCAATTCCTTAAAACTTCCATGGTTCTTCCCGGCTTCTGCACATTTGCAGATCACTTGCTCTACCTGGAATATTTTCTTCCCTCTTAATTTGCATAGTTTGTATTTGCCTAGCTATTTCATCCTCTAGTTCTCAGTTGAATGCCACTTTTTAAGGAAAACCTTCCTTGACCTCTTAGACTAGGGAGGTCCCTCTATTATGCATTCTCATTAAACCTTAAGTATATTTTTCACTACCATTTTCACAGTTCAAATGAATCATTTGTATAATCATTTGTTTAATGGGTATAGAGCGTGACAAACAGTAGCTAAAAATTGATAGTTACCATCATTATTATATTCCATTATGATTGGTTTTGTTTGTGGGTTATAGGAAAGAAGACTTCTTAGCTATTAGTTGTTCTTGATTTTGGAAGAAGGGAAAATATCATGGTTAAGGGGGCCAATATACATGTTAAATCAAGGGGAAAATTGTAGGCATAGCCTTGTTCAGGGCATTAGGATTGTCCTTGTGTGGGGGGTATCTAATAAAACATTAAATAGGCAAACTAGAAGCAGTCAGCTTAAACTTTCCATGATTCTATTCAAAGGGAAAATATTAGGTGTCTGTTCAGCAAAATCTTACAGTATGATGGCTAAAAAGAGCAGTGCTCAGAATAATTGCACTAGTCCTTTGAGAGTCCCTATAAGCCAATATGGGCCTCTCCTTACACTCCAAGAAAATTGTATTTAAACTTTGCTTTGGCTTTGATCAAACAAAATTAAAGGTCAGTCATATGAAATGGATCTGATTATATTTCACTGTCATGTACTGTAAACCCTGAGTGTGTATTTCCTCTTTGTAGATTTTTTCCAAAGCCTACAAAACTGTCATAGGACCATAGAGCAAAACCTAATCAGACAAGCACTGCTCCCGGGCTTGATAGTTCAGGAAACTCTCCAGCTGTGAACAAGAAAGTTGAGACCCAGAGACTGCAAATCAAAACATTGTAACAATGACGGCGTTCATACAACTCTGAGGCACCTCTCTCTTGTTTCCTTTTGCTGCTGCTCATTAGCAAATCTTTCCTAATTCATGATGAATTCCATTTGCTTTTTTTGAAAAATGTTTATAGATTAAAAGTGAATTCAATTCTAAGTAAATTTAATGTAAAACAGAAATTATTTTGTAAAAATGAAATTAAAAATAAAACCAAGATTGTAGCTAGTGAGATCCCCTGCAAGTATGGTTAAGTATACCATAACATTCCCTCTTCTACATCATAGACATTTCTGCCTCTTCTACAAATGCTGAATCTTTTGCTATAAATCATATGCCTATGATTTAGTGACTTCTCAACACAAGGTATCTCGTTAAATTTTTTTTTATCATTCATGTGTATATAACTGGAGCAAGAATATTGCCTTCCACTCTTCCCAGATGTCGTTTCAAATTGTCCTCCACTTCCTCACCTTGTGCTGGAAAATTGTTTTCAATGCAAAGACTGAGAATATGTTCTGTATTTTTCTTTATTTTAATTATACAAGCATGAGGAAGCATTTTTTTCAATGAAATTTTCTTGAGATTAATGTAGACCCATGTGGGTCTCTTTCCCTTCCAAATAAATTTGATAACTAGCTTTTCCATGTCTTTAAAGTAGGTTATTGAGATTTTGATTGGTATTGCATTGAATCTGTAGGTCAATTTGGGTAGAACTGACATCTTAATGACATTCGCCTTCTTATCCATGTGCTTGAAATATCCTTCTCTTTATTTGGGTCATTTTAAATTTCTTTTAGCAATGTTTTTGCTAAGCATTTTGTATCATCCTTGACATATCTGGTTGGGCTTATTCCTAGATAATTGATTCTTTTGGTTGCTATTTTGAATGAAATTTTCTCCTCAATCGTCTCCTCAGACAGGTCATTACTTGAATATAGAAACATTACAGATTTGTGTCCATTAATATTGTATCTCCTTCCTTTGTTGAATTTGTGTATTAGCCCAAGTAGCTTTGTCATAGATTTCTCAGGGTTTTCTAAGCCTACAATCATGTCATCTATAAATAGCGAAAGTTTTATTTCTTCCCTTCCTATTTGGATGCCTTTTATTTCTTTCTCCTGTCTAATCCCTTCAGCTAGGACTTCTAATACAGTATTGGATAATAGTGATGACCATGGGCATACGTGTCTCATTCCTGATCTTAGGGGGAATGCTTTCAGTTTCTCACCATTAAGTATGATACTGGCTGTGGATTTTTCATATATGGCCTTTGTAATATTGAGGAAGTTCTCTTCAATTTCTCCTATTGAAGTGTTTTTATCAGGAGAGGATGCTGAGTTTTGTCAAATGCTTTTTCAGCATCAATCAATTTGGGTAGAATTGACATCTTAATGCCATTCGCCTTCTTATCCATGTGCTTGAAATGTCCTTGAAAGATCATGTGATTTTTTTCCCTTTTGATTTGTTAATGTGTTGCATTACATTGATTTTTTTGTGTTGAACCACCCTTGCATTCCTGGTAAAAAACCCACTTGATCGTGATGTATAATTATTTTAAGGTGTCATTGGATTCAATTTCCTAGTATTGTATTAAGAATGATTACATCTATGTTCATTAGGGAGATTGGTCTGTAGTTTTCCTTTCTTGTAGTGTCTTTATCCAGTTTTGATATTAGAGTGATGTTAGCTTCAAAAAATAAGTTAGATGGTGTTCCTTTTTCCTCAGTTTTTTTGGAAGAATTTGGGTAGGATTGGTGTTAGTTCTTTTGGGGATGTTTGATAAAGTTTCCCTGTGAAGCTGTCTTCTACTGGGCTTTTCTTTGTGGGAAAATCTTTGAGTACTGAATGTATTTTTTTTTAAATTGTTATTGGTTTGTTGCGATCTTCTACTTCTTCTCGCATCACTATAGGTAGATTCTGTGCTTCTAGGAGTTTGTCCATTACATCTAAGTTGTCTAGTTTGTTGCCATATAGTTATTCATAGTATTCTCTTATGATTTTTTTAATTTCTTCAGTATCCATGGTAATGGCCCCCCTCTCATTTCTCATTTTGTTTATTGCATCCGTTCTCTTTTCTTCTTTGTCAGTCTAGCCAGGAGTACATGAATTTTACTGATTTTTTTAAAGAACCAACTTTTGGTTTTATTGATTCTATTGTTTCTGTTGTTGTTGTTGTTCCCCAGTTCATTTATTTCTGCTTTAATCTTTATTATTTCTCTTCTTTTATTTGTTTTTTGCTTAGTTTGTTGTTCTGTCTCTAATTTCTCCAGATGAGCAATTAAGTCCTCAATTTTCTCAATCTTGTTTTATAAATATAGGCATTTAGGGCCATGCATTTCCCTCTCAGCACTGCCTTTGCCACATCCCATAAGTCCTGATATGTTGTATTCTCATTTTCATTCATTTCCAGTTAGCTATTGATTTCTGTAGCAATTTCTACTTTGACCCACTGCTGGTTTAAGAGTGTGTTATTTACTCTCCATGTATTTGTGAAAGTTCTTGTTCTTTGGTGGTTATTGATATCAAGCTTCATTCCATTGTGATCAGAGAAAGTGCTTTGAATAATTTCAATGTTTTAAAATTTATAAAGATCAGTTTTGTGCCCCAGCATATGATCTCTCCTGGAGAATGTTCCATCAGGCTTAGAGAAGAATGCATATCCTGCTGTTTTGGGGTATAATGACCTATATATGTCTGTTAGGTCTAATCAATTTATCAAGTTATTTAACTTCTCCATTTCCTTGTTGATCCTCTGTGTGATTATTCTATCTATAGAGGAGAGTGATGTGTTGAAATCTCTCACTATTACTATTGATATGTCTATAGCTCCCTTCAGCTTCACCAATGTTTGCCTCATGCACTTTGAAGCTCCTGGATTGGGAGCATAAACATTAATGACTTACTTCCTCCTGGTGAATTGTCCCTTTTATTAATATGTAGCATCTTTTTGCCTCTTATGATATCATTATATTTAAGGTCTATTTTGTCTGATATTAGTATAGCTACTCCTGCTTTCTTTTGGTTACTACTTGCACAGACCATCTTTTTCCATTCTTTTACTTGCAATTTATTTGTGTCCTTGGGTCTAAGCTGTGTATCTTTTAAGCAGTATATATATATATATATATATACTATTTTTTAACCCATTTTGCTAATTTGTATATTTTAATTGGTTGGTTTAGTCCATTGAAATTCAAAGTTATTACTGTAATAGCAGTTCTTGAATCTACTATCTTATCCTTTAGGGTTTTTTTTTTTTTTTTTTTTTATTTAGCATGGATAGGCTCCAGGAATCAGACCCAGGTCCCCAGCTTGGCAAGTGAGAATTCTTGCCAATGAGCCACCTTTACACTGCCCTCCTTCAGTTTTTGTTTATCAGATTTATATATTCTTTTCCTTTTTTCTCGCTTTTTATCCTTTAAATATACTTACTGACACTCTTCAATTCTGTGCCCTCCTTCAGACTTCCATCTCTTGTCTTTTTATTCAACTTAAGGGACTCCCTTTAGTATTTCTTGTTGAGCAGATCTTTTATTGAATAGTTCTCTTAATATTTTCTTGTCTTTGAAGATTTTAATCTCACCCTCAATTTTGAAGGACAACTTGACTGAACACAGAATGTTGGCTGGATATCTTTCTCTTTCAGGATCTTAAATATATCATACCATGTCCTTCTTGCCTCTGTGGTGCTTGTCAAGTACTCCAAACTCAATCTTATGTGTTTTTCCTTGTATGTAATAGATCACTTTTCTCATGGTGCTCTCAGGACTTTCTGTAAATCTTCAACATTTGAGTTTGCTTACTATGTGCCTTAGAGTAGGCCTGCTTGGATTTATTCTATTTGGGGTTCATTGGGTCTCTGATTTGCATATTTATGTCTTTTATAAGGGTTAGGGAGTTTTTGCTGATTATATCTTCCATTAACCTTCCCAGCCCTTTATTTTTCTTTTCTTCTTGTGGGACACCAGTGATTCTTATGTTTGTGCACCTTTTATTGTCACTCATTTCCCTAAGATCCAGTTCCAGCTTTTCCATCTTTCTTGCTATTTGTTTTCTTTTTGTGCACTCTAGTTCAATTATTCTGTCATCTAGCTCACATAATTCTTCTTCTGCTTCTTCACATCTGCTTTCGTGTATCTCTAGTATACTTATAATTTGGACTACTGTATCTTTCACCTCTGTGAGATTTGCCATTTTTCTCGAATCTTTCAAATTATTCTTTATGCACTTCTGGTGTCTTCCTCATATCCTTTATTTCTTTCTATATTCTGTGTCTCCTCTGGTTTTTTGATTTGGTCATTTATCTGGGCCATTTCTGTTTGGATCTTTGTGTGCTTTGTGATTTTGTGTTGTGCTAACAGCATTTGATTATCCTACTAAGGTTATTTTGCAAGTTGGTTTCTTTCACTCATCTAAAATTTTGCATTTACTTTGTTTTGCACTGAAGGTTTCTATTTGCACTTGGTTTGTCAGTTATTCTCACCCAATCCAAGGTCTCGATCCCAGGTAGGGGCTATAATTCTACTTGAGGGTCTATTAAAAGATAGGCAGGGGGCAAAAGTACTTCAGTGGCAGAACACCCGCTTGCCGCATGAGAGACCTGGGCTCAATTCCCAGCCCACCAGTCCCCCCAAAGATAAATAATAATATTTAAAAAATATATATGAAAAAAATTAATTAAAAAATAAACACACCTCAACAGTAGCAGACCCCAAAAGTCAAAAGGAGATACCTCAACATATATTGGCAATGAGCTCAGACTGGTGCGCACAGAAGAAGAGAGAGAAAATTTTAAAAATAAAATATAAATATATAAAATATATAAGAAATAATAATAATAATAAATATAAAGAAAATTATTTTTTAAAATAACCTAGGCAGATAGAGAGTTTGCCAAACTACAATTAGCACTTTTCACCCACAGGTGAGGCTCCTGAGGCACCTCCTCCCCTCAGGCCTGCCCCTCCATGACTGTAGCAGCCAACTAGGAAGATAGCGTGTGCAGCGGGGGATGGGGGGCACTGTTTCCTGTCCTTGGCAACCTGGTGGCTAGTCCCGGCAAGCCGATCTGGGATGGTTATTTGCAGTGACTGGGTGGGCGAGTGCTCCCAGCTCCTGGAGTCATGGCTCTTTGTGGTGGATGATCAGGCATGCCTCTAGGGTCCCCACTGATGCTGCCAGCTATGAAGCCACTAGAGGAGGTTTCTCCACATTGAAGACCCTCTTCAATCACTCAACCCCCAGGATTGCAGCCCCAGTCATTCTGTCTCCATGCCTTGTCATGTCCTGCAGAGCAAGGATGAATTTGGTCCACTGTACTCTGCCATTTCTCTGGAAGTCTCCACTTACTGTTTGTGTGTGTGTATATATTCTTGTAACCACTGTGAATTTGTTAGAATTTCTGTCATACAGCATTGCTTTTATTCTTCTTAAAATGCTTTGGCAGCCAGGGTTGAAGAATGACAGTCAAATATAAGTCCAGGCTTTTAAACGGAAATCAAAGCTGATAAATCAAAAGCATTTTATGTACTTCCAAAAAGAGCTTCAGTGCAAGGTAGCATGGGCAGTTTGATCTTGCCAGGTACCTGTAGGAGACAGCCCCAGAGAGAGTGACAACATTAATAATGGCAAGACGCTTTCAAGGGACTTAAAAGACTTTCATTCATTTATTCAACATGTACTTTCTGAGAATTTACTGTTTTCTCAGGCAGTATTATAGACACTGCAGATAGGAAAGAAGATCGGAGAATCATGGTTTTTGCTACCAGGGAGTTTAAAAGCCAGTGGAGGGGTGACAAAACACACACACACACAAATAAGCAGCAGCATCAATAAAATGAACTGTTATGAAGATAATAAGAGGTATTTGATACACACTGGTTTGGAAATGGGATACTGTAGATAGAGGTCATCTAGGAAAGCCTCTCTGAGGAATGAATGTTGCATTGAGATTTGCATTACCCATAGGAGGCAGCACGTGAAAACCTGTGCGAAGAACAGTCCAGGCAGAGGGAAAAGATAATCCTGTTGTCCTGGAGCCAAAATTATATTGTCATGCTCTAGGGGTAACAGCAAAATCGGGGCCAGTGTTGTGAGAGTAGAATGAATAAGGGGAAGTAGTATGAAACTGCATGGAAAAAAAGTTGACAAGAAATACCCATGTGGGCCGCATTCATCAGAGTTAGTATTTCTGGATTTCATTCTAAGTGTAGAGAAAAGCCCGTGAGGAATAGCGTGTTCTGATTTATGTTGAAACGATCTCTCGGGTTGCTCTGTAGGAAGTAAATATTAGGAGGTACGATGATAAGAAGACAAACCTGTTAGGAGGCTGCTGCAAGAGCATAGGTTAGAGATAATAGTGACTTGGATGAAAATGGAAGCAGAGAAGGGGTCACATTGAACTGTAATTAGGTGATAGAGATATAAGGACTTGCTTAAAGGATTGGATATGTCTGGGGGTCGGGGTAAGGGAAATAGGAGATTCAAGGATGGCCTCTAGATTTTTTTTACTTGAACAACTGAGTACATGTTGGAGCCATTTACTGTGATTAGGAAGACTGGGCTGGGAATATGTTGCAAGGGTATATGATGGTAGGATAGTTGAACAAGGGTTCTCTTTGGTAAAAGCTTCTACAGCAGACATCATGATGGGGATCTGGGAAAAGAAGAAGAAAACAGTTCAATGGAAGGCGTATCATGGCTAAGAGGATTTGCAAAACAAATTTTAAAACATCCTGAAAACTTCCACAAATAATGAGACAGAGCTCTGCGGGGTGCTGAGGACCCATAATAATGAGCAATGGGCAGAACTCTGTTTCCCCAATTATGCCTCCCCAAATACTGTTACTGAAATTTTGAAAATTACTTTTTACACCATGGCTGGTAAAATATGTGTTATATAAAATATATAAAAATATGTGTTTTATAAAAAATAATCATATTTTAATTTGTAGAGGCACACAAATGAAGTGATGAGAAAGTCTATAAATTTTTTCCCAGGCTTTTACCTGGAGATAATCAGAAGGGAGTAGGGCAGATTTAGCAAATATAGACAACATCCTATTTCCTGGACAGATGTCACTAATAAAAAAGTCCTTTTTTTTCTTCTGAGCCTGAACACATCATCAGAGACATTTTCAACTGTATATCACAGGTCGATAGGTTAAGGTCAGTGCAGGTGGATGGTGTGGAAAAAAGCCACATGGAAGAGGGCGGGGGTGGGTAAAATGGAGCCAGCAAATGTAGACAATGTTTTCAAGAAATTTGGCCATCAAAGGTAGGAGAAAGATAAAGAAATACTGGAGGATGGCATGATATCAGGAGAAGATATTTTTAGATGAGAAGCTAGAACATATTTTACAGCTTTCAGGAAGGTACCAGTAAAGATACTGAACATTTATTGAATGGTCAGTTTGCTATAGTGCTATAGCACTATCCTTAGTGGTTTACTTGTCCATATTTGCTTAATTAACTTCTGTAATATGTGCATTGTCCTCCTATTTCACATGAGGAGGATGACGAAGTTGGGATAGGACAAAACGGTTATGAAACTTGTCCAAAAGCATCATAGACCTAGTGAGTAGGAGAGCTAGGGTGCAGGCTCAAGGGCCCATCCTCTTAACCATTGCACTGTTATGCTGCTCTTTCTCAAGCCCTGAGCTAAAGGATGAAAACAGTGGAAAGAAAGATCATTTATAACACAGTTTCTAGGGAGCAAGATGAATTCTAAACTCCCCTTGTGTTAGATTGAATTATGTACTCCAAGAAATAAAAAATATGTTCTTAATTGTAATCCCACTCCTGTGGACATAAACCCATCATAAAGAAGATCTTTTGAAGATGTTGTTTTTGGTTAAAATATGACCACCTGAATTAGGATGACTCTTAATCCTATTACTGGAGATCTTATAAAGAGAAAGCCACAGAGAGGAGCCAGAAGCCAGAAGTCAAGGGATCCTGGAAGAAAAAGGAAAATTCATTGCCATATGATGGGAAATCAAAGGAGCTGTAAAGATTGCTAGCCTTCCACAATGCTACTGACCCTGGGAGGAAGCAAGCCTTCTAGCCTCTGAAAATCTTAACCTAAAAATTCTTGTTGTTAAGGCAACCCCTTTTGTGTTATTTGTCATAGCATCCAGCAAAACCGATATACCCCTCTTTGGAACAAGGGGCAGAAAGAGTAGCTTACACTGGTGAGAGCTAACAAGGGTAAGAGAATTCTTGGAGGAGATCCAGGCTTCAGTTATTGTGGTGAAGTGGAGTCAGTATTGAATAAATAGCAGTGTGTGGAGAATTTTACTGACAATGGAAGGGAAGTTACTGAGGGCACAGGGTTTAGGATAGTGGATACTAATCATCAGTTGGGTAAGGGGAGAAGAAGCATAGAGAATTATGAAATAAAAATGAAGAAAAGGAAAGATAATTAATTGAATGTACTGGGCCCTGATTTGAGGTGTGGTCATATTCGCTAGCTCAGTGGGCTTTCAACATAATAACTTAATTAATCGTTGAATTAAGTTGCTGCTCACAAGACGGTAGGTGGGGCAGGAAGGAGGGTTCAAGTTGGTGTGACTGGAGACTCCCAGAATCTAGCTGTTGAAAAATTTCCTCATCCTGCATTACTTTTTACTCTGTATCTCTCTCTCTACTTTTTCTTTTTTTCTTTTTTTTTTTTTTTTTGCATGGGCAGGCACGGGGAATCGAACCCAGGTCTCTGGCATGGCAGTCAAGAATTCTGCCACTGAGCCACTGTCACACCACCCTCGGTATCTCTTTTGTTTATTTATTCTACCTGTGACTCTATAGTGACCATAATTTATTGAACCCATACTATATATCAGACACTATATTAAGCAATTTTAATGGAATCTCTCATTTAATCCTATCAAAGAAGAAGGAAAACATATTTATTTATTCCTATTGCAACAAAAATATTATTTCTTTTATAACTTCTCACTCTTTTATCAAAGTAACATAGGTTTGATAGACTCGTTATTCTCTCTTTCTTGGAAGCTAAATTTCTTTTTAGTTTTAAGCAGAAATCTCTAGCATTGTTGAAGTTCCTCAATAGAGTTTAAAGGCAAAGAAAGCTAAGAAAGCTGTTATTCATCTACTTGTTTACTGAATAATTATTGACTGCTACTCTCCAGCAGGCATTGTGTTATTAGGCTCTAAGAATACAGCAGAGAACAAAATCAAGTTTCTGTCCTCATGAGGTTTACATTCTGCACACTATTAAATATTTCCATGAAAAGAAGCCCATCCATGAAAAGAAGCCCATCCACTCAAATGTTGGTGGCAAAGAATTTGATGAAATAATTCAAAAATTTCCAGATTTCTTTATAAATAATTATTTGGAGAAGACTGTGTTCTGTTATTTTGTTTTAAATTGTATCTTCCATAATATGGGAGAATGCTAACAGTTAATAGCATTCTTATATATGCGAAAGGGTAAAATAATCATATGAATATTGCTTTTTTAAACAAATTATTTTTATAAGCCACCATTGATATTAGAGTATTATATTAATTTTACATAAAAGCCATGAAAGAAGCATTCAAATTTCCATTTATTGAATGTCTGAATGCAAAGTAGGGTAAATAGTAGGTCCAGCTTTATGTCCTAAATAGATGTATATTTATATTTTAATAGATGCTAAAAATTTGAATTTGATTGAATCTTACTGAAAGTCAGTAATATATTGCTTTTGTCTAAAGGTCAGTGTCATCATGCAAAGTAAATAAGTACAAATCCATGCTTATTATGAGGTGTGAAGTTACCAGAAGAAGTTTAAATATTTTACCAAATAAAAAATTTTCAAGATCAATTCATAGGAGAAAGCTTAATAACACTATGTCTTCATTTGCTTTAAAACACTGGCTAAAAAAACAAACAAACAAAAAACACAGTGGCTAAAATACCCTAAATCTTTCTCATTTCTGCATGCTATTGGAGTTGGTATTTTTTCCCTTTCCAATTGTTTGTTGCTAGTATGAGGAATATGTGATTTTCTTGGACTTTATATCCTGCAAACTTACTAAACTCACTTATGAGTTCTAGTAAATTGTTAGATTCTCTAAGATTTTCTATATAGGATATCATGTCACCTGCAAATGAAGGCAGTTGTACTTCTTCCTTCCTAATCTATATGACTTTATTAATACATTTATTTTATTTTATTACTCTAGCTGATACCCCAAGTACCATATTGAAATAATTAATGAGACCAGATATTCTTGCTTTCTTCTCAGTACTAAGGGGGAAGCATTCATTTGCCACCAATGGAGTATCATTTTAGCTGCTTAGTGATATTTTGTTCACTTGTTCTGTCACAATTAGAGAAGGATGTTGAATCTCTAACTATAAATTTGGATCTGTTTCTCCTTTCAGATATATCATCTATTATTTCTAATGTATTTTTAAGCACTGTTAGTCCCATACATTGTTAGTCCCATACACACTTAAGATTATTTTCTTTAGGTGACCTGAGCATTTTTTTTTTCCATTATGACATGTCCATTTTTTATCTCTGGTAACATTCCTTATTTTGAATCCTTGTTTTTCTGATAGCAATTCTTCAACTCGAGCTTTCTTTTGATTAATGTTTGCATGGTATATCTTTATCCAACCTGTTATTTTAACTTTATATTTTCTCTCTGTTTCTGGTAGACAGCTTTATGCTTTCAATAAGTTTCTGGTACACAGCGTATACTGGGTGTTTATTTCACCTTTATTTTGGAAAAATATTTTTTCAGGACCTAAAACTCTAGTTTGTCAACTTTTGTCTCTCAGCCCATTAAATATATTCTTCTACTCTCTTTGGGCCTCCACTGTTTCTAACTCCTGATAAGATGTCAATGGTCATTTGAGTTGTTATTTCCTTATATATAATGTGTTATTTTCCTCTGTTCACCTTCGAGATTTTATCTTTCGAAGTTTGTGTATTATGTGCATAATTGTTTTGTTTTGTTTTGTTTTGTTTTTTGGTAATTTATCCTATTGAAGGTTGGCTAAGATTTTCAAATCTGTGAGTTAATTTATTTCATCAAACTTGGGTAATTTGACTCCATTATTTATTCAATTATTTTTTACCCCATTCTCTCTCTCCTCTCCTTTTCAGACTCCGGTTACTTGCATTATTATTCCTTTAATATTGTGACATATCTTACTGATCTTATGTGAAATGCTTGTTTTTCATAGTATTTTACTGTATGACTCTAAGCTTGTTCATGTGATTCTTTATCCTTCTACTCATACTGGTGATCACTTGTTAACAATGGCATGTTATGTTGTAAATGTAATGCCAATTACATTATAAAAGGCTGTTTTTGTCACAACCCTTTCACTACTACCTCAAGGAAAAGGACTTCATCTGGTGACTAAAGACAAATATATATATTTTTTTTATGATCTTGTTATATTTTGCAATTCTATTTAAATCACTATGTTCACAACTTTAGGGTCTTGGGTGACATATTCGCAGATATGCCACACTTGTATTTTACCTCTATTCTTATGTACTTCTTATTTTCTTATATCAAATCATTTTTCTTTTGACCTCTTTCTAAGAAATTATATATTTGAAGTCAAAAGTTTGTGTATTACTAATTTTTAATACACACTTCAATAAAACACAACAATTAGGTTTTGTAATATTTGTCAACATGTTAACTGAAATAATCTCACACCTCCCCAATTATAAGTATATTGTGACTTTGAAAAACAGATATTGAAACCTCCCAACACATCTGTAAACATGCACAAAGACACACACTCACTCCAGAAAACCCCTATACCTTCTCATACACGCATATATACATACGCAGACACAGGATACATTCACTTGACACTTTTGTTTTTTGCACTTTGATTGAGTTTTATGTAAGAATTTAGCAATTCAAAAGTGATAAAAATATTATGGTATTGATGTTAAAGGACTTAATTTATGAAAAAGTTTATTTTTTAACAGTACTTAGCAAGTGCAAATTAGCATTCTTATTGCAACACATTCACTAATTTGCGATTTTCTAAAGAATTAACACTAGCTAAAATGAAAATTCATGAGGGCCTTGGGTTAGTTAGAGTGAGTGCCTTTTATTTGTATCACAAAAATCTTTCCATGGAATGACTTAAAAATAAAAGATATGACACTGACAGGTTTATAAAGTAAATCCTGGTTTTTATAATTTCTAAAATGAAATTTTTAATTTCCTACATTTCTATGAAATCATCATGGATCTCTGTGTGAAGGAGAAACATTAATGTGAACTTCAGTGATAAAGTATGGCTTGATCTCTAACAGTGAATGATTTCAGTGGTGGTGCTGGCAGACTAATACATTTTTGGAATTGCCACTTATGAGCCAAATGCTTAAAAGATAAGTTCATGTTTATCATCATATAATTTCACACTAAATGATAGTAGAGTCCATTGGAGACTGACCAAAATGTGATTCAAAGCTGTTTAAATCAGAATGGTCAAAAAGAACCAGGTAAAATTCCAAAGTCCAGGAAAAGGGAAAGAGTACATTAAAACGAGCAGAGTGCCCTGAGGACTCGTCTCGTGAATCCTATAGTGATAGGCTATTCAGGAGCTGCAAGTGCCCTGATATTACAATAGATATTACTGTAGATATTACAACAGATATTACAATAGCCATCATGCTCTTTAGCCACTCAGCGACTCACTAATGCTTCTTGAGTGGAAGAATTAGAGGTAAAGTTGCTTGGTCCATGGTACAATGGGATGTATACAGTGAGTGAAAATAATGACTCTCCACATTTGTAATCACACACACACACACACACACACACACACAAAGGGGAAAATAAAGTGTTTAGGTTTACATGGACACAGTAGACACATCTTAGAACATTGAAAATTAAAAAGAGGAAGAAAAAAGTACGTATAATGGTTGACATTCTAATATAGTAATGCCTGATATTTAGCGTACGTTAAGTTCATATCTATTATCTTCCCCTTTTCCTTGCTTTGCCTTAATTTAAGCCTGCTTTTGAAATAAAGTGGCTAGTGTGAATTCACCAACGATAAGCAAACTTTTACAGTCAATAAAAGAATCTTGTGGGTGTTCTTTCTAGCTTCATCAGTCAGGTAATGGGTTGAGCTCTGGAATTTCCCCTTAACCCAGCTGTGGCTGCAGAAGCTATGAGGGAATTTCATTTCAAAACTTTATCATATGCTCACTTGTTCAAACATTTGTGACATGATACTGTACCTACAAGGTACTTTTTTGCCAAAAGTCTGATTGTAAGAGAAGGCAAATTGGAAACACAACCTCAGGTAATGGAGGCAATTTTTTCAGCTAATTTCAGACAGCTTTTTCACTCTCCCTCATCCTCTCTCCCTTTCACTCTTTCATAGAATGTTTTATATTACATAACACATCCAGATTGATTCTCTACCTTGATCACAGTTACTACATAACTGCATAGCTTTATAGCTCATTTTATTCAGCTTTAAATAAGAAGTTTTGCAGAATACTGCCACATCAGAAAAAAATACAGCCTGAGGCATTTCAGAGTACAGGTATACTCCTTGGTGAATATAGATATTTTAGATAACCATCACTATTTGTAATTTGAATTCCATCTCCTATATTGATTCCTGAAAGTTTTTCACTTCTCTTGGATAAACACCTAGGAATGGAAATGCTGACTCACGGGATGGGCAAATATTTAGCATTATGAGAAATCTTCAAATAATATTCTAATAGTCGTACCCCTTTGATCTCCTACCAATAATGCACAAGGATTTGCATTGTTCCACATCCTTGCTGATACTTGGTCATTGTCAGTCTTTTAAATTTTAAGTATTTTAATGTTCTGTAGTGGTGTCTAATTATGGTTGCATTAGAAATATACATTTGATAATGATTGATGATTTTGAGTGTCTTTTCCTGTGTTTCTTGGCTATTTATTTGTGAAGCAACAGTTCAAATATATAGCTCATTTATATTGGGGTGCTTGTCTTCTTATTTTTGAGCTGTAAGAATGCTTTAAATTATTCTGAATACATTGAAATATTTTCTCCTAATTTTTTATTGCAATATCTATTTTCTTGAGAATATATTTTGATAAATATGGAATTTAATTTGATGAATACATATTTATCAATATTTTATTTAGGTATAGTGCTTTTATGTACTCTCTAATAAATGTCTAACTCAATGTCACAGTGATATCTGCTATATTTTCTTTTAAAAGCTTTATAGTTTTACTTTAATGTTTAGGTAAATTATTGATCTTGCATAAAGTTTTTTTTTCTTTTTAAAAGCTTTTTATTAGCGAAGACATAGGTTTACAGAGAAACCGTGCAGAAAATTCAGGGTTCCCATATAGCCCCTGTACACATGCAGTTTTCCTTACTACTAACACTTTGCATTAGCGTGCTACCTTTGTTATACTTGATGAAACAATATTATTGTAATCATGCTTTTAACTGTAGTCCATAGTTTATTTTAAGGTTCACTTTCTGTGTTGTACAGTCCTATGTTTTTTTAATAAAATAGGTATTCATATAACATATACACAACCTAAAATTTCCCTTTTTGCATAAAATTTTAGAACTGAGCATCCACCCCACACATCTGTAAAGAGTGAGAATGAGTCAGTGCTCCACTTTTGTTAATGTGGTTTCAGCAGAGCCCAGAGCGAAGCTAAATATACATACCCACCTGATTCTTGTGCTACAACTCAACAGGGGACTGGCTGCTTAAAACAAAACAAAACATTTATTAAATGGAATAATTATCTCATAATACAATATCCAAAATACAATAGAAAATCACTAATCATGCCAAGGATCAGGAAAATAACAATACAAATGAGAAAAGACAATCAATAAAATCAATGAATGCCAACACTGAGATGAATCACACATTGTCTGAGTGTTGGCAGCTATTATGTATATATATATTGTATAATGCTCTATCTACTATTATGTATTATATGTGTTATTATTATACTATTTCAAATTCTCTTTTCTTTGTATTAGTCAATCCTCCTTACCCAAATCTCCTGGGTTAGTTAATAATTCATCATAGTGCACAATTCCCACTCAAATTATGGTATGGTTTTTCCCTCCTTGATCAGAACCTGAGTATTTCAGGGTGGGGAGAGGTTATGTGTTTGGTGCTTCTCTGAACCCTGAAATTCAGCTGTCCCTGATATGTGCCAGGCTGTGGCTCTTCTTTGAAGTGACTTTGAGAGAGGAAATGGGGGAAGAGGAGAAGAAATGTACTTGGCCTGGTGGTTGACAAATAAAGACTGATATATTGCTGGCTATTAGGTTTCCATTGGAATGATGGAAGTGACACTCCAGGGAAGAGCTTTTGTGACAAGAGAGAAGTATATAGGAAGAGAAGGTGATATATGTAAATGTTTCAGTGAAATATAACTTTAGTCCCTTCCGTTGATTTCTAGAAATTCAAGTGAAAGATTTAAGGTAGTTTGCATAGTCTCATTGGGTATATGATATTTTCTTGGCATTATCCAGCTCCTGACTTAACACAAGGGTAAAGGTGTCACAGCTGCCTGATCAACTGATAGGGGCTGGGACAGAAATGATTAGAAGAGAGAAACCTTCTTCTCCTAAATGACATACATGGCTACTGTGGCTACTACTTCTGCTCTTGTAGTCCTGCATTTCTGTTCAGAGGCTGCCAAAGTCCAAGTCTGTGTAGTAGTATAAGGAGGATTCAATTGGTAAGAAGGAGGCAATTCTGTCCAGTTCTCTGTCACCGGAGCTCTAAAGGTCCAGCGGATCTACAGATGATGGGTGAGTCGTATGGTCCTTTCTACTTAACAACTTGACATTTGGGAAATGTGGATTAGCTTTGCATGTGCCACATTTATTAAGTTGAAACACAGCAGAATAATGGGAGTGAGTGTTCTACGTTGTGTTGAAGTGCAGACAGCAAGGAAGGCTTATTCTCTCTCACTTTAGAAATGTGTCCAAGAAAACACGCGGTAGGTAAGAGATGCACACTTAGGGATCAGTGAAAGAGTGAGGAGAATGGGTATGTTGTTTTCCAGGTCTTTTAGGTATGTCCTGCTGGTCCTTTTTGGACTAAGAGAGTTGGGTTCTTGATTGAAATGGCATGGTAGGGGGATATTGGGTTTAGCAGAGTCGCCATCTTTGTCTATTCTGTGTATAGTATTCCTGCTCCAGGAAGTTCCCTCCATGTGGCTACAAATATGATTAGCATTTCTTAGAGTGAAGTCATGCACAGCATGTACAGCATAGGGGTGGCCCTGGAGAAGAGAGTGTGTCTACCTACACACATCCACCCTTTCCTGAGTCATAGAGCCACCCACTCAGTGCTGGGCCAGTTCAAGGGACCCTCTTATGAGCCTTCTATGGGGTACAACCTAAAGAATGGAGGCTTCTGAAAATAGCCTCATTAGAAGCTCCTTTTAGAGTTTCCATGATCCTGTTACAAAGAGTCCCAAATATATGGGACATCAGCATGTAGCATGGTCATGGTGCCCTTCTGTCTTCTCATTTATTTACTTCTCTGTAGAACCAAAATCCCCCCTTCTTTTGAATTCACCTTCAGTCATATTAGAATTCATCATAATATTAGGGTTAATCATGGTTAAGTTAGATGAGGCTGTTATATTTTCTTATACAGTTTCCAATTATTATTTATTGATGTGTTATTGGTATGTTTGTTTATTCACTTATTTTTCTTAGATGTGAAGAGTTGGACAAGGAGGAACTATGTTCAGACCTCTTAATAATGATACAAGATCATATATTCTTTTTTTCTCTTACTTACATTGGGGTTTCATTTTTGAAGTTTGTGCATGAAAAGAGAGAGGAAAGATGGCCAACATTTGGAGGCCATCTGGAGAACTGGAGCAGTGTCTGGAAAGGAGGTTATAAATTTTACATTCTTGAGTCAGAATATAGGTAGCACCTTGATGTCCTGATTCTACCTGCCAGGTTATTCCCCTTTCACCAAATCAGTGGTTCAAGGAAAAGTCAGGGCCTGGGGGACAGTATTCGTGATTCTCAAACAGCCACAGATCTCTGTCCCACTTCAATCTTCTGCAGAAATTTAGGTTATATCTTAAAGGAAGGAAATTCTTCCATTTAGTCTCCTAACATTACTGCCCTCGTACAACCTGTGCATTCTGCTCATGGTGTCTGTTCCCTTTTTTTCATGAACTCTAAGGGTTTCTCTTAGCAGAATGTCTCACCACTAAACACAGTGATGCATACCCCAATTGAAGATTATTCTCAGATTTAATCATGTGTTTATTTAGAAGAAGGAATGAGAGTGCAATGTGAATGCATTTGTGTGTGTGTGCTTGTGTATGTGTATGTCATTGCTGTGGAATATGTAGGGATTGTTGTTTAAGGGGTGTCACTGGCAGGTTTTCAGAAGGATCTTCTCCCAAGGAGATATGTGGAAAAAGCTGACACATGTGGCACACCCATTCAAAGCATGGCTTTCAGTACCGATTCTAAACAGAAATAAAATATCTCCCAGAGAATATGAAAATCTTACTGCTGACTGTATTTGGACAAGACCAAGGACCAATATACATTAGACAGATTGACAGTTTGACTGAAAGTAGATCCTAAAGAAAGTACACAGTTCAAGAAGCCATATGGGAATATTTAAGAAACCTAGGTTATAAAAGTCTCCCTGATTCAGTAATTGAATAACAAAAGCATTTAAGGGAAGAAAAAGGGAGCATGTGAGAGGAAGAATGAGTGAGCAATGAGGGAAGATTTAAGGCAAGGACATCTCAAAAGTCAGAGAATAAATGTGAATTTGTGTTCAGGAACATGATATTTCCTTTCACATTGACCATATCACAAAATTACTAAACTGTGAATGAGAAGTACAATGGACATACTCCGGTTTTTGTACTCACCATTTCAGAAAGGCCAAAGATGAGTGCTAGACTCAGCAATGGGGTACGGAGGTCAGGATTCATGAAAAGGGGTCCAGACAACGGAGATACGTGGCAGCCTAGGATATGTCAATTTATTCTTTCTTCACAGCTCTGTAGCAGATCCAAAACATCCAAGTTTACTCTGGAGTTTGGTTCAGTCCACTACTGGCCACTCTAAAGAATCCTCTGAATTCTCACTCTTCCTGCCCAATGGCAAAAGCAAAGAGATTCAGCTGTTCTTTTTTTTTTTTCTTTGTTCTCCCGGGAGCTCCCTCTCTGTTCCATTGTTCTTGCTTATATAGTAAGTAACCAGCTGTGGAGATATGTGAAGTAGAAATAAGTACCAGCCAAAGAACTGTCAGAGCTGGAAGAAGCCATGGTGATTTTTTCCATAAAAAACATCATATCACAGATCTGATACTTGAGTCACGTGTCTCATATTTATGGAAAAAGTGAAACTTCTGGAAGGTTTGTTAGGTGGAACTTGACTCAGTTTTAGGGTATTGAAAGACAGAAGAACCCCAGACACTGGAGGACTTGGGGAGGTCCCTTTAAAATGCCTCTTCTGAGTCTTCCTTTCTCTTCCCATGGCAAGTAATAGGGGTTTCTTCCTAAATCACCTTTCATGTCTCTAAGCACTTGAATAAACTGGCTCCCATTCTCAGTGTATGGCTGGTTGGGAGTTAACTATCACATCCACATACTCTCTTCCAAATTCTGTCGGTTTTAATTGGTCAAGGGATAGTTAAAGTACTGGAGGCGTGTGTCTCAGAATTGAAAGATGGAGAAACATACTATCAATAACCAGAACTCTGATCACGTTCTGAGAAAATATAGATCTGAAAAGAGGAAAAACGCAACTATAGTATCAAAACCTATCTCTCTTGGAATTCAGTTATATGAGGTCTACTTGTTAGCTCTTTCCTGTGCAATCTAGAAAGAAACTGGATTTCTGCCTTCTCAATGTGTGCACACATTGATGAATCTCCCATTTTCATCCTATGGGTTTTAGTGTGCTTACACCAATTTTAGGTTTATTTGGAATGAAAGAATTTTGATATGCTGGAGGGTGTGGCAAGGTTTGGACTTTTGTGGTTGCAGTTTTATATTGTTTGGTTTTAGTTTGATTTAATTTACTTTGGGAGAGCACATTTTTTGGTACTCAGTTCTTAAAAATTTTAAAGCAAACAGTTAGACACAATGAAGCTATTTCCTAATAAATGAGAAAGAGAAGGCAGGAGAGGCTTCTCTTTTGGACATGAAAACCACCCAAGGAAATAGAAGAAGGGAAGGGATTCTACTAAGGGAGACTTGGAAGTTGGAGGGCAATAGGTTGAGCAATGTCATGTTCTTATATAAAAGTGAGCAATGTAATGCCATGGTTGTGGTGGTAGGATTGGGCAGGTATAAAGAAACCTATACTATTCGGGGTGGATTGGGGATGGATACTACCTTCAGCCATACTGTGTGCAGTGCTTTACTTAGGAAGGTGCTGTTCACATACAGTAAAATATAATGTGTGCCTTTCAGAGTATAGTAAAGCTGAAGAACTAACTGCAATGTCTTTGCCTGGGGTCAGGGAGTAGGTGGTTCTGCAGGCAGAAAGCTGACCACTTTTTTTTTTTTGACATGGGCAGGCTCTGAGAATCGAACCCAGGTCTCCAGCATGGCAGGCGAGAACTCTGCCACTGAGCCACCATTGCCCAAAGCTGAGCATTTTTAAGTGCAGGAACTCACCTTCAGTGCTGGGCTGCATCAGCAAATTTTCAGAAGCATAAGGACAGTCATTCCTAAGGAAAATTTCTCTTAAATGTATCCTTCAGTGCTCTATAAGCTTTTATCCTAAAGAGATATAACCAAAATAGATAACGTCTTTGAACTGGGAATATAGCTTTACCTAAATTCTGCTAAGTAAAACTCCAGAATTTAGGCCATAACAAAACTCAGTCAACATTGTGCTCTCTATACTCAACAAGTATTCCAACACAGTTCCCTGTTGAGGTCTGTGTTGAGATTTCAACATGTGATTGGATAGGTCCCACATTTACGTAGGACAATGACAGCCACAAATTGGTAATGGACCATGCAGCCGAGAAAAGATGCACTATCCACTGGTGAGCTCATCAAAATTCCCACAAAGCATAATATATGCCAGGTCATATTAGAGATGCTGCCATTACTACAGGGCAACGAAAGAGACAATGTGTTAGCAAAAATGAAGGTTGAATTGTATGGATAGATTGCAGTCAAACTCTCTGATAACAGTGCTCTATCAGGTCTAAGTAACTTCTATACTAAGATTTATTTTATCTCCCATTGGAAATGCAGGAGAATGTAGTGTTTCCTCATTTTGCGTTAAGCTACACAGAGGAAATAGAAATGTGAAGGGGCCAGCAGGCCTTAAGAAATTCAGCTGGTTGGTAGAATATAAGCACCAATAATGACAAGGGGAATTGAAGTCTTTCTGGAAATGCTGCAACTCTCTGGGAAAATGTTGGGCTTCAACACACCATGTGAATATTGGATACATGTTTTCTCTATTAAAGAAGCAAGGTTTCAAGAACTGAAAGCACCCAGATGAGTCCCTTCACCTTAGACTTCATGTTTTATAAACATAAACTTGAACGATCAGGTATCATGTTTCCCAAATTTTCTTATTAAAAAAAATTATCCTTCCTTGATGAGATTTAAGATGAAAAAAATCACACTTTAAATCCCATGCAAATTCTCTTAAGCCCTTTATATTTTCTATTTGGTTGGTTCTAGGTTTGCAGAAAAATCTTGCAGAAAATATAGAGTTCCCATATAACTCTTCTATTGTTAATATGTTGCATAGTTCTGGTACTTTGTTATAATTGATGAAAGAATATTAGTATAATTGTACTATTATACTAATTATATACTTATATACTAATACTAATTATGGCCCATGGTTGACATTAGGGTCAACTGTTTGTGTTATACAATCCTTTGTTTTTTGTTTTAATTTTAATTTTTATTCTAGTAACATAAATGAAACCTAAAATTCCCCTTTTACCTACATTCAAATATATAATTCAGCGTTGTCAATTATGTTCAAAATATTGTGCAACCATCAGCACCATCTATTACCAAAACTTTTGCATCAACTCAAACAGAAACTCTGTTCCAATTAAGCACTAACTCCCCATTCCTTACCCCCACTAGGCCCCTAGTAACCTATACTGTAGTTTCTGTCTTTATGAATTTTCTTATTCTAATTATTTCATATCAGTGAGGTCATACAGCATATTTTGCTTGGCTTATTTCACTCAGTATGATGTCTTCAAGGTTCACCCATATTGCCACATATATCAGAACTGCATTCCTTTTTACAGATAAGTAATATTATATTCTATATACATATATATGTATATACATATAGCAATATTTTGTTTATCTATTCAAAAGTTGATAAATGCTTTCAGCAAATGTGAATGATTCTGCTATGAACACTGCTGTGTAAATTTCTGAGTTCCTGTTTTCAAATTTTTTTGGATATTTACCTAGAAGTGGGATTACCAAGTGCTATGGTTAGGTGCATTTGTAAACTTGGGCAGGTGATAGAGCCCAGTTGTCTAGTCAAGATATCACTGGCCTAACTGTTACTACAGGGATATTTCATGGCTGGTTAATAAACCAGAAGTCTGGTTTATTAAATCATCAGCATGTTGATTGTGTCCATGACTGATTACATCTGCAGTTGGCCAATGGAAGTGTCTTCTGCAATTAGTGATTAATCTAATCAGTCGAAGTTTCTAAAGAAGTCAGAAGAGAGAATCTTTCTCTCTGCTTCAGCCAGCCAGCTTCTCCTGGGGGATTCATTGAAGACCTTCATTAGACCTGTCAGTTCCTGGCCTGTGTCTGCTCTGAAGCTTTTCCCCAAATGGTTCCCTCTTAAAAGGCTCCAGTAAACAAACCTACTTTGAATGGGTAGTGACACATCTCCATGGAAAACACCTAATCAAAAGTTCCCACCCAGAAATGGGTGGGTCACATCTCCATGGAAACAACTTAATCAAAAGATTTCACCCAACAATATTGAAATAGGATTAAAGAACATGGCTTTTCAACAGTTCCAAACCAGCACATTACTCTAGTTCTTATTTCCTACAGGTTATAAAATGCAACTGTATAAAAAATAATGAAAATCTTTGGTTTTGACATACAATGTACAAAAGACTTCTGTACTTGGACATAGCAAGTGAAAAAATAGGTGGGGGCATGGAATTATGTATGAACAGTGTATTATAAGCTATTGAAGATAAGTTGGTATCAAATCAAATATGAATGTTATATATTTTGTTAAAATGTTAAAATTTTAACCCCATGGTAATCCCACAGTAACATATTCAGAAAGAAATGAGGAGGCACTCAAAATGGTATAATACAAAAATCCTCTTACTTTAAATGTTATATTAATTTATGTACAACATATGGTTTCTCCAGTGAACAATGTTTCATGTTCATATAAAAATTTGTGTAACAATGAGAAAAAGCAAGATATAGAATTGCATCATCACCTTAAAAAATGCTACCAGCTCTCATAGATTTAAAACGTTCCTGAATCTGAATCTACAGACTCTGGCATCTGTTCATATTTTTTGTGTCCTGGCTTAGTTTGTCAAGGGAAATGCAAGCACCTCATATCATACATCTTCAGAATGAAAAAAAAATGCAAAAACATGCTCACAACAACTTTTCTTCCTGGAAAAGGCTCAGAAAACGCTAGAGCTGAGAGGGGCATGAGGGCATTCCTTGCTTCCATGCACATTTTAGATCTTGGAGATCATTCTTGGTAATTAAAATAGACTATTATCACACAGAATTTTGCTCTCTCCATCTTATCAGCAATCAATTATTCCCTCCATATTTGCTTCCAGGATCCTGTGTTTGTTTCACTACTTATTCTGTGATTTTGAATTTGATGTAAGTAACTCAGGTAGAGGGATTTGGATCTTTTGGTGACAGGGTGAGGTTAGAGAGAAGAGGTGCGTTTTCCACTTAACTAATGCTTCTGGGGAATGCACACCTTTTTAAATGCCTTGTGTGTAATAATGGGAACAGGAACAGGATTAAGCTTGCACATGTATTTATCCCACCAGCAAAAGAAACTGGAAGGAAAGCTGAACATTTCTCTCTTCTTGAAATTTCCATTTAAAATCTGTAGCATGTGAGAAAGGGCCAGCCCTCCAGGAGGGACGGGAGAAGAAAGACAGTGAGGCAGGTGCTACATAGATCCTTTGGACGCATGCAGGTGGCCACTCACAGCCTGAAAACTTTGGAGATTCAGTGTTTGAAAGGTTCATAAGTGGGTGTTTTGGCAGAGCTGCCAACTTTAGATAAGCTGTGTGTGGTGCCCTACTCCAGTGTGTAGCAATCATGTATAATTAAATATGATTGCCACTTCTGGGAGTAGAGTAACACATAACGTGGAGGACATGTGCAACAGCACTGGAGACATATTGTGGTGGTTCAGGTGCATGCAGAAGGGTGGTTCTTTAGAGCACAGGTATATACTCTCCCTAAAGCCCCATGCTAGCTAATTCAGGGAACTCTGTAAAGCACCTTGTTAGAAGCAAGACCAAGGTAAAAGGTCCAAAGAAAAAGCCTCCCATTTAATTTTTTTTCTGGGATTCGTATCCCTTTCCCCAAAGTTGCACAATCCAAGTGTGAGTATGGTTTTCAGTGTATTCATGGTGTCCCTCTCTGCCTATGGAGCATTTTTTCTTTTTTTCACAACCTATTCTCAATCCCAAACTCCAATTCTGTTAACCTATTAGTACCTATCAGCTACCATCATAATTTTCAAAACTTATAATTTAAGTCTTTCCAAATTGTTTCCTGCTTCTCAGATCCCTATCCTTCTATAACCCATAGTCCTTTCTCTCTCAGATTTTAAAGCTCCTTCTTTTTAATGGGTCTATAAAAATACTGAATTCTTTAGAAATACTTTTGCATCCTCTTTTAGTCACCAATTTTTTAGGATTTTATATGGTGCCCCGAATCTTTTTCTTTGAAATCACATTTTTTTTTTTGCTGCCACTTTTTAAAGTTATGCATCTTTGGTTTTGCTTAAATGATGTACTTTTATAACCCAGAGGGAGAGAGAGAGACAGACAGACAGAGACAGGCAGAAGAGAGTCAAGGCTGTTTTTTAATTACTTAATAGAAGTCAAATCAAAGGTGAAGGACATCTGAGTTTTGTCCCATTGTTTGTAATTATGAATACAGGGCTGTAACCCCCTGCATACTGGTATAGGAAAATATGTTTCATTTTACTTGTGAAAATACCTAGCAACTGAAAAAAAAAAATCTAATTTCTTGAAAGGCTTTCCCGTTTTTCATTGCCTAAGAAATACTACTTTACTCATTGTTCCCTGGTTTAGAGCAGGGCCAAACACCCAAACACCAAGTGATGCAGTTATTTTACTTTGTTCGCCATGTGTTACCCCCTCTGCACCATTATACTTACTCATATCGAGATTTTTCACTACATGCATGGCTATGGTGGAAAATAAGTACCAGTAAAAGACCGTCAAGCTGGAAAAGGCCATGAAGATTTTGTTCATAACAAACTTCTTATTTGAGTCAGAGATGTGATATATTTGGATATATTATTTTATTTGATACTGAAATAAAGGAAAATGCTGGATCCTGGAAGGCTACAGGAAGTCTGGTTTAAATATCCTTTTTCTATGACTTCTTTTCTCTTTCAAAACCAAGTAATTAAGCCAGAAGCTGCTTCCTAAATCCTCTTTCCTCTCTCTCCTCAAACATTTGCATAACAGAGCTCACATTCTGTTTTTTTAATGTCTGGTTTGGGATCAACGATCACCTTCTCATAGTGTCTTCCAAATCCTGTCAGGTTCAGATAGTCAAGGAAGAGTCTGAGTGCTGGAGGCCTGTGCATCAGAATGGAAAGGTGGCAAAATGTATACTTTCTACAACCAGAGCTCTGATCAAGATCTGAGAAAAATCTAGACTTGAAAAGAGGACCTGGTTATTGCTAAAACCAAAATGCATCTCTCTCTTTGAATTCAATAGTGGAAAATTTAATAGTCAGTCCTCTCCCAAGAGATTTAGGAGGAAATAGGATTTCTGCTCTCCCAGGCTTTCTGCTGATTTACTGATGTCACCTTCTATTCTTAGGGATTTTAGCTTGTTTTCACTATTTTGATTTGGATTTATAATGGGGGAATTTTGTGGTATTGAAGTGTGTGAAAGGTTTTGGCAATGTGTTGTTACTTGGCTTGGTTTATGTTTGGTTTCCCTTGATTTTATTTGGTTTATTTTGGAGGAAAGCAAATATTTTCAATCCTCAGTTCCTATGACCTGAAAATCAACAGGTTAGAGAAGATTGAGATATATAGTAAATGAAAAAGAGAAAACAGGGAGAGGATTTTTGTCAATTGGGCCTAAAAAAATTATCCAAAGAAACGTAGAGCATGTGAAGGGATCCTTATTCAGAGAGATGTGGAATTTGAAGGACAATAGGGCGATCAAGGCCATATTCCTATGGGAAAATGATAAATATGGATGTCATGGATTCTGGAGGTAGAGGGGTTGGACAAGTGTGAGGAAAGCTATATTGCAGGGATGGATTAGTCAGGGTTGCTCCCTTCAAGCACTCTGTGTGCAATGTCCTACTTAAAAATGCACAATTAAGATTTTCTATTAAGAACCATGCATTTTTGTGTACAGTAATGCTCAATAAAATGTGTGTAGTAAATTTTGGAAGAAGTGGAGCTTCAGGCACAGAGCTGCTCCCCTTTATGCCCAGAAACCAACCTTCAGTATTGGGCCACCTCAGAAAATTTCCATAAGCATATCATCAAAAGCAAGACATAGAGGCCGAGCTCCCTAAGGAAAATTTCTCCCAAATGGGTCATTCATTGGTCTATAGCCCTTTATCTTAAGTAGTTGCAATCACAACAAAAAGCAATTTACATTTAGGATTAGCTCTTCCTAAATTATGCTAACTAAAACCCTGTAATTGAGGCAATACTGAAACTCAGCCAACATTCTTCATTCCCCAACATGTACTATACCAATTTATAATAAGAGCCTCAGTGTTCAGTGTTGATGTCTGTATTGGAACATGAACATAAGATTGGAAAACTCCCACGTTCCTACAGGGCATCTGAAAACCATAAGTGGGGCATGGCATTAGGAGCTAAGAATGAGTGGAACCTACACCAATGTGTTCATTCAAATCCAACACATTCATACTATAGGCTAGGCCATAGTAGAGGTGCTGCCACTACTGCAAGCCAGCAAGAGAGACAGATATCCTTGTCTTTAAGAAGCTGGTGTGTTGCAAGAGAAAATAGACAATGGCTAATAAATGAATAGACTATGAACTATGTGCAGGAACCCTCAGTGCTATTGGAAACAAAGTTCATTGAAGATGGAGTAGTGATAGAGCGAAGGAGGGGTTACAATTTGAACTAGAGTGGACAATGAGTCTTCTCTGAGCAGGCACTATTTGAATAAAGTTCTCTGTGGTAAGGAGAAAAATCAATTTCCAGCTTCCGATGGGACCAAGACTTCCTTTTTCCCTGGCAATGAAAAGAAATCTCAGTTTTATTTGTTCATCTTTCTTGTTATTCATATCTACCTCCAGCCTTTATGGGAGATGCAGCTGCCACTTATACTGACAGTGTCTATGCACAGGTGGAATTAATCTACCTGACTATCCCCTACCTACCTAAAACCAATACATGACTATGATGACTGATACTTGTGTTTCTGAATTCGTACGAAGCTGAATAGAGAATGGGCCAGTACAAGTCAACAAGTTAGTAAGAGTCAAGTTTGAATTGTATGGACAGAATGTATTCAGGCTCTCTAGTAACAAAGCTTCAACAGGTCTTGATGTTTAGATAGGAATATGACCGTATGTACTAAAATTTAATTTCCCATGGGAAATGTAGGGGAAAGTAGTGTTCCCTCACTTAGATAAACCACACAAAGATAATAGAGACGTGAAGTGTCCTATGTGCCTTAAAAGATTCACTTGGCAAAAGAAGTAAGAAGTCAAGTGATGATGAAGAGAATTTGTGCTTGTTAAGAAATGTTGGCAGTCTTTGGGAAAATGTGGGACTTCCTGAAGCTAGCTTAATATTGAACCTATTTTTTTTCCTACCAAAGAAAAAGGAATGTTGCAAGACTTGAAGTCATCCATAAGATTCTAAGATTCAAATGTTGTATCAACGAAAACCTTTAAAATGAGATAACGTGTTTTTTGAAAGTTTCCCACCTCCCCATTTAAAAGAATTTTCAGATATGAGTTCTTTAATTTAGAATTTAAAGTCCAAATGAGATGACAATCTTATGACCTGAACTTCCTTCCTATTTTCCTTAGGAAGACACGAATTTTCTTTGTACAGACACACATACACACACACACAATAGATACTTATTTCTATATATTGATGTATATTTTAGTGAAAACCTGTGAGTTTACATAAATATAAAATTTGTGTAATAGTAAAAATATCTAGGTATAGATTAGTATTATCACTTGAATAATCCTACCCTTCCCTTTGTAGGAATAAACCTCCCTCCATCCTCAGCCTCTGATGTCCATTCATCAGATTTGTTTACTAATATTTTTTTGGTCCAGGCTAATATTTTCAAGGGAAATGCAGGCACTTCATAACATATGTCCCAGAGTGTAAAAAGGAAAAGAATCAGAAAACTCAGAAGCTAAGGGCAGTAGTACACATCACTCTTATTAAGTAAAGGGCTTTTTTTCATTCCAGTGTCTGAGAACAATGTTCCATTGCTCTCTCCATCCTACCACCCACTGATTATTCTCTCCTTTACTTCTAGGATCCTGTGTTTTCACTGTAGATTTGGAGTTGAGGTGAGGGGCTTCAGGTAGAGAACTCAGATCTTTAGGTGAAAATGATGGGATTGTAAAATGGAGTGTATTTTTTGCTTCATTATTGGAACCAGAGGATGCAAATAACATCTTAATACTTTATTTGCAATAATAAGAAAAAACATCGGGTAAGGCATGCAGATAAAGTTCTTCTGTGAGCAAGAAAAAAACAGAAGGAAGATTTACTAATTCTCCTTTCTGAAAACTGTCATGTTAAATGTTCAACATATGCTGGAGGTCAGCACTCAGGAAGGGGTGAATGAGGAAAGGGAGTAGGGTGGGGACTGCACAGATCCTTTGGATAAATGCTGGTGCCACTCAAAACTTGGCAGCAATTGCAGGGGGCTGGGTGTTTGAAAGATGCATGAGTCAGTTTTTGCTAGGGCTGCCAACTTTAGATACACTGTGTGTGGTACTGTACTCCAAAGTGTGGCAATCATATATAATTAAGTATGCTTGACAACTCTGTGAATCCAGTAACACTTGACATATACGACATATGCAATGGCACTGTGGGTTTCTTGTAGGTGTTCAGGGGTGTGCAGAGGACTGGTTCTCTAGAGCATATGGAAGTATTCCCTGTCAGGCCCCAGCGCTGAGCTACCTCGGGGAACCCTCTTAGGTGCTTTCTCACCTAGGAACTGAATTTCCCTGGGAAAAGCCTTGCATTGATTTTCTTCTAGGGTTGTCTGTTCAAAAGGGGAACAAGATTCTCAGTGTGATCTCTGCCTGTGGAGTATTTTTCCTTTTGGTTCAACTAATCCCAATCCCAACCCTCAAATCCTTTAATCTTTTTTCATTTACTAGCTCGCTTCACTATTTTCCAAGGCTTCTCTTTAGGCCTTCCCCAATTCATTCCTTATTCTCAGAAACTTCCCCTTTTCAAACTAAAAGCATTTTGATTGTCTAGTATTGATGCTCTTTCTTTCTGCATGTCCTGTAAGATACTCCTTCTTTTAAAAAATATTTTTAAATCCTCTCGCTGCAAATCACCAAATTATTAGGGTTATGAACAGTACCCTGATAAGATTTTACTCTTTGATAAGCGTTCCTTCAATTTTAAAAAATATTATGTATCATTTGTTTTTGCAGAGATGTGCAACATCATTTGAAGTGAAGAGGTATCTGGGGAGCAAGGCATACTTGTATACTTTTTTATACTTTTGTGTTGGACAAAGGGAGATGAACTGGTTCCTACCTCCTTTAGTTATGATCAGGTTGTTGAACTGGAAACCTCATTTTGGGGTATAGGTTTTGAATTAAAAAGCCTTATGTGTCACCCAACTTCAAGCCTTGAAAAATATTAATTCCAAAGAGGTGATAACTTACTTTCTCTTGTTTCTTATCATGACGCCACTCTATCTATGTTTACTGGTCATTGTGCTTTGATTTTGAGTGTGTTTGTTTTTTAATTGTATTTCTTTGGTTTATTTTACGGTTTGTGTTTTGGGGGATGCTCATTTTTTGGGGGTGTTTTATTTGTGGGGTTAGTGTGCAGATGTATCTTTTTGTATTTTCTTATTTTCATTTTGAGTTATCAGTTGGCTGGTTCCTTTGGTTTTGCTCGTTTTTTAAAGCACCCAGGTTATAAATGAGCGCCAGGTTCCAAGGTGTGCCTTGACTTCCAGAGAGTATAGCAGAAATGGAACTTTCTCCTTGGGATACTGATTCTGAGAAATAAGAATAAAAAGTAACATAAAATAAGCCTTTCCCTTTATGGTACACAGTTGTATGTTTTTTTTTAAAAAGGCATGTAATTGTTCAACACCATGGAGGTCATGATAAAGCAGAGTGCCATCGCCACTCATATTTCCTTGGCTTGCCCCTAGTTGTCAACCCAACCCCACCCTAACACCTGGCAGCCACTGTTATATCTTCCATATTTTTATTTTGTTTTTCCAGAATGTCATATAAAGGCAATCCCGCAAGAATGTCATATGAAGGCATTGGTGAAGGTCTGGCTCTATCACTAAACTAAATCCATTTAAAATTTATCCATGTATTTCAGTGAATCTGTGTTCTATGTCTTTTCTATTGCTGAGTAATACTTCAAGCACAAGTGACAGACATCTGGGTTGCTTTCATTTGTTGGTGATTATGAATATAGCTGCTTTCAACCATTTCATACAAAGATATATGTGAATACAAGTTTTATTTCACTTGTGTAAATAGCTGTGATCAGTATTTCTGGGTCCCATGGTCATATTATGTTTAAATTTATAAAAAACTGAAAAAAAATGTTTTCCAGTATGTCTTTGTAATTTTGCATTTTTGTGATCAATATATAAGCGCTCTGGTTGCCCACATTCTCACCAGCACTGGGTATTGAAAGTTATTTGCTTCTCAGCCATTCTATTATGCATGCAGTTTTCCCTCACTGTGATTTAGACATGGATTTCATTATGGATTGATGATGTTGAGCAATTTTCATGTATTTCTTTACACTCATATATCTCATATGGCGAAGTATTGTTGAGATCTTTTTCTTATTTTGTTAGGTTGTTTGATTTCTTAATCCCTAATTTTCATAGCTTTTAAGATATCCTGATTACAACTCCTTTGACATAGTGTGAATGACGAACATATTTTCTCAGTCTATAGATTGTAATGTTTAAAATTCTGAATAACAGTGTGTTGTGTAGAACAAATGCTTCAACTTTGATAAAGTGTAATTTATCATTTTTTAATTCTAAAACTTGTGGTTTTATGCCATATCTGAGTGTCTTTGCCTCAGTCATATGATTCTTGCTTGGGAGTCTTTTATTTTCAGCACTTTGAATGTGTTATCCCAATGCTTTCATGTCCCTTGGTTTCTGATGAAAACTTAACTGTCAGTTTTATTGAAGGATCCCTTTTATACCAGGGGTAGCTTCTATCTTTCAGCTTTAAAGATTCTCTTTTGTTAAAACAATTTGACTATTGTTTGTTCAGTCTTCATCTATTTGGGTTTCTCATAATTGTATGAGTAGTTTATATTGGATGGATGGATTTTGTTTTTTATCAGATTTGCCCAATTTTCTCCCCTCTTATTGGTACTTTCCTACACATATTTTGGCGCACCTCCTGATGTTGCAGTTTTCTCAGGTTGTTTAATTCATTTTACTCTGTAGTCTTTGTAAACAATATCACTATGACTCTCTCTTCTCATATTCTGATCATTTCTTCTGGTAGTTCAAATCTGTGTTGATCACGTGTAGTGAAAAATTCATTTCGGGTGTACTTTTAAAGTCCAGAATTTCCAGATAATTTGGGCTCTTTTTGAACAAGAAGTTTCTAAGGAAAGTCTTTAAAATTTATGCTGATACCAGTATATAACTGTCTTTTTCCCTGGTTCTCTCTGATATACTAGCTGGCCTGTGGTTTATCTTTTTGCTCTCTTGGAGCTACTAACCTCTTCTTAATGGTTTCCCACCAAAATCTGCATTGTTTTTGAGAGTTACAGTAGACTTGGACTTCTGTATACCTCTTTCCTTCTTTCCTAAGAGAGCCAGTGCTTTAAGGAAAGCTGTAGTGCTTTCTGTTTTATTTCATACTCCTTGGGTAAAATCTCTGAGTAAAATCAGTTGGTAATTACTTCTTGGGTAAAATCACTGCTTTGTACTTGTGGGAAGGGTCAGTAACCTTCTTCTCTCCCAGAGACACTCTTGATTTATGAGCAGCATGCTGAGTGGTAGCTGGAAGTTTTGGATTTCTCAGCTTCCTTCTTCCAGTGGTGACCCTGTAGCCATTCAAAAAACTGTGGCAATGTTGATAAGGCCCCCAGTATTCTGAGAATGGAAAACCCACAGCAGAGACATTCTTTGATAGAGCATTTGGTACAGAAATATTTGCTACTCTGTCCTTTATCTAGACTCTGCAGTGAGTTTAAGCTGCAGAGCTGGAGTGGAGGGGCAGATAAACATACTAGTATTATACTATGGCAAGATACCATAGTAATTACAAGGTGACTAAGGAGAGAGGAAACCCAATATGTTTGGTCTCACTTGCCTCAGTTCCTCAATCACTAGCTTTAGACATCATTCACCATATTTGTTCCTTTATGTTTTTGGTCTAGGCTAAGCTAAGTTTGAGAAGGGAAATGCTGTCACTTAGTATCTTGTTTCTCAGTATGAAAAAAAAAACAAACAAACGTGTTCAAAACAAATTAACTCAAGAGAAACTCTCAGAGACTCAGGGACTTAAAGAAGTATAAGGGCATCTGTAGGTGCTATCCATGCTTTTTCTCTTATACTTTACTTCTGATAAAAAAAAAAAAAGAGCTTTGCTCACTCCAGTGTCTTAGGAGGAAAGGGATTTCTGCTCTCTCCATCCTACTATTCACTGATGCTTGTCCCCATTTTTGCCTCTAGAATCCTGCGTGTTTTCACTGCCCATTTTGGGTTTTGGAGTTCAGATAAGTAACTCAGATAGAGGCACTCAGATCTATAGGTAATGATATTGAGCTGGTGGCAGTTTATTTCATATTTTACTATTGGATTTGGAAAATGCAAAACAATTGTTAATGCTTTATTTACATTAACTAAAGCAGGGGCAGAATATGAAATGCAAGGCTATTTTTTCCATGAGCAAGAGAAACTAGCAGGAATGTTTACTGTTTCTCAGTTCTGAAAATTGGAATGTAGTAACTTCATTCAATATGTGAGGAGGGGACAGTAAATTGGGAGGTAGGGGCCAGCAATTGTAGTCAGGTTGGTTGTTGCATTGAACCTTTAGAATACGCCCGGTGGCCACTTAGAACTTGAAAGCACTGGGGGCAGTTTCAAAGGTGCATGAGTAGGTGTTTTGATGGGGCTGTAACTTTAGACATGCTGTGTGTGGTATACTACTACAGAGAGTGCAAGCACATATAATTCTGTATGACTGACACCTCTGCAATCGAATAATGCATGAAATGTATAAAGTATGCAATGACATTGGAAGTACATTGGGTATTCTTCTGGAACATACGGAAGGCCAATTTCCCAAGACTACAAGCATGTCTCCTTTTCTGGTTTGCTAACGCTACTGGAATGCAATGTATCAGAAATAGATTCGCTTTTACAAAGGGAATTTATTAAGTTAAAAATTTACACATCTTAGGCTGGAAAATGTCCAAATTAAGACATCCAGAGAAAGATACCTTGACATTGAAGAAAGGCCTCTGGCATGTGGAATACCTCTGTCCAGTTGGGAAGACACATTGCTGGAGTCTGCTGATCCTTGCTCCTGGTTCATAGCATTCACTTCTGATCCACTCTCTTTCTCTCTAAAGTGTCTGTGCATCCTCACTTAGCTTCTCCAGGACAAACTCTGGATTTCCTGTCTTAGCTTAGCATCTCTAAAAGTCTGTGTCATGGTTTCATCTCTCTGCTCTCTGTGTCGACTCTGAGTTCTCTCTCATAAAGGGCTCCAGGAAAGGATCAAGATCCACCTCCCCTGGGCGGGTTGCATCTCCATGGAAACACCCTAATCAAGAAGTCCCAGCCAACAGTAGGTCTGAACCCACAAGATTAGGTAAAAAGAACATGATTTTTCTGGGGTACATAATAGCTTGAAACCAGTGCATCTCCCACCTCCATGAGTCTGCAGTCCTGAATTTCCTCAGGGTAATCAGTCTGGTAGGCGCATTGTCAGAGGCAAGTCAAAGGAACTGAGCATCTCAGGACAAAGGCCTCCTTTTGATTTTCTTCTGGAATTCACATCCAGTTTTCTGAAAGTTGCCTGCATAAAATGGGAGCAAGACTTCCACTGTGGTTGTGATGTTCCCTCTGTGGAGTCCTTTTCCTTTTTGCAGAACCGCTTTTGAAACCCAGTACTCCTTTCCTTTAACCCGTTTTTCCTTACCTGTTCCCCTTACCATTTTCAAGGTTTCTCCTTTAGGCCTTACCAAATTGGATTTTTAAGATCTTACCCCTCTGAGTCCTTATAGTGAATTTTTCATGTCAGTTATTGTACTTTATAATGTCAGAGTTTCGATTCTTAAAAAATATTTCTACCTCTTTTTTGACATATTCTTTTGATGAAACACTGTTGTAACACCTTCCTTTAATTCTACATATGTGGATGGTTTAGTTCTTCAAATGTGGTTGCTTTAAAGTCTTTGTCTATTATATATGCCAACTGGCACCTCTCATGGAAAATTTCTTTTGTCTACTTTTTTCTTATGGAAGGATCACATTTTGCATATCTTGTAATAGTTCTTGAAAATTCAAATTTTTAGAAAATATATTATAGCACATCTTGATACTCATCTGCCTTCCAGGAATTGTTGTGGTTGTTTGCCTATTTATTTATTTAACGACATGGCAGTACTATTCTGTACAATGTTAGTGTACTAATAATTCAAGTGAAAAAGGAGTTAAGGTTACTGTCTGTCTTAGTTTTCTAAGGCTGCTATAACAAGATACCACAAATTGGGTGTTTTAAACAGAAGAAAATTGTTGTTTCAGTTCTGTGGGCTAGAAGTCTAAAAATCAGAGGGTCAGAATAGCCATGAACCCTTTTATTTTTAACTTTTTCTATTGTACAGTATAATATATATACAAAGCACAGAAATAAGAAAGCAATAGTTTTCAAAGCACTCTTCAAAAAGTGGTTACAGGATAGATCCAAGAATTCCTGATGGCCTACCATATGATCTTCTCATATCATTCCTTCGGTCAGCTCCAGAATATAGGAGGCTAGAGGGCTTAAGTACTTTTTCATCATCACAATCACCATTTTTTTCCTTCTTTTCTTTGTGAACAATAACGTATATACAAAAAAGCTATACATTTCCAAGCACAGCACCACAATTATTTGTAGAACATACTTCGGACTTTGACATGGGGTATAATTTCACAATTTTAGGTTTTTACTTCTAGTTGCTCTAGAATACTGGAGACTAAAAGATATCAATTTAATGAGTCAGCATTCAGCATTCATATTCATTTGTTAAGTCCTATCTTCTGTGTCTAATTCCACCATCATATTTGACCTTTCCATACCACTCATTGGGGTGGTTTCGGCTCTGGCAATTCTGAATTTCTGACTGGAAGGGTCTGTCACTAGTATGGGTTAGGGCGATGGAACTACTTGATGTTCTGGAAGGCTGGGCTAGGTTTCAGGACTTATCTGGACCAGGGGCCCATCTGGAGGTTGTAGGTTTCTGGCAAGTTACTCTAGTGTCTGCAACCCTTGTGGAATCTCTATATATTGCCCTAGGTGTTCCTTAGGATTGGCTGGAAGGGGTTTCATAGGTTGTGATAGGTAGTAAGGTCTACCTGAAGCTTGCATAAGAGCAATCTCCAGAGTAGCCTCTGGACTCTGTTTGCATTCTCTCCACCACTGATACTTTATTTATCACGCCTTTCTTCCCCCATCTGGTCAGGATGGAATTGTTGCAAACATGGCGCCAGATCTGTATTCATTCCTGGGAGTCATCTCCCATGTCACTAAGGAGACATTCACCCTTGGACGTAGCCATAATCTCTTTTAAGACTGTGTGTAAGAATCTGTTCCTCTGACAGTGGCTGTCAAGTTTCGTGTTCCTTTTGTTGTGACATAATTCAGTCTCTGCTTCTGACATCACGTGGTTGTCCTCTTTCTCTGTCTCTCTTCACATGGGTTCTCCCCTCCTAAGCCTTTCTGTCTCTGAGTCCAAATTTACACTTCTTATAAGGACAGTAGTCATTTTGGATTAGGGCCCATAGTCACCTGGTTTGATCTCATTTTAACTTAACTGATTCCATCTAAAACGCCCCTATTTCCAAATGATGTCACAAACTCAACAAATTTATTTTGGAAAAACACAATTAACGCATAACACCTCCTCACAATTATAAAGATGGGGAGGTATGACTAGGGCCCCAGGAGTCTCACATTGTCACACCTGAAGTAGAGACTCCAACCTACGATGAGGGGTTGGATGTAGGAACAGAGATTGTGTCCTCTTGCAACCCATGACTGATAATTGGCCTCTAGAACAGAAATTCAGAGTGAAGAACAAATGAAAAATAATGGTGGCCTGCTGCTCTCAGGAAGATACTGTAGTCGTTGACAAGTGCTAAAGGGAGATGTTGAACCATATCATTGGCATTTCACCTCAATCCCACAAAACATGATATCTGATATCTATTCTCCATTTTTGTGTTCCTGTATTTTCTGTGTAAAACCTCAGATTGTCAAGGGCGAGGATTTACCTCATAGTATGTTATCTACTAATAGAATATTCAGAAACATGCTCACAACAACCTTTCCTCTGGAAAAAAACGCTCAGAAAACAAATTCTTGTTTCCATTTCAGTCAGGGAATGCTGAGAAAGGGGTATAATCCCATAAGAAATTTAGGTATTTTAAAGAAGAAATCCAGTTCCTAACCCTAGCCTCTGAGTAGTCACATAATGGAGTACCTGAGATGGCCCAGCGATGGGAGCTGATGTGGAAGAGTGGTGTCATACAAGGGCTCTAGGAAAAGCAGTCATCTCTATGTCCTTAAGCACACCCAATGTACCTCCATTTCCATCACATATGTCATCCATGTTATGCAGCACTCCAATCGCAGAGGTGCCAGTCACATTTAATTATACACGATTGTTACTCTCTGGAGTAGAGAATCATATGCAGCATATCTGAAGATGTCAGCCCTACCAAAACAATCACTCATACACCTTTCCGAAAACCCGGGGAAGTTTTCTACCAATTTGCAATCTCCCAATGTTCCAAGACTTTTCCTCTTCCTTGACACTGAAAGAGAATCTTAACTTTGCTGTTATTTGGTTTCTATCCATATCTGACTCCAGACTACACAGTTCCATCTGGTTCTTGGTATTTTGTTCTCAAATTTCAGAGAAATATTGAGGCACTGTTATTTAAGAGATGAGAAGGAAAGAGGAGCACACAGACAGAAAAGATCAGTTGATCTTCTTAATATACCCTTAAGAGAGGGGAATAGAAGGTGGCAAAAAAATGGCACTTGCCATGATGCTTGAAGTAGGGGAGCTTTCTCTTCCTTGGGAATCGCCAGTAAGAAATAGAAGTTATTTTAGATTATCTTTTTGTCTGTACTAATTTTCCTTGACCATGCTTGATCCAACTTATAGACTGTGCTCTATGCTTTCTTGTCTTGTAGAAGTTGCAGCTTTCTGTTAAACTGATAGTGTCTATGCACAGGTATGTCTGGGGAATGGATCTAATTTGCTTTCCTCGACCAACCAAACGCCATTACGTGGCTACTATAATAGCTAATGCTTGTGGTTCTGCATTCCAAATATACTGAACAAAGAAAGGCCCGGTACAAGACAGCATGTTGGTAAAGAATAAATGATAGATCTTATGAATGAATTGCAGTCAAACACTCTGATAATAGAGCTTCCTTATCGATGTGAGACTGGGTATATCTCCATTATGTTTTACTTTAGTTCTTATGAGTAACGGAGGGGAAGATAATGTTCCCTCTTTTTGGGTAAGTTCCACAGAGGGAATAGAGATGTAAACTGGCCAGTCGGCCTGAATAAATTCAGTTGGGAAGAAGAAGATACATTCCATTCATGAAGTGGAAAATTTAATTCTAGGAAATGTCGGTAGTCTTTGTGAGAACGGGAGGCTTCCTTCAGCTATATGTACATAAAGCACACTTTTTTGTGTGATTGAAGTAGGAATGTTTCATAATCTGAAGACATCCACATTATCTCCATCACCAGGGTCTTCATTGCTGTTTCAACAAAACTTATGAATGTAGGTATGGTATTTCCCATATTTCCCTAACTCCCTATTTAAAAGAAATTTCAAGGGGGTACATGGGTAGTTCAGTGTTAGAATTTTCACCTGCCGTGTAGGAGACCCAGGTTCAATTACTGACCCACACCCTCAAAAACATTTTTTTTTAGTTACTACTTCCCAAGTTCTAAAACTGAGTCCAATTAAAAAGACTGGAAATATTCTCAATTGGATTTCCTTCCAAATTCTCATGGACTTATGTTTTTTTACAGTCATAGATATCAATTTATATGTAATAATATATTTTAATTTTAGTTAACACTCCTGAGAATTTAGACAAGTGCAAATTTTGTATAACGCACAAAATATAGAATAATATTATCCTGAAAAAATGAACGGCCCTTGTGGACTCCAAACTCTCTAAATCACCAGATCTGGTATCAGTTCTTCATTTTGTTTTACTAAATATTAGTGTTCCCATCACTGTAAGTGTAATTTACAAAGCTGGGTGTGAGTGTGGTTAAAAGAGGAAGGCCAGAGTCACGTGTCTCACCAGAAGGAAAGCTAGGGGATAAAAACGGGCTAAATAACTTAGCGAAACCTAGAATGGATGATGATGGTGGTTAATTGTACAAATATGAAGAGATTCTTACATGAACTCGAGTATAGGTCGGTATTACAAGATGTTAATAATAGGGTCGTATATGGGCAAACACAATTAATGTAAACTAAGGTCTATAGCTCACAGTGACACTGTAATATTTTTGCATGAATTGTAACAAACGCACTCTATCAAAGCTAAATGTCAATAATAGAGGGCTATATTACAAGGTCAGTATTACAAGATGTTAATAATAAGGTTGTATATGGGCAAACAATTAATGTAAACTAAGTTCTATAGCTAACAGTGACACTGTAATATTTTTGAATTAATTGTAACAAAGGCACTCTATCCAAGTTAAACGTCCATAGGTGCAATTAAAGCAAAACTAATATCCCAAAAGGAATTTTTTTTATTAATTAAAGAATAAAAAGAAATTAACACAACATTTAGAAATCATTCCATTCTACATATGCAATCAGTAATTCTTAACATCATCACATAGATGCATGAACATCATTTCTTAGTACATTTGCATCGATTTAGGAAAAGAACTAGCAAAACAATAGAAAAAGATATAGAATGTTAATATAGAGAAAAAAATAAAAATATAATAATAGTAAGAAAAAAAAGAAAAGGAAAAAGAAAAAAAAGACACAAACAAGTAAACAGAAAAACAAAAAAAAACCGTATAGCTCAGATGCAGTTTCATTCAGTGTTTTAACATGATTACTTTACAATTAGGTATTATTGTGCTGTCCATTTTTGAGTTTTGAAATCTGTCATATGAAACATACAGCAGATAAGAGGTATATATTCAGGGATCAGTGAAGGACAGAGGAGAGTGGGGTGATTGCTTCTAGACCTGTTGGGAATATCTGGCAGGTCCTTTGTGGACGGAGAGTTTTGGGGTGCTGATTGAAGTACCATGGTGAGAGATGCTGGTGTTTGGCACCATTTTTACCCATGCTGTGTGCAGTGCTCCCACTCTAGGAAGTGCCATTCATGTAACAAAAATATGTTTTGCACTTCTTAGGGTGAAGTAATGCACAACATGTGCAACATAGGGTTGGCCCTGAGGAAAAGAGTGTGTCTACCTGCACACATCTGCCCTTTCTTGCATCCTGAAACAACTCAGTCAGTGCTGGGTCAGTTAAGGGGACCCTCTTAAGAGCCTTCTATAGGTTAAAACCTAGAGAATGAGGGTTTCTGGGATTAGCCCCATTTGAACAGTCTTCTGGGATCTACACAACTTTGTTATAAAGGGGCCCTGGAGTATGGGATCACATTATGCCATGTGCTCATAGTGTCCTCGGTCTTCCCAATTATTTTCCTCCCTGCAGAACCAAATTTCCCCCCTTCTTTTCAATTCACCTTCAATCCTATTTGAAGTAAAAAAGTATGGAGTATTATGCATGGTTATGCTAGATGAGGCTCCTTCAATCTCTTTTCAGTTCTTATTTTCTGATATACTATTTACATGTTTCTTTATTCATTCATGTTTTCGATAGATGTAAATGATGGATGGGCAGTGAGGAACCAGAGCTCAGACTTCTTGCTAATAGGGTGAACATTTCCTAGGCCTAATGTTTAAACCTTGGGAATAGCAGTCATTCTGTGGTGGGGATATAATCAAAGCTACTTGGAGTGGGGAGGGAATAGGATTACCTAGGGCCACGTGTTCAGCTATGCTGTGTGCAGTGTCCTACCCAGGTAGGTGTCATCTGCATAGATTGATCTGTGAATGGCATCTTTCTGAGTAGTATAATGTGCAACCTTGACAACATTTGTGATAGTTTTGGGGATGGGGGAGGAACTTCTGTCACCAAGATGCCCTCCCTTGATGCAAGGTGCACACCTTTCAGTGTTCGGCCAGCTTTCATAGGACTCTCTGAAGCACCTCTTGAGAAATCTCGTCTAGAATCTGGTGGGGTCTTGGGAAAATTGTTCTCAAAGCAATCTTGGAACTAAGCTTGGTGCAAGATCATTCCTCTCATACTTCTTAATTTTTGCTCTCGACACAACCCAAATATACATTCAGCCCTTTAAACTCCTGAAGATGTTACACCTATCTACTTTCCTCATGATAATTTCTTCCATTGTAGAGGACCCAAACACCCTTTCACTTCAGATCTCTCCCTTTCTGGACCTGTCTCCTTTAGTCATCTCATGGAGCTATTGCACCTCCCTCCCAAGGCTTTTGTGCTCCATGTTCCTTTTCACATATTACTGTCTAGTCTCACTGTTGTCACCATATCCGTAAGGGTTAAGATAGTGCCCAAACTTTTCTCTCAACTGGGCTCTTTGTACTTTTAGCTGATTTTTAGAAAGATTTTACATGAAGGGGTGAAGTGATACGATTGTCCACTTCTGACATCTCTAACGTTGTTATCCCAATGCCTTCATGTCCTTGGTTTCTGATGAAAACTTAACCGTCAATTTTATTGAAGGATCCCTTTTATACCAGGGGTAGCTTCTATCTTTCAGCTTTAAAGATTCTCTTTTGTTAAAACAATTTGACTATTGTTTGTTCAGTCTTCATTTATTTGGGTTTCTCATAATTGTATGAGTAGTTTATATTGCGTGGATAGATTTTGTTTTTTATCAGATTTGCACAATTTTCTCCCCTCTTACTGGTACTTTCCTACACATATTTTGGCGCAACTACTGATGTTGCAGTTTTCTCAGGTTGTTTAATTCATTTTACTCTGTAGTCTTTGTAAACAATATCACTATGGCTCTCTCTTCTCATATTCTGATCATTTCTTCTGGTAGTTCAAATCTGTGTTGATCACGTGTAGTGAAAAATTCATTTCGGTGGTACTTTTAAAGTCCAGAATTTCCAGATAATTTGGGCTGTTTTTGAACAAGTAGTTTCTAAGGAAAGTCTCTAAAATTTATGCTGATACCAGTATATAACCGTCTTTTTCCCTGGTTCTCTCTGATATGCTAGCTGGCCTGTGGTTTATCTTTTTGCTCTCTTGGAGCTACTAACCTCTTCTTAATGGTTTCCCACCAAAATCTGCATTGTTTTTGAGAGGTACAGCAGACATGGATTTCTGTACACCTCTTTCCTTCTTTCCTAAGAGAGCCAGTGCTTTAAGGAAAGTTGTAGTGCTTTCTGTTTTATTACATACTCCGTGGGTAAAATCTCTGAGTAAAATCAGTTGGTAATTACTTCTTGGGTAAAATCACTGCTTTGTACTTGTTGGAAGGGTCAGTAACCTTCTTCTCTCCCAGAGACACTCTTGATTTATGAGCAGCATGCTGAGTGGTAGCTGGAAGTTTTGGATTTCTCAGCTTCCTTCTTCCAGTGGTGACCCTGTAGCCATTCAAAAAACTGTGGCAATGTTGATAAGGCTCCCAGTATTCTGAGAATGGAAAACCCACAGCAGAGACATTCTTTGATAGAGCATTTGGCACAGAAATATTTGTAATCCTGTCCTTTATCTAGACTCTGCAGTGAGTTTAACCTGCAGAGCTGGAGTGGAGGGGCAGATAAACATACTAGTATTATACTATGGCAAGATACCATAGTAATTACGAGGTGACTAAGGAGAAAGGAAACAATATGTTTGGTCTCACTTGCCTCAGTTCCTCAATCACTAGCTTTAGACATCATTCACCATATTTGTTCCTTTATGTTTTTGGTCTAGGCTAAGCTAAGTTTGAGAAGGGAAATGCTGGCACTTAGTATCTTGATTCTCAGTATGAAAAAAAAAAACAAACAAACGTGTTCACAACAAATTAACTGAAGAGAAACTCTCAGAGACTCAGGGACTGAAAGAAGTATAAGGGCATCTGTAGGTACTATGCATGCTTTTTCTCTTATAGTTGACTTCTAATAAAAAAAAAAAAGAGCTTTGCTCACTCCAGTGTCTTAGGAGGAAAGGGATTTCTGCTCTCTCCATCCTACTATTCACTGATGTTTGTCCTCATTTTTGCCTCTAGAATCCTGCATGTTTTCCCTGCCCATTTTGGGATTTGGAGTTCAGATAAGTAACTCAGGTAGAGGGACTCAGATCTTTAGGTAGCAGTATTGGGGCTGGTGGCAGTTTATTTCCTCTTTTACTATTGGATTTGGAAAATGCAAAACAATTGTTAATGCTTTATTTACATTAACTAAAGCAGGAGCAGAATATGGAATGCAAGGACATTTTTCCATGAGCAAGAGAAACTAGCAGGAATGTTTACTGTTTCTCAGTTCTGAAAATTGGAATGTAGTAACTTCAATATGTGAGGAGGGGATAGTAAACTTGGAGGTAGGGACCAGCAATTGTAGTCAGGTTGGTTGTTGCATTGAACCTTTAGAATACTCCAGGTGGCCACTTAGAACTTGAATGCCCTGGGGACAGTTTCAAAGGTGCATGAGTAGGTGTTTTGATGGGGCTGCAACTTTAGACATGTTGTGTGTGGTATACTACTACAGAGAGTGGCAATCACATATAATCCTATATGAGTAACACCTCTGCAAATCGAATAATGCATGAAATGTATAAAGTATGCAATGACATTGGAAGTACATTGGGTATTCTTCTGGAACATAGGAAAGGCCAGTTTCCCAAGACCACAAGCATGTCTCCTTTTCTGGTTTGCTAATGCTACTGGAATCCAATGTATCAGAAAAAGTTTAGCTTTTACAAAAGGAATTTATTAAGTTAAAAATTTACACATCTTAGGCTGGAAAATGTCCAAATTAAGACATCCAGCGAAAGATACCTTGTCTTTGAAGAAAGGCCTCTGGCATGTGGATACCTCTGTCCAGTTGGGAAGACACATTGCTGGAGTCTGCTGATCCTTGCTCCTGGTTCATAGCATTCACTTCTGATCCAGTGTCTTTCTCTTTAAAGTGTCTGTGCATCCTCACTTAGCTTCTCCAGGACAAACTCTGGATTTCCTGTCTTAGCTTAGCATCTCTAAAAGTCTGTGTCATGGTTTCATTTCTCTGCTCTGTGTGTCGGCTCTCAGTTCTTTCTCATAAAGGGCTCCAGGAAAGGATCAAGATCCACCTCTCCTGGGCGGGATGCAGCTCCATGGAAACACCCTAATCAAGAAGTCCCAGCCAACAGTAGGTCTGAACCCACAAGATTCAGTTAAAAGAACATGTGTTTTCTGGGGTACATAATAGCTTGAAACCAGTGCATCTCCCACCTCCATGAGCCTGCAGTCCTGAATTTCCTCAGGGTAATCAGTCTGGTAGGCGCATTGTCAGAGGCAAGTCAAAGGAACTGAGCATCTCAGGACAAATGCCTCCTTTTGATTTTCTTCTGGAATTCACATCCAGTTTTCTGAAAGTTGCCTGCGTAAAATGGGAGCAAGACTTCCACTGTGGTTGTGATGTTCCCTCTGTGGAGTCCTTTTCCTTTTTGCAGAACCTCTTTTGAAACCCAGTACTCCTTTCCTTTAACCCGTTTTTCCTTACCTGTTCCCCTTACCATTTTCAAGGTTTCTCCTTTAGGCCTTACCAAATTGGATTTTTAAGATCTTACCCCTCTGAGTCCTTAGAGTGAATTTTTCATGTCAGTTATTGTACTTTATAACGTCATAGTTTCGATTCTTAAAAAAAATTTCTACCTCTTTTTTGACATATTCTTTTGATGAAACATTGTTGTAACACCTTCCTTTAATTCTACATATGTGGATGGTTTAGTTCTTCAAATGTGGTTGCTTTAAAGTCTTTGTCTATTATATATGCCAACTGGCACCTCTCATGGAAAATTTCTTTTGTCTACTTTTTTTCTTATGGAAGGATCACATTTTTGCATATCTTCTAATATTTCTTGAAAATTCAAATTTTTAGAAAATATATTATAGCACATCTTGATACTCATCTGCCTTCCAGGAATTGTTGTGGTTGTTTGCCTAGTTATTTATTTATCGACATGGCTGTACTATTCAGTACAATGTTAGTGTACTAATAATTTAAGTGAAAAATGAGTTAAGGTTACTGTCTGTCTTAGTTTTCTAAGGCTGCTGTAACAAGATACCACAAATTGGGTGTTTAAAACAGAAGAAAAGTCTTGTCTCAGTTCTGGAGGCTAGAAGTCTTAAAATCAAAGAGTCAGAATAGTCATGAAACTTTTTATTTTTAACTTTTTTTATTGTACAGTATAATATATATACAATGCACAGAAATAAGGAAGCAATAGTTTTCAAAGCACTCTTCAAAAAGTGGTTACAGGATAGATCCAAGAGTTCATGATGGCCTACCATATGATCTTCTCGTATTATTCCTTCTGTCAGCTCCAGAATATAGGAGGCTAGAGGGCTTAAGTACTTTTTCATCATCACAATCACCATTTTTTTCCTTCTTTTCTTTGTGAACAATAACGTATATACAAAAAAGCTATACATTTCCAAGCACAGCACCACAATTAGTTGTAGAGCATATTTCCGACTTTGACATGGGGTATAATTTCACAATTTTAGGTTTTTACTTCTAGTTGCTCTAGAATACTGGAGACTAAGAGATATCAATTTAATGAGTCAGCATTCAGCATTCATATTCATTTGTTAAGTCCTATCTTCTATGTCTAATTCCACCATCATCTTTGACCTTTCCATACCACTCATTGGGGTGGTTTGGGCTATGGCAATTTTGAATTTTTGATTGGAAGGGTCTGTCATTAGTATGGGTTAGGGCGATAGAACTACTTGATGTTCTGGAGAGGCTGGGCTAGGTTTCAGGACTTATCTTGACCAGGGAACCATGTGGAGGTTGCAGGTTTCTGGCAAGTTACTCTAGTGTCTGCAACCCTTGTGGAATCTTGTATATTGCCCTAGGTGTTCTTTCGGATTGGCTGGAAGGGGTTTGGTAGGTTGTGATAGGTAGTAAGGTCTACCTGAAGTTTGCGTAAGAGAAATCTCCAGAGTAGCCTCTGGACTCTGTTTGCATTCTCTCCACAACTGATACTTTATTAATCACACTTCTTATTCCCCATCTGGTCAGGATGGAATTGTTGATCCCATGGCGCCAGGTCTGTATTCATCCCTGGGAGTCATCTCCCATGTCACCAAGGAGACATTCACCCCTGGACGTAGCCATAATCTCTTTTAAGACTGTATGTAAGAATCTGTTCCTCTGACAGTGGCTGTCAAGTTTGGTGTTCCTTTGGTTGTGACATAACTCAGTCTCTGCTTCTGACATCACATGGCTGTCTTCTTTCTCTGTCTCTCTTCACATGGGTTCTCCCCTCCTAAGCCTTTCTGTCTCTGAGTCCAAATTTACTCTTCTTATAACGACACTAGTCATTTTGGATTAGGGCCCACAGTCACCTGGTTTGATCTCCTTTTAACTTAACTGATTCCATCTGAAACGACCCTATTTCCAAATGATGTCACAAACTCATAAATCTATTTTGGAAAAACACAATTAATGCATAACACTTCCTCACAATTAAAAAGTTGGGGGAGAATGACCGGGGCCCCAGGAGTCTCACATTGTCACACCTGAAGTAGAGACTCCACCCTACGATGAGGGATTGGATGTAGGAACAGAGATTGTGTCCTCTTGCAACCCATGACTGATAATTGGCCTCTAGAACAGAAATTCAGACTGAAGAACAAATGAAAAATAATAGTGGCCTTCTGCTCTCAGGAAGATACTGTAGTCCTTGAAAAGAAACTAAAGGAAGATGTTGAACCATATCATTGGCATTTCACCTCAGTCCCACAAAACATGATATCTGATATCTATTCTCCATTTCTTTGTCCCTGTATTGTCTGTGTAAAGCCTCAGATTGTCAAGGGAGAGGATGTACCTCATAGTATTTTATCTCCTAATAGAATATTCAAAAACATGCTCACAACAACCTTTCCTCCAGAAAAAATCGCTCAGAAAACAAATTCTTGTTTCCATTTCTGTCAGGCAATGCTGAGAAAGGGATATAATCCCATAAGAAATTTAGGTATTTTAAAGAAGAAATCCAGTTCCTAACCCTAGCCTCTGAGTAGTCACATAATGGAGTACCTGAGATGGCCCAGCGATGGGAGCTGATGTGGAAGAGTGGTGTCATACAAGGGCTCTAGGAAAGCCTTCATCTCTATGTCCTTAAGCACACCCAGTGTACCTCCATTTCCATCACATATGTCATCCATGTTATGCAGCACTCCAATCGTAGAGGTGCCAGTCATATTTAATTATACACGATTGTTACTCTCTGGAGTAGAGAATCATATGCAGCATATCTGAAGATGTCAGCCCTACCAAAACAACCACTGATACACCTTTCAGAAAACCCTGCAAAGTTTTCTACCAATTTGCAATCTCCCAGTGTTCTAAGACTTTTCCTCTTTGTTGACAATGAAAGAGAACCTTAGCTTCGCTGTTCTTATATGTTTTCTATCCATATCTGACTCCAGACTACACAGTTCCATCTGGCTCTTTGGTATTTGTTCTGAAAATTCAGAGAAATATTGAGGCACTGTGATTTAAGAGATGAGAAGGAAAGAGGAGCACACAGACAAAAAAAGATCAGTTGATCTTCGTAATATACCCTTAAGAGAGGAGAATAGAAGGTGGCAAAAAAAATGGCACTTGCCTTGATGCTTGAGGTAGGGGAGCTTTCTCTTCCCTGGGAATCACCAGTAAGAAATAGAAGGTATTTTAGATTATCTTTTTGTCTGTACTAATTTTCCTTGACCATGCTTGATCCAACTTAGAGACTGTGCTCTATGCTTTCTTGTCGTGTAGAAGTTGCAGCTTTCTGTTAAACTGATAGTGTCTATGCACAGGTATGTCTGGGAAATGAATCTAATTTGCTTTCCTCGACCAGCCAAAAGCCATTATGTGGCTATAATAGCTGATGCTTGTGGTTCTGCATTCCAAATATATTGAACAAAGAAAGGCCCGGCCCAAGACAGCATGTTGGTAAAGAATGAATGATAGATCTTATGGATGAATTGCAGTCAAACCCTCTGATAACAGAGCTTCCTTGTCGATGTGAGATTGGGTACATCTCTATTATGTTTTATTTCATTTCTTATGAGTAACGGAGGAGAAGATAATGTTCCCTGTTTCTGGTAAGTTGCAGAGAGAGAATAGAGATGCAAACTGGCCAGTCGGCCTGAATAAATTCAGTTGGGAAGAAGAAGATACATTCCATTCATGATCAGGAAAATTTAATTCTAGGAAATGTCGGGAGTCTTTGGGAGAACGGGAGGCTTCCTGCAGCTCTAGGTACATAGAGCACTCATTTTTTTTTTCTGATTTAGAAGGAATGTTTCATAATTTGAAGACATCCACATTATTTCCATCACCATAGTGTTCATTGATGTTTCAACAAAACTTATGAAACTAGGTATGGTATTTCCCATATTTTCCTACCTCCCTGTTTAAAAGAACTTTCAAGGGGGTACATGGGTAGTTCAGTGTTTGAATTTTCGCCTGCCAGGTAGGAGACCCAGGTTCAATTACGGACCCACACCCTCAAAAACATTTTTTTTTAGTTAATACTTCCCAAGTTCTAAAACTGAGTCCAATTAAAAAGACTGGGAACATTCTCAATTGGATTTCCTTCCAAATTCTCATGGGCTTATGTGTTTTTACAATCAAAGATATCAATTTATATGGAATAATACATTTTAATTTTAATTAACACTTCTGAGAATTTAGATAATTGCAAATTTTGTATAACTCGCAAAGTATCAAAATATAGAATAATATTATCCTGAAAAAATGAACAGCCCTTGTGGACTCCAAACTCTCTACATCACCAGATCTGGTATCAGTTTTTCATTTTGTTTTACTAAATATCAGTGTCCCCAACACTGTAAGTGTAATTTACAAAGCTGAGTATGAGTGTGGTTAAAAGAGGAAGGCCAGAGTCACGTGTCTCACCAGAAGGAAAGCTAAGGGATAAAAACGGGCTAAATAACATAGCGAAACCTAGAATGGATGATGACGGTGGTTAATTGTACAAATATAAAGAGGTTCTTACATGAACTCGAGTAGAGGTCAGTATTACGAGATGTTAATAATAGGGTCGTATATGGGCAAACACAATTAATGTAAACTAAGGTCTATAGCTCACAGTGACACTGTAATATTTTTGCATGAATTGTAACAAAAAGGCACTGTATCAAAGCTAAATGTCAATAATAGAGGGCTATATTACAAGGTCAGTATTACAAGATGTTATTAATAGGGTTGTATATGGGCAAACACTTAATGTAAACTAAGTTCTATAGCTCACAGTGACACTGTAATATTTTTGCATTAATTGTAACAAAAAGGCACTCTATCAAAGCTAAATACCAATAGTAGAGGGCTATATTACAAGGTCAGTACTACAAGATGTTAGTAATAGGGTTGTATATGGGCAAACAATTAATGTAAACTAAGTTCTATAGCTAACAGTGACACAGTAATATTTTTCCATTAATTGTAACAAAGGCACTCTATCCAAGCTAAACGTCAATAATAGAGGGATATAAGGGATATGAGATTTTATTTCTTCTGAAGAAATAAGATTGTTGTCATATTAATTGTAGTGGTAAGTGCGTAACTATGTGACTATACCAAGAGCCATTGATTGTACACTTAGGATGGATTATATGGTCTGTGAATAAAACTGTTAAGAAACTAATGGGGGGCTAAATGGTATGGGATGTTTTGGGTTTTCTTTTTTCTTTCTCTTTTTTAATTTTGAAGTAATGAAAATCTTCTAAAATCGATTGTGGTAATGAATGCACAACTATTTGATGATGCTGTGAGCCATTGGTTGTAGTCTTTGGATGGATTATACGATATGTGAATACATATCAAAAAAATCACATTAAAAATATTGATGTACGACGCTAAGGTTTTAAGGGAAATGAAAGCAATGAGTAGCATTTGTCTTAGAATGGAAAAAATACAAAAGCATGCACAAAACAGCTTGCTTCCAAGGAATGGTTCATAAAACCGAGTGGCTAGGAGGAATTTAAGGTGCTCATACATAGGCACCAAAATCATTTAGTGTACTTTAGATCACTCATTTTAGGTAAAATGGGATTTTTAATTCAAGGGTCTGAGAAGGAACAGGGATTTCTGCTCTCTCCCTTCCACTACCGGCTTATTATGTCCCCTCCTTTACTTCCAGGATCCTGTGGGTCTTCACTGCTTATTCTGTGGTTCTGAAGTGAAGGTAAATAACTCCAGTAGAAGGATTCAGATTTTTGTGTAACAAGCATTTTAGTTTCCTAGGCTGCTCAAAACAAATACCATGAAATATTTCAGCTTAAACAATGGGAATTTATTCACTCATGGTTTTGAACCTGAAAAAATGTCCAAATCAAGGTACTATCAAGGAGATGCTGACGGTTATGCTTGCCCCCTCTGTCACATGGCAAAGCACATGGCAGCATCTGCTAATCTCTCTCTTCTCTTCCAGATTTCATTAGTTTCAGCTTCTTACTTCTGTGGTTGTCTTTCTCTTTGCCTCAATTTCATTCTGCTTACCAGGCAGTCCAGTAATAAAATTAAGGACATCCTAATTGAAATAGGTCACGTCTTCAGTAAACTAATCTCATCAAAGGGCCCTGATTACTATTGGTTGACAACCGCAGGGATGGTTTAGATTTAAGAACATATTTTTCTGGGATGTGTACAGCTTCAAACCATCACAACAGGGATTTGGTTGGTGAGATAGTGTATTTTTCACTTTGCTTTCACCTCACGGGAACGCAAATAACTTACTAAGACTTTATATTAGTGGGTAAAGGAATAGCGTTAGACATGCAAGAGTATTTCTACCATAAGCAAGAGAAACTAGGAAGAAAGCTTAATGTTTCTCATTTCTGATAACTGCCATGTAAAAGTACAGAAGTGTCAGCACTTAAGGAAGGATGGATGAGGAAAGGCAGTGGGGTGGGTATTGCACAAGTCCTTTGGAAAAATCCTGGTGCTATGCAGAACCTGAAAGCTTTCAAGGGTGTTCAAAGGATGTATGAGTGGGTGTTCTTGCAGGGCTACGAACTTTAGACATACTGTGTGTGGTACTCTTGTGCAGAGAGTGGCTATCGTGTATAATTAAATACGATGGACACCTCTGCAAGTTGAGTAACGCATGACATTGTCCCTTCTGTGAGTCAAATAATGCAAATGCGATGGCACTGGGGGATACATTGGGGTGTGCAGAGACATGCAAAAGGGCTGATTCCCTAGAGCACGTGGAACTACTTCTTGGCAGCCCCCAGGGTTCGGCTACCTCAGGAAATTCCATTAGGTGTCTTCTCAGAGGCAAGACCTAGGAATTTTGTATCCTAGGGAAATGCTTCCCTTTGATTTTCTTCTGGGATTCACATCTTTTTTTACAAATTTGCCTGACCCAAATGGTAATAACCTCTTTCAGTGTGACCATGCTGTTCCCTCTGTCTTGTGGAGTATTGTTCCCTTTTAGTAGAAACTGTTCTCAACCCCAAACCTTAATCTCTCACAACAACTAGCTCCCTTCATCATTTTCAAGGATTTTCTTTTGGCTTTCCCCAATTCATTCTAGCTTCTCAGCTCCTTACCCTGCTAAAGCCTAAAATACTTTGTTCTTGGGTTTGCAAGTACCAATTTATTACTACTACCACATGGAAAACTTTACTCCTTGATCTAATTTTCTTTTGTTACTTTTTAAAATGCTATTCATCTTTTGTTTGTATGGAAAAAATTAGGGAGGGTAAACACTTTATTCTTGGGTACCTTCACATGAAAAGATTTCCGGGGAGCAAAATGCATGCCAAGGGAGTAAAAGACATACTGTTGTTTTGACCAAGTGTGTATAACCTGGTACCTCCCTCTTATTTCTGTTCATGGAGTTGAGTTTTAAACTGCACTTTGTACCATTTTCCTGGGTTAATAAGCCATGTACATCATGCTCGCGAATACACGAGTCTAATATATTTTGCGTATTACATGGGCTGTTGTTTTTTTTTTTTTCCTGTAGAGTTTGAGGAAGAAGACGAATTTCTAATCTCACCAACTTGGAACCCTCCTAAATCTCTACTTTTCCTCTTCTCACCATGGAGATTTGTGCTTTTTTCTGGCTCTTCTGTGGATTGGAGTTTAGGTAAGTAACACTGGAAAGGGCATCAAGAAATTTGCAGTGAGGGAGCTTGAGAGGCTGAGATGTTTGATCTTTCCACTTGAAGAATTACTTTATGGGTGGCAAAAAGTTTTTAATAAATCGTCCCTAATATCATCAATAATTGGAAAGTTAACAAGATAATGCAGGCATGAATTATTCTTCCTGAGAAGGAGGAAAATGGAGGGAAGGTTATTTTCTCTTTCTCTTGAAACATGGAACATTAAATATGCAATGAATGAGAGAGGATGGGAGAAAAAGAGAAGTGGGGTGTAGGTTGCCCATGGTTTTTCCACAAATGCTGGTGTCCACGCAAAGCATAAAGGCGTGAGAGGTGGAATGAAAGCTGCATAAGAGGTCTTTTATCAAGGCTGTTACATTCAGCCATGCCTTATGCAGTGCTCCACTTAAGAAAGTGGTATTTACACAAATTAAAATAAGAATCACATCTTTTTTTTTATTAATTAAAGAAAAAAAAGAAATTAACACAACATTTAGAAATCATTCCATTCTACATATGCAATCAGTAATTCTTAACATCATCACATAGAGGCATGATCATTATTTCTTAGTACATTTGCATCGATTTAGGAAAAGAACTAGCAAAACAACAGAAAAAGATATAGAATGTTAATATAGAGAAAAAATAAAAATAATAATATAGTTAAAAAAAAAGAGAGAGAAAAGGAAAAAGAAAAAAAGACACAAACCAACAAACAAACAGACAGGCAAAAAAAAAAAACCTGTAGCTCAGATGCAGCTTCATTCAGTGTTTTAACATGATTACTTTACAATTAGGAATTATTGTGCTGTCCATTTTTGAGTTTTTGTATCTAGCCCTGTTGCACAGTCTGTAACCCTTCAGCTCCAATTACCCATTATCTTATCCTGTTTCTAACTCCTGCTGGACTCTGTTACCAGTGACATATTCCAAGTTAATTCTCGAATGTCGGTTCACATCAGTGGGACCATACAGTATTTGTCCTTTAGTTGAATCACATCTTTTTGGAAGTGGAGAGACATACCACATGCCCATCAATACGTGGTAGTCTTAAGTGAGGGAGTAGAGCCCCAGGCTCCTAGCAGCCTCACATAAGTAAATTACTGCCTCCTCAGCTAGTACCCTGCTCTTACTTACCAACTTTCTTCAGAGTATTTAGACCTTCTTTATAATTGTCCAAATTCTTTACTGCCTCTCAGAATACTCCCTTGCTGAACTCAGAAGCCCTCTACTCTGCTGCCAACATACCTAACCTCACTCAAGACCTGAGGAAATTTAGGCTGTAATAAGGAGGAGGGGGATTGTCCTACCTTGTCTAGTAACATTGTCACCAGGGTTCCACCAACGCTTACATATTACAGTGCCCGCGCACTCCCTCCCTGCACCCAGCATCCCTCTCGGCAGTGAATGTCATCAATCCCTAATGTGTACTAGGTTGAGAAAGGGACTCCTGTGAAGTATGCTCTTAAATTTTGCTTGTATTTACTGGACATAGGGTCCTTTTTGAATGTCTAGGTTTTGGGGGTTTGAATTTACACGTAAGAATATATACTATAGGGCAGGCCACACTGGCTCAGCAGGCAGAGTTCTTGCCTACTATGCCAGAGATCTGGGTTTGATTCCTGATAACCAGCCATGCAAAAAAAAAATAAAAAAGTATATATATATATATACATACATATACATATTCACTCATTTTGAGTGAGTTTTGTATAAGATGTAAAATAGGAGTCCTCTTTCATTCTTTTGGCTATTGATATCCAGTTTTCCCAAGCCCATTTATTGAAAAGAGTCCGAATTCAGTGGATTTGAGGGCCTTGTCAGAGATTAACTGACCGTAGATTTGATGGTCAGTCTCCATCTCCTCAGTTCCATTGGTCAATGCTTCTTCTGTCTTTTTGCCAGTACCACTTTATATATATATATACACACTATATTTTATCGCTTCATTTTTGTTTGATTTCCTGTGTGATTTTTGATTCCTGGAAATAATTCTCGTTTTGTTTTTGCTTATGATCTTCTTCATCAAAATTTGACATATGGCTTATTGTTTTGATTATTTTATGGGAGGGTTTGTTTTGTGTATTTGAATTTATGTCTGTATTTCATATGCTCTTTTCACTGCTGTGTTAATTTGTGTGTTTGGTATTTTCAGTAGTATTTTTAGGTTTTTATTGTTTGCCTTGAACTCTTTGATGTAGCTACATTTTTTATTTGTTCCTTTTTGTCTGCTTGCTAATTTGCATGTGTTTACAAATTATACTTGGATTGTCTTTGGTTAATTTGTTTTAGATGTTTTGTTTGAGTGTGGGTCTGTCAGGGAGGGTGCCGATTATCATTCAGTTGCCTCTCAGGTCCAAATTCACCCTACTGTCTGGCTCTGTGTAAAGGAACATGGACCTGTGGCAAACTGAATTATGTATCCCAATTTAGACATGTTCCTAATCTTAGCTCACATTCCTGTGGATGTGAACTCATTGAAAATAGGGCCTCTTGACGATGTTATTTTTAGTTAAGGTGTGACCCAGCTGAATGATAGTTGGACTTAATCGAGATTACTGGGGACCTTATAAAGTGAAATGCATATGAACCAACCAGAAGCAGGGAGTCAGCAGGAATCTGGGAGAAGAAAGCAGAGGCTATTACCTTGGGACTGGAAGCAGAGATGAAGCCAGAGAGTCCCCAAGGATTACCTGCAAGACAGTACCAGAGTGCTACTGACACCAGAAGACATAATCCTTCTAGACTCCAAATCTGTAAAACAGTAAATTCCCATTGTTTTAAGGCAACCCGTTGTGTGTTATTTGTTATAGCAGTCTGACAAACTAAAACAAGTTAACTTTTCCTTTGCCAGCAGACAGATGCTTTACATGGTCAGTAGAGGGCTCTGGGAAGACACTGGAGAAGGAAGGTTTTAGTTTCCGGGTCTTGTTTGCTCCAATTGCAGCTTCTCCAGGGACCAGCTCCTGCAAAGGAAGCTTCTCAAGTGCAGAGCAGGTTACCCAAACAACTTCCTCATGCAGTGCTATAGTGGGGTGCCCTACAAGTCCTGACTACTGGAGTGTATATCTGCTATTATATTTCATATTTTTTATTCTCATATTATTTAAAGTTCTCTTTACTTTGTAGTAGGCAATCCTCAGTACTCAAATCCCCTGGATTAGTTAATAATTAATCATAGTGCACAATTCCTGCTCAAATTATGATATGGTTTGCCCTCCTGATCAGAACCTGAGTATTACGGGGTTGGGAGAGGCTATGTGTTTGTGGCTTCTTTGAGCCCTGAAATTCAGCTGTCCCTGATATGTGTCAGGCTGTGGCCACCCTTCTTTTGAGTTACTTTGAGAGAAGGAATGGGGGAAGAGGAGAAGAAATGCACACAGCCTGGTGGTTGACAAATAGGAATATTTGGTATATTGTTGGCTAATTGGTTTCCATTGGAATGATGAAAGTGACCCTCCAGGGAAGAGCTTTTGTGATGTCAGAGAAGTATATAGGAAGAGAAGGTGGTATATGCAAATGCTGTGGTGAAATATAAGTTTAGTCTCTTCCATTGATATCCAAAAATTCAAGCGAAAAATTTGAGATATTTTACATAATTCTGTTGGATGTACGATGGTATTTTGGCATTATCCAACTCCTGACTAAGCAGAGGGGTGAATGTGTCACAGCAGCCTGATAAATTGATGGGGGCTGGGACAGGTATTATTACGAGAGGAATCTTCTTCTCCTAAATGAAATCTGTGACCATTCCATGTTAAATTGTAGTGCAGCATATTAAAGTGGGAATGTACTCTACATCTCAGAGGAAGAGGGACAGGGAGGCAGGTTTATTCTTTTGCTTTTGAAATCTGTCATATGAAACATACAGCAGATAAGAGGTATATATTCAGGGATCAGTGAAGGACAGAGGAGAGTGGGGTGATTGTTTCTAGACCTGTTGGGAATATCTGGCAGGTCCTTTTTGGATGGAGAGTTTTGGGGTGCTGATTGAAGTACCATGGTGAGAGATGCTGGTGTTTGGCAACATTTTTACCCATGCTGTGTGCAGTGCTCCCACTCTAGGAAGTGCCATTCGTGTAGCAAAAAATGTGGTTGGTACTTCCTAGGGTGAAGTAATGCACAACATGTGCAACATAGGGTTGGCCCTGAGGAAAAGAGTGTGTCTACCTGCACACATTTGCCCTTTCTTGCATCCTGAAACAACTCAGTCAGTGCTGGGTCAGTTAAGGGGACCCTCTTAAGAACCTTCTATAGGTTAAAACCTAGATAATGAGGGTTTCTGGGAATAGCCTCATTTGAACAGTCTTCTGGGATCTACACAACGTTGTTATAAAGGGGCCCTGGGGTATGGGATCACATTATGCCATGTGGTCATAGTGTCGTCTCTCTTCCCACTTATTTTCCTCCCTGCAGATCCAAATTTCCCCCCTTCTTTTCAATTCACCTTCAATCCTATTTGAAGTAAAAAAGTATGGAATATTATGCATGGTTATGCTAGATGAGGCTCCTTCAATCTCTTTTCAGTTCTTATTTTCTGATATACTATTTGCATGTTTCTTTATTCATTCATGTTTTCAATAGATGTAAATGATTGATGGGCAGTGAGGAACCAGAGCTCAGACTTCTTGCTAATAGGGTGAACATTTCCTAGGCCTAATGTTTAAACCTTGGGAATAGCAGTCATTCTGTGGTGGGGATATAATCAAAGCTACTTGGAATGGGGAGGGAATAGGATTACCTAGGGTCACGTGTTCAGCTATGCTGTGTGCAGTGCCCTATTCAGCAAGGTGTCATCTACATAGATTGATCTGTGAATGACATCTTTCTGAGTTGTGTAATGTGCAACCTTGACAACATTTGTGATAGCTTTGGGAATGGGGGTGGAACTTCTGTCACCAAGATGCCCTCCCTTGATGCAAGGTGCACACCTTTCAGTGCTCGGCCAGCTTTCATAGGACTCTCTGAAGCATCTCTTGAGAAATCTGGTCTAGAATCTGGTGGGGTCTTAGGAAAATTGTTTTCAAAGCAATCTTGGAACTAAGCTTGGTGCAAGATCATTCCTCACATACTTCTTAATTTTTGCTCTCGACACAACCCAAATATACATTCAGCCCTTTAAACTCCTGAAGATCTTATACCTATCTAACTTCCTCATGATAATTTCTTCCATTGTAGAGGACCCAAACACCCTTTCAGTTCAGATCTCTCCCTTTCTGGACCTGTCTCCTTTAGCCATCTCATGGAGCTATGCCACCTCTCTCCCAAGGCTTTGGTGCTCCACATTCCTTTTCACATATTACTGTCTAGTCTCACTGTTGTCACTATATCAGTAAGGGTTAAAATAGTGCCCAAACTTTTGTCTCAACTGGCCTCTTCATACTTTTAGCTGATTTTTAAAAAGATTTTACATGAAGGGGTGAAGTGATACGATTGTCCACTTCTGACAGCTCTAACGTTGTTATCCCAATGCCTTCATGTCCTTGGTTTCTGATGAAAACTTAACCGTCAATTTTATTGAAGGATCCCTTTTACACCAGGGGTAGCTTCTATCTTTCAGCTTTAAAGATTCTCTTTTGTTAAAACAATTTGACTATTGTTTGTTCAGTCTTCATCTATTTGGGTTTCTCATAATTGTACGAGTAGTTTATATTGGATGGATAGATTTTGTTTTTTATCAGATTTGCACAATTTTCTCCCTTCTTACTGGTACTTTCCTACACATATTTTGGCGCACCTCCTGATGTTGCAGTTTTCTCAGGTTGTTTATTTCATTTTACTCTGTAGTCTTTGTAAACAATATCACTATGGCTCTCTCTTCTCATATTCTGATCATTTCTTCTGGTAGTTCAAATCTGTGTTGATCGCGTGTAGTGAAAAATTCATTTCGGTTGTACTTTTAAAGTCCAGAATTTCCAGATAATTTTGGCTCTTTTTGAACCAGTAGTTTCTAAGGAAAGTCTTTAAAATTTATGCTGATACCAGTATATAACTGTCTTTTTCCCTGGTTCTGTCTGATATACTAGCTGGCCTGTGGTTTATCTTTTTCCTTCCCAGTTTATGACTTGCCTACAACCCCCCCATTTCGTATACAGTTGATTTAAGTTGCACTATCCACTTCAGACAGCTCTCTGAATTCACACACTCCTGCCTAAAGACAAATCTAAAAATCTAAAAGCTGCAGCTGTTTTTCCTTTTCTGCTAAGTGTGGATTTCCCCTCTCACCCATTAGCTTTTCTGATGTAGAAAAAAATCAGTAGCAAGGCCTAGCTGAGCCATAAATAGTTACCAATCAAAAGAGCTTCAGAAAAAAAAAAAAGATGCAGAGCTGAAAAAGATCATGGGGATTTGTTCGTGACAAACTTTTGATCACAAATCAGGTACTTGAGTATAAACAGCTCAGGTATACTCATGTCAAATATAAACATTCCTACATTTTTGTGAGATTAGGACTTGATTTATTAGTTTAGGCTATTGAAAGGAAGGAAGACTCTGGATCCTGGAAGACTTGGCGAGGTCCAATGTAAATGTACTTTCCTTGAGTCTTCTTTTCTTTCTCTATGATATGTCACTTCACCACAAGTGTCTTCCTAAAGCCCTTTTCCTTCCTCTCCTCAAGCACACAAACTGGCTTCCACTCTCTTAGATTCTTGAATGGCTAGGAGTCTGCTAATCTCATTCACATGCCCTTTTACACATATTTTTCAGGTTTAGTTGATCCAGAAAAAGTCAGAGGGGCAGAAGCCTGAGTCTTAGAATGGAAAGTTGAGAATACATATTGTTAACAACCAAATTTCTGATGAAAGGCTGAGAAAGTATAGTTCTGAGAAGAAGAAAAGGGCAACCACAAAATCTAAGCCTATCTCTCTTTTGCAATTCAGCAGAAAAAAGTTAAATTTCAGTAATGATTTATCCTTGACCATGATGAATCCAGTTCAGAAACTGACCCGTATCATGTATTGTCTTATAGGAATTGCAGCTTCTTGTTAAACTGAAAGTGTCCGTACACAGCTATGTCTGGGAGAGTGAATCTCACTTGTTATCCTCTACCAAACTAAAACCCATATAGTTCCCTGATGGCCGATGCTTTTGCTTCTGTTTTCATTCTAGAATGAATAGACAATAGCCCAGCACATGAACACAGATTGGTAAGAGTAACCATTGGATTATATGGACAGATTGCAGTCAAGCTCTCTAAAAACAGAGCTTTATCAGGTCTTCAGACCTGACAAAATTGGGTCACTTTCTACTATGATTTATTTTAACTTCCAGGGAAAATACTTCAGAAGTTCGTATTTCCTCACTTGTAGCAATCTACACAGAGAGAGTAGAGATGTAAAGCGGCCAGTGGTCAAGAAGAGGAGAAGAGGAGTCTGGGTTCCAATAATTGTAAGAAGAATCAACGTCTCGGAAATGCTAGAAATCTTCAAATAATTGTGGGGCTTTCTGCTTTATCTGAATATTAGACACATTTTTTTTTCCTACTAAAAAAAGAAGGTGTTGGGTCGTGATGGTGACTCAGTGGCAGAATTTTCGTATGCCATGACAGAGACCTGGATTCGATTTCCAGAGCCTGCCCATGCCAAAAAAAAAAAAAAAAAAAAGAGGAAGGTTTCAAGACTTGAAGTTACCCATGTCAGTTACTTTACCTTCCTCCTGTGTTGTAACAATGGAAACTTACAAAGACTGCGCATTATGTTTACCAAATTTTTACCACCTGCTTGGCCCAAGTTTTAAATCTAAATGAAAACCTAAGACTTGCAATCTTACCAACTTGATTTTGGTTAGGGTACATCACACTTATTAGTAAAGTGGGATTTTTTTCAATCTAGCATCTGAATAGTAAGATTTTTCTCTCTTATCCCACCACCTACTGATTCGCCCCTTTATTTCTAGAATCCTGCGTGTTTTCTCTGCTTACTCTGTGGTTCTGGAGTTGAGGTAAGTAACTTAAATAGAGAGATTTGGACCTTTGGGTGACAAGGTTGGGGTAGGTAAGATGGAGTCTGGCTTCTGCATCATCTTAAATGGAGAGGCAAACTGATTGATAATATATTATTTGTAATAATGGAAAATGGAACAGGGTAAGGAATACACGAATATTTTTTTCCATGAGCAAGAGAAGCTAAGAAGAAGACTTAATAGTTGAGTTTTAAGAAAACTGCCACGTAAAATATTCAACATGGACAGAGGGGACAACACTCGGGGACAGGAATGAATGAGAAAAGGTGGTGGGGTGGGTGCTGCCCAGGTCCTTTGGAGAATGCTGGTGCCAATCATAGCCTAAGGACATTGGGGACTTGATTGAAAGGTGCATGAGTGATTGTTTTGGTAGGCTGCCACATTCAGGTATTCTGTGTGTGGGACCCTACTCCAGAGTGTGGCAATCATGTGTAATTAAATATGATTGACATCCCTGTGAGTAGAGTAACAAATGACATACACCACACATGCGATGGCGCTGGGGGTACACTGCGGGGTTCAGAGGTGTCCAGAGGTTTAGTTCCCTAGAGCACATGGAACTACCCCTGTCAGTCCCCCAGGGCTGGGCTTTGTCAAGGAGCTTCCTTAGGAGCCTTCTCACAGGTAGGACCTAGGAAATGAATGTCCTGGGAAGATCAAGCTACTATTGAGTTTCTTCTGGGGCTAATTGCCTTTCCCCACAGTAGCCTGATAGAAATGGGAACAAGCCTTTCAGTGTGCTCATGATGTTCCCTCTGTCCAGTGTATTCTTCCTTTTCAAGAGCATTTTCTTGGGACTGCGAGGGTAGATAGTGGTGGAATTCTCCTCTGTCATGCGGGAGACCCGCGTTCAATTCCCAGCCCAAGTACTTCCCCCGAAACCAACAAACAAGTAAAACAAACACACAAAATACAATACAGCAAGCAAAAATTCAACAAATGGTGCTGCAATAATGGATACTCATATGGAGAAAGAATGACATGTGACCCCGCCATACATCATACAAAAAAAAAAAAAGAAAGAGCCTACTCTTAACACCAACCCTTAAATCTGCTATTCTATCAGCTCTCTCACCATTTGTAAGGCTTCACTTTAGAGTTTCCTGAATTCCTTCCGCTTATTCAGAAATCCACCATGCTGAATCCCAACATCTTTTCTCTCTCAGATATATGAAAGCCCTAGCTTCTTCACAGCATAGAAGTTCCGTGTTCAACAATTTATTAGTAATGATGAGTAGTACACAGAAAATTTTGCTCCTTAGTGTAATTTATTTTCTTTACTTTTTTTTTTAAAGTTATGTATGTCTTTTTTTTCCTTGGAAGGAAGTGAATTGGGAATGGTAAACACCATAAACTTGAGTCCCATCATCCAAACTGGAAATATGTCTAGGGAGCAAAATTGCATATTCTTGTATTGGAAAAGGGTAGATAACCCAGCACCTTCTTCCTTTAATGCGGATCCCAGAACTGAATTTGGAATCACATTTTGTGTTATTGCATCTGTCTTAAAACACCATATGTATCATCCCACTTCAAGTTTTGGAACATCTTACTTCAGAAGATGAGGGAAATTGCTCGTTCTTGTCCCTTACTAATTTTTTATTTTTAGCTCTTTTTTCAACAGAGGCATAAAACCGTAACGTGAATGTTTTATGATAAAGTCCTAAACTAACAACACAAAGAAACTTTCTTAATCTGAATAGGGTATATCCAAACCTACCACTAATATCATTTTTACTGTGAATGTTCCTTACTATTAAGGACTCTATGTACTGGTCACTGTGCATTAATTTGGGTTTGCTTTTGAGATTTTTAGAAAATTATTCCATCCTTTGGTTTATTTTTTGATGAGGGACACTCTTGCTTTTATGAATTTTTCTGTATAGAGGATGAGTGCAAATTTCTTACTTTCATTTTGAGTCAATGACTGCTTGCTTATGTATTTTTTAATGCAGCTAATATATAAAGCTGCCCCATGTTTCTGGCCTCTCTCTGACTTCCAGATCATGTTAAGGAGATAGAATTTTCTTTAGAATATTGATCATGAGAAATAGAATTTAGGAAAATAGCATAGTATTTTTTCGTGTAGAAGATGAGTGCAAAGTTCTTAATTTCATTTTGAATCAATGACTGCTCGTTTGTGTATTCTTTAACGCAGCTAGGATATGAAACCACCCCATGCTCGTGGCCTCTCTCTGACTTGCAAATCATGTCAAGGAGACAGAATTTTCTTTAGGATACTGATCATGAGAAATATAATTCAAGAAAATAACATAGTGTGAAGACATCATTTATGTCTTAGTGTTCTAATGGCTTTGCAAATGCATATAGTTTATCCACCAGCAAAGATAGGCTGGGTGATAAGTGATCCATGGTTATTTTGAAAACTTCTGGTGGCCACCCACAGCTTGAAAGCAATGGGAGTGTTTGAAAGGTGCATGGGTGGTTGTTTTGGTAAGGTTACCATCTTCAGGCATGCTGTGTGTGGTAACTTACTCCAGAGATTGACAATCATATATGATTAAATATGATCGACACCCCTGCGAGTGAAGTAACACATGATGTAGACAGCACATGCAACGGCCCTGGAATTACATTGGGGTGTTCAGGGGCGTGTAGAGGGTTGCATCGCTAGAACACCTGGAGCTACCCCATCAGCCGGCAGTGCTGGGGTTCCTCAGGGAGCTCTCTTTGGTCCCTTCTCACAGGCAAAGACAAAGGAACCAAGCACCCCATATAAAAGACTACTGTTGAATTTCCATTGGGATTTATTTCCCTTTTTCCAAAACTGACTGACCAAAATGGGACAAGACTTTCAGATGTTCCTCCCTGTCTGTGGAGTATTTTTCCTTTTTCCAGAACCTATTCTCAACCCCAACCCCCAAATCTGTTAACATGTTCTCACTTCTCACCTCCCTTCACCATTTTCAAAGCCTTTCCTAATCCCTCTTGCCTCTTGGAAACTCGCAGCGCTGAAGCTCAAAGAATAACTGTGAATATTGAAGTTCTTTATTTTTTCATGGCCTATAAGATATACTTTCTGTTGACATATTTTGGTATCCTCCACAGGTCACCAATTTCAGGGGTTAGTCATAGCACTCGTATAAGATTTTTTTACTTTTTCATATACTTTTCCTTTTTTTAAATTATGTGTTGCAGAGATGAAGGTATTGGAGATGCTAAATACTATATGCCTGTGTAACACCATTTTAACTGGAGGAGTGTGTGGGAAACAAGACACATTTTAGATAAGTGTATTGTAGTGTATTGAACAAAGGAAGACAATGTAGTGCCTCTCTCCTTTACTTTCAATTAGGGAATTTAATGGGAAACTGATTGTTATGGTATATTGTCATTTTTAAAACCATATGTGACACTCTATTCCAAGTCTTTGGAAAATTTTAATTCTGAAGAGTAGATAATTGGCTCACTCTTGTCTCTTACCATCAGGGTACAATAACTATGTGCCCTTGTCACTGTCCTATGATTGTGGTTGGATTTTAATATTATTTCTGTCCTTTGGTTTATTTATTTATTTTTTTTGGATTTTGAGGAAATCCATATATGTTGGAAGTTTAATGCATAGAGTTTCAATGCAAATGTGTTTTTGCATGTTTTTTTTATACTCAATTGGAGTTATTTGTTGGGTTCTTTGGTTTTGTATATTATTTAAAGCACCTGGGAAATTAAAGAGTCTTATGCTCTATGGCCCTCCGTGATTCTGGAAAGTGTAATCAAGACAGGATTTTTTTCTCGGAACCACTGATCCTGAGTAATAGGTATGTGAAAAGATTAGCAAATATAAAACTCTCCCTTCATGTTGTAGAGTTGTGTAGGGGTCTTGACAAAAGCATATATTTATGTATCCACCACCAGTGTCATGATACAGAACTGTGCCATTACCCACAGTGCTTCGTGCTGCCCCTCGTAGTCCAAACCCATCTAACCTCAGCCCTAGCAACCACTGATTGTTTTCCATCCTTATGTTATTTCTTTTCCAGAATGTCACATAAAGGTAATAATACAACACATAGCTCTTGGGTCACGCTGCTTTCGTTTTAAATGCATCTGAGCTCCATCCAGATTTTTGTGTAAGAAGTGTTCTGTTTCTTTTTATTGCTGAATAGTATTCTAGTCACAGGTGAAGGCTCTCTGAGTTGTTTCCCGTTGTTGGTGACTGAATAAACCTGTTTTAAATCTTTGCCTGAGACACATATGGGAACACATTTATGTAAATTCTAGGGGTGGGATTGCTGGGTGTCACATGGCACAACCATGTTTAAATTTGTAGCAAATGGAAAAAAAACCGGTTTTCCAGAATAGCTTTATAATTTTGCATTTCCATTAACAATCTATGGATATCCAGTTCCCAAATCCTCACCAGCACTTGGCATTAAATTTTCTAGTCAAACTTAAATTTTGTAGATTTATCCCATTCTGGTTTAAACATGAGCTTCCTACGGAATGATGAAGTTGAACATCTTTTCAAGTGCTTATTTGGTTCCATATATCTGCAATGGTGAAGTGTTTTTGAGATCTTTTTCACATTTTATTGGTTTGTTTAATTCCTAGTTGCTAAGTTTTCATAGTTTTAATATAATCTGATTACAACTCCTTTGACATAAATGTGAATGGCAAATATATTCTCGCAATCTGTGGATTCTTGTTTCATTCCATGAAAAGAATGTTGCATAGAGCAAAAGTTTTCTATTTTGATAAAGTGCAAGGCATCTTTTATTTTAGAGGTTGTGAATATAATGCCTGATATATAAGATTGTTTGCCTTAAATATATGATTTTTGATCAGCAGTCCTTTCCTTTCCAGATTGAGGAGGTCATCCACTGCCTTCCAGGATACATGCTACTAGGTGTTGGCATTCCCATTCATGTACTGAGTGTGGGAAAAACTCTAGGTAAACAAATGTTATGAATGGATCCCACAGTCTGACAAATGAGGGACTGAGGCTAGAGTGGCCAACAAGATGGGATTCCTTCACCACCAATTCACCTCCTCCAGGGTTAAAAGAGTCCCACTATTCTCAGACAACTATACTGGGGATTGGTCTAGGAGGAAGGCCACATAACCCTTGCCATATTCCCCTCATATTAAGCCTATGCAACATGAAGCTGGAGTAGAGGGGCATATAAGAAGTGTGGGTGACATGTAACACACAGAAAGGCTCAGAAAACCCAGTAGCTGAGAGAAGTTTAAAGGCATCCTTAGGTACCAAAAATCAATTTCTGTATTGTACATCACTCTTATGAAGTAAAATGGGATTTCTCTTTCCAGGGTCTGGGGATAAATCACATTCTTGATCTCTCCATCCCAACATCCAATGATTATTCTCTCCTTCTTCACTTCCAGGTTCCTGTGTGCTTTCACTACTTATTCTGTCGTTTGGAGTTGAGGTAAGTAAATCAGACAGAGGGTTCAGATCTTTAGTTGACAATGGAAGGATTGTGGAATGGAGTGTATTTTCTGCTTCATTATTGGATCTGAAGAATGAAAACTATTTGTTAATGCTTAATTAAGATAATGGAAAAAAAATAAAACCGGATAAGCTATTCAAGAATATTTCTTCCATGAGCAACAAGCTAGGAGGAAGACATAATGGTTCTCAGTTCTGAGGACTGGCATGTAAAACCTGCAGCATGTGAGGAGGGGGGAGCACTCAAGGAGGGATGGATAAAGAAGGCCAGTGAGGTGGGTGCTACACTGGTCCTTTCGACCTAAGCTGGTGGACACTCACAGCCTGGGAGCTTTGGAGGGTATTTGAAGGATGCAGGAGTGGACGTTTGGGAGTGCTGCTATCTTCAGACATGCTGCGTGTGGTACCCTACTCCAGAGAGTGACAATCACATATAATTATGTGATTAAATTAAATATGATTGGCACTTCTCTGAGTGGAGTAACGCATGACCTGGATGACATGTGTGATGACAGTGGGTGTGCATTACAGGTGATCAAGTTCATGCAGGGGGCTGGTTCCCCAAAGCACAGGTGCATTCTCCATGGACACCCTGGTGCTAGAGTACTTCAAGGAGCTCTGTCAGGGAGATTTTCACAGGCAAGAACTAGAACCTGAGTGCCCTGTGAAAGAAATCTCCTTTTGAATTTTTCTGGAATTCATTTCCCTTTCTCCAAAGTTGCCTAATGAAAAGAAGGCTTTCATTGTGTCATGGTGTTCTTCTGTGTCTGTGGAGTGTCTTTACTTTTTGAAGAACCTATTCTCAACTACAACCCTCAAATGCATTAACCTGTCATCACCTCTCAGCTCCCCTCACCAATTTCAAGGCATCTCTTCAGATCTTCCCAAATTCCCTCCGATTTCTCAGAAACTGATTCTGCTGAAAACCAAAGTATTTTGACTGTCCAGTATTGAAATTAATTCTTCCTTTCTTCATGGCCTATATGATACTTATACTTTTGAAAATATCTTTTATGCTATGTCAACTACGATTTATTTGGTTTATGCATAACACTCAGATAATATTTTACTCTTTAAAATGATTTTCTTTTGAAATGTTTAAGAATTTGTTTTTGCTGAAATGACAGTGTAGAGGTTGGAAAGCACCACTCAGCTGTGTAATATCATTTGAAATGGAGCCCATCTAGGAAGTAAGGCCAAATTTATAACCTTGTGTTGTACAAGGGTTGACAGCATGGTGCTTCCCTCTTATGGTTCTGATCAGACATAAGAATTGGAAATGATTCTCTGTGGCATTTTAACTGTATAAACAATCCACAGGTATCACCCTACTTGGGACCTCTAGATCATTTGCATTCTCAAAGGAGGGAATTTCCTCTCTCATCTCTTACCATGAAACCACTTGCTATTGGTTGAATTCTTTCTGTCCCCTCTAAATAGATGTGTTGAAGTCCTAACTGCAAGTGCTTTGAATATGGCTGTATTTGGAGATAAGATCATTTCGGATGGGATTAGTTAAGTATATTAAGGCCAAACTGGATTAGAGTAGACCCAAATCCAATATGTTTGGTGTCCTTAGGAGTGGGGGAGAATTGGAGGCAATAGACAGAGACAGTGGTGAACCTCATGTGCCAGAGGCCAAGATTAAAGCCTGAGATGTTGCCAGGAAACCACTAGAGGCCAAGAAGAAGTAAGTAAGGATTCTCCACTATAGATTTTGGACATTAATCACAGAGCTGTGAGACAATACATTTCTGTTATTTTAAGCCAATTTGTTCGTGGTACCTTGTTACTGCATTCCTAGGAAACTAACACACTGTCTACTGGTCTACCTATGTCTACTGGTCACAGTATTTCTTTGTGATTTGATTTTGTATTATTTCGGTGTTTGTTTTTTTGGTCACATGGTTTATTTTTTGTTTTATGCCCCAAGCTGTCTTTGACTTCCAGAAAGTGAAACAAACACAGAATTTTCTTCTTGGGACACTGGTCTTAAAAATTGGCGTTTAAAAAATTAAGATATAGTTAAACTCTTTCATAGTTTACACTTCTATGAATTTTGAAGAGTACATAGTCATCTAGCCTCCACTATGCTCATAATGTAGATTGGTGCTACTAGCCTCAAAACTCTTTCATGTTCTCCCTTGTAGTGAATCTCCACCCCAACCTAATCCCTGGTAACCACTGACCTGTTTCACATCCATATATTTTTTCTTTTCCAGGATGCCATAAGAATGTAATTGGCCAATATGTAGTTTTTGGGTCCGACCCATTTCACTTAACAAAATGCATTTGGGATTCATCCATGTTTTCGTGAAACAATGTTCTGTGAGTATTTATTTTTTTTTTTTTGCTCGGTAGCAATACAGTCAGATTTGAAGGACGTATGGGTTGTGGGTTATTTCCTATTGTTGGTGATTAGAAATAGAGCTGCTATATGCCTTTGCACATTTAATTTTATTTGCATAAATTAGCTAGGAGTGAGATTGTTGGGTCACATGGCAACATTATGTGTAGATTTATAAAAAAGTGAAAAATAAGACTTTCCCAGAATGGCTTTACAATTTTGTAATTCCATTCACAATCTGTCAGTAATCCAGTTACCCAAATCCTCACCAGGACTTGGTATTGGAAGTAATTTCTAAAAATTAGCTGTTCTGTTTGTTTAGTTTTATCTCCTTGTTACTTAAACATGAGTTTCCTAATGGAGTGATGATACTGAACATCTTTTCATGTATTTATTTGCCATCCTGCTTCTGTGGTGAAATATCTGCTGAGTTCTTTTCCCCATTTTTAATGGATTGTTTGATTTCTTATTGTTGAGTTTTCAGAATTGTCGATATACATAAAACAGACCCTTTGCCATAGAGACACAAGGATGGCAAATACTATTTCTGTCAAATAACTTTTATAAAGAATATATATGCATTTTATGTTTACAAGTTATTGACAGAAATGCCATTTGTCAATATTTTCTCTCAGCCTGTGGTTTATTTTTGTCATTCTCCTAGTGCCTTTGTGTAGAACAAAATATTTTAATTTTGATACAATGCAAATGTATCATTATCTATTTCACCAATTTGCTTTTCATGACTTATCCAGGGTCATAAATGTTTTTCGTCTTTATTTACATAAGTTTTATATTTCTACATTCCATATTGAGGTCTATATCGGTAAATTTGCCCCTGCTTCTCTAGTGTATGTGCTGCACTAGTCAAGATTCATTCTTTGCATATGGACATTCTATTGTTCCAGCACTCTTTGTGGAAAGTTCCACATGTATGTTCAAATGATTAGCCTACTCTTCTATCCAAGAGGAGCACATCTTAGTATCCTTTGATGTGGCCAAAAATCCAATTCAGATCAGGCCCATCCTTTAGGTATGAGTACTTAATATGCTTTCTCTGAGTCATTTACTTGTGAGCAGGGCTCTTTCCAAACTCTGTAAAAGGATTTGGAGAGAGAATCAAAAGACCAGAGGCAGTGCAGTGAGTTGACTTAAAAAAGGCACATTAGAGATCGACTGCTTGGTTTCAAATCATAGTCTGACTTCTGCTTGGCTGTGTGATCTCAAGAGAGTGATTAAACGTCTCTTTCTTCTCTTTTCTCATTAGTAAAATAGGGGTGGACATACTAACTCTTACCTCAAAGGATTCTTTTAAGGATTAAAAGAATTTATGTGTGTGAAGAATTTAGAAAAATGCCTGGGCACATAGTAAACACGAACTGAGGGACACAAAATATATCCTTCATGAGACCCAGGCCTGAAGCTGAGATTACATGGGGTACAACTAAAATAACCTTTTAGTTGTTGGCCGCCATTGAGGCAAGGACAGTCAGCACCTCAACAAAGAAAAAAATACCCACCTTTCCCTGGCTTGGCAGAGAGGAAGTCCGAACTTAAATCCTGCCTCTTTCTTTTTCTATAATAATAACTATAAATAGCTATAAGTCATTGAAACCACCATAATGTCATTATTTATGCATGCAATGGTAAGTAAACAGAGATTCATATCTATTGTATTTTTTCAGCACATAACTAAGCCAGGCCCATATGTGGATGTAAATAAAGGTTGAGTGTGGGGGATGGTAGAAATTGATGTTAAATTCTTTGCCTATGTAGATCTCTCAAACAATTAATATGCATGGACACTGGAAATTTCCTTGTCTACTCTGTTTCATCTGTAATTTTCATCTGGAGGACTTGGAGAAGTACAGATTAAATACCTGGATCTCTTAATTTACCTTTTCTCTTCATTTCATGTATGTTGGCCTCTTTGTATTTTTTCAGTTCTCCAACCTCTTTATCCATAAGTTTTTCCATAAACTTGTCATTGTGCCCTTTTACCAGAGGTGCTAGATTTTAATCTGGAAATCTCTTTCATCTCCTTTTTCCTAGGCCAGAGAAATACCAGTACATGGAAGCCTGCATCTCAGAATGAAAAGGTAGGAAAAGGTCTTCTATACAACCAAAGCTGTGATAAACGGCTAAGAATTCCAAAGGATCTAGGCCATTTTCACTCTTGGAAATCAATCCAGTTAAGTTTTATATGTTGCTTCCTTTCTGGGCAAGGAGGTAAGGGAGTTTCTGTCCTCTAACTTTTGACAACTCCTGCTTCACCTCGCTGCTCTTCCTTGAGGTTCCTGTGTGTTTTCCCTGCTTCTTTGTGCTTTTATCATGAAGGTATACAACTCTAAATAAGGGTGTACAAATTTTCAAATGTTACATAACAAAGTACTACAAAGTTAGTACTTAAAACCACATAATATTTATCATTTCACTGTCTGCATGGGTCAGGAGTCCACTGCCCTGGTTCTAACAAAGTTTCCATTAAAGCCTCAACCAGGGCTGCAACTTTAGCCAAGGCTCAGAGTCCTCTTGCAAGCTCACTGGTTATTGGTAGAATTCAAAAGTTACCTGTGGCTATAGGACTGAGATTCTTAATTCCTAGGGACCACCAACAGTTCCGTGCCATATGGCCGATTCCATAGTATGGAATTTTGCTTCTTTGAGGCCAGCAGAAGACTGTTTGCTGTGTTTCTTGTCTTTGCCCTCTACATTCTCTTTTAAAGAGATTACCTGATTAGGTCAGGTCAACACAGGATAATCTCCATTTCAATTAAATCAAAATCAGAAGATTAGGGAACTTCATTAAATCCTAACCTTCCTTTGGTTATATAAGATAACATAATCATTGGAGTGATATCCTATCAGACTGACAAATTCTGTTCACACTGATTGGAAGGGGATTATATTGGGCACATGAGTAGAGGGGATCCTGGGGACCTCTTAGAATTTTGCCTTCTCCAGAGAAATTTAGAAGTTTGGGGGGGGGGTGCGAGTTTGGGGTAGAAAATGCATGTTAGTTGAACGATGGGAAAGAACTCTGGGACAAAACTTTGAGAGAAATAAAATTATACTTAAAACACCATTGCTAGCAACTTGAAATTCAACAGATTAATGTGGATAATGAGATATGTTACCTGAGTAAAAGAGGAAAGAATAAAGGATTATCCTTTCTCAATCTGAAATTCTGACACCATGCATGCAAATGGTGATGAAATATTCATACAGGGAGGGAGGAAAGAGGAGGGACAAAGGAGTGGGTGTTTTATGGGTCTTTGGATAAATTCTTGAGGTGCTGGGCTGGAAACATCAGGTGAATATAGGAATGGAAGAGGAGGAGCTGGTGCAGGGCTGCCACATTGAACTAAGCTTTGTGCAGTGCCCCACTCCAAAGGGTGCCACACAGTTACACTAAAGTGTTTCGTACTTTTGGGGTGTGTTAATTCACAACTTACACAACTACATGTGGTGACCCTGCGGAAAGCAGTGTGACTGACTGTGCACAGCTGCACTCACTTTGGTTTAGGCTCTATCCTCTCAGAAGAGCTTTAATTGCCTCTGGTAAGGGTCTGAGGGCCCCAGGGGGGAGTTTCCATCCAGATTCTTCAGGGATTTACTTTCTTCATCTTAAAACGGCTCGAGCACCTTAAGAACAAGAATTAGATTGGAACCAAAGAGAGAACAAGGGAAAAAATGGAAGACAAGCACTAACATATTAATAATTATCCTTAACTTTACATAAATAAAAAGGAAAGTTTAGTATAGCGGGTAAAAATAGCAACAAAAGAATGGCCCAACTAGATGCTATTTATAAGACCATAAACTCACTTCAAACTCAACATGTGTAAGTTGAAAATAAAAGGATGGAAATATATATATACCATGCAAATATTAATCAATAAAATGACAGCATAGTCCCATCAGGACTGCAGTATCCTCACGCAGTTTATCTCAGTTATCCTGTGATAATTATGTGGAAGAAGCCAAGGATTTGAAGAATCTGGATATATTGACTTCTTCTTAGTTTTCCTTTTTCTTTCAATGAAAAGGATTACAGCAAGATATGGATAGTCTCAAATCCTCTCACTCCTACATACACAAAAATTTTAGATCATATTGCGAATACACGAGTCTAATATATTTCGCATATTATATGGGCTGTTGTTTTTGTTTTTCCTCTAGAGTTTGAGGAAGAAGACGAATTTCTAATCTCACCAACTTGGAACCCTCCTAAATCTCTACTCTTTACCTCTTCTCACCATGGAGATTTGTGCTTTTTTCTGGCTCTTCTGTGGATTGGAGTTGAGGTAAGTAACATTGGGAAAAGCATCAAGAAATTTGGAGTGTGGGAGCTTGAGAGGCTGAGATGTTTGATCTTTCCACTTGAAGAATTACTTTATGGGTGGCAAAAAGTTTTTAATAAATCGTCCCTAATATCATCAATAATTGGAAAGTTAACAAGATAATGCAGGCATGGATCATTCTTCCTGAGAAGGAAGACAATGGAGGGAAGGTTATTTTCTCTTTCTCTTGAAACATGGGAATAGCTTCATTTGAACAGTCTTCTGGGATCTACACAACGTTGTTATAAAGGGGTCCTGGGGTATGGGATCACATTATGCCATGTGGTCATAGTGTCGTCTCTCTTCCCACTTATTTTCCTCCCTGCAGAACCAAATTTCCCCCCTTCTTTTCAATTCACCTTCAATCCTATTTGAAGTAAGAAAGTTTGGAGTATTATGCAGGGTTATGCTAGATGAGGCTCCTTCAATCTCTTTTCAATCCATATTTTCTGACATACTATTTGCATGTTTCTTTATTCATTCATGTTTTTGATAGATGTAAAGGATGGATGGGCAGTGGGGAACCACGGCTCAGATTTTTTGCTAATAGGGTGAACATTTCCTAGGCCTAATGGATAATCCTTGGGAATAGCAGTCATTCTGTGGTGGGGATATAATGAAAGCTACTTGGAGTGGGGAGGGAATAGGATTACCTAGGGCCACGTTTTCAGCTATGCTGTGTGCAGTGCCCTATTCAGCAAGGTGTCATCTACATAGATTGATCTGTGAATGACATCTTTCTGAGTTGTGTAATGTGCAACCTTGACAACATTTGTGATAGCTTTGGGAATGGGGGTGGAACTTCTGTCACCAAGATGCCCTCCCTTGATGCAAGGTGCACACCTTTCAGTGCTCGGCCAGCTTTCATAGGACTCTCTGAAGCATCTCTTGAGAAATCTGGTCTAGAATCTGGTGGGGTCTTAGGAAAATTGTTTTCAAAGCAATCTTGGAACTAAGCTTGGTGCAAGATCATTCCTCACATACTTCTTAATTTTTGCTCTCGACACAACCCAAATATACATTCAGCCCTTTAAACTCCTGAAGATCTTATACCTATCTAACTTCCTCATGATAATTTCTTCCATTGTAGAGGACCCAAACACCCTTTCAGTTCAGATCTCTACCTTTCTGAAGCTGTCTCCTTTAGTCATCTCATGGAGCTATGCCACCTCTCTCCCAAGGCTTTGGTGCTCCATGTTCCTTTTTACATATTACTGTCTAGTCTCACTGTTGTCACCATATCCGTAAGGGTTAAGATAGTGCCCAAGCTCTTCTCTCAACTGGACTCTTTATACTTTTAGATGATTTTTAAAAAGATTTTACATGAAGGGGTGAAGTGATACGATTGTCCACTTCTGACATCTCTAACGTTGTTATCCCAATGCCTTCATGTCCTTGGTTTCTGATGAAAACTTAGCCATCAATTTTATTGAAGGATCCCTTTTATACCAGGGGTAGCTTCTATCTTTCAGCTTTAAAGATTCTCTTTTGTTAAAACAATTTGACTATTGTTTGTTCAGTCTTCATCTATTTGGGTTTCTCATAATTGTATGAGTAGTTTATATTGGGTGGATAGATTTTGTTTTTTATCAGATTTGCACAATTTTCTCCCCTCTTACTGGTACTTTCCTACACATATTTTGGCGCACCTCCTGATGTTGCAGTTTTCTCAGGTTGTTTAATTCATTTTACTCTGTAGTCTTTGTAAACAATATCACTATGGCTCTCTCTTCTCATATTCTGATCATTTCTTCTGGTAGTTCAAATCTGTGTTGATCGCGTGTAGTGAAAAATTCATTTCGGTTGTACTTTTAAAGTCCAGAATTTCCAAATAATTTGGGCTGTTTTTGAACATGTAGGTTCTAAGGAAAGTCTTTAAAATTTATGCTGATACCAGCACATAACTGTCTTTTTCCCTGGTTCTGTCTGATATACTAGCTGGCCTGTTGTTTATCTTTTTGCTCTCTTGGAGCTACTAACCTCTTCTTAATGGTTTCCCACCAAAATCTGCATTGTTTCTGAGAATTACAGTAGACTTGGACTTCTGTACACCTCTTTCCTTCTTTCCTAATATAACCACTGCTTTAAGGAAAGCTGTAGTGCTTTCTGTTTTATTACATACTCCGTGGGTAAAATCTCTGAGTAAAGTCAGTTGGTAATTACTTCTTGGATAAAATCACTGCTTTGTACTTGTGGGTAGGGTCAGTAACCTTCTTCTCTCCCAGAGACACTCTTGATTTATGAGCAGCATGCTGAGTGGTAGCTGGAAGTTTTGGATTTCTCAGCTTCCTTCTTCCAGTGGTGACCCTGTAGCCATTCAAAAAACTGTGGCAATGTTGATAAGGCCCCCAGTATTCTGAGAATGGAAAACCCACAGCAGAGACATTCTTTGATAGAGCATTTGGTACAGAAATATTTGCTACTCTGTCCTTTATCTAGACTCTGCAGTGAGTTTAAGCTGCAGAGCTGGAGTGGAGGGGCAGATAAACATACTAGTATTATACTATGGCAAGATACCATAGTAATTACAAGGTGACTAAGGAGAGAGGAACCCCAATATGTTTGGTCTCACTTGCCTCAGTTACTCAATCACTAGCTTTAGACATCATTCACCATATTTGTTCCTTTATGTTTTTGATCTAGGCTAAGCTAAGTTTGAGAAGGGAAATGCTGGCACTTAATACCTTGTTTCTCAGTATGAAAAAAACACAAACGTGTTCACAACAAATTAACTGAAGAGAAACTCTCAGAGACTCAGGGACTGAAAGAAGTATAAGGGCATCTGTAGGTACTATGCATGCTTTTTCTCTTATAGTTTACTTCTGATAAAAAAAAATGAGCTCTGCTCACTCCGGTATCTTAGGAGGAAAGGGATTTCTTCTCTCTCCATCCTACTATTCACTGATGCTTGTCCCCATTTTTGCCTCTAGAATCCTGCGTGTTTTCACTGCCCATTTTGGGTTTTGGAGTTCAGATAAGTAACTCAGGTAGAGGGACTCAGATCTTTAGGTAACAATATTTGGCTGTTGGCAGTTTATTTCCTATTTTACTTTTGGATTTGGAAAACGCAAAACAATTGTTAATACTTTATTTACATTAACGAAAGCAGGAGCAGAATATGAAATCCAAGGCTGTTTTTTCCATGAGCAAGAGAAACTAGCAGCAATGTTTACTGTTAATCAGTTCTGAAAATTGGAATGTAGTAACTTCAATATGTGTGGAGGGGACAGTAAACTTGGAGGTAGGGACCAGCAATTGTAGTCAGGTTGGTTGTTGCATTGAACCTTTAAAATACTCCCGGTGGCCATTTAGCACTTGAAAGCACTGGGGACAGTTTCAAAGTTGCATGAGTAGGTGTTTAGATGGGGCTGCAACTTTAGACATGTTGTGTGTGGTATACTACTACAGAGAGTGCAATCACATATAATTCTATATGACTGACACCTCTGCAATCGAATAATGCATGAAATGTATAAAGTATGCAATGACATTGGACGTACATTGGGGAATCTTCTGGAACATACGGAAGGCTAGTTTCCCAAGACTACAAGTATGTCTCCTGTTCTGGTTTGCTAATGCTACTGGAATGCAATGTATCAGAAATAGATTAGCTTTACAAAGGGAATTGATTAAGTTAAAAATTTACACATCTCAGGCTGGAAAATGTCCAAATTAAGACATCCAGAGAAAGATACCTGGACATTGAAGAAAGGCCTCTGGCATGTGGAATACCTCTGTCCAGTTGGGAAGACACATTGCTGGAGTCTGCTGATCCTTGCTCCTGGTTCATTGCTTTCACTTCTGATCCACTCTCTTTCTCTCTAAAGTGTCTGTGCATCCTCACTTAGCTTCTCCAGGACAACTTCTGGATTTCATCTCTTAGCTTAGCATCTCTAAAAGTCTGTGTCATGGTTTCATCTCTCTGCACTCTGTGTCGGTTCTGAGTTCTCTCTCATAAAGGGCTCCAGGAAAGGATCAAGATCCACCTCTCCTGGGTGGATTGCATCTCCATGGAAACACCCTAATCAAGAAGTCCCACCCAACAGTAGGTTTGACCCCACAAGATTAGGGTAAAAGAACATGATTTATCTAGGGTCCATAATAGATTCAAACCAGTGCATCTCCCACCTCCATGAGCCTGCAGTCCTGAATTTCCTTAGTGGAATCAGTCTGGTAGGCGCCTTGTCAGAGGCAAGTCAAAGGAACTGAGCATCTCAGGAAAAAGGCCTCCTTTTGATTTTCTTCTGGAATTCACATCCAGTTTTCTGAAAGTTGCCTGCGTAAAATGGGAGCAAGGCTTTCATTGTGGTTGTGATGTTCCCTCTGTTGAGTACTTTTTCTTTTTGCAGAACCTCTGTGAAACCCAGTACTCCTTTCCTTGAACCCGTTTTTCCTTACCTGTTCCCCTTACCATTTTCAAGGTTTCTCCTTTAGGCCTTACCAAATTGGATTTTTAAGATCGTACCCTTCTGAGTCCTTATAGTGAATTTTTCATGTCAGCTATTGTACTTTATAATGTCAGAATTTCGATTTTAAAAAAAAAAAATTCTACCTCTTTTTTGACGTATTCTTTTGATGAAACATTGTTGTAACACCTTCCTTTAATTCTATATATGTGGATGGTTTAGTTCTTCAAATGTGGTTGCTTTAAAGTCCTTGTCTATTATATATGCCAACTGGCGCCTCTCATGGAAAATTTCTTTTGTCTACTTTTTTCTTATGGAAGGATCACATTTTTGCATATCTTCTAATATTTCTTGAAAATTCAAATTTTTAGAAAATATATTATAGCACATCTGGATACTCATCTGCCTTCCAGGAATTGTTGTGGTTGTTTGCCTAGTTATTTATTTATCGACATGGCTGTACTATTCTGTACAATGTTCGTGTACTAATAATTCAATTGAAAAACGTGTTAAGGTTGCTGTCTGTCTTAGTTTTCTAAGGCTGCTGTTTCTAAGATACCACAAATTGGGTGTTTTAAAAAGAAGAAAAGTGTTGTCTCAGTTCTGCAGGCTAGAAGTCTTAAAATCAAAGGGTCAGAATAGCCATGAACCCTTTTATTTTTAACTTTTTTATTGTACAGTATAATATATATATACAATGCACAGAAATAAGGAAGCAATAGTTTTCAAAGCACTCTTCAAAAAGTGGTTACAGGATAGATCCAAGAGTTCCTGATGTCCTACCATATGACCTTCTCGTATTATTCCTTCTGTGAGCTCCAGAATATAGTAGGCTAGCGGGCTTAAGTACTTTTTCATCATCACAATCACCATTCTTTTCCTTCTTTTTTTTGTGAACGATAACGTATATACAAAAAAGCTATACATTTCCAAGCACAGCACCACAATTAATTGTAGAACATATTTCTGACTTTGACATGGGGTATAATTGCACAATTTTAGGTTTTTACTTCTAGTTGCTCTAGAATACTGGAGACTAAGAGATATCAATTTAATGAGTCAGCATTCAGCATTCATATTCATTTGTTAAGTCCTATCTTCTATGTCTAATTCCACCATCATCTTTGACCTTTCCATACCACTCATTGGGGTAGTTTGGGCAATGGCAATTTTGAATTTTTGATTGGAAGGTTCTGTCACTAGTATGGGTTAGGGCGATGGAACTACTTGATGTTCTGGAGAGGCTGGGCTAGGTTTCAGGACTTATCTGGACCAGGGACCCATCAGAAGGTTGTAGGTTTCTGGCAAGTTACTCTAGTGTCTGCAACCCTTGTGGAATCTTATATATTGCCCTAGGTGTTCTTTCGGATTGGCTGGAAGGGGTTTGGTAGGTTGTGATAGGTAGTAAGGACTACCGGAAGCTTGCGTAAGAGCAATCTCCAGAGTAGCCTCTGGACTCCGTTTGCATTCTCTCCACCACTGATACTTTATTAATCACACTTCTTATTCCCCATCTGGTCAGGATGGAATTGTTGATCCCATGGCGCCACGTCTGTATTCAACCCTGGGAGTCATCTCCCATGTCACCAAAGAGACATTCACCCCTGGACCTAGTCATAATTTCTTTTAAGACTCTATGTAAGAATCTGTTCCTCTGACAGTGGCTGTCAAGCTTTGGTGTTCCTTTGGTTGTGACATAACTCAGTCTCTGCTTCTGACATCACATGGCTTTCTTTTACTCTGCCTCTCTTCACATGGGTTCTCCCCTCGTAAGCCTTCCTGTCTCTGGGTCCAAATTTACTCTTCTTATAAGGACACTAGTCGTTTTGGATTAGGGCCCACAGTCACCTGGTTTGATCTCATTTTAACTTAACTGATTCCATCTGAAACGACCCTATTTCCAAATGATGTCACAAACTCAACAAATCTATTTTGGAAAAACACAATTAATGCATAACACCTCCTCACAATTAAAAAGTTGGGGGAGTATGCCCGGGGCCCCAGGAGTCTCAAATTGTCACACCTGAAGTAGAGACTCCACCCTACGATGAGGGGTTGGGTGTAGGAACAGAAATTGTGTCCTCTTGCAACCGATGACTGATAATTGGCCTCTAGAACAGAAATTCAGACTGAAGAACAAATGAAAAATAATGGTGGCCTGCTGCTCTCAGGAAGATACTGTAGTCATTGACAAGAAACTAAAGGGAGATGTTGAACCATATCATTGGCATTTCACCTCAGTCCCACAAAACATCATATCTGATATCTCTTCTCCATTTTTATATCCCTGTATTGTCTGTGTAAAGCCTCAGATTGTCAAGGGAGAGGATGTACCTCATAGTATGTCATCTCCTAATAGAATATTCAGAAACATGCTCACAACAACCTTTCACCGGAAAAAAACATTCAGAAAACAAATTCTTGTTTCCATTTCAGTCCGGCAATGCTGAGAAAGGGTTATAATCCCATAAGAAATTTAGGTATTTTAAAGAAGAAATCCATTTCCTAACTCTAGCCTCTGAGTAGTCACATAATGGAGTACCTGAGATGGCCCAGCGATGGGAGCTGATGTGGAAGAGTGGTGTCATACAAGGGCTCTAGGAAAAGCAGTCATCTCTATGTCCTTAAGCACACCCAATGTACCTCCATTTCCATCACATATGTCATCCATGTTATGCACCACTCCAATCGCAGAGGTGCCAGTCATATTTAATTATACACGATTGTTACTCTCTGGAGTAGAGTATCATATGCAGCATATCTGAAGATGTCAGCCCTACCAAAGCAATCACTCATACACCTTTCAGAACACCATGCAAAGTTTTCTACCAATTTGCAATCTCCCAATGTTCCAAGACTTTTCCTCTTCCTTGACAATGAAAGAGAACCTTAGCTATGCTGTTCTTATATTTTTTCTATCCATATCTGACTCCAGGCTACACAGTTCCATCTGGTTCTTTGGTATTTTGTTCTGAGAATTCAGAGAAATATTGAGGCACTGTGAATTAAGAGATGAGAAGGAAAGAGGAGCACACAGACCAAAAAGATCAGTTTGTCTTCTTAATATGCCCTTAAGAGATGAGAATAGAAGGTGGCAAAAGAAATGGCAATTGCCGTGATGCTTGAGGTAGGGGAGCTTTCTCTTCCCTGGGAATCACCAGTAAGAAATAGAAGTTATTTTAGATTATCTTTTTTTGTCTGTACTAATTTTCCTTGACCATGCTGGATCCAACGTAGAGACTGCGCTCTATGATTTCTTGTCTTGTAAAAGTTGCAGCTTTCTGTTAAACTAATAGTGTCTATGCACAGGTATGTCTGGGGAATGAATCTAATTTGCTTTCCTCGACCAACCAAAAGCCATTATGTGGCAATAATAGCTGATGCTTGTGGTTCTGCATTCCAAATATATTGAACAATGAAAGGCCCGGCCCAAGACAGCATGTTGGTAAAGAATGAATGATAGATCTTATGGTTGAATTACAGTCAAAACCTCTGATAGCAGAGCTTTCTTGTCGATGTGAGATTGGGTACATCTCTATTATCTTTTATTTCATTTCTTAGGAGTAACGGAGGAGAAGATAATGTTCCCTCTTTTTGGGTAAGTTGCAGAGAGAGATTAGAGATTCAAACTGGCCAGTCGGCCTGAATAAATTCAGTTGGGAAGAACAAGATACATTCCATTCATGATGAGGAAAATTTAATTCTAGGAAATGTCGGTAGTCTTTGGGAGAACGGGAGGCTTCCTGCAGCTCTATGTACATAGAGCACACATTTTTTTTTTCTGATCGAAAAAGGAATGTTTCATAATTCGAAGACATGCAGATTATCTCAATCACCATAGTCTTCATTGCTGTTTCAACAAAACCTATGAAACTAGGTATGGTATTTCCCATATTTTCCTAACTCCCTATTTAAAAGAACTTTCAAGGGGGTACATGGGTAGTACAGTGTTAGAATTTTCGCCTACCAGGTAGAAGACCCAGGTTCAATTACTGACCCACACCCTCAAAAACATTTTTTTTGAGTTCCTACTTCCCAAGTTCTAAAACTGAGTCCAATTAAAAAGACTGGGAACATTCTCAATTGGATTTCCTTCCAAATTCTCATGGGCTTATGTTTTTTACAGTCGAAGATATCAACTTATATGTAATAATATATTTTAATTTTAATTAACACTTCTGAGAATTTAGAATATCAGTGTCCCCAACACTGTAAGTGTAATTTAAAAAGCTGAGTGTGAGTGTGGTTAAAAGAGGAAGGCCAGAGTCACGTGACTCACCAGAAGGAAAGCTAGGGGATAAAAACGGGCTAAATAACTTAGCAAAACCTAGAATGGATGATGATTGTGGTCAATTGTGCAAATATAAAGAGGTTCTTACATGAACTCGAGTATAGGTCAGTATTACACGATGTTAATAATAGGGTCGTATATGGGCTAAATACAATTAATGTAAACTAAGGTCTATAGCTCACAGTGACACTGTAATATTTTTGCATGAATTGTAACAAAGGCACTCTATCAAAGCTAAATACCAATAGTAGAGGGCTATATTACAAGGTCAGTATTACAAGATGTTATTAATAGGGTTGTTTATGGGCAAACACTTAATGTAAACTAAGTTCTATAGCTAAGAGTGACACTGTAATATTTTTGCATGAATTGTAACAAAGGCACTCTATCCAAGCTAAACGTCAATAATAGAGGGATATAAGGGATATGAGATTTTATTTCTTCTGAAGAAATAAGATTGTTGTCATATTAATTGTAGTGGTAAGTGCGTAACTATGTGAGTATACCAAGACCCATTGATTTTACACTTAGAATGGATTATATGTTGTGTGAATAAAACTGTTAAAAAACTAATGGGGGGCTAAATGGTACGGGATACCTTGGGTTTTCTTTTTTCTTTGTCTTTTTTAATTTTGAAGTAATGAAAATGTTCTAAAATCGATTGTGGTAGTGAATGCACAACTATGTGATGATGCCGTGAACCATTGGTTGTAGTCTTTGGATGGATTATACGGTATGTGTATACATATCAATAGAATCACATTAAAAATATTGATGTAAGACGCGAAGGTTTTAAAGGGAAATGTAAGCAATGAGTAGCATTTGTCTTGGGATGGAAAAAATGCAAAAGCATGCACAAAACAACTTGCTTCCAAGGAATGGTTCATAAAACCGAGTGGCTAGGAGGAATTTAAGGTGCTCATACATAGGCACCGAAATCATTTTGTGTACTTAGATCACTCATATTAGGTAAAATTGAATTTTTAATTCAAGAGTCTGAGAAGGAACAGGGATTTCTGCTCTGTCCCTTCCACTACCGGCTTATTATGTCCCCTCCTTTACTTTCAGGATCCTGTGGGTCTTCACTGCTTATTCTGTGGTTCTGAAGTGAAGGTAAATAACTCCAGTAGAAGGATTCAAATTTTTGTGTAACAAGCATTTTAGTTTCCTAGGCTGCTCAAAACAAATACCATGAAGTAGTTCAGCTTAAACAATGGGAATTTATTCACTCATGATTTTGAACCTGAAAAATGTCCAACTCAGGGTATTACCGAGGTGATGCTGACGGCTATGCTTGCCTCCTCTGTCCCATGGCAAAGCACATGGCAGCATCTGCTAATCTCTCTCTTCTCTTCCAGGTTTCATTACTTTCAGCTACTTACATCTGTGGTTCTCTTTCTCTTTGCCTCAATTTCATTCTGCTTACCAGGCAGTCCAGTAATAAAATTAAGGACATCCTAATTGAAATAGGTCACGTCTTCAGTAAAGTAATCTCATCAGAAGGCCCTGATTACAATTGGTTGACACCCACAGGGATGGTTTAGATTTAAGAACATATTTTTCTGGGATATGTACAGCTTCCAACCATCACAACAGGGATTTGGTTGGTGAGATAGTGTATTTTTCACTTTGCTTTCACCTCAGGGGCACGCAAATATCTTACTAAGACTTTATATTAGTGGGTAAAGGAATAGCGTTAGACATGCAAGAGTATTTCTACCATCAGCAAGAGAAACTAGGAAGAAAGCTTAATGCTTCTCATTTATGATAACTGCCATGTAAAAGTAAAGAAGTGTCAGCACTTAAGGAAGGATGGATGAGGAAAGGCTGTGGGGTGGGTATTGCAGAAGTCCTTTGGTAAAATCCTGGTCCTATGCAGAAACTGAAAGCTTTCAAGAGTGTTCAAAGGATTTATGAGTGGGTGTTCTTGCAGGGCTATGAACTTTAGAGATACTGTGTGTGGTACTCTACCACAGAGGGTGGCTATCGTGTGTAATTAAATACGATGGTCACCTCTGCGAGTTGAGTAACGCATGACATTGTCACTTCTGAGAGTCAAATAATGCAAATGCGATGGCACTGGGGATACATTGGGGTGTGCAGAGACATGCAAAAGGGCTGATTCCCTAGAGCACGTGGAACTACTTCTTGGCAGCCCCCAGGGTTCGACTACCTCAGGAAATTCCATTAGGTGTCTTCTCAGAGGCAAGACCTAGGAATTTTGCATCCTAGGGAAATGCTTCCCTTTGATTTTCTTCTGGGGTTCACATCTTTTTTTTTTTACGAATTTGCCTGACCCAAATGGTAATAACCTTTTTCAGTGTGACCATGCTGTTCCCTCTGTCTTGTGGAGTATTGTTCCCTTTTAGTAGAAACTGTTCTCAACCCCAAACCTTAATCCGTCACATCAACTAGCTCCCTTCATCATTTTCAAGGGTTTTCTTTTGGCTTTCCCCAATTCATTCTATCTTCTCTGCTCCTTACCCTGCTAAAGCCTAAAATACTTTGTTTCTTGGGCATTCAAGTACTAATTTACTAGTACTACCACGTGGAAAACTTTACTCCTTGATCTAATTTTCTTTTGTTACTTTTTAAAATGCTATTCATCTTTTGTTTCTATAGAGAAAAGTAGGGAGGGTAAACACTATATTCTTGGGTACCGTCACATGAAAAGATTTCAGGGGAGCAGAACGCATGTCAAGGGAGCAAAAGACATACTGTTGTTTTGACCAAGTGTGTATAACCTGGCACCTCCCTCTTATTTCTGTTCATGGACTTCAGTTTTAAACTGCACTTTGTACCATTTTCCTGGGTTAATAAACCATGTACATCATGCTATTTTCAGACTTTGGAACATTTTAGTAACAAAAAAATGGAATTTCCTTTCTCTTGTATCTAGTCATCATGGCCACTCTTCCTCTTTCTACTAATCACAGAGTTTCGGTTAGGTTTGATTTTGTATTTGTTAGTTAGGTTTTTTTTTGTACCTTTTTATGTGTATATTGGAGGAACACATGCTGTTTTGGATGTTTTCTTTGTGGAGTGGGGGAGGGAAATGTGTGTCTTAAATGTTTAATGTGTTCTTACTTTCATTTTAATTTATTGATTGCTTATTTACTGTTGTTTTGTATATTCTTTAAAACACCTGGAACATAAAACAGCCCCATACCACAGGCCTTCCTTGACTTCCAGTTAGTGTCACAGAGAGAGGATTTTATCTGGAATGCTATAATGTGAATAGACATTAAAAAACTAGCACACTATAAATCTGTTCCTTTACGGATTAGAGTTTAAGAGGTTGTTCATCTAATACCTAGGATGTGATATAGAAGATTGCTTCATTATTATGCTGTCTCAACTGAATCCCCACTTAATCCTAATCCCTGGCAGCCACTTGAATGCATTCAGTCCTTATAGTTTGCCTTTTTCACAATTTCATGTAAATATAATCATACTATATTTATTTCTTGGGCCTGGATCCTTTCAAATAACAAACGCACTTGAGACTCATCCATATTTTTGTGTGAAACAAAAGTCTATTATTGTCATTATTTTGCTTCTAATTATAGTCATTGGTGAAAGCTATCTCAGTTATTTCTCACTGTTGGTATTTATGAATAAAGCTGCTGTGAACTTTTGCATACAGATAGATGTGTGATCCCACCTTTCCATTAACTTTGGAAAATAGCAAGGTGTGGGATTGTTGGGTCATCTGCTAAATGTTATGCTTCAGTTGTAAAAAACTGAAAGAAAACCTATTTTCAAGAATGACTTTACTCTTCTTTGTTGCTATGAACAATGTGTCAGAGATCCCTTTGGTTACATCTTCACCAACACTGGTATTAAAAGAGTTTATTTGTTTTGTTTTGCTTTCTATTAGCTATTGTATTATTCATGTAGTTTTACACCATGGTTTTAATTTGCATCTCCTTATTGGAAAATAATGTTGAAAATCTCTTTGTATGCTTATTTGACATCCAAGTATATTTTGTTGAAGTGCATTTTGAGGTCTTTTTCCCATGTTTATTAAGTTATTTAATTTCTTATTATTCAGTTTTTAGAGATTTTTATATATTCTGATGACAGGTTCTTTACCAAAATGTTATTTGCAAATATTTTCTGCCTATGCTTTGCCATTTTTATTCTCCCAAGTGTGATAGGCAAGGGAAATTGTTCCATTTCAATAAAGTGTAATTCATCTTTTCTAAAAATTTTATGGGCTGAACTTTGAGGTCATATTTAAAAGTTTTTTCATTTGATACAATATTTTTTATTGTCTTTGTATTCCAGCACCCTAATACATCTTTCCAGTGCCTTCTGGCTTCCATTGTTTCTGATGAAAAGTCTGTTATTCATCTAATTTAGTATCCCTCTTATGCGTTGAGTCACTTGTAACTTGCAGAGGTCAAGAATTTCTTTTCAAATTTCATTTCATGTGTTTGAATAGGATGTTTCTCTGTCTAAATATTTTTTGATTTATCTTTCTTCTTTTTACCACTTGTGATAGTTAGGGTCAGGTGTCACCCCAGCCAGGTGATGATTCCCTGTTGTGCTGCTGCTGTGGACTTCAATCATCAACATGTGAAATTCAACTATGGCTGATTACATTTGCGATTGGCAAAGGGAAACGCCTTCCACAATCAGCGAGGTTTAATTTAATTTGTTGGAGGCTAATTAAAGAGCGAGTTCAGAAGAGCGTCCGGTAGGACAGCATATCTCACCTCAATCCAGATGTTTGGACATGCAGGAAGGAATTGCCCAAGGAAAGCCATTGGAACCCAGAAGCCAGGACAGAAGGCTAGGAGTCATTGCCATGTGCCCTCCCATGTAACAGAGAAACTCACATGAAAGCTAGCTGCCTTTCCTGTGAAGAACTGTCAATTTGTAACTAAATAAATCTCCTTATTAAAAGCCAGTCCATCTCTTGTGTGTTGCATTCTGGCAGCTTTACAAACTAAAACATCACCCTTCTTAATTGTGTAGATTAATAGTTTTTCATCAAATTTAGCAAGCTTGCAGCCATTTATTCTTTCAACTTTTTTCTTCTCCTTGCTCTCTCTCCGTTTCTTCTGGTACTCACATTATGACTACATTACTGCTATTGCAGCTTTCTTTGTTACTCAATTCATTTTTCTTCATTTTACTCAATCTGTTCTTTGTAAAGCATAATTAACATCACTTAATACTCGCTGATTACTTCCTCTGCTGGTTCCAATCTACTATCAACCCTCTAATGAATTTTTCATTTCAGTTCTTGTACTTTTAAACTTCACAACTTCCATTTTAAAATAATTTTTACTCCTTGACCGATATATACGTTTGACGAGGCACTGTCAACCTACTGCCCTTAATTTCTCTGAGCACTGCTTGTTTAAGTCTTTGAAAATATTTTAATGGATGCTTTAAAGTCTTTATCAGTTAATTGGGAGTCTGGGCTCTTTCATAGTCAGTTTCAGTGGCTGCTTTTTTCCTGTTCTTTTCTTTTATGGTAATTATTTGTTGAAAATTTGACATTTTAGGTAATATAATTGTAGCAACTCTGGATACTGAGGATGGTTGTTTAGTTGTTTATTTAGTTTGCTTACTTGCTTATTGACTTGGTTATGCTCTTTTGGTGAAGTCTTCCTCTCTTGTAGTGTTTCATCTCTCATGTTGCTATTCAGAACACAGTCTTGGGCAAAACACAGGCATCCCTGAGATGAAAGTGATTCTAGTATGGGTGTCTTTATATGTTTCTTTTTCTGACTTCTCTGTTAGTCTGTGTGCCTCTGTTGGTGTCACACCAAGTAGTTAGGCTCAAGCTATAAAACTGCTTCCCTGCAGTCCAGGTTTGGCCCCTTAACCACTGAGTGATCCACCGACTTCTTCTCTGTTATCTTTCCCCTGTGGGTCAATGTTACGTTGTGGAACTAGTGATATGGCAAGCTGACATCATGCCAATCTTGCATATGCTGCGTTTGTAATGAATTACCTGTTTATGTCAATTTGGGCTAATTATCTGCTTATCATCTGAATCTATGACAGTGTGACGAGTCATAATATCCGCTGCAGACACAGTGCTACTTAAGGACTGTGTAACTGGACAGGTAGTTTGAATCCTTTAAGAAATTGACTTAATTCTTCTAACTTATAAAATTTAGGGGCATAATGTCATAGTATTCTATTCTTTGGTAATCTTTTTTTTAATGTCTGTGTTGTTGTAAAAATGATCACTTTTTCATTCATGATTTTGACAATTGTGACCTCTCTTTTTTTCTTAGTCTGTCTAGCATTTTATCAACTTTATGTATCTTATCAAAGAAATTTCTTTTGGTTTTATTAATACTATCTTTTGTTTTCCAAATTTTAAATTCACTGATATCTGCACTTATGTCTATTATTTACTTTTTCTACTTCTTTCAGATTCAATTTTCTCTGCTTTACCTAATCTTAAGGGAGAAGTTGAGATTACTGTGTTTTTAGATATTCTTTTTTCATGTAGTCATTTAAAGGCACGAATTTCCCTCTCACCACTGCTTTAGTTGCATCCCATTGATTTTGACAAGTTGTGTTATTATCATTATTCAATTCAAAGTAATATTTTCTATTTTCTCTTTATATTTTCTAATTGGCCTATGATTTCTATTGAAGCGTGTGTTTTTACCTCCATGAATGTTGACATTTTGAGATATCTGATGTTGACTTCTAGTTTAATTTAATCTGAGTATGGCATGATTTCAATGACACTACATTCTCAGCTTTGGTTCAATAATCTAAAATATGGTCTATCTTGATGAATGATCCATATGCTCTTGGGACGAACATGTATTCTGTTGTTGTTCAAATTGTATGACAGCGTTGTTCAGGACTTCTGCACCTTTACTGTTTTTCTGTGTACTAGGTAGGTTAATTACTGAGAATAGAGTTTTGGAGTTTTCTATTATAAGTGGGAAATTGTTTGTCCTTGAGTTTATATCAGTTTTGCATTTAGTGTTTTGAAGCTTATGTTTTATGCATGAATATTTGTTATTGTTATACCTTCTATGTGAAATGACACCTGTATCATTATGTCATGTCTTTCTTTTTCTCTGATAATATTCTTTACTCTGCGGTGAACTTTGGTATGAATATAGGTGTTTCAGCTTGCTTTTGGTTTGTATTTGCATGGTATCTTTTTCTGTTATTTCCCTTTTAACTTGGTTCTGTACTATATGCCTGTGTAACACCATTTGAACTGGAGAAGTGTGTGGGAAACAGGACACATTTTAGATAATTGTATTGTAGTGTATTGAACAAAGGAAGACAATGTAGTACCTCTCTCCTTTACTTTCAATTAGGGAATTTAATTGGAAACTGATTGTCATGGTATACTGTCATTTCTAAAACCATAAGTGTCACCCTATTCCAAGTCTTTGGAACATTTTAATTCTGAAGAGGAGATAACTTGCTCATTCTTGTCTCTTACCATCAGGGTACAATAACTATGTGCCCTTGTCACTGTCCTATGATTGTGGTTGGATTTTATAGTATTTCTGTCCTTTGCTTTATTTATTTATTTTTTTGGATTTTGAGGAAATCCATATATTTTGAATGTTTAATGAATAGAGTTTCAATTCAAATGTGTTTTTGCATTTTTTTAATACTCAATTGGAGTTATTTGTTGGGTTCTTTGGTTTTGTATATTATTTAAAGCACTTGGGATATTAAAGAGCCTTATGCCCTATGGCCCTCCCTGATTCTAGAAAGTGTAATCAAGACAGGATTTTTTTCTCGGAACAATTGATCCTGAGAAATAGGTATGTGAAAAGATTAGCAAATAGTAAAACTCTCCCTTCATGTTGTAGAGTTGTGTAGGGGTCTCGACAAAAGGATATATTTATGTATCCACCACCAGTGTCATGATACAGAACTGTGCCATTACCCACAGTGCTTCGTGCTGCCACTTGTAGTCCAAAACCATCTAACCTCAGCCCTAGCAACCACTGATTGTTTTCCATCCTTATGTTATTTCTTTTCCAGAATGTCACATAAAGGCAATAATACAACACATAGCTGTTGGCTCACGCTCCTTTCGTTTTAAATGCATCTGAGCTCCATCCAGATTTTTGTGTAAGCACTGTTCTGTTTCTTTTTATTGCTGAATAGTATTCTAGTCACAGGTGAAGGCTCTCTGAGTTGTTTCCCGTTGTTGGTGACTGAATAAACCTGTTATAAATCTTTGCCTACAGACACATATGGGAACACATTTATGTAAATACTAGGGGCGGGATTGCTGGGTGTCACATGGCACAACCATGTTTAAATTTGTAGCAAATGGAAAAAAAGCGGTTTTCCAGAATAGCTTTATAATTTTGCATTTCCATTAACAATCTATGGATATCCAGTTCCCAAATCCTCACCAGCACTTGGCATTAAATTTTCTAGTCAAACTTAAATTTTGTAGATTTATCCCATTGTGGTTTAAACATGAACTTCCTTATGGACTGATGAAGTTGAACATCTTTTCATGTGCTTATTTGGTTCCATATATCTGCAATGGTGAAGTGTTTTTGAGATCTTTTTCACATTTTATTGGTTTGTTTAATTCCTAGTTGCTAAGTTTTCATAGTTTTAATATAATCTGATTACAACTCCTTTGACATAAATGTGAATGGCAAATATATTCTCGCAATCTGTGGATTCTTGTTTCATTCCATGAAAAGAATGTTGCATAGAGCAAAAGTTTTCTATTTTGATAAAGTGCAAGGCATCTTTTATTTTAGAGGTTGTGAATATAATGCCTGATATATAAGATTGTTTGCCTTAAATATATGATTTTTGATCAGCAGTCCTTTCCTTTCCAGATTGAGTAGGTCATCCACTGCCTTCCAGGATACATGCTACTAGGTGTTGGCATTCCCATTCATGTACTGAGTGTGGGAAAAACTCTAGGTAAACAAATGTTATGAATGGATCCCACAGTCTGACAAATGAGGGACTGAGGCTAGAGTGGCCAACAAGATGGGATTCCTTCACCACCAATTCACCTCCTCCAGGGTTAAAAGAGTCCCACTATTCTCAGACAACTATACTGGGGATTGGTCTAGGAGGAAGGCCACATAACCCTTGCCATATTCCCCTCATATTAAGCCTATGCAACATGAAGCTGGAGTAGAGGGGCATATAAGAAGTGTGGGTGACATGTAACACACAGAAAGGCTCAGAAAACCCAGTAGCTGAGAGAAGTTTAAAGGCATCCTTAGGTACCAAAAATCAATTTCTGTATTGTACATCACTCTTATGAAGTAAAATGGGATTTCTCTTTCCAGGGTCTGGGGATAAATCACATTCTTGATCTCTCCATCCCAACATCCAATGATTATTCTCTCCTTCTTCACTTCCAGGTTCCTGTGTGCTTTCGCTACTTATTCTCTCGTTTTGGAGCTGAGGTACGTAACTCAGACAGAGGGGTCAGATCTTTAGTTGACAATGGAAGGATTGTGGAATGGAGTATATTTTCTGCTTCATTATTGGATCTGAAGAATGAAAACTATTTGTTAATGCTTAATTAAGATAATGGAAAACAAAACCGGATAAGGCATTCAAGAATATTTCTTCCATGAGCAACAAGCTAGGAGGAAGACATAATGGTTCTCAGTTCTGAGGACTGGCATGTAAAACCTGCAGCATGTGAGGAGGGGGGAGCACTCAAGGAGGGATGGATAAAGAAGGCCAGTGAGGTGGGTGCTACACTGGTCCTTTCGACATAAGCTGGTGAACAGTAACCTGTCATCACCTCTCAGCTCCCCTCACCAATTTCAAGGCATCTCTTCAGATCTTCCCAAATTCCCTCCGATTTCTCAGAAACTGATTCTGCTGAAAACCAAAGTATTTTGACTGTCCAGTATTGAAATTAATTCTTCCTTTCTTCATGGCCTATATGATACTTATACTTTTGAAAATATCTTTTATGCTATGTCAACTACGATTTATTTGGTTTATGCATAACACTCAGATAATATTTTACTCTTTAAAATGATTTTCTTTTGAAATGTTTAAGAATTTGTTTTTGCTGAAATGACAGTGTAGAGGTTGGAAAGCACCACTCAGCTGTGTAATATCATTTGAAATGGAGACCATCTAGGAAGTAAGGCCAAATTTATAACCTTGTGTTGTACAAGGGTTGACAGCATGGTGCTTCCCTCTTATGGTTCTGATCAGACATAAGAATTGGAAATGATTCTCTGTGGCATTTTAACTGTATAAACAATCCACAGGTATCACCCTACTTGGGACCTCTAGATCATTTGCATTCTCAAAGGAGGGAATTTCCTCTCTCATCTCTTACCATGAAACCACTTGCTATTGGTTGAATTCTTTCTGTCCCCTCTAAATAGATGTGTTGAAGTCCTAACTGCAAGTGCTTTGAATATGGCTGTATTTGGAGATAAGATCATTTCGGATGGGATTAGTTAAGTATATTAAGGCCAAACTGGATTAGAGTAGACCCAAATCCAATATGTTTGGTGTCCTTAGGAGCAGGGGAGAATTGGAGGCAGTAGACAGAGACAGTGGTGAACCTCATGTGCCAGAGGCCAAGATTAAAGCCTGAGTTATTGCCAGCAAACTACTAGAGGCTAGGAAGAAGTAAGTAAGTATTCTCCAGTATAGATTTTGGACATTTAATCTCAGAGCTGTGAGACAATACATTTCTGTTGTTTTAAGCCAATTTGTTGGTGGTACCTTGTTACTGCATTCCTAGGAAACTGACACACTGTTCTACCTATGACTGTTGGTAACAGTACTTTGTTTGTGAATTGATTTTGAATTATTTCAGTGTTTGTTTTTTCAGTCCCCTGGTTTATTTTTTGTTTTATGCCCCAAGCTGTCTTTGACTTCCAGAAAGTGAAACAAACACAGAATTTTCTTCTTGGGACACTGGTCCTAAAAATTGGCATTTAAAAAATTAAGATATGGTTAAACTCTTTCATGGTTTACAGTTCTATGAATTTTGAAGAGTACATAGTCATCTAGCCACCACTATGCTCATAATGCAGAATGGTGCTACTAGTCTCAAAACTCTTTCATGTTCTCCCTTGTAGTCAATCTCCACCCCAACCTAATACCTGGTAACCACTGACCTGTTTCACATCCTTATATTTTTTCTTTTCCAGGATGCCATATGAATGTAATTGGCCAATATGTAGTTCTTGGGCCCGACCCATTTCACTTAACAAAATGCATTGGAGATTCATCCATGTTTTTGTGAAACAATATTCTGTGCTTTTTTTTTTTTTTTTTTTGCTCGGTAGCAATACAGTCAGATTTGAAGGCCGTATGGGTTGTGGGTTATTTCCTATTGTTGGTGATTATAAACAGAGCTGCTATATACATTTGCACATTTAATTTTATTTGCGTAAATTAGCTAGGAGTGTGATAGTTGGGTCACATGGCAACATTATGTGTAGATTTATAAAAACCTGAAAAATAAGACTTTCCCAGAACGGCTTTACAATTTTGTAATTCCATTCACAATCTGTCAGTAATCCAGTTACCCAAATCCTCACCAGGACTTGGTATTGGAAGTAATTTTTAAAAATTAGCTATTCTGTTTGTTTAGTTTTATCTCCTTGTTATTTAAACATGAATTTCTTAATGGAGTGATGATACTGAACATCTTTTCATGTACTTATTTGCCATCCTTCTTCTTTGGTGAAATATCTGCTGAGATCTTTTCCCCGTTTTTCATGGATTGTTTGATTTCTTATTGTTGAGTTTTCAGAATTTTCGATATACATAAAACAGACCCTTTGCCATAGAAGACACAAGGATGGCAAATAACATTTCTGTCAGATAACTTTTATAAAGAATATATATGCATTTTTTGTTTACAAGTTATTGACAGAAAGGCCATTTGTCAATATTTTCTCTCAGCCTGTGGTTTATTTTTGTCCTTCTCCTAGTGCCTTTTTGTAGAGCAAAAGATTTTAATTTTGATATAATGCAAATGTGTCATTATTTATTTTACCAATTTGCTTTTCATGACTTATCCAGGGTCATAAATATTTTTGTTCCTTTTTTATAGAAGTTTTATATTTCTACATTCCATATTGTGGTCTATATTGGTCAATTTGTTCTTGCTTTTGTAGTATATGTGCTGCACTTGTCAAGATTTTTCTTTGCATATGGACATTCTATTGTTCCAGCACTCTTTGTGGAAATTTCCACATGTATGTTCAAATGATTAGCCTACTCTTCTATCTCAGAGGAGAACATCTTAGTATCCTTTGATGTGGCCTAAAAATCCAATTCAGATCATGCCCATCCTTTAGGTATGAGTACTTAATAAGCTTTCTCAGAGTCATTTACTTGTGAGCAGGGCTCTTTCCAAACTCTGTAAGACGATTTGGACAGAGAATCAAAAGACCAGAGGCACTGCAGTGAGTTGACTTAAAAAAGGCCCATTAGAGATCGACTGCTTGGGTTCAAATCATAGTTCTGATTCCTGCTTGGCTGTGTGATCTCAAGAGAGTGATTACACGTCACTTTCTTCTCTTTTCTCATTAGTAAAATGGGGTGGGCATACTAAGTCTTACGTCATAGGATTCTTTTAAGGATTAAATGAATTTATGTGTGTGAAGAATTTAGAAAAATGCCTGGCACATAGTAAACACAAACTGAGGGACAGAAAATATATCCTTCATGAGACCCAGGTCTGAAGCTGAGATTACATGGGGTACAACTAAAATAACCTTTTAGTTGTTGGCTGCCAGGCAAGGGCAAGGGCAGTCAGCACATCAACAAAGAAAAAAATACCCACCTTTCCCTGGCTTGGCAGAGAGGAAGGCCGAACTTAAACCCTGCCTCTTTCTTTTTCTATAATAGAAACTATAAATAGCTATAAGTTATTGAAACCACCATAATGTCATTATTTATGCATGCAATGGTAAGTAAACAGAGATTCATATCTATTGTATTTTTTCAGCACATGACCAAGCCAGGCCCATATGTGGATGTAAAGAAACGTTGAGTGTGGGGGATGGTAGAAATTGATGTTAAATTCTTAGCCTATGTAGCTCTCTCAAACCAGTAATATATATGGACACTGGAAATTTCCTTGTCTACTCTGTTTCATCTGTAATTTTCATCTGGAAGACTTGGGGAAGTCCAGTTTAAATAGCTGGAGCTCTTAATTTACCTTTTCTCTTCATTTCAAGTATGTTGGCCTCTTTGTATTTCTTCAATTCTCCAACCTCTCTATCCATAAGTTTTTCCATAAACTTGTCATTGTGCCCTTTTACCAGAGGTGCTAGATTTTAATCTGGAAATCTCTTTCATCTCCTTTTTCCTAGGCCAGAGAAATGCCAGTACATGGAAGCCTGCATCTCAGAATGGAAAGGTAGGAAAAGATTTTCTATACAACCAAACTGTGATAAAAGGCTAAGAATTCCAAAGGATCTAGGCTATTTTCACTCTTGGAAATCAATCCAGTTAAGTTTTATGTGTTGCTTCCTTTCTGGGAAATGAGGTAAAAGGTTTTCTGTCCTCTAACTTTTGACAACTCCTGCTTCACCTCGCTGCTCTTCCTTTAGGTTCCTGTGTGTTTTCCCTGCTTCTTGTGCTTTTATCATGAAAGTCTGGAACTCTAAATAAGGGTGTACAAATTTTGAAATGTTGCATAACAAAGTACTACAAAGTTAGTACTTAAAACAACATAATATTTATCATTTCATGGTCTGCATACGTCAGGTGTCCACTGCCCAGGTTCTCACAAAGTTTCCATTAAAGTCTCAACCAGGGCTGCAACTTTAGCCAAGGCTCAGAGTCCTCTTGCAAGCTCACTGGTTATTGGTAGAATTCAAAAGTTACCTGTGGCTATAGGACTGAGATTCTTAATTCCTAGGGGCCACCAACAGTTCCATGCCATATGGCCTATTAAATAGCATGGAATTTTGCGTCTTCAAGGACAACAGAAGACTGTTTGCTGTTGTTTCTTGTCTTTGCCCTCTACATTCTCTTTTAAAGAGCTTACCTGATTAGGTCAGGTCAACACAGGATAATCTCCATTTTAACTAAATCAAAATCAGAAGATTAGGGAACTTCATTAAATCCTAACCTCCCTTTCGTTATATAAGATAACATAATCATGGGAGTGATATCCTATCAAACTCACAAATTCTGCTCACACTGATTGGAAGGGGATTATATTGGGCATGTGAGTAGAGGGGATCCTGGGCACCATCTTAGAATTTTGCCTTCCACAGAGGAATTTAGAAGTTTGGGGGTGGGGTGAGTTTAGGGTGGAAAAGTGTGTATTAGTTGAATGATGGGAAAGAACTCTGGGACAAGACTTTGAGGGAAAGAAAATTATACTTAAAACACCATTGCTAGCAACTTGAAATTCAACAGATTAATGTGGATAATGAAATGATCTTCTCATATTATTCCTTCTGTCAGCTCCAGAATATAGGAGGCTAGAGGACTTAAGTACTTTTTCATCATCACAATCACCTTTTTTTCCTTCTTTTTTTTGTGAACAATAACGTATATACAAAAAAGCTATACAATTCCAAGCACAGCACCACAATTATTTGTAGAACATATTTCCGACTTTGACATGGGGTATAATTTCACAATTTTAGGTTTTTACTTCTAGTTGCTCTAGAATACTGGAGACTAAGAGATATCAATTTAATGATTCAGCATTCAGCATTCATATTCATTTGTTAACTCCTATCTTCTGTGTCTAATTCCACCTTCATCTTTGACCTTTCCATACCACTCATTGGGGTGGTTTCGGCTCTGGCAATTCTGAATTTCTGACTGGAAGGGTCTGTCACTAGTATGGGTTAGGGCGATGGAACTACTTGATGTTCTGGAAGGCTGGGCTAGGTTTCAGGAATTATCTGGAGCAGGGACCCATCTGAAGGTTGTAGGTTTCTGGCAAGTTACTCTAGTGTCTGCAACCCTTGTGGAATCTTATATATTGCCCTAGGTGTTCTTTCGGATTGGCTGGAAGGGGTTTGGTAGGTTGTGATAAGTAGTAAGGTCTACCTGAAGCTTGCGTAAGAGCAATCTCCAGAGTAGCCTCTGGACTCTTTGCATTCTCTCCAGCACTGATACTTTATAAATCACACTTTTTTTCCCCCATCTGGTCAGGATGGAATTGTTGATCCCAAGACTCCAGGTCTGTATTCATCCCTGGGAATCATCTCCCTTGTCACCAAGGAGACATTCACCCCTGGACCTAGCCATAATCTCTTTTAAGACTGTATGTAAGAATCTGTTCCTCTGACAGTGGCTGTCAAGTTTGGTGTTCCTTTGGTTGTGACATAACTCAGTCTCTGCTTCTGACATCACATGGCTGTCTTCTTTCTCTGTCTCTCTTCACATGGGTTCTCCCCTCCTAAGCCTTTCTGTCTCTGAGTCCAAATTTACTCTTCTTATAAGGCCACTAGTCATTTTGGATTAGGGCCCACCGTCACCTGGTTTGATCTCATTTTAATTAACTGATTCCATCTGACACGACCCTATTTCCAAATGATGTCAGAAACTCAACAAATCTATTTTGGAAAAACACAATTAACGCATAACACCTCCTCACAATTATAAAGGTGGGGAGGTACGACCGGGTCCCCAGGAATCTCACCTTGTCACACCTGAAGTAGAGACTCCAACCTACGATGAGGGGTTGGATGTAGGAACAGAGATTGTGTCCTCTTGCAACCCATGACTGATAATTTGCCTCTAGGACAGAAATTCAAACTGAAGAACAAATGAAAAATAACGGTGGCCTGCTGCTCTCAGGAAGATACTGTAGTCCGTGAAAAGAAACTGAAGGGAGATGTTGAACCATATCATTGGCATTTCACCTCAATCCCATAAAACATGATATCTGATATCTATTCTCCACTTTTGTGTCCCTGTATGTTCTGTGTAAAGCCTCAGTTTGTCAAGGGAGAGGATGTACCTCATAGTATGTTATCTCTTAATAGTATATTCAGAAACATGCTCACAACAACCTTTCCTCCGGAAAAAAACATTCAGAAAACAAATTCTTGTTTCCATTTCAGTCAGGCAATGCTGAGAAAGGGATATAATCCCATAAGAAATTTAGGTATTTTAAAGAAGAAATCCAGTTCCTAACCCTAGCCTCTGAGTAGTCACATAATGGAGTACCTGAGATGGCCCAGCGATGGGAGCTGATGTGGAAGAGTGGTGTCATACAAGGGCTCTAGGAAAGCCTTCATCTCTATGTCCTTAAGCACACCCAATGTACCTCCATTTCCATCACATATGTCATCCATGTTATGCAGCACTCCAATCGTAGAGGTGCCAGTCATATTTAATTATACACGATTGTTACTCTCTGGAGTAGAGAATCATATGCAGCATATCTGAAGATGTCAGCCCTACCAAAACAACCACTGATACACCTTTCAGAAAACCCTGCAAAGTTTTCTACCAATTTGCAATCTCCCAATGTTCCAAGACTTTTCCTCTTCCTTGACACTGAAAGAGAATCTTAGCTTTGCTGTTATTTGTTTTTTCTATCCCTATCTGACTCCAGACTACACAGTTCCATCTGGTTCTTTGGTATTTTGTTCTGAAATTTCAGAGAAATATTGAGGTACTGTGATTTAACAGATGAGAAGGAAAGCGGAGCACACAGACAAAAAAGATCAGTTGATCTTCTTAATATACCCTTAAGAGAGGAGAATAGAAGGTGGCAAAAAAATGGCACTTGCCGTGATGCTTGAAGTAGGGGAGCTTTCTCTTCCCTGGGAATCGCCAGTAATAAACAGAATGTATTTTAGATTATCTTTTTGTCTGTACTAATTTTCCTTGACCATGCTTGATCCAACGTAGAGACTGTGCTCTATGCTTTCTTGTCTTGTAGAAGTTGCAGCTTTCTGTTAAACTGATAGTGTCTATGCACAGGTATGTCTGGGGAATGGATCTAATTTGCTTTCCTCGACAAACCAAATGCCATTACGTGGCTACTATAATAGCTGATGCTTGTGGTTCTGCATTCCAAATATACTGAACAAAGAAAGGCCCGGTACAAGACAGCATGTTTGTAAGGAATAAATGATAGATCTTATGGATGAATTGCAGTCAAACCCTCTGATAACAGAGCTTCCTAATCGATGTGAGATTGGGTATATCTCGGTTATGTTTTATTTTAGTTCTTATGAGTAATGGAGGGGAAGATAATGTCCCTTCTTTTTGGGTAAGTTGCAGAGAGGGAATAGAGATGCAAACTGGCCAGTCGGCCTGAATAAATTCAATTGGGAAGAAGAAGATACGTTCCATTCATGATGAGGAAAATTTAATTCTAGGAAATGTCGGTAGTCTTTGGGAGAATGGGAGGCTTCCTGCCGCTCTATGTACATAGAGCACACATTTTTTTTTTCTGGTTAAAGAAGGAATATTTCATAATTTGAAGACATCCACATTATCTCCATCACCATGGTCTTCATCGCTGTTTCAGCAAAACTTATGAAACTATGTATGGTATTTCCCATATTTTCCTACCTCCCTATTTAAAAGAACTTTCAAGGGGAAACATGGGTAGGTCAGAGTTAGAGTTTTCGCCTGCCGTGTAGGAGACCCAGCTTCAATTACTGACCCGCACCCTCAAAAACATTTTTTTTTAGTTAATACTTCCCAAGTTCTAAAACTGAGTCCAATTAAAAAGACTGGGAACATTCTCAATTGGATTTCCTTCCAAATTCTCATGGACTTATGTTTTTTTACAGTCAAAGATATCAATTTATATGTAATAATATATTTTAATTTTAGTTAACCCTGCTGAGAATTTAGACAAGTGCAAATTTTGTATAACACGCAGAATATGAAAATGTAGAATAATATTATCCTGAAAAAATGAACAGCCCTTGTGGACTCCAAACTCTCTACATCACCAGATCTGGTATCAGTTCTTCATTTTGTTTTACTAAATATTAGTGTCCCCATCAGTCAAGTATAATTTACAAACCTGAGTGTGAGTGTGGATAAAATAGGAAAGCCAGAGTCACGTGTCTCACCAGAAGGAAAGCTAAGGGATAAAAACGGGCTAAATAACATAGCGAAACCTAGAATGGATGATGACGGTGGTTAATTGTACAAATATAAAGAGGTTCTTACATGAACTCGAGTAGAGGTCAGTATTACGAGATGTTAATAATAGGGTCGTATATGGGCAAACACAATTAATGTAAACTAAGGTCTATAGCTCACAGTGACACTGTAACATTTTTGCATGAATTGTAACAAAGGCACTCTATCAAAGCTAAATGTCAATAATAGAGGGCTATATTACAAGGTCAGTATTACAAGATGTTAGTAATAGGGTTGTATGTGGGCAAACAATTAATGTAAACTAAGTTCTATAGCTAACAGTGACACTGTAATATTTTTGCATTAATTGTAACAAAGGCACTCTATCCAAGCTAAACGTCAATAATAGAGGGATATAAGGGATATGAGATTTTATTTCTTCTGAAGAAATAAGATTGTTGTCATATTAATTGTAGTGGTAAGTGCGTAACTATGTGAGTATCCCAAGAGCCATTGATTGTACACTTTGAATGGATTATAGGGTGTGTGAACAAAACTGTTAAAAAACTAATGGGGGGCTAAATGGTATGGGATGTTTTGGGTTTTCTTTTTTCTTTCTCTTTTTTATTTTTGAAGTAATGAAAAAGTTCTAAAATCGATTGTGGTGGTGAATGCACAACTATTTGATGATGCTGTGAGCCATTGTTTGTATACTTTGGATGGATTATACGGTATGTGTATACATATCAATAGAATCACATTAAAAATATTGATGTAAGAAGCGAAGGTTTTAAAGGGAAATGCAAGCAGTGAGTAGCATTTGCATTGGGATGGAAAAAATGCAAAAGCATGCACAAAACAACTTGCTTCCAAGGAATGGTTCATAAAACCGAGTGGCTAGGAGGAATTTAAGGTGCTCATACATAGGCACCAAAATCATTTAGTGTACTTTAGATCACTCGTTTTAGGTAAAATGGGATTTTTAATTCAAGGGTCTGAGAAGGAACAGGGATTTCTGCTCTCTCCCTTCCACTACCGGCTTATTATGTCCCCTCCTTTACTTCCAGGATCCTGTGGGCCTTCACTGCTTATTCTGTGGTTCTGAAGTGAAGGTAAATAACTCCAGTAGAAGGATTCAGATTTTTGTGTAACAAGCATTTTAGTTTCCTAGGCTGCTCAAAAAAATACCATGGAGTAGTTCAGCTTAAACAATGGGAATTTATTCACTCATGGTTTTGAACCTGAAAAAATGTCCAAATCAAGGTATTACCAAGGTGATGCTGACGGCTATCCTTGCCTCCTCTGTCCCATGGCAAAGCACATGGCAGCATCTGCTAATCTCTCTCTTCTCTTCCAGGTTTCATTAGTTTCAGCTTCTTACTTCTGTGGTTGTCTTTCTCTTTGCCTCAATTTCTTTCTGCTTACCACACAGTCCAGTAATAAAATTAAGGACATCCTAATTGAAATAGGTCACGTCTTCAGTAAAGTAATCTCATCAGAAGGCCCTGATTACAATTGGTTGACACCCACAGGGATGGTTTAGATTTAAGAACATATTTTTCTGGGATATGTACAGCTTCCAACCATCACAACAGGGATTTGGTTGGTGAGATAGTGTATTTTTCACTTTGCTTTCACCTCAGGGGCACGCAAATATCTTACTAAGACTTTATATTAGTGGGTAAAGGAATAGCGTTAGACATGCAAGAGTATTTCTACCATAAGCAAGAGAAACTAGGAAGAAAGCTTCATGTTTCTCATTTATGATAACTGCCATGTAAAAGTAAAGAAGTGTCAGCACTTAAGGAAGGATGGATGAGGAAAGGCTGTGGGGTGGGTATTGCAGAAGTCCTTTGGTAAAATCCTGGTCCTATGCAGAAACTGAAAGCTTTCAAGAGTGTTCAAAGGATTTATGAGTGGGTGTTCTTGCAGGGCTATGAACTTTAGAGATACTGTGTGTGGTACTCTACCACAGAGGGTGGCTATCGTGTGTAATTAAATACGATGGTCACCTCTGCGAGTTGAGTAACGCATGACATTGTCACTTCTGAGAGTCAAATAATGCAAATGCGATGGCACTGGGGATACATTGGGGTGTGCAGAGACATGCAAAAGGGCTGATTCCCTAGAGCACGTGGAACTACTTCTTGGCAGCCCCCAGGGTTCGACTACCTCAGGAAATTCCATTAGGTGTCTTCTCAGAGGCAAGACCTAGGAATTTTGCATCCTAGGGAAATGCTTCCCTTTGATTTTCTTCTGGGGTTCACATCTTTTTTTTTTTACGAATTTGCCTGACCCAAATGGTAATAACCTTTTTCAGTGTGACCATGCTGTTCCCTCTGTCTTGTGGAGTATTGTTCCCTTTTAGTAGAAACTGTTCTCAACCCCAAACCTTAATCCGTCACATCAACTAGCTCCCTTCATCATTTTCAAGGGTTTTCTTTTGGCTTTCCCCAATTCATTCTATCTTCTCTGCTCCTTACCCTGCTAAAGCCTAAAATACTTTGTTTCTTGGGCATTCAAGTACTAATTTACTAGTACTACCACGTGGAAAACTTTACTCCTTGATCTAATTTTCTTTTGTTACTTTTTAAAATGCTATTCATCTTTTGTTTCTATAGAGAAAAGTAGGGAGGGTAAACACTATATTCTTGGGTACCGTCACATGAAAAGATTTCAGGGGAGCAGAACGCATGTCAGGGGAGCAAAAGACATACTGTTGTTTTGACCAAGTGTGTATAACCTGGCACCTCCCTCTTATTTCTGTTCATGGACTTCAGTTTTAAACTGCACTTTGTACCATTTTCCTGGGTTAATAAACCGTGTACATCATGCTATTTTCAGGCTTTGGAACATTTTAGTAACAAAAAAATGGAATTTCCTTTCTCTTGTATCTAGTCATCATGGCCACTCTTCCTCTTTCTACTAATCACAGTGTTTCGGTTAGGTTTGATTTTGTATTTGTTAGTTAGGTTTTTTTTTGTACCTTTTTATGTGTATATTGGAGGAACACATGCTGTTTTGGATGTTTTCTTTGTGGAGTGGGGGAGGGAAATGTGTGTCTTAAATGTTTAATGTGTTCTTACTTTCATTTTAATTTATTGATTGCTTATTTACTGTTGTTTTGTATATTCTTTAAAACACCTGGAACATAAAACAGCCCCATACCACAGGCCTTCCTTGACTTCCAGTTAGTGTCACAGAGAGAGGATTTTATCTGGAATGCTATAATGTGAATAGACATTAAAAAACTAGCACACTATAAATCTGTTCCTTTACGGATTAGAGTTTAAGAGGTTGTTCATCTAATACCTAGGATGTGATATAGAAGATTGCTTCATTATTATGCTGTCTCAACTGAATCCCCACTTAATCCTAATCCCTGGCAGCCACGTGAATGCATTCAGTCCTTATAGTTTGCCTTTTTCACAATTTCATGTAAATATAATCATACTATATTTATTTCTTGGGCCTGGATCCTTTCAAATAACAAATGCACTTGAGACTCATCCATATTTTTGTGTGAAACAAAAGTCTATTATTGTCATTATTTTGCTTCTAATTATAGTCATTGTTGAAAGGTATCTCAGTTATTTCTCACTGTTGGTATTTATGAATAAAGCTGCTGTGAACTTTTGCATACAGATAGATGTGTGATCCCACCTTTCCATTAACTTTGGAAAATAGCAAGGTGTGGGATTGTTGGGTCATCTGCTAAATGTTATGCTTCAGTTGTAAAAAACTGAAAGAAAACCTATTTTCAAGAATGACTTTACTCTTCTTTGTTGCTATGAACAATGTGTCAGAGATCCCTTGGTTACATCTTCACCAACACTGGTATTAAAAGAGTTTATTTGTTTTGTTTTGCTTTCTATTAGCTATTGTATTATTCATGTAGTTTTACATCATGGTTTTAATTTGCATCTCCTTATTGGAAAATAATGTTGAAAATCTCTTTGTATGCTTATTTGACATCCAAGTATATTTTGTTGAAGTGCATTTTGAGGTCTTTTTCCCATGTTTATTAGTTATTTAATTTCTTATTATTCAGTTTTTAGAGATTTTTTATATTCTGATGACAGGTTCTTTACCAAAATGTTATTTGCAATATTTTCTGCCTATGCTTTGCCATTTTTATTCTCCCAAGTGTGATAGGCAAGGGAAATTGTTCCATTTCAATAAAGTGTAATTCATCTTTTCTAAAAATTTTATGGGCTGAACTTTGAGGTCATATTTAAAAGTTTTTTCATTTGATACAATATTTTTTATTGTCTTTGTATTCCAGCACCCTAATACATCTTTCCAGTGCCTTCTGGCTTCCATTGTTTCTGATGAAAAGTCTGTTATTCATCTAATTAGTATCCCTCTTATGCGTTGAGTCACTTGTAACTTGCAGAGGTCAAGAATTTCTTTTCAAATTTCATTTCATGTGTTTGAATAGGATGTTTCTCTGTCTAAATATTTTTTCATTTATCTTTCTTCTTTTTACCACTTGTGATAGTTAGGGTCAGGTGTCACCCCAGCCAGGTGATGATTCCCTGTTGTGCTGCTGCTGTGGACTTCAATCATCAACATGTGAAATTCAACTATGGCTGATTACATTTGCGATTGGCAAAGGGAAACGCCTTCCACAATCAGCGAGGTTTAATTTATTTGTTGGAGGCTAATTAAGAGCGAGTTCAGAAGAGCGTCCGGTAGGACAGCATATCTCACCTCAATCCAGATGTTTGGACATGCAG